>NC_083768.1:38043634-38741134 GCF_963514075.1 Conger conger | reverse complement strand
AATTAATTTAGAACAATAAGAAAGGGGAAAAAGGTCAAATTTTCGCTTTTAAAATTTGCATACAGAATCTCATTTTTATGAAATTCTTGGGAAAGGGCAAATAATTGATTTGATTAAAATACGATCCTGCCTCTGGTATTCACTGCCTTCTCATAATTTCCTCAGGAGCTCTTTATTGGCCCAGAGCCTGTAAAGTCAGGGAAGAGGCTGTAACACAAAGTAGAAGCATTACAGGTAGTCATGGCTTCTTTATTGGAGCAGCGTTTTGAGACTAGCTTTTGCAAAGGTACATTTATTGCAACAGGATTAATACAAACTACAAGTGTATTGAATTCCTTGCAATGTGACATTCCCCAGACTTAACATTACAAAGTGCAGTGCGGTATGACTGAAGGTGGCCGTTTCCCTGTAATCTGCTTTATAACCCCTGCAGAGGTCTCTTCTGTCCTTTCACACGGCAGTGGGCGAGGTGCTTTGAAATACACAAATGCATTTCTCCATCTCTCCGACCACACACTCAGAGCTGGGGGCAGTCACAATGGGGGAAAGGTCCAAGGCCCGACCATGCCCCCATATGGCCAGAGTCTCTGATCCTATAAAACACTCTCCGACTCCCCCAGAGCCCGACAGTAGCCTTGACCCCCCCCTGACATACACACACACACACACACACACACACACACACACACACACACACACACACACACACACACACGCACGTGCGCACACATACATGCACACACACACACACACACACACACATACGCATTCTCAGGATCATGGCTGAGCTGAAAATCAATAGTGAGGTCATGGCTTCACACACCTTAATAAGAGAAGAGGAGTAGTGGTGCGTGTTTTCACGTAACACACCCCCGCCCCCATCCCCTCCTCCCCAGCCCAACCCCCTGCCCCTGCACACTCTATGGAAGGTGTTGGCGCTTATGAAAATCCACGAGGCTTTAGATCCGCAACCTGTAAACAGAGGAATACATCTTAGATATCAGTCAATGTACACTGCTTTTTAAACCCACTGATTCATTGTAGTAATCTTGCTAGTGACACAAATGCACAGCAACAGCGGATTTGCACATACATAATTATGAATGACATTCTCACACATATGTCTGAATTAACAACTGAACAGTGAGTGTATGTAGACACATGTTAAATGGTAATAATTAAATTTTCTAGTTGTGTAAAACTGTTCGTTTAACCACTTCGTTTTACGTCGCCCTGGATAACAGCATCTGCTAAATATCTGTAATGTAATGTCATGTAAAACGTACGGTTGTGAAATTTGTCTGAACCCAGATGTTATCCACAGGGTCAGAAATGACCCCATCCATATTTGACAGCAGTGCAAAACCATGAAATGTATGCAATTGTATGCAATTTGATTACTTTTCCTGGAGTGACCCTACTAATAGAAAAGGTTAAGCATTTATATTTTTATAAAAATGTAAATCTACAGAAAAAAAAGTCTATTATGCCGTGTGTTTTGTAGTAAAAACAAGTGGTGTAGGCTGAGGAAATGCAGTCTGTGTGGTCTGTGATATCGGAAAACAGTTAATCAATTTACTGATGAGTGGCAGGGTGTTACTACATGAGAATTGTTTGGAAACCATTGCGGTCTGGAGGTCGCCCTGTTGTGGCTCCCATGGCTCCGGCTTGTGGGGGGTTGTGGGGGAGGGGTACATGCTTGGGGCAGGCTGCGGGGTGTCATGCAGAGAGATTCTGCACCTGCATGCAGCCTGGGACTCTGGGATTAGCACTACAAATCTCTGAAATGGCGACAGCGAGAGGCTGACTGGTTAAAACTGGCCTGCACAAGCGTGACCGCCACACGCAAACATGCGGCAGAGAGGCTCACACACACACACACACACACACACACACACGCAAACATGCAGCAGAAAGACTCACACACACACATGCACACACACACATGCGTGCGCACACACACTAACACGCACACACACGCACATGCACAGACAGACAACCCCATATGCAAAGATACCTTACACTGAACAGTCTTGTTCAAACACCACTAATACCACTGTGAATGGCCACACTGGGAGAATAAGGCTGTGGTTAGCTTTAGATAGACTTTCAGATGTGACAATGTAGGGGACAGTAGAGGATCATTACAATATTATTATTATATAAATCTGCAGTATGGCTATCCTCACGACAGTCCATCAGGGCCTCAACCAACATTATTCCAGTGCAGAATATGAAGCATTTTTCACATTAAAACGGCTGAGTCTTTGAAATGACTGATTGCAGCTGGCTAATTCACCAATTAGACAGCACTCAAATATTTGCAAGCAGTCAGGCTAGAGGCATCTATTTTGGTCAATGAAGTGGAAATTTCATTGCGTAGGATAATCTGTTTTTGTTTGTATGTATGTATGTGTGACTATATCTCTGTGTACATGCGTGGAATCTATGCTGTACATATGTTTAAGTGGGCATTCATACATGTGTTTAAATGGGCATTCATACATGTTTTTGCATGTACATGCATAGAATCTAGGC
The DNA here is from genome assembly GCF_963514075.1 of Conger conger. Taxonomy (NCBI): domain Eukaryota; kingdom Metazoa; phylum Chordata; class Actinopteri; order Anguilliformes; family Congridae; genus Conger; species Conger conger. The sequence continues at coordinate 38,738,596 of NC_083768.1, read as the reverse complement.
TGTAGATACGTTTAAAAAGGCATTCATACATGTCTTTGGATGTAGATGTGTACATGTGTTTGAATGTGCATCCCTGTGCATCTCCAGGGGCCAAGCACATCTGCTTCTTTATTATAGGAAGTTACAGGCAATTATCTGGTGAGGAGAAAATGAGAAGCTTCAGCAGAGATAAAGAAGCCAGGGGGTAGCTGAATTTATCTGCAAGCACCCTTATTCCCTTCTTAGATTCTGAATCTACTCTGAGCCAATGACGGTGACTTTGCTATAAACTGATTTATCAGCGCTGTGTTTTGGCTATCAAGCAAACCTCCTGATAATTGTCTTTTTTGTGTGTGCCTGCAGGATAATTCATAATAATCCCTAGTCTTGGGTCTGAGCCTAGTCTGTGGTGCAGCAAGAGGGACTGCACCTTTGTTGTAAAGCCCTGTAGTCCTGCCTGAACGCTCAGCTCAAAATCCTGGGCTTCTTTCATATCCTTTTCCTAAAGAGTCCCTCGTCTAGGCCTCTGCTCCGCTCTGCCCCCACACACTGCATTCAGGACAGCAGGAGTCACTTCCTGGCTTCCGCTGCAGTCTGAAAACTCACCATTACAGAACACTGCATCTTGGCTCGACCAGCACATTTCATATCATCATACAGATTAATAGCTCTAGCTATGGTACATATAACGCCTTGGGCCTGATTTACAGGCAAAACCTTTTAGCGCACACAAAACTAAAAACCCAGCCAATGATTGGTGTGAATACATTTCATAACCAATCATTGCTTGTGTTATTGGTGTTGTGTGTGATAAAAGGTTTTGCCCATGCTAAGGATCTTAGTGAATCAGGCCATATGTCAGGCCAGTGGCTCTTAAACTTCTGTTGTGAGGATATGTATTAACTACTACTTTTTGTTATAATGCTGATACAGATTTAGAATCAGTTCTGGTCATTACCTAAACCTTGTAGGTATACACCTAAACCTTGTAAGAATTCAATTCAACCCTTTTTTGTTCGGAGTTTGTCTCTGTGTGCCTGCAGAAAATAAATTATAGAAAGACAGACACATCCTAGTTTGATAAAAACAAACCCCTCCCTTAGAACCCTGCGCATAGAATAAATGCATACACTTATCATAAATACATAGATAATTAAAGCAGAAAAGATCAATCAAAATTATCGCACACATGTTGGTTGCATAAGCAGTAACGTGTGAAGTACGTTCAAATATTACTCCTATTATACACTCCCATTTTGAAAAGTGCTGGTGCGAGCCATGCATTCCTATGAAGCACTGGAATTATTGCACAGACCCATGTCATAAAGTGCTGGAGCAGACCTGTAAGGCAATACAAAAATGGATTACCTCAGAGTCCATGCTCTTTCTGAAGCATGATGTTCTGCTCCTAAGTCTTTTACCTGGACAAAAAGGTTATTGGCTCAGTGTGTGGGGCCATTTTCCCATCATCAGTATTTTCTGCTGATGTTGGGTGTGCGGGATAATTCTAATTAAGTAAAGTTGCTGTGGGTAGTAGTGTCTGCTAAATGCATGAATTACATCTATGTAATAGCTGCAATTCTTTCATAGCGCACAGTGTACGTGCCACCACTAAAAGCAACCTTAAGTTTTCTGTTACTACACTAGTTTTGTGATGTACACATCAATCCAAAATTGAGTGTGCTTGTATAGTTTATGTTGGAAGAAGCAATGCTCATCAATAAAAGGTGTTTACAGCAAATTTTACCAGAGAGTAGTAATTTCGTTTTCCATTGAACACGTCAGACTATGAATGCACTTTACAGGGCACAGACTGTTCTTTCAGGAAAGAAACGGGCCTTTTAAAATTTCTCCCTCCTTTCCCTCTGCATCTTCTCTGAGCCCCTAGAGGAAATGACTGAAGCAAAATAAAAAGAAATGTGATTTAAACAAGCCGAAAACTGAAGAAATTATTCAATTCTGATCAAGTGTCTTTTCGCGGCGCTGTTTAAAATGCTCACGCAAATGAAATCTGAAGATTAATTTTTATTGGAATTTGCTGTTATCATGCGACAGCAGCGAAGCATGTGGCGGAGAGAATTTATATGAAACTCTCAGGAGGTCAGTTTGGATGATTGAAATATATTACACTGTACATTCTGGCAGCAAATATGTGGTGTAAAATCACCCAACCCAGAAGGTTGCAGGCTTCATTCCCAGATGGATCGTTGCCATTGCACCTCTGAGCCAAGCACTTGACCTGAGCTCTTTCAGTAAACATTCAGTGATATAAATAAACACAGTTTCAGCTGTGCAAGTCCCCTGGAATAAGGGCCTCTTCCATAAATAAATGTATATACTATATAGAGAGCATTCGGCATTCAGTTGTTTTAAATCATCATTAAAACTGGTCGAAAATACATTGGGCCTTGTTCCCTGTGCGCTACGTTAGCACTGGACAGGGACAGGGTTGTTATCCTGCTGTAAACTGAACTGTGTGGCATTAACACTGGACAGAGCATCCATCTGCTAATAATTTCCCTGAAGCTGTCAGGTGACATATGTCAGTCACTCCACCTATATGGTGGCATACATCTGTGACAGCCACTTGTTCTGACCTCATCGATTACGGTCATTCTGGCCAACCCCGCTGTGAAATCCCTTAAAACGTGTCACAGCAGTAGTTCGGTGATCAGCTGTCAGTAGTCAGCATTTTCAGCTGTCAGGCATGCGTTCCTTTTTTTTTATTGGTGGTGGACTGCCATTGGAAGAAGCACACATGGTAGTCTTTCCTGGAACCATCCATTGGCTCTACATGGACAGGAAGCTCAGTGAATATGTATGCACCGCCATAACTAACTAAGACTTAATCAAAGCCTTGTCCTTCAGCAGAATGTACATGAGCTTCATCTGTGTTGACCCCAGTCCACACCACCGTGCTTTATGCAGATGCAGAAGTATGGTTTCTGCGACTGCAAATTAATTTCTTAGAGACCTGCCAAAGGATGGGCCAGCTCCATTTGCAAGTGTCTTAGAGAAAATATTAATGGAACAAGTCCAGCATATGCCTGTATTTGTTATGGTACCTGAACCACTGACCCCTACCCCATCTGGGTAATTTGCATCCAACCATTTGACTTGTATAGTAATTGATACGAGCTCCCTGTTGTGTGTACTAGCATGAAAAAAGTTGTCATCGAATCCACAAGGAAAACCTGTCATTCGTTTAGTCTGTCAACTTAGTCGTGTGACGAAGCTATCCTGTTGCTCCATGTATCGTCAAAATTATTATGAAAATATTAAAGACAGATGAGTATGTGTGGAGAATTCCATTTTTATTTTAAATGTGCTCTGGGGAAAATAGGCTTCACTGGATTTCACAAGCAGGAAGCAGAAAAGCTCTAAATAAACTGAATGAATTAGAAGGTCTCAACTAACATTCCTACTTATTACTTTTTCTGTTGCCTATGTAGCTGTGTGAGCTTATAAACTGCACACACACACACACACACACACACACACAAAACAAACACTAAAGCTAACAATATTTACATTCTACACAGGTGTGGCGCAACTAACATTTAGCCTCCTACCAACCTGCAATTTCACACATCACTCAATCCAAATCACCCAATTTAAACATATCACTTTCATAAAGGCATGTGAAACAGATGGAACAGATTATGAGCTCGCCTACAGTGTTTATCCAATGACTGGCAATCAGGGAGATCCGGTTATCCATCAACAACCTGCCCACCCCACACCCTGCACAGTAAAGTGTCCATCCAGTGTTAATTCAACTTTAATAGAGTGCATATGAGTCCAATTCAAAGCTATTATGTGGCTAAGTAGAAAGAAAAAAAGGCCAAACCTTAGACTTACCAGAGTCAACTATTTGGAACATCATTAAAAAGAACAGACCACTGGTGAACTCAATAATTGCAAAGGGTCTGGTATTTGAACTTACTGTTGATAACTGAAGAATTCTCTCCATAATGAAAGAAAGTCCCCAAATGCATATCAGATAGATGAGAAACACTTCAGGAGGCAGGTGTGGATGTGTCAGTTGCTATTGTGAATTGTCATAAACAGAACTAAGAGGCTACACTGCAAGATGCAAATGTCCAGGTTACAGTTTGCAAAGTAGTACCTGAAAGAACCTGCAGAGTTCTGGAAAAAGGTCTTGTGGACAGATGTGTCAGTGTGATGTCAAGCACAGTGTGAAGGCAAAAAGGAACACATACATACACATATCTGTGAAAAGGTGGCAGGGGTTTTATGGCTTGGGCATGTATGGCTGCCATAGGTACTGGCTCTCTTGTCTTCAATGGTGATGCAACTGCTGTTAGCTGCAGCAGAATGAATTCTGAAGTGTACAAAAGCATCGTATCTGCTCAAATTCAACCAAATGCCTCCAAAGTCATCCATTATCTCGTTTCATCCTACAGCAAGTAAATCATACTGCTGAAGTAACAAACGAATATTTGAAAACCTGGAAAAATCTTGACTGGCCAAGTAATTTGCCTGATCTGAATTGGTCCAATTGAAAATGCTTTCAAGAAACTGATCTGAAAATATAAGGCAACTAGACCCATTATCGTGCAGGAGCTGAAGATATCTGCACAGGCCTGGCAGATTATTATTGTGTCAGTGCAGTCTTCTTATCGGAAAATAATAATAGATCAATTATTATTATTATTATTATTATTATTATTATTATTATTATGATGATGATGATGATGATGATGATGATGATGATGATGATGATGATGATGATGATACGTTCTCCTACAACAAGCAAACATTAACATTTAACTTATGTTGCACACTTTTCTAACTTTGGAAAACTTAAATATGTGAAATAAGACACCACACGATGACTGGAAAGATTGTGCTGAATGGTTTGCTTTGACAAAAAAGCTAAATTATGGAAGATTATGGTAGCCTATTTTAGTATTCCTGGTTAATGTAGGTCTAGGTTCGGTTGACACGTTCAAGGAAATTAATATAGCTTTTAAAAATAATTTGTTCGTTTCTAAGAATATAAACCAGTACATTGACGTACTTGATGTCAGGACTTTTGCCGTCTTACTCCAAAATTCAATCTAGTAACAATTGATACGACGTTTGATTTTAACATCAAACTAGTCCGCTTGCCTCATACATTTCTAGATGCATTGATTTTGAGTACGTGCGAGTTTGTCTCGTGCTGACTGCTTTGTGCTTTCCCCCTTCCCTTTCCCTGCGGACAATTTCTTCCTCCAGAACCTTATCTTTACATTTTCATAATGCAGCCCATCTGAGGTGTTGGGCGGCTCTTATACAATATTATAGTTTTTGTCTCTATGAGACGCCGCGGTTTAAATACTGATTTGCATTTTTTCTACATATTTTTTATTTGTGAATCTGCGCGTTTCATATCTTGGTTATCCCCATTTCGGCCAACATCCAGAGAACTAGGATGCGCGGGCCAACCAAATGATAAAGGGAAGCATTCGCATTTTATCCTGGAAACCGCTGGCCGGTCAGAGAGGATGCTTTGCTTCACTGTTAGTCGTCAGAGAAAAGGAGCGAAATAAACGCAAACATGTGCGTCTCGAGTTGAGCGTCGAACTTGAGCCTCTTGTGAGTAAATACGACGGTCAAGAAACCTGTTCGTAATGGATTTCCTCGATTCTATGGGATCGTTACTGACATAGGGATTGAAGAAGGATAACCAAATCCCCTTTTGTAAATCTTTTCCTTAGAAGATTGCAAAGGTGGAGCGATTAGAGAACGCTGATGACGGACCTATTAATCCCATCAGTGCATCGGAGGCACCGACAGCTCTTGGGAACGTTTGGATGGGAATCAGGCGAATGTTTAGACGCGTTACAGTTTTATATGAAACCGGTGATTAATTGCCTCTTCTTACCCTGGAATGCTGCATTTTTACACATCTCTTTATTTTCCATTGGCCAGGGGGATTATATATAATATTATACATATCTGTTGCTGTTAAAATGATCTCTTTTATCCAGTTTTGAAATTTCTCAGTATATCAAGCCTTTCCACCAGGGAGTGTTGCCTATCTAAATGGAATTAGTTGAGATTGAAGTCCCTTGTCAAAGGAACAGACATGGTACATGGGCGCAGGTTGCTTCACGGTGAGTGCCCCCTTTTTCAGTTAATTTAACAATTACACATGTTCACTTTAAAGGCTTGGGTAGTGCTGTATGGACGAAGAGCGCTGGTGGTGTAGCATTTTGACTGTTCTGTAAGCCAGTGTTCTTTTCCCTTGTGGTTGGAACAAATCATCAAGGGAGAATGGTACATGCGGTTTTTTATGTTCCATTTGTTCGCGTATTACTATAAGACTGGGGAATTAATGCATTTTATATAATTAAAATTTATATGAGGGAAAAGTTGTCATTTTATATTTCCATAGGGTAGCTTCAAATTGTCTTTATGTTAAAATGACAAAAGTTAGGCTTTTGCTGGATAATTCACTCAACGGAGTCTCATCCTTTATAATTCCCACGTTTTGATACAATAACTTATTGTAAATGTGTTTTACTATACGCATTAGTGATTAATGTAGGCTACGTTTTCTTCATAAATCTCTTTTAGGTGTAACAGAACCATTCAAAATGTCAAAGAAAATGTCTGGGGAAATGTTTTTCAGTTTATCCAGATTCATCTAAACTATCAGTCACAGTTGTTGCCGGTTTGTGATTTAATTCTCCTCAGTTTTAGGGAATACGATGAGTATGAAGACAACAATCACACTGTAATTGTACAATTGTGCTTACGAGTTTCTATTGGAAATATGTAGGTTGGTTTAGGAATATGCAAGCGCACGAAGAGATATTTCCACAACAACAAAAATGCCAGGATTACCTAAGTGCTTATCTTGTAAAGAAACTGATAGGCTATTGTATAAATAATTATTCCTCTGCAGACATCGTCGTTGTGCTAAGTTGTATTTACTGCGCTTTTCCTTTCGTCTTTTGTCGCAGTTATTGCAAGTCTCCTCGTACTTGGGTTGTCCGGGGCAACGAAAAAGACAGCAGGTAATGCATTCGTCTGTTCAGATTTACCATCCTGCAAGTACCCATGACGTCGGCTACTGTAATTCATACTTGTTGTTTTGATTGATGTTGTTGCTTAAGAAGATGAATAAGGCATTCACACGTGGGATACGCCATTAATAACACGGTTTAATATTCGGTTGAGGCAGCCTTCCTGTCGCAAAATAAGATCGTAACCTCTGCCATTTTAACTCTGCTGTCGTTGCCTGTGAGCAACAAGAGATTTTCTGTGTTTCACAGTGAAAAACAACTCCGGTGTGCAGCCGGCAGGTCAGTGCGGTACCTGGGTAAAAGAACCGGAAGGAGGGGTTTTCACTTCTCCCAATTACCCCGAAAAGTACCCCCCAGAGCGAGAGTGCATTTACATTCTTGAAGGTAAATAATTTTTTCTATAAACACTATAAACCGCGCCATGACTGGAAAATGCATTCCATGGAACATTAACTTTATTTTTTAAATGACACTTGATTGGAAGACCTTTTCTGTAAAATACTACTCATACTATTGTTCCAAGGTTTCCAACTCTAAAGGGAAAGCTCATTGTGTACTGCAAGACATCTTAGGGCATGCAGCCTACTCTTAAATAGATAACATGCCGATGGTTTATTGCAAAATGAAATGGATAACGTATTAGCATAATCTAGTGTTTATCTGAAGCATCGTCTGTGCTAAAAATTAATTCTATGACAGTTGGTACATGATCATTTTGAGAAATCAACACAGCTGTGTATAGAGTTTGGAGATAACAAGGGAGAACTGTGCACTTAATAAGACAATGTCAAATGTTATTTGTCCTTTTATGGTAAAAAGACTTGATGCTCAACAAAACACAGATGTTATTAACACATCACTATAGAATTTTTGTAGAGAAAACTTTTGGATGTCCACACTGAAATATAGATCTCCAGTATCATTGTCAACTGCCTTCACATGACTCAGCATGGGGAATGGTGTCAATGGTATCTTTGGGTTGCTACTAGTGAACGTGTGCTTACTGAAATAGTATTCCTAGTAAATGTATGAATTTAACTCAACAGCAACATGAACATTAAATATCCCCTTAAGGTACAATAGTTAGTTATTTTGGAGCAATCAATCTATCTGTTCAATAACGTTCGTCACATTTGTCTGCTTCCATTAGTCCAAAAAAACTAGTGTAGAAAAGTTTTGATGAAACCATCTGTCAGTTTGCTACCTGACTGGGCAGCAGGATGCTAAACTGTGAGATGCATGCTTATGAGAAATCAATATGGATGTAGTTATTCACAATTACTTTTGTGCAAGTAGAATCCTTTCAGTTGAGTAAAACCAGGTCATCATGTTCAGTTTTCTTACCTGAGTCTTATCTTCCAGCACCTTCTCTCTCACCTGTTCTATCTCCTCTGTTTCAGCTGCACCCAAACAGTGCATTGACCTCTTCTTTGATGAGAAGTACTCAATAGAGCCTTCATGGGAATGTAAATTTGACCACATAGAAGTTCGGGATGGTCCTTTTGGCTTCTCTCCGATAATAGGACGCTACTGTGGCCAGGAAAGCCCTTTGTACGTCAGGTCCAGTGGTCGGTACCTGTGGATAAAATTTGTTGCGGACGGTGAACTTGAGGCCATAGGATTTTCCGCAAGATACAATTTCACCCCAGGTAATAAGTTTACCTTTCCATTTTTATTTTGTGATCACATTGCATAGAGGTTATGAATTCCATTAACTGTAACCACACAAGCAACCGTATAGAATTGTGATAAATATCTGTAATTATATATGTAAATAACACTAATGAAGTGTACATGTGTCAAAACTGTGATTGTTCAGAAGAGCATAATAACTCGGTTTAGTATTTCTCCATTTTTAAATGAGGTTACTGATATTAAGGGTGTGTCACGCCTGGGAGGTCATAAGAGCTGGACACAGGGAGATATGGAAAATGTTGGTTTTCACCAGCCTTTATTGATAGCTGGAGAGAGAGAGCACAAGTAAAAGTCTTCAGCCTTCACCCTCCACCATCACAGGATCCAGGCTAAAATAATAAATGAAAAAAACGAATGTAAAGAAAACAACCCGACTCACATAGGTTTTCAGCTGGCTTGTGTCTCGGCTCTCTCTCCTCTCCTGCTGCCTGCTGTGGAAAGAAGTCCACGGCCAAATAACAATACAAGTGTCATTAAAACACATTGTTAGATTTTTTTGTTACAGTTTGGTAAGTTCAGCTCTTGCCAAAAAGTGATATTTACATTGAAATAGCACGACACTTTCATTGAATTGAGAGTGGAAAGTGAAGGACAAAGGGACTGTACCATTAAATCACTAAGATGCCACCATCACTGAATTGATGATTGTGCAGCAGAGCACATTTTTCCTTATAATTTCCCTCAGCATTTCTACTGATTGTATCATTGCACTTAGAAATAGAGTTGAAGGACAAAGTGTTGTGCAGTCTGATCGACTATCCCCAGTTTGGAGTCCATCCTGGATGTACAAGAGAAATCATTATCGAGGTACTGCTTCAGAGAGTTGAGTTTTGCAGTCCAGGATGGGTCCATGACTAGATTTGATTAGAAAACCTTACCAACCATTAAAATATTGAATAAAATTCTCATGGCATACTCTAACTCATTGTACACCCCTTTATTTATTTTCATTTATCCCACTGAGATAGAAATCTTTCTTTTTAGGGGAGCCCTGACCAAGAGGTTTCTGCAACACAAACAAACAGTATAAAACACAAAATCTCACAATACAGCACAGTACAAAAAACCTGCCATAAACCGGAGGGTCTTAATGACTTCACAGGTCACCAGCACCTTCTCTGTCAAAGCAAGAACATCCAGCATCTCAGATTTTACGGTTTCAGATGGAGAACCTGATTAGAGTAGTGACAGCAGAAGGGGTTTTATAGTGCTTATAGTTGCTTTTGCTGTGGCAGTGGGAACCCAAATTTGTAACCTGATGGTGACTGCTGGAGTTGGCAGGGACAGGGGGAGGCCATAACCAATATGAGGAGACAGCTGAGGTGGCTTCTTGTGTCAGGCTCTTTCTGTAAACTCACTGTACTTGCCAGATTGACAATCCACCATGACATACTGTAAGATCGCCCAATTTACAGGGTCATGCTTTGTATATAAATCAGTGGAAACCTACTTCTGATGAATCAGGATCATAATGAGGTTCCAGTTGGAGGTGACTATTTAGCCTTCATGTATAAAATGGCTAAAACCTTACAAACTGTATGTTCTTTTCCAGAGTGATAAATGGGGTCTAGACTCCAGATAAGAGGGGATGAAGAACCAGAGGCTCTATGTAGCACAAGCAGAATATATTTCTGGTCATATATTTCTGGTCAATTTATTTCTGTTTTACTACATAGTGGAATTGGTTTTAATGAATCCGAGAAAGAGGTTTATCTGTGAGGTTAGGCTTCCCTCGGGGACTTGCTCTTGTGCCTTGATTCAAGCTGTCCACAGTAAACTGTCTATTAGCCTTGAGTAATGATTTCTTTAATACCCTTTTATTTCTTAAAAACAGAGCCATAGGGTTGGCTGTCAGTGTAATTAATGAAAAGTTGTGGATTAAAAATTAGGATTGATTGAAAATTCTGCTAAAAATGTTGAGGCAAATCTCAGTGCCGTTTTAGCCTTCAAAAGGAACTATGGTTATTTTATGCTGTATCTGAAAGGATAGAATGAGACATAAAACCGTCATAGGTACTGCTGATTTCATGCTTTCAAGTTTTCTGGATCTGACTGGAGTTTTCCAAAACCAGGAGTTATGTTGGAGAACAGTTATTTAGCCTGTGTCTTGCTGGATTCCTGACTGATAAAACAAGCCTGATCCGGGGCCACAATCCAGTTGTAAAAATAAATAAATAAACAGCTTACAACCTTTGTTGAAAATGATGGACGATCTGATTTTATGAGACGTGCGAGTTGATTTACTTATTTAATGCCTTAGAGTTGCATCGATTTTCCTGAAGTGGCCGGACTGAGAATCCAGCCATTGTGCCTGTGCCAATGGGCCCGCCTGCGTTTGCAGATGGCGTCGCGGTCGAGTGAGTGGCGGCGAGTAGAGGGAGCACTTGTTATCTGTGAAGAGTCGCGGGCCTTCACAAAGGCCAGCTTTCTCGTTCACTCCCTTTGTCTCTCCAGCTGTCAGGAAGTAAGAAGGGACCTTAGTGAGAAGACACGCCATTCCAGGGATTAAGCAATAAACCGGAGGGGAGCACTCTCCCTCAGGCGCACGCTCCGTGTTTTCCCAACGCGGCGCGTGTAATCAGTCAACTCGCCGGAGCAATACCCTGGTGCAATGTACATTACCGCCGCAACTTAACGCCGAGCAGAATAACCTTGAACAGCAGAGCACCGCACGGTCCCTGAAGAGAGGAGGAGGTGGGCATTCATGTAGAAGACAAATTAAGCCCACAAAGGGAGGAGCGCTTGTTGTTGTTCACTTATGGAAGAAAAATGCGCTGTGTCCTGGATGAGCTGGGCTGAGAAGCAAAAGGCACCGGTATGAATTTTACATGGGGGCACTGTTGCATTCCCTCGAGCCGGGAATTAAACCCCCTGCAATCAGCCAACTGTGTAAACTGACAGCATGTGAACTGTGTAAGATAATAAGCCATGCCATTTACATAAGGGTGTCTTGTACGACCAAATTATGTTAATAGGGTGTGAGGTTGTATGTTTTCAGGTGATAGACACTATCAAAGCCCCAGTGGTTAAGTGGGTTAGCTCTGGATGGCCTTTGTTCCATAGACACATCACTCCATCACTGCTGTGGTCTGCTCTGAGAATGACCTTCCCATGATTATATTGTGTGCGACCTAATGTCGCACGAGGCCAGTGTGCTGACAGCGAGGGTGTTTGTGTTCACCTTGCAGTATATCATTATGCAAAATAAGCACCTCCAGCACCTAAATATACTTAATAAGAAGAAATCACTGCCATCCTAATATAAACGTGTCCCTGAGATGGGATCAAAGTGTACAGTCTGAACTCAGGCTCCATTTGTCTTTAAATTTGACTTACTAATAAGGAAACAGACATTTGCACTCAAGTAGCTAATTGTCTAGCAAACTCTGTTAAGCCATGATCAAATCATTGCTTTCTGTGCATATTATTTTTATCGGTGAAAAATACAGCACTTGTATCACTGTCCATTCATTGAGGAACAGATGCAAAATTCTAAACTCTTTAGCATATCGTGCTACTCTCAATTATTCCCTCAATATGTATTTTGCATCCACATTCATAGGGTTTGTGCAAAAGTTTGGAACTGTGGATCCTACCTTCACAGCAACATCTTGAGTGTTAGCTCAACCCGGACAGAGTGAACTCTGATTGAAATTGTAAATGGTAAATGCCAAGGAAGCATGTTCTCAAGTGCTTTCTTTGGTGAAGGATGCATGTCAGTGTCCTTCTTTGGAAGACTTCATATCACAGATTAAGGTTGCAATTGGGCTGGAATTAATGTCGATGTTACATTACATTTATGTCATTTAGCAGATGCTCTTCTCCAGAGCGAGGTACAACAAAAAGCATGCCCATAACCAGGGACAAGTGTGCTGAAAGACCCGAGAGGGAAGTACTTAGAATACAACACTTGGACTTGGACCTTGTAGATTAATCTGACAAACTGTTTTTATACAACACAATGCTAAATAATATACACTTATGTAGGAACAACAATAAATATAGCCAAACAAAAGCAATAAAATAAATTGCAATAAAAGCATCTTAGCAGCCACAACTCTACTAATAATGAGACACACAATTGTGAGAACTAAAAATATAACAGCTAATAATTGATAAGAGTGTTTCATTGTCACTCAAAGTGACGTTAGCATGTCCTGGAAGCGTCATGGCAATGGCACGTTAATTTGACGAAAGTAAGCGGCAGCGTTTGTCTCGGGGTTATCTGAAGATGGCTGCAGGTCATCAGCCATGACATTTTGACCAGGTAGACCTATTTGACAGTATGATTCTGCTTATAGCCTACCTTCTTACTGGTATATTATATGCCTGTTTTATTCCAAATAAACCCCTGCCCACCAAACAATTTGTCAGTTTCTGTTCTCTGTGGGCTCTGGTGTGCGCAATTAGGCACGATGGTGCTGATCTATCACAGTCTACTTTATCTCTGCCTGCAATTATTTGGGCTGGTTATTTATAAATACTGTGAATAAATATTGCTTCTAACAAGTCAAAGAGCCACATTCGTAAACCAGTTTCATGCATATAGTCTTTTATTTCAAATAAATGTGCATATTTATATAGTCAGCAATATTTACAGTATACAACCATATTTCATATTCATTGTTGTACTGTATCCAGCCTATTTCTTTCTTGTGGAATTATCTTGGATTATTGGATTTACACCAACAACTCAAACAACAATATACAGGCATAGGCTATGTATTTTCTTGTTAATATAGATTTATTGTGTGTGTATATATATATATATATATATATATATATATATATATATATATATATATATATACAGTACTGTGCAGAAGTCTTTTATGTAAATTGTCTTCTGTGTGTTAGTATAAAAGAACACATTTGAGATTTCCAAATATTAATTTTCCAAAAGATTTAATTTTACAGAGACATTTTTGTATTTAACATATCACTGTAAGCAATTACTACTTTTTACATAAAAACTTGATCAAGGCTGTCTGAGATCAGAAGCAAGGAGCCAACCAAAGTCTGCAGAAGAACTGTGGCAAGTTCTCAAACATGCTTGGAACAACCTCCCTGCCGATTGCAGGACTGCAGGACATCGTTGGCTATCTCACAGAAGTGATGCAGTTCTAACGGCGAAGGGTGGTCACAAAAAATATTGATTTGATTCAGTTTTCAACTATTCTGCCAAATGATTCAAATGTAATGTAAAATGTATAGTACGTTTATTTAGGACCTTTCATTGAATTATTTTTGCTGTCTTATCTGTGCAGAATGTTATACAGGTGCCTAAGACTTTTGCACAGTACGATACACATATATATAATATGTATATATATATATATATATATATATATATATATATATATATATATATATACTACAGATCTACATATACACACGCTGAGCACTTTATTAGGAACACCTGTACACCTACTTATTCATGGGATTATCTAATCAACGAATCATGTGGCAGCAGTGCAATGCATGCAGTCGTGCAGATACGGGTCAGGAGCTTCAGTTAATGTTCACATGAACCATCAGAACGGGGAAAAAATGTGATCTAAGTGACTTTGACGGTGTAATGATTGCTGGTGCCAGAAAGGGTGGCTTGAGTATCTCAGACCTCAAAGTGGATAGGCTACAGCAGCAGGTTTTGTGACACTTTTGTGACAACAAGTTGGCAAGTGTGACCTTAAGCTTAAGCAGCATTGCAATTGCACCTGTTGAACATACTTGTGGAAACATTTTAACCCGGGCACACAAATCCAAAGAGAACCAAGGAGAACTTCTCCTGGTGTATGCACCTTGCAGTTGTGTGATGTTGGCCATCTGATACAGAGCCACAGGCTACTGTGGAAACAAACAGAAAAGACTGCAGGGATCCCAAGGGAAAACACAATGCTCACTTAGCCAGTGCTGTTGTGCGCACCTCCACAACAATACACAGCTCACCCATTGGTGTTTCCTAAATGGTGCTTTTCCCAGACACTGCTGCCTGTAATGAGTGTGTTTACGGTGGCTCCTGCAGGAGATGGCAGTTGATAGCGGGTGTAGCAGTATTTGCTCTGTTGTGTTTGTCTAGTTGAAAGACAGCGGTCCTCATTAGCAGTGCGGACAGCGTGTCCCGTGGCTGGGAGAGGAGGTCATCTCTTCCTTCCCCGTTAATGAGAGCTTGTCTTCTCCTCAGAACAAGCCCCGGATTGTCTGCCACAACCGCGCGCTCGCAAGAAATCCAGTCTGGGGTTAATCACCTGGAGAGCTTTCATAATGTCCCAGCTCCGAGCTTGTCTCCTCATCCGTGGAGTTCTTCTGGTAGTTTTTTTAAAAAATCCTTGTCAGAGCCAATTAGTCAAAAATCAATCTGTTTGCTCCCATTTTCAAGCCTGGGTTCAGTCAACACTTTGTCCTTAACTTTGAGTCAGGAAGAAATTAGTGTTTGGTTCGCTCTCAATTTGGCTAATTTGTGTAAAACACAAACCTGTCTTCCGCCTTTGTTGTCGTTTTTCAAGGCTCGTACTGTCAGCAAAATCCATAAACACATTTTTTTCTGCACATAAAAATATCACATTAAGAAATTTGATGTTGGATGCGTGTCCAATTCTTTATGCCCATACCCAGTTAAAAGGTTGTACTTGTGCATTATGCATGCTATATGTGAATAATGAAATTATGCATGCAAGTGGTGTGTGCAGGGATTAGCAAGAGTTCCCTCATCGAAGCCTGTTAGATTTACTGCCTTCTGAGTACCATTGCCTTCATTGCATTTACCTTTTTGGCAGTGTGCAGCATTTTTCAGTGTGAAAGATGACTTGAAATGATAAAGATTGGGTGACCTGCACTTTTTGATGGACAGGTCTAATGCATATTATATTGTCATTACTATTCCACATAGAATTGTTTGTATTCAAAAGAGATTCATGTACACTAATTCTGAATGATGGAATGCAGTGCATGCATGCATATCATGAAGCTGCATATGCATATAACACGTCTCTTTCCACATCTTCTGTTCTAGATTATTAGTGACATTACAGTTTATAGTATAAGTAGCTCTAAAAAATATGTCCATAGTCTGCATACTTTCATTGACAGAGATTAAAAGCTGCATAAAAATGGATAGTTAAAATAAGGAAATGAAAATAAATTGTAAAAATTTCCTAAAAGTGACACATTTTTATGTTTTTTAAATTAAATGTTTCAATCACATTTTCCTAGAGATTGTTCTTTCTTGGCATAAAACCATGCAATAAAAACCCTTATAAAATTCAAGCCTTTACGGCAGGTTTTAGAGTCCCTTAATCTTCCCCGGGCCCCCAGTGACCCCTGGCAGGTGGAGCGTACAGACTGGTAGAGGTTCTCTGTTCCCACAGTCTGCTAACAAGCCTGCACTCTGAAGAAAAGCCTTCATCAGAACGCCATGCAGCGCTGCCCTGGTGACACTGTCATCAGCCGCCATTTCCGCACTCTTTCAGCTCTTCTCTTTTTCCTGAGGTTCCAAGAGTCAATTGAGCTGTCACCCCCCTTTCCTCGGGGGGCTGTAGTCGCCCAGACATGCCCTCTCCTCCCTCTGACCAAACACAGCGTGGTCATCTCTGTACCACCCAGCATGCCCATGCCTAATCCCTCTGTCCAATTTCCCCTTTCCTCGGTGGGCTCGGTTAATCAGGGCAGTCGTATAAAGACCACGCTTCGTCTGTTTTATGATCATTAATGTTATTAACCGCCTTCCTCCGACCCGGAGAAAGAACCAGCCGAGGTGCAGGCTTCGACTGGGAGTGAAACTGCGAGATAAGAGAGCGAGGCTGCCATCATTATCTGAACCCGCGCCGTGCCTTTATCTTCAGATATGCAGTCCCAGCATCATTCCTGGACTGTGGCTTAGCACGTGCCCTGCGTTTCATCAAGTCATTAACAAGCCCGGCAAGCCATTCCACATTATAAAATTCTGCAGTATAAGACAGTAAGCAGCTAGTCTTGCAGCCCTAAGGTCCCGAATTGCTCCAAGATTAATTCCTTGCATCGTTGGCCCCGGCCGTGAAATGCTTGGCCTACATTTTGCTCCGTCGATGGTCTTCTTTTTCGAGCCTTTGTCCGCAATCGTACTCGAGCCTCTGCCTTAACTAAGGGCAAATTGTGACAAGATAAAATACAATTGCCACTTGTAGATTTTGGAGTTTAACTTTGGCTGTTGCTTTGCCGACACTACTTATTAACTAATCTTCCTGCCAGAATAGATTTCTCAGGGTGCGTTTAATCCAGAACATAAGCCTTTGTTTCCTGTATAAATCTGATTAATAACTGAGGTTATTTGTTTTTCGGATTATTTATAGCTCATTCTTAAATGATGCAATTAAGCAACTCAACCAATATGCGACTGGGCCATCAGTCTTCTGTGGACAGGAGTACAGATGTCAACTCAGAAGATTAATTCTTTTTTATCAAAGCCATTGTTTCTCTGTGTATATCCATAAAGAACAAGTGATTTACACACCTACTTGAGTGATCTGAAGCCCTCTGAGTAATTGAACCACACAGAAATGTTTGATCTCGTGTCAGAAATCAGCAAAGGCATTGAACAAAAGTAGTCTTTCATCTTTGCAAAGGTGTATATTTTATTAATGAAAAAGACAAGATTGTAGAAAGGATGGATATGATGACTCACCCTGTATCATTCTGAAGATTGTATAGAATCCAGCTTTTCTTACCATAGGTCCACTAACATTTTATGGGGCGATGTGGTATGGTTTTTTGAGGTCATGTAACACCGGGGGGTTTTAGGTTCAAAATCATTAGTTCCCCTCCACTTCTGCAAGGTTCTGAACTTGAGTTGTTTCAGTGTAAATATGTTGCTGTACAAATGGATGCAGATTAAAGCTGAAAGCTGTGTAATTCACCTTGGGTACACGTCTCTAAGCACATAATTAAAAAATGGGCCAGTGTAGACAACCAACTTTGTCCTTAACTTTGACTTTGAAAAAGTAATTGTTTATTTGAAAAAGTAATTGTTCGGTGTAATCACAAATTTTGGAAGCTTCCAATCATGCAAAGTACCTTATGAAGAATAAAGTAAACACTTGCATTTCATAGCCAATTCTAATAGAGTATATGGATGATTCCACTTGGTGTATAAATTCAGTGAAAGATAATGTATCAGTGATCATGTTTATTGTTGGTGTATTGTATTGTGTATCATCACAGTGATTCTGAGCACATCTAAGCAGAGAAGCAGGTAAAATGGAAAGATATTGAAGGATATTAAGAAGGATATTGAGTGCTTTTTTCCAATTTAATTTCCTTGTAATCGCTGTAAACAATTTTTCTGCAAGAGGTATTGCCTGCACCTAATATGTTACTGGAAAATATCCTGTTTTTCCAATTTTGCTTTCCTACAGCTCAGTTCACATGTCATGTGGAAATGAACAGAGAACGATGATGGAAAGTCTTGGACTGATATACTGGCCAGTATACTGGGTACCGTTTTGCATTATAACACTTGCAATCTGCAACCAAGTTTCCACATTCATGGAAGACATACTCTCAGAGAGCACTTTATTCGGTATTTATTAGACTTAGTTTTTAGACTTATTAAGCCTTCTGCTGCTGGAGCCTATCCACTTAGAGGTTTGTTCAGTGATGCTCTTCTGCATACCATTTTTGTAATGTGTGGTTATTTGCATTACTGCTACCTTCCTGTCAGCTTTGACCAGTCTGGCCCTTGGCCTCTGACCTCTCTCATCAACAACGAGTTTCCGTCTGCAGAACTGCCACTCACTGGATATTTTTCACACCAGTGAACTGTAGGAACTGTTGTGTGTAAAAATCCCAGGATATCAGCAGTTACAGAAATAGTCAAACCAGTCCGTCTGGCACCAACAATCATACCATGGTCAAAATCACTGAGATCACATTTTTTCCCCATTCTGAGGTTGATGTGAACATTATGTGAAGCTCCCGTATCTGCATGATTTTATGCATTTCACTGCTGCCACACAATTGGCTGATTAGATAATCACATGAATAAGTAGGTGCACAGGAGTTCCTAATAAAGTGCTCAGTGAGTTCAGATGAGCCCAGGCATCAACTTATGAAGAAAAAATGTTACATTTAAATTGTATAGCAGACAAAATGAATCAAAGAATTCAATAAAAAAGAAAAATCTAAAATAAGTAACAAAAATAATGGCACTTGCAGTGCGGATAAGTTACAAAAAATGTAACTGTTCTCATCAATTCGATTGAAAACTGGTTATCAAGTGTAAAGTTTGTTGCTGAAGACTACTCACTGCTCAGATCTGTAGCGCAGCTTAACATACAGACATTTCAGCATCATTGCATCCATACTTCAAACAGCTTTTTCCGAGCAGTAGTTTAGACATTTTGAATGTAACCAAATTTCTATGATTCTGCAAATGGCAAATTCATATTCATGCTGCAGCCTGCTGTTTAACTTGTTCAGCCTCAAACAAATGGCCACAGAGATATTTTAAAGTGTGCTATGTGTGTATGCTTTCCGTTTTATGTTGCCTAAAACAAACATGTCATGAAAGCAAAGGTTGTACAAATGTGGAGAGGGGAGTTTGCTTAGCGTTTTTACACAGCTCTGTTTTTGCTCTGTGCCCCCTGGCTACTGATAGATGTGATGATGTTTGACTTCAAAAGCTGCTGTATTTGAGAGTGTTCGTGCTCAGTGTCAGTGTGTGTCTCTCAAAGCCAGATCTAAGAGATTCATCTGGAAATCCTGCTCTTCCTGTTGTGGCTGTAAACGTCATTAAAACCAGGACACTAAAATGTTTCTGCCCCCCACATCCAAACACACACACACACACACACACACACACAGGCACACACGTGCACACATGTACAGACAGAGAACATGGCATTTACACACGTGTACACATGCATAGTTTAACAAACATAGGTTATGTAGTTAATTTTACTCCTGGAAACCAAATCCACAATATGTTTTTTTGATAAATGACTGACCTGGAATTAAACTGAAACCATCAAAGATACTTGCAGTTTAGTGTTGTTAGCTTTAAATGATAGTCAAATTAAAAGCAGAGACACATTGGTCAGCTCAGAATGGGCCCTCTGTGCTCCTCAGGGGTTGAGTTGTCCTTTGTAAACCCAAAGTAGGTTCTGGGGAAGAGAACTATCTCCACAATGGGCTGCATTAGCTATTGGACACATTACATTACATTATTGGCATTTGGCAGACGCTCTCATCCAGAGCGACGTACAGTTAGACTAAGCAGGAGACAATCCTCCCGTTGAGCAATGCAGGTTTAAGGGCCTTGCTCAAGGGCCCAACGGCTGTGCGGATCTTATTGTGGCTACACCGGGATTAGAACCACTGACCTTGTGTGCCCCAGTCATTTACCTTAACCACTATGCTACATGCCGCCCCAAATGTTGAAAGGCCGACACAAATGTTGAAAGACATAACTGCTGTGTACGGTGATGTATGCAGTTGATGCTACACTGCTGCATACACAGTGCCATCCCTCCTCCATGGTCCATCATACTCTGTATCTCTTTTCTCTTGCACTAAATTCAGTGACTGAATTTATGTTCTTGCCCTTGCTTTAGGGAATATCAAGTCTGCTTCCTAAAACTTTTATCATATGATCATCAGAGTCTTATCTGGAGAGGTTTACCCTTGCTCACCCCTTTATTGCTTCAGAGGGCTATATATATACTGGTGCAGTTCTGGGGAAGTGTCTCGCTCCATAGTACCAGTAACAAAGCTCTGTTGGGAATCTGAACCAACAAGCTTTTCAAATCCTTGAATAATAATAATAATAATAATAATAATAATAATAATAATAATAATAATAATAATAATAAGAATAGTAGTAGTAGTAGTAAGTAGTTTATTTTTATAATGCCCTTTTGTTTTACTGGTGTGATTTCTGTCATTATGTTTATTGTGCTTGTAGCACATTGCATTGCAACTTTTCTCTGAAATGTGCTGTGCAGATAGTGATTTGTTAGTTTGGGTTCAGAAACAAGGACAGTTATGTGGACATGGTGTACAGAAAGTGAACAGAAGATTCAAATATAGAAGGACAGTACTGTATAAAATGTGCACAGAAAATAAACCAGTGTACATACATGCAAATATGGATGGATCATTTCAAAAGGGACAACAATACCAGAATAGAACAATAATGTAAGCAGTTTTTGGTCATATGGTGTCATAGAAAATATGTAAAGGTTGTGTATGATCTCAAAGCAAATCCATAAGTAAAGCAAATCTTATCCACTTCCCAGGGCTTCTTTTGTACCATTGATTATTCTAGAAATTTGACCTATGTCATGTCCATCAGAGCATTACACACAGGCTGAGTGTAAAAATGTGTTAACGGCCATATGTCAGGATGTGATCTCGTTGAGCCTTGAACTCTGAACTATAATTTAATTTACCTCTTGAACTATAATTGTGTACTTTCCTGAGGCATGCAGCACCCAGGAAAATAAAGAATCTCTCCCCTCAATTAATATATTCAACCCAGGGCGGTTTATAGCACTGGAGCTCGACATAATTGTGGAGTATTGTAGTGAGACAAGCGTATTGTGGAATTCCTATGAAGAGGACATACTCATTCATCTACCCACGCTTTGATATCATAGTGTGGCCATGTGTGCTGGCAAAGCCGCATTCAACACTTCGTCTCCCAAATGGGAGGAAAAGGCAGACCTATCATGAGGGCAGACTTGCATTCTGATTGCTCTGCAAACGAGAGCAGCAGAATGGTGCACAGATGAGCTGCAGTATCAACAGGGATCATTTACACCCCTGGCATTACAAGTTAAATCATTCTCATGCCCCATGTTTACTCCTCAGAGCAAGTCTCAGCAGTTTGTATACTGCAGACTTAATGAGTGCCAACAAGCAGTAATGTTTTCTGCAACTCCTATCTGTAGTTGTTGGGGTGGATAATGAAGTCAGAGGTCTGAAGTTCAACTCCTGGCTTTAATACCGGCAGTTTCATACCGGCATTACTCTTGTATACGGGTGAAGGACTTTGAAGGCACATCACAGGGCAAACCTTAAATGTGTTGTGGGTCTTTAAATAAATAAACAACTAAAAAATATTCAGTAGCAGCAATTTTTCAGTCAAACTGTAATTGAATGAACACTGCAAGCTAAAATTTATTTGAACCATGGCCTGAATAACAGTAATTAATCATTTAAGTGAGTAAAATGTTTGTTTGATATTATAATTTTTGTTTTGTGTGGTGCCTTTGAATAGCTCATTTGGGTTTTTATCATAAACGGTATGTTCACAGATCACTTTTCTTGTTGGTTTACTAATGTACTTATGGACCTTACAATGTGAGAGAAAATATTGAATGGAAAACTGTAGGAACGTTTATGGTACATCAGTATTTAAAAAAAAAGGAGATACTGAGTTTTGTGGGGGTTTTTTTTGGTAAAAGTTAATGTGTCATATATAACACATCGCATAGCACAGCAAATTGTAGCAGTTTCTTTTACTTTGGTCTGCAATATGTTAGTCATGCTTTATATTATCTGAAGGATGCATTTAAATGGTGTACGTGTGTGTGATTCACGCCGATGCTGTGATGACTAACCAGGGGTGCAGGTGTGACTGCTGCCAAGCAGCAATCAAGCCGGCTCCACTTACAGTGAAGAGCGGACAGGAAGGCTTGCATCACTGCTTCAGCTACACTTACGACTTTGTCTGAAGCTGTGATGAAAACGATATTGCAAAATTGTAATATACTCTAGAGCTGGAGTACACGCTCAGCAGTGTTTCAAACTTTGCATTAGGAGAATAAAGTGACAGCCCCGTAATGCTGCCCTCTGCACTACCGGTCTGTTCGAGGTCTGTGGTAATGCAATGGCTAAAGAATGCCGAGAAAAACATCTGGCTCCGATCTCTGCGCCGGGTACAGATGTGTGGTGGTTTTATGTTGGCTACCTCGTTAATGCAGCTGTGGCGGAATCTGGGTCGTAAAAGTGCACGGAGGAGCCGGTCCGTGCATTAGGCAGTAAAACCAGGAGGAACACGTTCCCTCAGGGACACAGCACGGCGTATGCAATCAGCCATCTCGTCACAGCAGATACTCTGGTAAAATGTATTGCTGGAACTGACACTCTGCAGGGTAACCTTGGATGGAAAACCCCCGTATGGTCTCTAAGGACGGAAGGTGTTGATATTCGTGTTGAAAACAAATTAAATCCAGGAAGGGAGGTTCAGCTGGTATTGAGTGTGCGAGGGCTGGAATCATGAAACAGAGTGTGTGAGCAGGCCCACATTACCAGGCAGGGCACAGTGCATACCTCGCTGTTGGGTTCATCCCTAATTTGGAATCGGCAGGTGTGCCTCTGGTGTTACACCACCTCCCGCACCTGCAGACTGAATGCGCTGTAGCTGAATCATTCACAGTCTTTCAGTGCACTAGCCTGAGAGCCATTGGCTTTCTCACCATCCTGTGCACACAGTACTGCACCTGGCCCAGCTGGTGTAGAGGTGTACTCCTCACTGATGATAATGAGCTCTCTGGTTTTTTTCAAATGTGTTCTAGAGCTCTATTTATTATCAGTTACCAGTATTGAGTGTCACATCACTAACAGGATGTTCACTTCAGAGCATTCAAATCATATATGTGTGATCTTTCATCTTAAAAGGATGGAGGTCTGTTAGTGACTGGTGCATTGATAGGAAGAACACACACCTGCTTAACCCCACCCAATGGCAAATGGGACCAATTGTGTTCCATTCCTCTCAGTCATGGTTGACTAATGAAATGGCTGAGGCCGGGGCTGGAACCTGGGACTTAGGAGCAGCTTATTACTGACAGAGCCACATGGGCGTCCCTGTTGTGCTGTTGAGCTGGACATTAAACCGGAATGACCCCGGTAAGAGCCCAGCTGTGCGTGTGGTGCGGAGGCTGGCCATGTTGCCCGCCGGGCTGAGGAAGAGCAGTGAACTGGCAGGGAAGGGCTCCTCATCTGCATCTCTGAGGTGCTTTGACCTCAAAGCTCCACCTCCTCTGCCTGTCTCCCAGGAAACCGGCACTAGGCAGAACCTGTGTATTGCACTCAGTCGTGAGTATTGGCAGCAGTGTGGAGTCATGGTTGAGGGGAGACATTTCTGATTTTACCACAGAATAGTATTTGTGTGCTAGTGAGCACAGTGCTGCACTGTAATGTAATGTACTTGAGAGTACTATCCTACCCATTCAATTTCAAAACATTTTAATATAATGTAGATAGATAATAGCTACTGAAAATTAGCCGTATTAGACTCATGTTACTTGGTTACATTTTTTTAACTGTAATTTGAAATGCTGTTAATCACGGTAAATGTAAAAACTACACGGACAGTTACACAATTTATGGCATGAGTTTAAATATGGAAAAAAAATCTTTTTGATTAAATTGAGAAAGTGGTAAGTCTTTCATAGTTTCAACATGTATATAATTCCATGGTGGATTCTTCATGATTTAAGTTCTCTTGCTGACACAGCTGGACAATATCACTGGCAACTTGTACAGAGCTGGATATTTTTTTATTGAAGCAATTCTGGTTTAGTATCTTGTTCATGGGTATAACAACAGCACCCCGGCAGGAAATGGAACGCACACATTTTTGAGGTGCAAGCTAAGGGGTTGTCCTTGTGTCATGGTCTGGCTGACTGGGAGTATGCAGTGTGCCTGTGCAGCTGTGCATCAGGTCTGTTGTTCCCACACACCAGCTCGCCAGAAGGTCTACGGCTGAAAACAGTGCAGATAGCCGCACGCAGATAGCCCACGCACGCAGATAGCCCACACACGCAGATAGCCCACGCTCGCTGTGAGCCCTCGCACGCTGTGAGCCCTCGCACGCAGATAGCCCACGCACGCAGATAGCCCACGCACGCAGATAGCCCACACTCGCTGTGAGCCCACGCACGCAGATAGCCCACGCACGCAGATAGCCCACGCACGCAGATAGCCCACGCACGCAGATAGCCCACGCACGCTGTGAGCCCTCGCACGCTGTGAGCCCACGCACGCTTCCACGCTCCCCAGCTTTAAAAAGCACTTCAGAAGCGTGATGCTCTTGTCGGGAACCTCAGTCTAAGCACTATGAGCCCCTCAAGTGCGTCTTCACGGTCCGACGTCTCAAATTCAGAGATCATTGGAAGTGCTGTGATTTGTGGGATTGAAAAAGCACTCCTGTTAAAGGCACACGGAGGTGCAGTACTGCTGTGTGTTGTGTTCTTTCATCAGTGTTTCTCTGTACGTAGGCTGTGGGATTAATGTGCATTTATATCCCATAATTTCTCTTTACTGCTTTATTCTCTTCAGAGTAATGAATATTTACGCTAGAGCCATTTTCGCTTATTTTTCTGTTTCCACAGAACACCATTGCTCATTCATACCAGGGCTACTCACCCCCTGTCTAGGAAACATATAACCCATTCCTGCTGGTTTATAGACCAACTGTTATATCAAGACAATTATTGAAATGGTTTGAATTGAAGCTGTTTAAATGTCTGGCTAAAATGAAAGCCTGCGGGCTCGACGGCCACCCAGGGCCAGGAATGGGCCCTGCAGACACAGTGGCCCTCCAGGCCTGGGACTGTGTGGCCCTGCAGACACAGTGACCCTTCAGGCCTGGGACTGTGTGGCCCTGCAGACACAATGGCCCTCCAGGCCTGGGACTGTGTGACCCTGCAGACACAGTGGCCCTTCAGGCCTGGGACTGTGTGGCCCTGCTGGCTCATGGGTCCTCCAGGTGCGGGGCTGAGCCTTAGAACAGTGAATGCTGTCTTCACTGCGCACTGTGTAAATGAACTGCCTCTCCAGCTAATGTGCCTCTAATGTCTCCACTCTTTAGTGCTGGGCAATTATTTCCACTTGAGAATATTCTTCCTACTCTACAATTCTTCTGGCCATGGGGAAATGATGTTGATTTGTCAAAGACACAGTAGCACAGTAGCGAAATGCTCTGTCACTTGTTAATGGCATGAATGAAGACAAATTGGCATGACACATACAAGCCCACGTCAGATTGCTTATAACCTCAGAGCTAATACAGTGCTGATATCGCCCTCATTCATACACATTTACAGCCCTTATGAATACATCAGAACTACTTCTATTCATGATATACTTTATATTATTGAATCTAGGCTGAAGAAAGGTCTGTGTTGTTAAAATATAGAACATGTAGTCAGTCTTGGCTAATCATTTTGGACATTTTCAATTTTTCTTGTGGACCGTTGGCAAGCAGGTCATTGGTGGTTTGTGCATAATGGGAGCTCTGTGGGACAAACGCTTGCGCTAATGCGTATATTCACTTATCCTTCCTGCTCGAAGTCATCTGCAAGGTCTGAGCTGAGGTAATATTCTTAATGCTGTCATAAATCCAATTAATATTCCTTGGAACGTACCGAGCTTCTGGCTCGCTGAAATAATGGTGTGCTGAAACATAATTCTTCATTTCGTTCTTTGGTTTTACACCCGATCTGCCCTAGGCCTGTGGAATTCTCTAGTGCTGTACATAACCCAGGTGAGAGTACATCAGTCATTAACACAGACAACTCAGGGGGCCACTGTTTAACCTTCACTGAGAAAACCCTTCAGCAGGCGTCACCAAAACTAAGATTTCAGCACCATTCCATATCAGCCATTTTGCCCCAGAACTCGGATCCAGTTGTTTTACCTTCAGTGAAAAGGTGTCATTGTCCTTGTGGCAGTGAGGGCTTATCACCTGAAGCCCACCACCACTCCCTCTGTTTCACCTTTACCTTTCCACCACCACAAACCATTAGAATCAGCAGTGAAGCACAATCTAACCACAACAGGTTTTTTTGTCCTTTTTGTCAGCTATTTTAGTGCCAGGAGAATGCATGATGCCTCAGCAGTATTCTGAAAAAAACTGAAACACTTCTTTTGAAAATACTTCTAATTTTTATGACTGATAAACTTTAGGACAATACACCACAGTTTATAGATACAATTATTTTTGGTGGTTCAGTTCAGAGGCATGAACCTAGTCCAAGTCATATTCAGCATGGAAGCAAAGATTTGCAAGCTGGACCTTTTTGCTGTCTCTCTATAATATTGCAGTTATGAATATGTTTTTTTTCTGCATTGATTGAAACATAAGTGGTAGAGTAATGATAGTAAGCACTAGGTTCATATAATCAAAACACTTATGTTGTAAAATCTCCATGTATCGAGCACTCAGCAGAATTCCAACAGCAATGACATTTACAGGAGCAGAGGCAAACGGATTGGCTCGGGTGGCTGCTGGAAAGCTGTGCTCATTGTGACATCGTTCACTTCAACTCCACTCACCTGCCAGCGCACACACACCGTGTCGGAATGCCGCTCGAAAATTTACGACCACCAATCGCATTAAGCGTGGAGTGGGCCGGCGCCAGCGGTATTGACCCGGATCGGAATTGGGCGTGGCCTGGCCCTGGCTCTGACACGGTGGCAAGCGGAGGGTGGTTGAGTTATGCCATAATGGCGAGGTGTCGCAGCTCCGGTCAATGACGGCAATCATGCTGGGTTCTCTGGATGGTTCCAAGGACCGGGTGCTTCTGCTGACCATCCCTGCATGTGCTGGGGGGTTATAAATCAGACGGGCGAGAGAGCTTCCGCCAGCACTACGACGGGGAATCAGTGTTCAGGGTTGACATTTCAAATGAAATGGAAACGAAAAGGAAAAAAGCTTTTTCTTTGTTGTTTCACAAATGTCAACCACTGTGATTTAGTGGCATGACAGAAGATTTGGCTTTTGAAGTGTTTAAATGTCCTTTCATAGATGACTGTTGTGGAAAGTTTAAGAGGACAGCATTAAGAGAAGCACCGTGCCATCAGCTTTTGGCCAGGATGTACGAGTGTTCTAAAAATCCTAAATCTTAGCATTGACTAAATATCCTCTTAGTGCTATGTACTATTTCTGGCAATATGCCAATGTGCTGGTCATAAATTAGCAGCTGAGAGATTAAATTCTATTTTAAACCTTTGGCTAGTTTTGGAATGCAATTTCTGCCTTAGAGGCAGCAAGGGAATTACTCTTGCTGTTCTATTATTGCCCTCTGATGTAGTTATCTGCAGGGTCTTGTGTAAAATAAAAACTAAATTGATTGCTTGGCAGACATTTAGCACTTGTTGTTGTGTACTAGCAGGGCATGTGGGATGTTTTGTTTGTGTTTCTTCCAGTGCTGCTAGATGGGCAGACAGAGAAGCATTTTTCACACTATCGTTACATATATGCTGCTCAGTGTTTTCACACTACTGCTGAGGCTGTGTGGTCAGTCTGAACAGTTCAGTCAGCCTAAAGCAACATACACCGTTTCATTTCTGTATTCTGCGCATATGTTGTTCTGTATTAAAATCTTCACTGTTTATCTCCTCCTGTTAATGTGAAAGCCCATCTGGAACTAGCATTGGAAAACTGCAAATATACTATAAAAATATATCTGTGTTCACTAAACAGAGTGGCAAATACTACTACTACTAGTACTACAAATAATAATAATAATAAATATAGCTGCAAGCAGCAATACCGGGGGGCCAGAACATATGGGCTTTATAGCACCCCCATCAGCAATTGGAGAAGTACAAGTGCCTTAACTGGCAGATTGGCCTAAATGATTTAATGGAGATGCGTTCCTGACCTCAAAATGAAAAAAAAGAAAGAAAAAAAAGGATATATAGGCTACACAGGTCTATACCAATACAAGATAACAGTGGAAAGCCATACAGTAGGCTAATTTTACTCCTTCATCAACATTTAAAACTTACAAATGAATGAGCAGGCATTATGAATTCAGTGACGCATTTACGGAGAAGTGCTATTGCGCCCCCATTTTCCACTAATCTCAGCCAATGACACACCCTTTGAAACCTGCATATTTGCTAAAGCACCCCTACTGGCTAACTGATTCCAAATTTTACACAGTCATAGCAAGTGTAGAGGGGCAACATTGGCTCAGGCAGTATAAGCAGTTGTCTGGCAGTCAGAGGGTTGCCGGTTCAATCCCGCCCTGGGTGTATCGAAGGCACTATACATGTACATACCATTTAGAGGTCAATATACCCACCAAGATTCGTGATGATCTGCCATTGCTAAGCCTGTCAAATGGCAGCTGATTTCTGATTGGCTGATGGCAGCCATGTTTTTTGGGATATCTTTTCTTCCTTGGACAAACTCTTTGGCACAGATGGAGTCCACAACATTTCAACTTCATTGGTCAAATGGTTCAAGAGAGAGAGAGACATTTAGAATCTTTATTGCTATAGCACCACCTATGGGCCCAAGCCTTCCACAGAATCCAGGTTTGTATACAGTCAGGTCCATAAATATTGGGACATCGACACAATTCTCATCTTTTTGGCTCTATACACCACCACAATGGATTTGAAATTTAACGAACAAGATGTGTCTTAACTGCAGACTTTCAGCTTTAATTTGAGGGTATTTACATCCAAATCAGGTGAACGGTGTAGGAATTTGTGTGTAAAACAGTTTGTGTATGTGCCTCCCACTTTTTAAGGGACCAAAAGTAATAGGACAAACTAACAATCATAAATCAAACTTTCACTTTTTAATACTTGGTTGCAAATCCTTTGCAGTCAATTACAGCCTGAAGTCTGGAACCCATAGACATGGGGTTTCAGACGCTGGGTTTCATCCCTGGTGATGCTCTGCCAGGCCTCTACTGCAACTGTCTTCAGTTCCTGCTTGTTCTTGGGGCATTTTCCCTTCAGTTTTCAGCAAGTAAAATGCATTTTCAATCGGATTCAGGTCAGGTGATTGACTTGGCCATTGCATAACATTCCACTTCTTTGCCTTAAAAAACTCTTTGGTTGCTTTCGCAGTATGCTTTGGGTCATTGTCCATCTGCACTGTGAAGCGCCGTCTAATGAGTTCTGAAGCATTTGGCTGAATATGAGCAGATAATATTGCCCAAAACACTTCAGAATTCATCCTGCTGCTTTTGTCAGCAGTCACATCATCAATAAATACAAGGGAACCAGTTCCATTGGCAGCCATACATGCCCACGCCATGACACTACCACCACCATGCTTCACTGATGAGGTGGTATGGATCATGAGCAGTTCCTTTCCTTCTCCATACTCTTCTCTTCCCATCATTCTGGTACGAGTTGATCTTTGTCTCATCTGTCCATAGGATGTTGTTCCAGAACTGTAAAGGCTTTTTTAGATGTTGTTTGGCAAACTCTAATCTGGTCTGAGGCTCACCAATGGTTTACATCTTGTGGTGAACCCTCTGTATTCACTCTGGTGAAGTCTTCTCTTGATTGTTGACTTTGGCACACATACACCTACCTCCTGGAGAGTGTTCTTGATCTGGCCAACTGTTGTGAAGGGGTTTTTCTTCGCCAGAATTCTTCTGTCATCCACCATAGTTGTTTTCCGTGGTCTTCCGGGTCTTTTGGTGTTGCTGAGCTCACCGGTGCGTTCTTTCTTTTTAAGAATGTTCCAAACAGTTGATTTGGCCACACCTAATGTTTTTGCTATCTCTCTGATGGGTTGGTTTTGATTTTTCAGCCTAATGATGGCTTGCTTCACTGATAGTGACAGCTCTCTGGATCTCATATTGAGAGCTGACAGCAACAGATTCCAAATGCAAATAGCACACTTGAAATGAACTCTAGACCTTTTATCTGCTCCTTGTAAATGAGATAATGAGGGAATAACACACACCTGGCCATGGAACAGCTGAGCAGCCAATTGTCCCATTACTTTTGGTCCCTTGAAAAGTGGGAGGCACATATAGAAGCTGTTGTAATTCCTACACCGTTCACCTGATTTGGATGTAAATACCCTCAAATTAAAGCTGAAAGTCAGTTAAAGCATATCTTGTTCGTTTCATTTCAAATCCATTGTGGTGGTGTATAGAGCCAAAAAGAGGAGAATTGTGTTGATGTCCCAATATTTATGCACCTGACTGTATGTAGACCAAATTTAGTTAGGATTGAACAAAGCATTCACAAGTTATTGCTGTTTTAGTAAAATTGGCCACACCCACAAAAATGTATTTGCCTGTCCTTCGGTCATCTTTTGACTATGCAACAATTCCCGCATAACATTGTTACGTGTTGGTCCACAGATTTATATATACCACGTATGCAGATTCGTCAAATCCTCTAGGAGGAGTAGGATGTGAGTTTAAGTGTTTTAAAAAAATTCAAAATGGTGGAAAAAAATCTAAGTAGATGGAAGTTATGGGTCCTTCAGGCAGAATTGTTCCTCATGAGGAGGGGCGTATGTGGAACAAGATTCCATGACTGTAGCCCAAATGGAGCAGGAGATATGTCTGTTCAAGTTGTTGCCATTTCAATTGATAACAATAGTGCCACCTTTGACCCGATCGGTTTCATCTTTGTTTCTTGCCATTTGGAGTAACCCTCTATGATCCTGCCAAGTTTTGTACAAAGTGACTGGACAATCATACCTGAAACTGGAAAGCCGGAAAAACAATAATAAAGAAAAACGTGAAAAACGTTAATAATAATAATAATAATAATAATAGTACATTTTGCTGTAAAAATAACACCATGCTTTGTTTACTTGTAGCTGAATTAATTGCAGGGAGCGCAGAAACCCAACATAACTCACATGTAGGCCAATTCCCGTATTCTGAAGTGGGCAGGGTCAACAAGGCTTGATTCTGAAGGATTGAGCCCAGAGGGGCACCACATAGGCCTGTGTGCAGCTGGGTCCATGATGATTAATTCAGCTATTTCATCCGTTTGATCAAAACTCCCAATTAACACCGTTAGGCAGACATGAACCGGCCACCTCTTTTAAAGGGCGGCGAACAGCCACAGCCATGGGGCGTAGGGATGAGAGAGTGCAGCGCTATAAAATGGCAGTGTGAGCAGCATTGTGCAGTGGAAAAAACCGTCATTCCAAGAATGCACCATAAATGTCCCATGTGAACCGCCTTTATCTTGGTCTCCAGATAAAGAAGATAGAACAGAAGTGAATGCCCATTGTCTACTGGTCCCAACACACATATTAACATATCCATCCATCCATCCATCCATTATCTGAACCCGCTTATCCTGAACAGGGTCGCAGGGGGGCTGGAGCCTATCCCAGCATACATTGGGCGAAAGGCAGGAATACACCCTGGACGGGTCGCCAGTCCATCGTAGGGCACACACACCATTCACTCACACACTCATACCTATGGGCAATTTAGACTCTCCAATCAGCCTAACGTGCATGTCTTTGGACTATGGGAGGAAACCGGAGTACCCAGAGGAAACCCACGCAGACACGGGGAGAACATGCAAACTCCGCACAGAGAGGCCCCCGCCGACAGGGATTCGAACCCAGGACCTCCTTGCTGTGAGGCGGCAGTGCTACCCACTGCACCATCCGTGCCGCCCATATTAACATATTCAATGTTAAATTAGCAGTTACAAGGCACATAGTACCAGCTAGACTCATATGTACTCTGTTAGAGTGGAATTAATACTGGAAATGTGACTGCAGTCCTTTTCCATACACAAGCAATTCAGTTTTCAGCCACTGTGTCCTTCAATGGGGACATGTTGTGCTCTTGATGATCTATATGTACAGGATGTATCATAAGTGAATGTGCTACATGTAGGACTGTAGGGGTCAGGGAATGGGGTTGAGCCCCCACCCTTTTGGCTGTCATTCAGAAAGGTTTTTTTCTTCATCGTCATCATCATCAAAAACCCACATTAAGAAAGGGCACTGTCCCTGCAGACTCCAGTAGCTGTCTGAGCTGCTGAAGTACTGAAGAAGAGGCTGGTGCTTCACCCGTTCTTAAATAAAACAACACAGATACTGTTAGCTAGCTCTTAAAACTTGTGCTAGTCTGAAGAACAGCCTTGTTGAAAAGGTGTTGTGTGTCTCGTGGACACATAGTTGTCTCAAAATGCACTTTCTCTTGTACATGTGCCTGAAGTCATGGAGGGAAATGACCTGAGCACTCTTTTGAGATTGATCTTACCCCTGCCACCAATTCTCAAAGGATCAAAAATTATGCTGAATTATGTGGACCCAATTCATTACCAGTGTGTTCATAAGTAATTGCGGAACAAATACATCCCACCCATATTTCTTGCCATCGTAAGACAAGCAAACAAAGACACAAGCTCTCCATGCTGTGTTTAGTCAAAGTCACTTTACTGTTTTTAAACATTGTAGCTGTGGATCACAAATCCAGGAACATGCCTGGAATTTTCCTTTTGAAGATGCATTTCTTTATTTTTTTCCCCAAGGTGCTCTGAAGAATTGCTATTGGGTTTTTTTCTGTTGCGATAAGAGCCATTTTATTTATTGCTGCTAAGATGTTTGTGTCAGACATCTTAAGTCTGTGTTTTGCATTTTCAGATTCTATTGTGTTTGAATTCATTTCTTCTGCCAGTCTAGGATTTAGTGCTCTGGAGAAATGAGAACTCTATGCTTCAGTTTATTTCAAACTCAAATGAGAGGAAAGGATTGTAAGTTATGAATAAAACAATTTATCAGATTGCTCCCTCAGAATGCAAGCTAGCTGAATGAATAGCTGGAGTGATTGTGTACTATCAGCTCAGAAGAGTGCATTGTAAACCATGGTTAGGAAGGTGAGCCGAGGGTGTGAACAGGCTGATTAATTTAGTGAGGAATGTTCTAGAAATTCTAATATTATATTGATATCCTCTCTGGGCCCACACTCAGTAGCCTTCTCTGATGGTAGAGAGAAAATTTAGGTAATGTGTAGTAACACTCTATCCTTGTCTGTGCTGCCCAGCCAAATGCAGTGCAGTGTATCCTGTCATGTTCAGGCACCATTGTAATATGTGACTGGAGAAAGTACTCTCAGTGATCATTTTATTAGGTAGATCTGTACACCAGCTTGTTAATGCGAATATTTAATGAGCCAATCATGTGGCAGCAACTAAATGCATAAAAGCAAGCAGAGGTGGTCAAGAGGTTCAGCTGTTTTTCAGACCAAATGTCAGAATAGGGAAGAAATGTGATCTAAGTGACTTTGGCCGTGGAATGATTGTTGGTGCCAGACAGGGTGGTTTCAGTAAATCAGAATCTGCTGATCTCCACATCAGTCTCTAGAGTTTGCAGAGAATGGTTCAAAAAACAAAAAAACATCCAGTGAGCCGCAGTTCTGCTGGCAAAAACGTTTTGTTCATGAGAGAGATCAGAGGAGAAGGGCCAGACTAGTTAAAGCTGACAGGAAGGTTACAGTTATGCAAATAACCACGCATTACGACAGTGATATGCAGAAGAGCATCTCTGCACACACACAACATGTCAAACCTCTAAGTGGATAGGCTACAGCAGTAGAAGACATAATAAGTTTAATTCCTAATACATTTGTCACTGAGTGTATATTTTAGTCAGCCAAGTGTATTTTAATCCAAACACACTAATGACCAGATCAATCCTAAAACCTATTGTCTATATATCGTACATAGAGTACATGGCATACACTTACTAAAGAGCTAAGATCCTTTGATTTCTGCCAAAGAAATACCTTGTTGTGTGTGTGTGTCCAGGTGTTTGTATGTACAGTAAATACAACTGTATTTTTGCTTCAAATTGGTTATGTGTCAATACATAAATGTATTGAGAATTATATTTGTGTATGTATGCTAACTTAAGGGAAATGTGAAATTTCTATTATAGAGAACATATCCATAAACCATGTTAACTTTATAGAAAGCTGCTGCAATTCAACCCTAGGGTACCAAATGTCATTCTCGTCTGTGCATGTGTGTGCACGCCTGTGTGTGTGTGTGTATGTGTGTGTGTGTGCATGAATCAGAGAGTTCCTGAAGAATGCACAAATCAAGAACCATTTGAGAAAGGAAATCTCTTTTTTGTCTCCAGAGAGCAGGCACATCAGTTAATCTTCTTTTCAAAAAATGACAGGATGGTGACTCAGAAGAAGCCTTGTGTCATAGCAGGTTCATAAAATATTGTCTGATCTGAGCAGTGCCCTTGAGAATGGTGCATGCTGACTAAGTAGAGAATACTACTTAAAGAAAATAAAAAATTCTAAAATTAAATAGCTTATGTCACAGGCCTTATGGTAAACAGAATTTACACAGAAGTCTTAATCTCTCTCTCTCTCTCTCTCTCTCTCTCTCTCTCTCTCTCTCTCTCTCTCTCTCTCTCTCTCTCACTCTAAGTTAAAATTGTGTTTCACTCATTTGTGTGAATCCCCAGAGCAGGGAGTGAGGGACGAGGGGGGGGGGGGGGGGTCTCTCAAAGGAGGAAAGTCATCATTCAGGGAGTTTTTGTCCGTGTTTTGGTTCATTTGGGTTGTTTATTGTAATAAACAGTTGAATGTTGTACTGTTACCAACATATTTCAGGGATTGGGCAGATGGTCAGAAATGTAGAAAAAAGCTCACAGCATGAGTCAGATGCTCGTTGCACAGGCAAAATGATGGAGAAGTGATGGAGAAGTGATGCTCTGCGGCTCAGTCATGGAATTACAGTCCAGGTTTGGATTTGCTTTCATCTCTGGAGAGTCCTGTGTATGATGGCTTTCATTAGCCTCAGCTCGATTGGGCCAGGTTGCTAATTAGCCAGTTACACAACAGCCAAACCCAATTATCCGACTGTGCACATCAAAAAATATCAGTCAGTGTTTCTGAGTGGCACAAATACAATCTGCAGTTTATGGGTGTGTTTTAAAATCCGATTAATGCAAGTAAATGAGAGGCTATTGCGGGACAGGTCTGGTTGAAGCACTTGAGTGGACTATGGAGGTGTGGCAGTGGCGTGAGGCCCAATAATGTGTCCAGTGGTGTGGTGCATAACTGACCACAGCATCGCCCCGGGAGGGAAGGTTTCGGTTGTCCTCGTTGCTCGTATCAGCTTCTCTGGGTGAGTGCGGTTTGTTCAGTGCGTTCTCCATGGAATCGCTTCTGCGTGCTCATGTGTGTGCCTCATGGCGAAAAACCATCACGAGGCAGTCCAAATTACCGGGGAGAAATGGAGGGAGAAAAAAAAAAATGGGTTAATGAAGACAGTAATAACTGCATATAGCGGAGCAAAACTCATCAGCAGGCATTCGATTAGTATTCACTAAAGTGAGTGACTATACATGTAACGACAAGGCAACAAAAAGAAATTTCAATTAAGAATTTCAGTCAGTCAAAATCAATTCAGGCTGTGCACCAAAAATAGCCTCCTGATATCACATTCATTGTAGCTTAATTTATCAAACAGTTATAATAATTGCAGCATTTGACAGTACAATTTTTAGAACCAATTATGTACATACTATTCTGGCCATTCCAGATCCCCCCTCTCCCATTGTTTGTTTGTGCCAGTGAATAATGGCTTGTGTGCCACTAAATGTGGTTTAAGGCTGAATCATTAATAGCAAATATTAGATTTCACATCGCTGATGCATCTCAAGAGAGCCTTAATTGGATGCACAGTGAATGAGTGGTGTTCTACACATAAGGCAGCCATTTCTCTGTGTCTCTTACAGATCCAGACTTTAAGGATCTGGGGAGCCCAAAGCCTCTGCCCCGTGAGTACAATTCATTCTCCACTGAGGGATATTTCCAGAACATTCCACCCACCGACCTCTGCCTGAGTGATTGTCTGACCTGTGGTTCCTTTTCTCTCAACCCCACAGTTTGCGAGTTTGAGTTGGGAGGACCCCAGGGCATCGTTGAGTCTGTGCAGATCAACAAGGAGGGCAAAGCCTTACTGACAGAGGCAGTGGACTGCAAGTGGTTCATCAGAGCCCCGCCCGGCTCCAAGGTTAGTGAACGGAAGGGGTGCGTCCCAATACTCAGGCAAAAATACTCCTATCTGGAAACATGGGGAGAGGAGACAAATGGACAAATGGAGGATGCATTATTTTGAGTATTGGGACTCATCCACTGTGATAGCAGAGCCCTACTCAGGTCTATGGTTACGCTGGCTCTATACTTCATACAAAGCCAATCCGAAATGAAACCACAGCTAACCATGGCTCCACACACAAATGTGTATAGTCATTGCGGCTTCAAACTGTTTGTTTAGTGACAGTCCATGCCAGTGGGGGGGCGCAGCTTACGATTCTGAGGTTGTGATAACCGCGGGAAACATGGAAACAAAAGCTTTTTCTGCACAAAACAGAAAACAACAAGGGCTGTAGTGAAGGAGCAGAACCCTGGCAGATGGTTGTGGATGATTTAGAAGTTGGTTAAATTTATTCAGTGCTGCAAAAAGGAAAA
The DNA here is from genome assembly GCF_963514075.1 of Conger conger. NCBI lineage: Eukaryota > Metazoa > Chordata > Actinopteri > Anguilliformes > Congridae > Conger > Conger conger. The sequence continues at coordinate 38,701,659 of NC_083768.1, read as the reverse complement.
CAAAGAGAACACTGCATGTTCTTCCACCCAGTCAGACCAGGAGACAGGACAGAGGACACTGGTTTTGCGATACAGAAACAGAAAGAAGGCAATGCGGCCACCTGTGTGATATATTATTCTAGTTGCGGTCGATCTCTACACAGATGGAAAACGAACATTTTGGCTAGTTCAGCCAGCGGACATGCACACAGTGCAGTGGCTAAAGTCAATGTGAAGGTCCGTTTTCTCAAAGGAAAGGCATTATTTAGTCTGTATGAAGTTTGTTTCCGCAGCAAGTGAACACCCAGTTTTACTGACCTAAACATGATATTTAAGCTCCACACAGTTCCAAGATTCCGGACCTACAGGTAATAACGAAGCCCCGCCCAGTCTTTTACATGTGTTTCATGTAAAGGACATATAGTGTGTCTAAGCAGAATATGCTGCCTGTGTCAGGAGTCTGTGATAATCATTGTGTGGAAGAAGGATTTGTCTAGAGGTAAAGGTAGCAGTAGTTTGCGTTTTAATGTGTTATCAGAATAATGAGTACACATGCAAGAATGCTAAGTTCAGGAAAATAAGGTGCCGATGTTTGTATTAGTAGCGCAAGAAGAACCATTGTGACATTTGGAGGTAATATATAAAATAGGTAAGATGGCAACAGACAAGACCGTGCCTGGAAGGAGTTACACAAGATGCTTCAATGCCAAAATATGTATGTGTTATGTGTTTGACGCTTGTGACTGCTATTACAAAAGCAAACAATCAGTTCTTTGAATACTACATAAGCAGCTCAAATTCCTGTATTCTTTAGAATTACTTTTACCTCTATGTGGCTGGGCTCGACTAATGTTTTTCATCATTAAACTTAATAAGGTACAGTCTCTCGTCTTTCAGGGATTTCATGTGTCACTTCCACAACAAGTGGCAGAGCTGAGTTTCCGCTGTGAAATCCAGAGTTTCACAGACTCTTTCCCGGTCGGTCAGCTGTGTGTTTGCTCTGTTAGTTATGTTGACGCAGATGTGGCTGGAAGTTGCATCGAAAAACATTTGTTCGCGAAAGAATAAAACGGAAAGCAGCACAGGCAACTGTTTTTTCCACTGTGCCTGCCATAAATAAAATACCGTGCACAGATTTCTTTCTCCAAATCGACAGACTGAAAGAGCTGAGCTGAGATTCAATTCCGTTTGTGTTCCTTAAACAAAATGATACTGGGGATGGCTGTGTGGCTGATGGAACAGTCTCACAATATTTCAGTATTTGAGGGTCTATTCGATTAGAGAGAATTCATTTTCCGCAAGATGTCACGGTGTTTCCCACATAACCCCACTGGATTGAGCGGGTAGGGAATGATGTTACTGCCGACACTACACATTATTTGGTGCAGATGCTAGAGCAACAATTAACCTTTCCCTCAGGCAGCCTCTGCCATATGACCACACAATGGCACTGGTCATGGTGAGACCCTGTCTTTAGCCTGGAAAAGACAAGAGTTGTTTTTGTTTTTCCTGTTTAACTCACAACGTGTGAGTCACAAACAGAAGTCGTGCTGGTTTAAATACTGTTGCCGGATAGCAGAGGTAGAGAATTGCATAGCCTTTGCTATTGCGGCTCTTTGGTTGTCTTTATGTTGTTGTTTTCTGTTGATTCCAGCAGCATTATCATTCAGACTCACAAATCTTCCCCTAGGCAGGCTTAAGTCTCAAAGAATATTGTCACCTGGTTATATATGTGTAATTTACCAGCGACGAAGGACTTTAAAACTATTTCGCCTCAGGCTGTTGGAACATGGAGCAGCTGCACATGCCCCACATGCTGCAGTCCGCGTTCCTCGTTGGGCTGTTTGTCGTCTTAAGCGCTGGGACGTGTTGGGCCGTGATAATAACACCATTACTCCTCTCTCTGTTGTCTTTTCCCTATGCACTTACATTTGCTTTCTCTTGCCTCTCTGAAACAAACAGGCGTGCTAGCAGTGGTGATGCCCTGCTGATTCAAGGTGTAAACAGAGAACAGGATGTGCCATGCCTGTCTCGACATGGCGATACTGATTCATCATGCTGGTGTTTTTTTGGCGTGTGTGGCAGGGACAGTTAGGCTTTTAAACTAGGACAGAGCCTGCTGTGATATTTCGCATCACTTTAGCTTTGCTCTTCTGTGGAGCACTGTGTGGCCTCTCTGGGTGTACTCATTTCCCTTTGCCATTTAGTCCCTTTCCCCCTAAGAATCAAGCAGAACCGCTGCGTTGGGATCAGTAAAACGGATCAGCCTGATTTACATATACCCGAAGTCCTTAGCAGTCCTTAAGCGAAGATTGTTTCTTTGTTTTTTTCTTGCCTATTCCCCTGCACCTTGTTAATATAATGAGCAGTTGATTTCATACTTCATTTAGCTCATGTATTTCTGTGTCTTTATTTATTGTTTCTGCCGAGTCCATTAGTTATCTTCAGTTATCGCCATCTATTTTTGCTCTAAAACGGCAAAGCTCCTGCTGTTGCCCAGGTGATCAGCACCTGCTGGCAACAGGTAGGACTGAGTCACAGGTAGGGGTGATTCAGTGCCTGTCAAACCTGTCTGTGAGAGTACAGGGAAAGAGAGGCAGACAGAAAGCCGGATAACTTCCTGCTTCTTACCTTCCCAGAGGCATTGCCTTCAATGTGACACTTCCCGATAATACGCTGGAAACACCTGTCTCAAGAAAGTTATTTCAAAAGCTTAAAAACTTTAAACTAAACTTTTAACTGATAAACATGTTTTTATCATATGCTATCACAGACCTGCACAGAATTTCAATTTTGATTTATACACACGCACGCATGCACTCACATGCCTGCGCATGCACACACACATACACACACACATGCATGCACACACACACACACACACCCAGATTCTCACATTAACTTAGCACCAGCTGGCTTAAATTCCTTATTTTTTACAGTATATGTAAGTCTTTTTCACCAACATGTTTCTGGAAGCTAAATTGAGTGGTTTTGTTAACAAACACTTGCATTTACAGTGAAATGAGTTTAATATTCAGATGAGGATCTCTTACACAGTAAGGCTTACAGAAATGAGATAGGGCTGTGTCCAATTTTGCTCTAGCTGCCTCAGCTGTGCACAGTCCACCTCTCCACTGAGCAGAAGAGGAACTTCCTGCTATCTCCTCACAGTTTTCTCTTAGGAAGTTGCCTCGATGTAGTGTGTTTGAAATTCCAAGAGCACATAAATAAATAAATAAATCCACAAGCTGTAGAGCCCTAATTCATATGTGTTCACAGGGGACAGAAGAATGCTTTGATTAGAGTGGCCAGTGGGTAGATTTAGAGGATAGACAGCAGGAGTGCCCTATGTGATTAGCTCGGATTCCTCTGATTGGGTGGATGTTGAGTCCAGCAGAATAATCTGCCCCCCCCCCCCCACCTCTCATTCTCATTCTCATTCTCATTCTACTCTTCTGGTCAGTGGAGAAACAGGCCTTTACATTATTGATTCACTCTGCAGGCTCCTGACTGGAGCCTCTTGCATACATGAAGCTGCAGTTTGTACACACTGTACTCATGCAGCTGGGTATGATGTGATGGCTCTATTGTCAAATGCAACCGTACTGTAACCAAAATGGCTGTAGGTGTAAAATTAAGTTGAAAGAATAGTTTATACACAGTGCATTTGGTCCTCATCCAGCTCATGTAACCTCCTGCAGGTTTGAACCAGCAATACATTTTGCTGTGTCCTTCCCCACCAAACCTCCACTAACCCTAATGACAGGCCACAATGCCAAAGAGTCACCCCCCCCCCCCCCCCCACACACACACAAACATACACACATACACACACCTAACATCCAAATTCCTAACAGCATAAAAAAAAAATTACATGCATTGCATCAGGTAGGTCATACTTATTATCCTGAATATTAATAATTGGGTGGGTGAAAAAGACTATGGCTGACCAGTATTGAGAATAGAAAAGTAGCGTATTTTTACTGGTCTTTTCCCCCCCTCATCCTCATACCCACATCCTCTTCTGGGCTAAATGAGTGACAGCCACTCTCCGACAGCCAATCGCTTTTCCGGAGGCAACTCGAAACTGTCTCCTAAACTGTTCTTATCAGCTCATTTCAGCATGCGGTTTGATAGGCATGCTGAGTTATCATTTGGAAGGTCCAATTGCAAAACTGTGGAACTAAATAAATGAAAACTTTAGCACAGCACAGATCATTTTCCAGTGTGAGGGGGCATATGTGTATGTTTTCCCAAAGTGTTAATATTAAATGAGAGCTCTCTCTCTCTCTCTCTCTCTCTCTCTCTAAGCTGTTCCTGTGATTAATGCTATGCTATTCTGCCATGCTACACTGCAGAAGTCACTTTAGACAGGGTATAGGGGCTGGCCATCTCAGTGCTGGGGAGTTTTTGTCCTGTGTGTCGCTTACAGGACAACACTGCCCCTTGCTGTTGCTGGGATCCCCTCTTACCCCCCATGTTGCTTGGCCAGGTGCCGTCCATGCGATTGCCTGAGATATGTACGCATGGACAGCAGGGAGGCACATTGCCTGTTGCCCTCTTGTTACTTATGTGTAATGGGAAATTCCTCTTGCATCGAGTGGGTGAAACACCTGCTGTCTTTGATTGCTCTGGCTCTTTTGAATATTAAGCACTCTCTCTGTTTTAAAGCACAGTTTGCTTCTAGGCATGATGCTTCTGTAGTAATGGAGGCTTAAATTAACCAAAACGTTTTTGATCACAAAACCACAAAAAGTTCTGTAGTTGAAGAAAAAAGCAGAGGCATTTCTTTCAAGCATAACTTGAAATATCACATTCAGTTTGTTCTTAAGTATTGTATTGGGGTCAGTTGTATTTGTAGGCCCAACTAGTACCTGCAAAATTTTTGTAGAACGCATTTTTGTAAAGCAAGTGGAGACAGGAAATTGCTGCACAACTGCAGCTTCTGCTGCACAGCTGCTGTGCACCAGCCTATCATGATGCTCGTTTGGCAGACTGTGAGAGGCCAGTTTCTCAGACAAGTAATATCAGAACAACTCTGCTATCAGAAACTGTCTGCTATCTGCAATCTCCATCACCGAGGCCATACTGCAGCCAATCGCATGGCTCTCTGTAGGCCTATGGACGGTTTAACAGGCCTTCTTTACATAAAATCCATTTATGCAGCTGGATACGTTTTACTGAAACACTGCAGGTTAAGTACCTCGCTCAAGGGTGCAACAGCTGTTACACTTATGGATCCAATTTATATTTTGGACTTTCTGCTTTTCACATTGACTTTTGGTTAGGTGAAATAAGCACATTGATTAACATTCTTTGGATATGTATGCTCAGTAAGTAATGTATTAACTAGACCTGTACACCAGCTGGTTAATACAAATATTTCATCAGCCAATCATGTCGCAGCATAACTAAGTTGATAGGCTGCAGCAGGCTATCTAAAATAAGTCTAATGAATACCTAATAAATTGCTCACTGACTGTATATATTGGCAGTGCTACTACTGCATGAACAACCATCGTTGATACTTTTGTGTTCGGGAGACTAACACACCTGAAGGTGTATTTGATGGGCACATAAAACTGTCAGGAATCTAGAACATATTCAGTCAGTTGTAACTCAATTTTAATTAGTAAATCGTCAGCTGTGAAGTGATCTTTGAATTATGACCAAGTGGTGCAGGAGAATGTGTAATGAAACCTTATTTTGATTATTTTGATCTTAAAGTAATCAAGAAATCCCGACGGGAGTTCAAAATGGCTGCCAGGCGTTTCTAGGCATGTGCGAGTCTATTCGGCTCTGAAGTAAGCCTCTCTCTGACCCCTCCTGGCTTCAATTTGCCCGTTTACTCCTCTCGACTTTCTCAAACCTAATCCCTCCTCCGTACGGATTTCAGAAATGCCTCCTGACTCCAGAAAATTCTGTACAGTTTGACAAGAAAAGCACCCCCAGCAGTCATTGCATTTCAGTCCTCATCCCAACAGTTCATGGCTAGTTTGCATTAAGTAACTACTATTAAATTCCTACCACTAAATAACTAAACATGTAGCTTTAACAAATCTTACAAGGGAAATATATTTTGAAATATGCAGTCCTTAATTGCATATTTAATTGTATATTAATTTGCTAATGTTTCTTATCCAACTCTTCTGATTTAAACAGTTTTACATCACTTACTCCTTTAGATAATGGAAAAATTGGTGATTGACAGCGCCACCCATTTTGGACTTCCTGATTACATTGTATGCGTTCAGTCAATAATGTCGCTGAAGAAATTTTCATTGCATGTTTTCATCTTCGGTATATTTATTTGTTATATGCCTCTGCAGATTTACTTGCGGTTTCTGGAGTACGAGATGCACAACTCGAACGAGTGCAAGCGGAACTTTGTGGCGGTGTACGATGGCAGCAGCTCTGTGGAGGACCTGAAGAATAAGTTCTGCAGCACGGTGGCCAACGACGTGATGCTGGTGTCCGCGCTGGGCGTGGTCCGCATGTGGGCGGACGAGGGCAGCCGAAAGAGCAAGTTCCGCATTCTCTTCACCACTTTCCAAGAGCGTGAGTAGTCCGATAACGCTTATGCTATCCCCCCTCCTGTGCCACATGGGCTTTGACCATCAATACATATCGGTAAACCTCTCATTTATTTCCCTTTAAACTCCTCTTCTCTTTACATTTCCCACCGTGAGCATAACATTTGAGTCCTTTTTGGTTCATTTGATTTTAAACTGGGGTAAATATTTCATATGTAGTTCAGATTTTCATGGCTGTAACAACATATTAATCGGAGGGGTTATTCAACTAATGGTTTAGTCAAAAGATAAAAGTTTATTTTTGTTTCTCATAAATGCAGAATGTATTCACAATAGAGAAATATAAGAAATTTTGTTTTTGTTTTAAGTGAAAGTTTAAGACGTGATTGAGTCCACATGTCTTATGAGCGTCTGCTGTGCGTATCCTCTGCTGAACCCCAGTCTGGACAGTTACAGTCAGTTACAGAAGCGTGGTCTGGCCGTGACATGCGCTAAGAGGATTTCCATAATAAAAGTATTGATCTGAAACGGCTTGTTTTTCTGAAGTCTGAAGTCAGTCAGTCACTGTCTAATAAGGCGAGCATCAGACACTTCAGTGTCACAGACAGCATTGAATTCAATAAAAACAGAAATGGCATAGAAACAGGCAGGATATCTGAAAATGTCTCTTTTTTTGCACAGATTTTCTCCTTGAAAGCACACCCTGATCTTTTGTTATCGATTTGTTCCAGAAAACATACAACAGTAATGGACTGCCTGGATAAATAACAATATGTTATTTATTGTCAATATTATACTTTAACATGATGTCTTAAAATGTAAGAATGACTAATATGGTGTAGGAAGATTGTGAATGCAGCAGTCACAGATGTTATAAGGGATGCACGGTGTTCATGTTGGTGAATCATATTTAGGCCATTTGACGTCAGTCAGGTAAATCCTCTCCAGTCTAAGAAAGTCAGAGTTATGTTGAGGCGTTACACTAGTCCCTGAGGGTTTCCTGACAAATCAATGGTTCCACCTATCGATTTGTTCCAGCACGAGCATAAATGAACATAACACTGGTCGCAAACTATACGCTAATACACCAGTATTAATATTGATGCACTAAGGAGTAGCAGTAGGCCTGTTTTTCTCAATATATTAACAGCACATTCCATTGCTTTAAGGGTATGTGCTCTACCTTATTGAACCTGAAAATTTGTTTCAGGTACAGTTCAGGTCTGAGGGGTGAGCCTTCACCTCCCTTTACAATGACATGAATGCCTTGGTTTTGCTATACAATTACCATATTTTAATAGTAATAAATGACTGCTTAGATGTGAGTCAGTGTGTGCCATTTCAGACCAATCAAGTGCAGGTGTGTGGCTGAAGAGTCCAGCAGGAGGTTTCCGTCTGTGGTTCTTTATGAATAGTATTTGTAGTGTATTTGTAGATATATGTAGAAAGGGCTCTGCTTCCTGTTTCTGCGGGTGTTTTATCAGCTAGCAGCCCCACCCCCTCCTAAGCCATCCGTTGAGGAGAGGGGGCTTCAGAGCCCCACACGCCGGTGTGTGAACAGGACCTGTGCAGGGCACTGCGGCGTTTAGTGTGCAGTGCAGCACGCCGGCTCCGTCACTAGCGTGTACTGCAGGGATCAAACAGCCCCTGGGCTGCCCGCTGCTGCCCCCTCCCAAAGCACAGTCACATCTGATCCCATTCACACACTCTCTGAAAGAACCGCACAAAACCGCACAAAACCCTGCTTTCTGTCCAGCCATCACAGTGCACACTACAGCACAGTCACATCTGATTCCATTCACACACACTCTGAGAGAACCGCACCAAAAGGCCTGCTTTCATCACAGCGTACCACAGTCACTTGTGTCTCTCTCACACTGGGTTCACTACCTGTCAGAGAGTGGGGAGGGAGGGGTGATGAATGACAGGGTCTCTGTCCAGTAGAGCAAATAATTAAAGAGTGAGCAAGTGAGTTAGTGAGTGAGTGAACGGAGTCAGAAAGGAGACGGGCAAAGTGGGATGGATGGAGAGGAGCAGGGAGTTTGGATGAATGGAGGAGTTGGGGTTTTTTTTTTGGAAGGGGGGGGGGGCGAGGGTGAGGGCGAGGCATGCGTATTTGATGGCGAGCCGTTTCTGAATGGTTTTAGGTGGGGGGTGTTGCTCAGCTACATGCCTCAGCTCTCAGCTCCCAGCCAATCGGCTCAATGAGCATGGGGATATGCCGTTGCCTGGGAAACACCTCCTCAAGAATTCCCCTCACAAGCTCTCTCTCTCTCTCTCTCTCGGGTGTGGAGAGGAGGCGCCCCGTACAGATTCCACACCGAAAAGCCTCTCCCTCAAAATGGGATAAAACTGCCTTTTCACCTGCCAAACCAGGCCGCTTTCTCAGCTTTAGCTGCCTGGTTTTCCCATTCTCGCTATTTTTCTTCTTTTTCTTTACTACAGCCTTCTAAAAGGGATTCTGTATTAAAGCAGACATTTTATTAGCAGTGATCAAAATGACACAGATCTGTAGATGTCTGTAGAAGTCAGTATCAATGGCTGATGTGACAGCCAAACATTTACTCACATCATATGCCTGTTTTGCACTAATGTTTGCTATGAAATACATTTTATTTGTTAATTTTCTTTTTTTAAACAGACTGTTGTTCAAGCTTACTTCCTCAATTTCTGCATGCAACCCACCTTTGGTCCCTTGACCCACCGTAGAACTGAATAAAAACTCTATATTCAAGTTTGACAATGTGAAGGCGTAGAGCCTTATATTGTGACTTTTTATGTGGAAACATGATATTTCCTATAACTGAAGGTGGTACACCACCCAACACGAAAATTAAAATTTAAGATAGTCCAACTACTCAATTACTATTTAATTGATTCACCGAGGGAATGGTCTGTAAATGATAAAGTGATAATATTGGCATGAATTATTTTCACTGGAGCTTAGTCATCAGTGTCCACTGAGATTTTACCAGTATTGATTTGTAGAAAGTAATGTGGCTCCACCCTGTGGCTGACAGAAGAACTGCTTTGAGATTTCAATGAGACTATGGTTCTTTCGCCAGTCGCTTTCTGCCAGATAGATGAGTCATTTTAAACTACTCATTGTTGTTACTCAGCGTGAGTCATCAGAGTTGTTTGGAGAAAATAGGTCTTCGATATGACTTGCTACACCCTGCATCTTTCTGATTTTAAAAGTGTAAATGCTGGTTCTGCCATTTATAAAGACCATTGTAATTGCGACTATTGATTATGAGCATAATTTTTTGTAGAAAAAAAAAAAAACATTTAGCGTTTGGCTGTTTTGTAATGTAAGTGATTGGTGACCTTTTTTAATTATTTTGTTTTATTTATGCACTGCTGTGTCTTCCTCTTAGCTTACCATGAATCGCACATAAACAAAACTTATTCGAGACTCATTTCCTCTTAGCAAATGTGAATGAAATATGCATGACTTGTAATGAATACATTTCTGCATGATTGAGACATACATCGCTATTCACTCACATTAAGCTCGTATGATTGTAATATGTCCGTATGTTGAGAATGCTGTGGTACGGATGTAGTACTGTAATATTGGGTGTTTAGATGTGAGGCACTGGAGTATGATATGGGTAATTGTACAGTTCTGTAATGTGAGGTGTATAGTTGTGTAGGAAAGGAGTATGGGGTATGTTAGTATGTAGAACTGTAGTATGAGATGTACATGAATATAGTTCTGCAGTATGATGTGTGCACATTTATAGTACTGTGGTATGAGGTGTATGATGTGTGCACATTTATAGTACTGTGGTATGAGGTGTGCACATTTATAGTACTGTGGTATGAGGTGTATAGAATTTTAGTACTGTGGTATGAAATGTATGATGTGTGCACATTTATAGTACTGTGGTATGAGGTGTATAGATTTGCACTACTGGACTGGGGAGTATGATGTGTGTAAGTGTATAGTTCTGTAATGTCAGGTGCATAGTTATGTAGAACTGGAGTATGAGGTGTATGATGTGTGTTCATTTATAGTACTGTTGTATGAGGTGTGTGGATGTAGTCCAAGAGTATGGAGTGTATAGTTCTGTAATGTGAGCGCTATTGATGTGTAGTACTGGAGTTTGAGGTGTGCATGGATATAGTGCTGTAGCATGACTTGTACACATATTTAGTACTGGAGTATGTGTGCAGAAGTGTATTGCAGTGCCATGGGTCTGTACAGCTGTTCATAATCTTGTTTTTATTCTCTCCAGCCCCGTGTGAGTCAGACACGTTCTTCTGCCACAGTAACATGTGCATTAACCACACCCTGGTGTGTAATGGCATACAGAACTGCGTCTACCCCTGGGATGAGAACCACTGCAAAGGTGAGAACCTCCAGGGTGACTGCAGGTACCTAGACCAGAAACAGCAGTGCTCCTCTGGGATTTGAACCATGTAACTTCTGGTTAATATGCTCTCTTACCATTGTACCAGGTTAGATAACAGTCTTCACAATTTCCCAGAGGGAGAAAACATGAACCGCTTATAGGTAACCTACCTGACTGGTGAAGGGAAAATATAAAAAAACAACAGAATCAGGAAGCCTTGGGGGAAAGTGATGTCACTGCTCTTTGTGTGTCTCCACGCAGAGAAGCGGAAAGCGAACATCCTGGACAACCTGAACAACACCAACCTGGCCATCATCGGCGTGACCTGCGCCATCGTCTTCATCCTCCTCATCGTGTCCGTGGTGGTGCAGATCAAGCAGCCGCGCAAGAAGTACATCGTCCGGCGCGAGGACTTCGACCCCACCATGTTCCACGAGGTGTTCGAGCCGCCCCACTACGAGCTGTGCACCCTGCGCAGCACCGCGCCCGCCCCCCCCGGCCCCCCCACCCCCGCCGAGCTGGCCGACCTGGCCGAGGACCTGGAGAACTACCACCGGCTGCGCTGGTCCTCGTCCAAGTGCGTCCGCGACCACCACTGCGGATCCCACAGCTCCAGCCTGCGGGGCAGCCGTGGCAACCTCAGCACCCGCGGAGACCCCGCTCTACCGGCCGACATGCAGAGCCAGCCCATCCGGGTGCTGGGCGGGCCGGCCGCGCGGAGGAACATCCTGGTGATGAAGCACAGCTACTCGCAGGACGACGGCTCGGACGACGGTGCGGACGACGAGCTGGAGGGCGTGCCCACCACCAGCCACAGGCTGACGCGCCACGACAGGGATGGCCAGCGGTCAGTATCCATCGATTTCTGACAAGGCCTGGGGGGGTGGGACTTTTTATTATTAATGCCTCCAAATATTACATCATTTATTTTTTGTTCTTTGTTTTTTGATCACCGGTATTGTTTCCTTCTTTTTTTGGGGGGGTGGTTTGCTTATTTCCTTTTTTCCTCTCCACCACTTTTGTGACTGATTAATTTTCTGGGAAAGGGGTCAGAGGAGGTAGGTGTTGACTGACATTGCTTATAGCCAATGGCATTGCTGTGTGGTCTGAGTTGGCAGAATCCTCTGATCTTACGCAGAATTTACTTTTCAAATAGCATAGCTTTTATCAGATGCAGACATAACAACTGTTGCACATTTAGATACGTATATGAGAATACGAATATATTAACTCATATTTTATTACACTATTAGTCAGTGGCACATGTGCATATTACAGTATATGTTAAAGAATATATTAACCAATATTTAATCATACTGTTACTTTTAAGAAAGATTATCAACAATAGAGTGAGAACATGTAATGGAATAAAACACTAATACTACTTAAAATAGATTACTTTCACCTCCAGTTCACTGTTCCATTGTTATTATTGGATACTAAGAACAATGCACATTTAGAAGTACAGTTGTGTACATAGTAATGTGAATGTCCATACAACATGCAAAGTCAGCTTCACTCTGCTTCCTATTGCTTAACATAGTCTGCTGTACAGTACAGTAGAATAATTTGAGATATTTCTCTCTACCTGTTTCATGTAAATCAAATCAATTTCAGCAGGAGCACTGGTGATTAAATGTACTGCATTAATGATAGCTCATGGATACAAATGTGAATGCTCTTGCACAGTGTCAAATTAAATGAATTAGCAATAACCTTGCAGGTTCTGTCTCATTGGGTCTCTAAGCAGACTTGAGACTGAGTACAACACAACTAGGGTCTAAGAGGCGGTGTCAAGGTAAGATTGAAAACAACGGAAATGTTTTGCTGTTTTTTGCAATTTGTTCATTGTGAGCTTGAAAGCAAATGATTGGCCATTTTTGACCTTTTTTGTGTTTTGTAATGCTTATGTTGTCTGTTGACTGTTTTGTTCAGTTTCACATTACTGTGCTTGTGTAGCATTTTCGCGAGTGGTTGTATGTTTTGAGCATGGCAATGAGAAATGGAATGGCTCTGAGGGTGTTCCTGTGAGAAATTTAAACCCGGGGAAAGTGCCTGGTTTCAGATGTCACAGGTGTTCGTTTTTCTTTTTACATTAAACCTAGCACTTTGCCTGGGAATTGGATTCAAAATCCCAAAGACTGTTTTCCTGTAAATGTAAATTGTGAAATTTCAAACTACTTTGTAATATGGATATCATAAACTTAAGGCATGTACTTTCACCCTCAGAAACCAGTGCTGGCATCTGCATGTGATAGCATGGTCATATGGTGTGCATATTATTTTTACTGTCTGCTTATTATACAATGCAAAATAATTATTGCTAGATATTGATTATTGTATAACTTCTATAACTAGTGTTCCACTATGGCAGTATAGGCTCAGATTCCATCTGTATTCTGAATATAATTAATGTTTTCTGCTGCTATTCTGGCTTAGAGTTGCATACATATTATAAATGTTGCGTACTGTAGATGTTATACTGTAAATGATAGTATGCATAAATATTGTAAATGCAAAATATGGGAATTCAAGGGAAAATATCAATAACATCTTTGACTACCCGTATTGGCCAATAACAAAGCCTCTGTGTTTCACATTATAGCACAAAAGCAAACTGCAACCAAGCTGCCACATTCATACAATAAGTAGATGAGGTCAGATGTCAGTGTGACACATTTTATTTGCATTTTATTTATTTAAAATGTTTCAGCCTGCTTGCTTTATTTTTACGCAGAGATCATGAGTCTAGAAAGCTACCGAGTCGCTGAATAACTTTGCTTGTGAGTCCTAATTTATTTAAACAGTACAAACATTCCTTCAATGCAGCAATCAAGCAACTAAGCCAGCTCTACTGCAACCAGAAAGTATATGAACTGCACAATACTTCACCATAGACTGATCTACAATAGTGTGTTAGTTAATATGTCTGGTGTGTCCTGGACTTCAACTTGTGATTTACACACATTGATATTAATATTAAATGCAACATTAAAGGAAGAGGGAGCCAACCATTTCTAAACATGAGAGAGGGCATGCTGAGTAACTATACTTACATATTTCATATGCATTACTGTATATCTTATATATTTCAGGTTTCCCTTGCAAAAGAGATTCATCATCTCAGTGGGACTACCTGGTAAAAAGAGGTTAAAAAACAAAATTTTAATATTTTCATCTGGTGCGTGAGATTCCAGGTGAAGGAGAGATGAATCCAACAACATCTGGATTCTTCAGGTCTTCTTAAAAGTCTTCTTAAAACATTTGTCCTTGAATAATAAATTAGCACACAATGTTGATCTCATGTTTGTAAATGTTTTTTATTTTTTGAAAAATCTACGAAGAAATCTATTGCAAATCCCCCAAGGAACCTCCACTACCTCTTTACTTAACAGGTCTATTATGGATATTCTGCCATGGTATTTTCTAATTAAAATGAAAATATATATGTAGTAATATGGCATGCATGTTTTATGGGCTAATTAAAATGCATGATTAAAAGGCAAATTGCATTCAGGATCTTGATAAACTAGTTTAAATTCTGCTTCAACCATGCTTTATATTTCCAACATTTATTTTCTGCATTAACATCCATCCACATTTATATTGGGTAGTTAGGGGATTATTGAAATGTAAACATATAATTCCCTTGTATGTGAGCATGTGCAGATTCAGCCAGTATTTAATTTTGGTATACAGAAATACAGATAATAAAGTCACATATATAACCTTTTCAAAAGAGAAGAAAATCCAAGTTGCATAATTATCATATTTTCTCACTGTTTGGTTTCCTTTGTTGCAATTTGAATTTGTCTGCTTTAGAAATCATTGTTACCCATGAAAGGATATTGTTCTTGACAAACAAGGATGATCATTGTGTTTTGATGTACACAAATAAAACAAATGTCAAGATCTTTTCAATCTGAGCTGAACTTAAATGCCCAAATACTCTAAATGTGTTATATTTATTTATTTATTTATTGCATGTTTGTGAATGTCAATTGTTACATTTGTTTTCCCTGTAACTATATGGATTCAGTGAACAGTTTGTGTATTTTTGGTTTGTAGTCTGTAGATTTATTTTTTGGTAATTTGCACCTGTTTGTCAGTGTATGGTTCCTGTTGTTTTTCTTCTGTTCTGCATGAAGAGATTTTTGCAAACCTGTATTTTATAGCTTGGAAGTCTTCAACAATGGAGGCTTTGGTATGCCGGAGTATGCAAACATGTTTTTCCTCCCTTGTTATTTTCTGTTTAAAAATAATCCAGTCCTAAACCATCTGCCATTTACCATGTAGTTAATGTGCAGCATGGAAATTAAGTATACAGTATAATAAAAAGATGACTATGGAATACATCAAGTTTTTTTTTTTTTTTTTCATTAGATGTTTTTTTTTCTTGTCTCGTCTCACAAAGTAATCCGTGTAAGGGCTTTGACCATGTTAACTTGACTAGGGTTTCTTGATGTTGTTTTTTCTCGGTGTGCATTGGTGTGGGGGTGCCTTTACAGACTGTCTTAGCAGAACGTTTGCTTATGGTGTTCTTTAAAAGACCGCCTCCACAAGAAGCTAAAGTAATTAGATGCTGCATAGTACAGAGGTCTCTATACTGGCTGCTTAAGCTGCACTGGACCTAATAGGGATTTTTTTTTATTTCTCTGCAGGCAGATGCTTCATTCTACTGCCCTGACCACATGTGGAATTTACTGTACCCCCTGTCCCTGCCCCCTGCCCTCCATCTTCAGCCCTGTTGCTCTTGGCAACCAATTTATTGTGATGAAGAAGAAAATACAGATTTTTTTTTTTTTACTGGCGTGTGTGTTGGGTCTTTTCTTTGTGATGGTGTGTGGTCAGTTCTTTAAAATTTGGAAACTGCATAGTCAGTTTACATTAGTAGTCATATTTTTAACCTCTAAGCATTTGATTTATTAAAAAAAAGATTGTGGAGAAATGTGCTTTTTATTGTTTACTGACATGTAATTTATCATATGCAAACACAATATGAACTGCTGTGAAAACCAGCATGAACAAAATATTCAGTATGAAAATAACGGTAAATCCGTAAATGGTTTCAGACTACATTGAATAGCATTATTCTGGTATGTTTAAGCATCAGCAAAAGCATCAATTTATTATCAGAGGTAATATTTGACCGAATGGTCAATAAATGCTTCAGTCTCATTGTATATCTCCTAACATAGTTTCAAGAGATTTGAATATAGATCGATAGATGTTTTATTGAGAGATGTGTAACATGAGCTATGTATGTGGCAGTGTAGTGGGAGACACCATTGCCTCACAACAACATCCTGGTTTTGAATCCTGACCGGGGCCTTTCTGTGAGGCATTTGCATTTTGATATTTTTCAGCTCTTAGTCCCTCTACCAACCTTATCCTTCTCCTAGTCTGTCTCATTCTCCTATACGATTTACTTGTGGGTGGTGCATTCTGGGAGTTCAGGAGGGAGGTGGGGAGGTGAGGCAATCCAGACAGTGCCCGTACAATCCTGATATTGGGCCTCATGCGTGTCTTTTCTTTTCGTAAATGTCCCTTTTTTTCGTTAAAACAGAGGGCTCATACGAATGTGCCACATCGGATTGAACAAACTCACGTAACTTCAGACAACTGTCCGAAATGAAGATGTCCATTATAATACAGTATATACAGTACTGTAGGTGGGTTCCATCAGATAGATGGCCAATCGGATTAACAAGAAGAAGGGACGACTGATACCTGATTGGGTAGACTGCGGTTCCTTTGTTTTTGGGAAAAATAATAATATGGCAGACTTGATAAAATGTCTTTTTTTTTCACCGAAACTGTCCACTGAAATACATTTCTGAAAACATTTGAGGTGAGAAATAAGCAATGCAGTTATTGAATCGTGATTAATATTTCATCTGAATATGCGACATGGCTCAGGCAATAAGGGCAGTCGTCTGGCAGTCGGAGGGTTGCCGGTTCGATCCCCCGCCCGGGTTGTGTCGAAGTGTCCCTGAGCAAGACACCTAACCCCCATTTGCTCCTGACGAGCTGGCATGGCAGCCAATCGCCGTTGGTGTATGAGTGTGTGTATGAATGGGTGAATGAGAAGAATTAATTGTACAGCGCTTTGGATAAAGGCGCTATATAAATGCCAACCATTTACCATCTGCCACACTGAGTTTGAAAGTTTGATCAGAGTTCTGTGTGCCAGGCGAGCTCCGCTGACATGCACTGCAGGCTACCTACAGGACTCGTACGTCAGGTCGGGACCACTCAAAAATGTTTACTACTATTAGTAATTCATTTTAAGAGGTGTAAGCGATTTAAGAACAAATCTCAGCCAGCCTAGCCCATCTCCTCTAACCTTTCTCATTAGCAACACCTTCCTGCACGCAGAACAGCTGCTCACTGGATGTGTTTTTTGTTTTTCGTACCATTCTCTGCAAACTCTTGAGACTGTTGAGGTGAAAATCGCAAAAGATCAGCAGTTTCTGAGATACTCAAACTACCCTGTCTGGCACCAACAATCATTCCATGGTCAAAGTCACTTCGATCGCATTTATTCCCCATTCTGACATTTGGGCTGAACAACCGCTGAACCTCTTGATCATATCGGCATGCTTGTATGCATTTAGTTGCTGCCACATGATTGGCTGATTAAATATTTGCATTAACAAGCTGGTGTACAGGTCTACCTAATAAAGTGTATGCGCAGCCTCTAGAAACATAACATGTCCATACAAGCTGCTGTGGAGGCACATTTTATTGCTTTAGATCACAAACTCCAAATTACCCAAATTTCTCTCTCTCCCTTTCTCTCCTTCCAAATCAAAACTTCTAAAATGTTTGAAATTACAAATAACTTACCCCTATTTTTCAAAATAAAAATAAAACACAATGTACAGTTTGTTATATCCAGGTATATATTTTGTCTCTTGTGTTTTGGATTCGAGCAGAATAGGCTACTTTTCAAACCCGTCAATGACTTTCATTTCCGCGTAAATCGAAACTTAAGCCTCACTTAAAAGCGGTCTGCGTTACCAGTTCTCAGACTACAGCATTTCAGCAACTACACAAGGAGCAGTCGGTGAGTCAAACGGATTAATTTAAATTCATAACTATTTTTAGACATTAATTGGACATCCAGTCGTAATTTTCGTTTATTGACTATATTTATTTTTCATACTTCGCGTTTAACGCAAGGTATAGGCTGCTTATGTTTAATTATAGCATATGCGATGGGATACGTTCGCATTATGGGTAAGGATACTTTCGTTTACCTTGCTTGAAATCTGAATAAAATTATTTAAAATGCATACATCGTCAGGCTACAATAACGGCGGACCTTTTCGTTTGTGGTAATGTCAGGGTGAGGTTTTAATGATGTCAGCTCAGTCATCTGATTCACGATCCATATTCCCTTCGTTATTAAGGTCTAACTGCAATATAAAAGGAAACTGCATGCTACGCCGTGCCATTTCACATGTTTGGTAGAGGAGGCCAACGTGGTAAGTGTTTTTTAATTTTTACATTCATTTCTGGTTGCGTTTGAATTCATGCTGCGTCATCACGGTCGCATATTGGAACTCACGCACAGTAGCCCGTCGTCCACAAACCTCGTGAGATACGAGTTACGTGGTATTGTTCTGACCACACCTTTGTTAAAATAAAGCCTTCGTAACCAGGTAGATTCTTTAGTCTCCAGTGCCAAAATAATAAGTCAGGTTTATCAAGTAAAGGTTTCTCTGTGCGTAATACCTTGCTCTCTCTCTTCTTTGCCTTCAGTTGATAATAATAATAATAATAATAATAATAATAAAACATTGTATGTGAGACTCAATTGACATCGTTGTGAGAGCAATGCAACGATGGGTGCCAGGAAGTAGATAGGGACTTTGGACCAAGGTAGTAAAATCCTGGGTGCAGTCTGGCCTTTGGAGGTGTGCTTGTAATGGATACTGTAAGTAAATCTGGATTTCCACAGAGCAAGTAATACATAGTGTTATGTACAAATATTAACATAATATGATGTGGTCCATCTGGAGGGGAAATTTGTGAGGTGCAATGAAGCCAATATCACAGGAGTGTAGCATATTTTTGGTATTTTCTGTACACTGGTTTTAATGGCTTTGTTCGATAGAACAGGTCACTTTGTACGTTTTTTAACTCCCTCTTCTGTACCAGGGGTCAGGCCGACCCAACACCAGGGCCATGGCAGACCTTCAAGCCGAGGATCGCACGGGAAAGGTGAGTTCAAGGTGAAAGGGGGGCTCAAAATGCCTGGACTAAAAAGATAGCTTCTTGTGCTACAGCTACAGTAAGAATGATAATGCTTTTTCAGCTGTGTCTTTCAACTGTGGCAGTGTCTCGTTTTCACACAGATGTCTCTTTTTGTAGAGAAACACCAGGGCACCTGTGCCCCTAGTGGCCATTTTCAGAACAGGCAAAGAGGTGGCAGGTCGCAGTCCCGTGGCAGAGAGGTAGAGGCAGGCGGGAGCTCGCTATGGAGACGGGAACACAGCACAGGAATGGCTGTGTTTCAGCACGGCCCACCTCGTGTCTCAGAAGATTTAAGAGGCCCTTATAATCTACCAGGAGGTCCTGTGCATAGCCAGGAGAGAGGAAGGCCCTTAAGGGCAGGTAAACCACCTAAAACATTAGTATTGAAAATTACTCCATTTACACCCAGCCTATAATACATAACTAATAAGTGAATTAATGGATGCTTGATATGTTTTCACTTTTTATCTACATCAGGGGATCAGTTTTCCTACAACGACGGCAGGAGGGGTAACCGCAACAAGTCTCTGGGCCGGCTTGAGAACTTTCCTTTCCAGCCCATGAGAAATCCTTCTGGAGCCCCTGCAATAAGTGTACCCAGGACCCCAGGAAATCGCAGACCACCAAATGCTACCAATAACCGCAATGCTACAAAGAATGGTAAGTCTGGGCTTTGGCAACTTCAGTGCAATTAATTACATATTTGTAATTTCATTTTTAACTCATACTAATGGCCACCATTTTGAATCCTTCAGAGGACAGCTCACACAGGGGCCAGCTTGGTCCATCAAACAGAACATTAAGCCAGCCCAACCTGTTTGAACTTAGTCATCGCTTACAGAGCCGTGAACATAGGCCCAGGAGGGGTGAGACGCCCCAGGACCCTGATCACAAGCCCACCCATAGGTTAGACTTCCGCTCCCTGGAAAAGATCCTGCAGATGGAGCCCTCAGAGGTAGTGATGAAGCTGGCTGCTCCAGGGAGCGGCCTGAAGGAGTTTCTGGACAAGAAGGACACCACAGACAACCTGACCCATATTACCCTGGATGTCCTCAGTAAGGCCTGCAGCAGCCGGACCAACAGGCATAACTTGCAGCACCTCCTCTCTGAGGTTAAGGACTCCCAATTCCTGAAGGGCACCATCCCCATGTTTGTAATGACTCTAGGAGCAACAATTGGCACAAATGACCAGGACAGCAGGGATCAGAATATAGCAAGATTCAAGCAGATTATTGACCTGCACATCACAGTGTTGAGCATGTTCCCCTCCAGTACTGTCATTGATGTGTCCCTGGCTGTGGTCCTCCTGGAAAAGGAGCTCACCCATCTTAA
The DNA here is from genome assembly GCF_963514075.1 of Conger conger. Classification (NCBI taxonomy): domain Eukaryota; kingdom Metazoa; phylum Chordata; class Actinopteri; order Anguilliformes; family Congridae; genus Conger; species Conger conger. The sequence goes on along the minus strand of NC_083768.1, from coordinate 38,681,195 downwards.
GAAAGTGGGTGTCACCATTGAGGAGGATGTCTACGAGAACCTGGAGAAGCTGCAGAACATGGCGAACCACCTGCAGGAGAAGAAGCGAGATGGAACTCTACGTTCAGACACCTACTCTTTTCTGCTGGGCAGACAAGAGGAGAGTGTGGGTGATTTCAGGCTCATGTCCGTCTTCCCCACATATGAGGATGTGCATACCACCGAGCTGCCGTTCCTGAGGCCCAACATCGTGGGTGAGAAGTTCAAAGATGGCGAGACCTACCTGGACACACATTTCCGCCTGCTCCGGGAGGACTTCATCAAACCCCTGAGGGATGGGATCTCCCAACTCCTCCACTTCAAGGGGAAGGACCTTCGGCAGGGACGTTTCGATGACATTCGCATCTACTTCAATGCACACGTCCTGGCCCCAGTTTGTACGCCAAAGGGAATCCTGTACCAGTTTGAATTTGACATCAAGAACTTTAAATCAATCAACTGGGAGAGCTCCAAGAGGCTGCTGTTTGGTGCGCTGGTGTGCTTGTCCATGGACAACTTCCAGACAATTATTTTTGCCACCGTGGCCAACCGGGATGTGAAAGACCTCCAGAAGGGTGTCACAACTCTCTTCTTCACTGAAGAAAACAGGATGAAGCTGGCAGACGTGTCTCCGAGTGATGTGTTCCTCATGGTGGAGAGCATGGCCTTTTTTGAAGCTTACCACCATGTCCTGGAGGGTCTGCAGGAGATGTCCGCAGAGGACCTTCCCATGCAGAGGTACATAGTCAGCTGTGAGGAAGACATCTCTCCCCCTAGGTACCTTTCTGCCCATGGGGGCAGTTACAGCCTCCAGACGCTGATGAATGATCAGCGCCTGCGAAATCAGCCATCAGACCAAAGAAAGCGGATGTGTCCCCAGTCAGCCATCACTGTGGATTCTGAAGACACCCAGAGAAAACAAACTGTGAGGAACATCCTGAATTACAGTGACTGGCCCAGTAAAGAACAGCTTGGACTGGACGACTCGCAGATGAAGGCAGTGCAGCTAGCCCTTAGCAAGGAGCTTGCCATCATCCAAGGCCCACCAGGAACAGGTAATTATCTTGGGAGGGAACTACACATATATATACAGTGTCAAGTAGTCATACCACCCCTCGGACATCACCATGTGCTGAGCCCCTTCTGTGGGGATGCACTGCCTGGCATGTACTGCAGAAATCTTTAGCTCCTGCTTGTTTCAAGGGCTAGTTGAACTTGAGCAGCTAAGATACTTCTGCACATTTCAGAAAAGATTCTGCTGCTGCTGTCAGCTGTTACATTATCAATGAGGACAAGTGCGACAGTACTAGTGGTAGCCCCCAGCACCATGTTTCCTGGATAAGGGGAGCGGGTGCTTTGGATCTTTGGAAGTTCCTTTAAGCCTCCACAAGTTTCTCTTGCCATCACACTGATAGAGTCCACGTCAATCTTGGTCTTCCCTGTCCACAATACATTTTTCCAGAGGTACTTAGGAAAATTTAACCTGGCCATCCTGTTTCGCATCTAAGTAGTTATTTGCATCTTGCATTGTAGCCTCTGTAGTTTCATTTGTGAACTGCGGCCAGTAGTCACTGACACATCCATATACTTCATTAGCATATGCTGACATTTAATAGTTGTCTACAATTGTATTTTTCCAGTAGGAAGTTATTTTTAGTGAATTATTCCCAATTCTTCACTTTTAGGAAAGACTTTTGTTGGTCTGAAAATTGTCAAGGCTCTTCTGGACAATGCTGACATGTGGCGTTCAACAGCAGGCTCTCCTATCCTGGTTGTCTGTTATACAAACCATGCACTGGATCAGTTCCTGGAAGGTACTGTGCTGTACCTTTCTATATATTTATTATTTTATATTTCCTTGTGTTACTCTCTCTCTGCTTATGCTGTTCTTTCACTCCCACTGCTCATATTGTTAATTTACTCTCACCAATCATGCTGCATCAGTAACTCTGTTACGGTATCAGTTATTCCAATACTGTGTCAGTTATTCTGATACCATTCAGTTGCGCTGATATTGTGTCAGTTACTCCGAAGCTGTGTCAGTTATTCTGATGCCATTCAGTTACACTGATATTGTGTCAGTTACTCCGATGCTGTGTCAGTTGCTCTGATGCTCTATCAGTTGCTCACCCTGTTTACAGTCTTCAGTTCCATATTAATGCTGCGCTTGTTGGATTTCTTCTGTGAAGGCATTCTCAAGTTCATGAGTAAATCCTCAGTGTTGGTGCGAGTTGGAGGGAGAAGCACAAATGCGGCCTTAAAGGAGCTATCTCTGAGTAACCTGAGGAACCAAAGAATGTTTAGGCAGAACCTGCCAGGTTATCTGAGAGCCATGTTTGCTGAGGTGAGCTGGATGCAGGACTTTACTGAGACTAACATGTCAAAATATACTAATGTCATGTCAAAAAATCTTTTCATTTTGCATGTAAAATTCTGAACTCATTATGAATATGTACTACATTTTCTAGATAGCTGGCTAGCTAAACTGTATATACGTATAGATATATGACATTTTATGTTTCTTAATGAAATGCACTGAAGCAGACATTAGATGCTTGTGTTCTTAGCTACACCCTGAATATGCTGCAGATTATTTGCAATTGAATTGGAATCGAAGGTGGATTGGATTTAAAAACGTTGCACCAACTGTTGTTTTAAATGATATGAGATTGACACAACAAGCTTTTATGGATTAAGTATGCTGTGGTTACAGCTCAAGGAAGACAGAGAGATTTTGGAGGACAAAATTGAAAACTTGGCAGCCATGTTTGAAAGCTCAGCTAAGGGAGTTCTACGCGAGAGTGTGCTGGAAGAATACATACTCTCTCTCCACGGTGTGACGCTTGGACGACAGGTCAGGATTGTGGTTTGTCTTTTCAGTCTGCAGTTAAAACTTTTGACCTTACCTCATTTCACACTCACCACAATAAGCAATTTTGTCATTTCCTGATTAGCTTGGCAGTGGAGGACGGCCTTGCATAAAAAAGGCCCAGTCCCTGATGATGGATTGGCTGGGAATTTCCATGTTGACTCACAGCTCCAGGAAAATGGGTGAGAAAAATATCCCTTCCTATTCATCCATGGCTTTGCTTGTGGAATCTGGGAAATGTAGCTTGAAGCATTGCTAATTTTACTGGGAAAATCAAAACCAAAGTGCCTTAGAAATGCAAAATGTGTTGTTATGTTTTGCTGTGGTTACCTACTGTGGTAAGCTACTGTACATTCACTGCTTGTAATGTACGTAATGATTGCTCCCATTTGAAAACAATGCTGGATGTGCTAAATTGCAGCCACTGATGCAACCAGAACCACATGTATCAGAACCACACTGTTCAGCAGCCATGGCAACTGATCCAGTTTATAAAATACCTTGCAACATTGTTCTTATCGTAATCAGTCATTTTTACAGGAAAGTCCACATGTCGTGGCCACACCTGATATTATTAGTCATTCACAGCCTATAATTATACCCCTCTATGGTACGCATTATGTTCTAACCATGGAATATGTTTTCTTTATGGCAGAAAATATAAGAGATTTCAGGAAAAAAAATGTTTGGAGGGTACTTTTAGGAAACTTGTTTTTCATAGACATGATCAATTTCTCTTCTAATTAAATGCATGCATCATTATATTTATGCACTTAGAACTCCTACAAACCCAAAATAAGTGAATAAGTACCATTTATCCCTCAATATTTGCCTTAAAAGCATTAAAACAGGGCTGCGGTCACATAGAAGAGTTAATGTTGCACGCTTTTTCTAGCCCTTTCCACAACATAAATGTGTCCATTTTTATGAACAGAATACGATATAAATCCTAATTGTGTTAATTAATATATTCCTAAATGCTGCAATTATATCAATGGTACCACTATCTATGAAAACTCCCACTGGGGAAAACCATTACTGCTATTCTATTGTGGTACAGAGTTGCCATATGGTAACATACCTATTTTTCCTCTGTGGTATAGAGTTTCCGTCTTATCTTTTCAATTTACTGTAAAACTATGTTACACAAAGTTGATTTGTGAACAGCAACATCTATTTAAGTTGGCAAAGATGCAAGAATATTTTTTTATGGAGAATAAATGCACAAAGACCTTATTTTGTTGTGAAATTTCTGGAGCACTTGAGATTTCCTGAGATGGCACCAGGAGATGGTGACCATGGGTAAGAGAGGCCCAGAGGGAAATTCAAATGTCATCCAACTTAAAAACAGTACATTATTGGCTACCTAAAGAAATGTCCTTTTAATTCCAACAATGATATATGTTGTAGTTTTTTCTGAATAGTGAGGACATGAACGGAAATGATATATTGCCATATGGCAACACCATACCATGTAGGGATAAAGAATGTAGTCAAAAACAGTGCAACATAATGGGCTACATACTCATTTTTATGAATTCCCGATGACTGCTGAAGGTCGGGATGAACAGGTCAGCCGGGAGGAGGCCAGCTGGACAAACTCAGCGGATGACCTTGCAAGAGTGACTGAAGTTCTCTCAGTGCTTGAGCCTTTGGACAAAGAAGGTACAGAGCACAGTTCTGTCATGCTGGACCATGCTTGGTAGTCATTATTTCCAACTACGAGAGTTTGAGGAATCATACTGTATCATACTGTTTCACACATTTTACTGTTATCCCTTTTGGTCGAAAAGTGTGCTCCACAAAATGGGCTATACTGGCATACTGATTTAAACCAATTGTAAAATCTGGATCGATTGGTTTATTTACTGAACAATGGTTTGACTGATAGACTCCGCAAGCGATGTAACCGAGGGAGATGGAGACGTGGCCGACCTGCTCCAAGTGACAGAAGAGGCGGAGCAGATGCAGGCTGAGAGAATTATGGAGGGGGACGACATGCAGAAGCACATCCACAGCGCCCTCAAGAGGAGGGAGGCCAGAGAGAGGGAGGACCTCGCCTTTGTGTCAAAGGACAATGATGAGCCAGAGGAGGAGGAAGGGGAACAGGATGGTGATGAGGGGTGGGAGGTGAGCTTGTGTTTTAGGGCCTGCTAGGAGCATCACAGCTGTGCATTTTCTTGCTGCAAATCTCTGTTTCTGATTTCTGTCAACAGTTATATATATTTTAAATATGATTGTGCTGTGGTGGCAATAGCTAAGATATCAGTCCGATGCAGTTGCACACCGAGGACCGGGGTTCGCGCCCCAGTCCTGCCAAAGTGGGCACGTAGGAGCAACATAATTGGCCAGCCGCTCCGAGGGTGGAAGGAGGGGCTCGACAATCTTGGCAGGATCGCCCTGATCGCCTCGGAATAGACCCTGTCAACAATTGCCAACCAAATTGGGAGAAAAATGGAAAAAGTCTGAAACAAACGAATAAATAAATAAATATAAAAAAGATCAGAAATGTGACCCTGAAATCATACTATTAGATGAAAAACTAATCATAACCATCTCTCTCTGCTCCAGTCCAAGCAGTAAAAGGGATTATGGGTAATATGTGATATAATAGTGTCCAATCAGGTGGCGCTTCATGCAACAGAATCTGGACTAAGCACAGTGACTGACAGATTGGCAAATTTGCAGCAGTATACAGTAAGTCTAGCATAGCGGTTAGCAAACATTTGCAGCTTTGAGGTATGTTTGATTGTTAGGTGGGGCACTGCCATTGTACCCATGAGCAGATTTCTTAACATTAATTGAGTTAGCTTAAGAAATACCCAGTTGTGTAAATGGATTGTATGTACAAGAGTGCAAGTAGATTTGGAGTAATGTTTTATTGCCACCATTTCTTCAGATAACTCGAGAAATGAAGAAGAAGCTGAAGAATGTGGTAAAGCAGGAACTTAAGAAAACGGACCACATGCTAGAGGAGGATGCAGAGCAGATCACAGATCTCTGGGCCCTGCCCTATAAGCAGCGGTGGCATCTCTACAGGTGAACCTTCATCCACAGATCCTACAGTCTGCAGTGTGAAATAGTATGGTTGCGTATGATAGTGACAATAGCTGTTGATTCAGACAGATTGGAAAAAACAATAACTAACATAACCAAACTCAAACATGAAGTGGTGAGAGATTTCTAAAATTCAATGTCATTGTATTGATAATGCAACATGGTAGAAACAGAATTGCTCTGACCCATAGACTCTGGCTGTCGAAGTACCACAGAAACATAAGGACCAGGATTCTTATTCATGAGAATGAGTACCAGAGCATTGTGCACCGTTTGGATGAGCTGAGGCGACAGGAGGACGAAACTGTTCTCAGGAGTGCCAGCGTCATCGGAATGACAACCACATGTAAGCCAGTGGTTCACTTCCTTTTTCTATTCTGGAAATTTCTATTCCTATTCTATGATCTGTGATATCCATATCGAGATGCAAATATGAAGAAATATTCAAGATCCACAATCTCAGTTGGAACATGAATATGTAAAGCTGGTGTCCACCATCATTGAGTCTCTTTTTTTTTTCAACTGTTGCTGGTGCTGCTTGGACCCTCAGAATCACTATGTGCAGCTATATTTATCGTTATTATTATTAAATTCAAGTGCTGGCTCTCTGTAGGTGCAGCTCGTTGCAGACGGGTTCTGCAGGACATCCAGCCCAGGATAGTTGTGGTGGAGGAGGCAGCTGAGGTTCTGGAAGCCCACATCATCGCCATGCTCACCGCTGCCTGCCAGCACCTCATACTGATCGGAGACCACCAGCAGGTGCCCATCTTCAGTTTAACTTCATCTGCTTGTAAATATTAAATATACACTCAGTGAGCACATTTACAGTGAGTGCGCAGTGTGCTCCATGACCTGAGCATCAGCTTGTTAATGCAAATATCATGTGGCAGCAACGCATAAGAGCACACAGGCATTGTCAGGAGGTTCAGTTGTAGAACAAACATCAGAATGGGGACACTGGAATGACTGTTGTGCCAGGCAATGATTGTAATTCCACTCAGAAACATTTGATAACTCACCAATTTGAAAAACCATTACCATTATGATATGCTTATATAATTGAATGTTTCACATTCATATTTCACATTTACTCCATTGTAGCTCCGCCCCAGCACTGCAGTTTATGAGCTCGCTAGGAACTTTAACTTGGAAGTGTCCTTGTTTGAGCGACTCATCCGTATGGACGTCCCATATGTCAGACTGGACTACCAGGTATAGTAGTCAGCCATCAGGCAGCCATCTTGAAATAGAATGCCTGAGAACTGCTATTGGTTGTTTGACAACATTCTAGATATGCCGTAATATTGAATTTGTTCTTTCCTGTGTAGCACCGAATGCGTCCTGAGATTGCACAGCTGTTGACACCACACATCTACGACAAACTGGAAAACCACTCCTCTGTTCATCTGTATGAAGATATTAAGGTAGTACAAATAAATAACTGGTAGCAAAGTATCTATTTAAAATGAGGGAAATGGGAGTTAATTTTCATATTACATGAATGCCAAAAAGGACAGTGTCCACTGAATACTGCATTATAGTGTATGCAGCATGTAAACATTACTTCATGTAATGCTGTACAGTGTTTGCAGTTTGGGACCATGTAATAACATTGGTGTCTGCCAAGAGAGTAAAGGCCTGCCAACCACGACAAAGACCTAGGAAGTGGTTTGGGGAAGGGAATTTGCATCGAGAAAAATACTTGAGGACGCATGTAGTGTCGTGGTAATGTAATGTACTTGTATGTATCTTCTTAACAAAAAATTCCACAACCCCTTTCTCCAAATTATGCATTTTGCAGTTGATTGTAAAAAATATATATTTAAAATGTTATCCTAAGAATTATGATATCGATACAACTGCACAACAGAGAGATTGAGGGCTGAATGTCATCGGCACACTGCTGTATAGTTTTTTAACAGTATCGTAAAAATATAAAATTATAAAAGATATATAATTTCTCTATGGGACGTCACATTGTTTCAAACCACTTCCTAGGTCCAGTCACATTTTTGCAGTGGGTGGGACTTTAAAACTTTCACCAATGCATGTCAACATGAAATTTCATGTTCGTCATTGTTACATGTAATATCAGCATAGTCAATGCTATTTACTGTTCTGTCTATAATGTTCAGCCTCTTTCACAATGCAATCAGGCATGTGCGAGAGCACCAAGAGAGCTTACAGGTCATGATAAAATGCAATTGTTTTTTTAGGGAGCAACAACAAACATCTTCTTTGTGGATCATGAGCATTTGGAAGAAAACATCCAGGAAGGTCGTAGCCATCAGAACATGCATGAGGCCACCTTTGTGAAAGCTCTCTGCCACTACCTGATGTGCCAGGGCTATAAGCCCTCCCAGATCACCATCCTCACCACGTACAATGGCCAGCTGTTCTGCCTGAAGAAGATCATGCCCAAGAGCACATTTCAGGGTGTCAATCTCTGTGTGGTAGACCGCTACCAGGGTGAGGAAAATGACATTGTGATACTCTCCTTAGTCAGGAGCAACAAGGAGGGGAGGGTGGGCTTCCTGAAAATCCCCAACCGTGTGTGCGTGGCTCTGTCAAGAGCCAAGAAGGCCTTGTACTGTATTGGTAACATGACCATGCTCTCCTCAGTCCCTCTGTGGAGCAAAATCATGGCTGTGCTGAGCCGCAACCAGCAGATTGGCAAGGCTCTGATGCTGCGGTGTGAGAACCATCCTGCCACCATCACAGAGGTGTCCAAGCAGGAGGACTTCCTCAAGGTGCCACTTGGTGGCTGTGGTGTGCCCTGTGAGTACCGGCTGGACTGTGGCCATGTCTGCACCAGGCTATGCCACCCAACCGACTCAGACCACAAACTGTTCAAATGCACAAAGCCCTGCTCCAAGACCCTGTGCCAGGACGGGCACAAGTGCCCCAAGAAGTGCTCTGAAGAGTGTGGCGAGTGCCAGGTGATCGTCACCAGGACGATGCCCAAATGTGGCCACGAGCAGGAGGTTCCCTGCTCACATTCTCTCGACAGTTTCATTTGCCGGGTCCCCTGTAACAAGATGCTGCAGTGTGGTCACCTATGTATCCGTGGTTGTGGGGAGTCCTGCACCCGCAACTGTCCCCAAAGAGTGACGGTCCCTCTGGACTGTGGCCACCAGAGAGTCATGCAGTGTCACGTGAAGCAAGCGGTTGATAATAATCAGGAGCAGGTTAAGTGCTGGAAGAAATGCGATGCAGAGCTTGAGTGTGGACACATCTGCTTGGGCAGCTGTTTTAAGTGTGCAGGGGGCAGCAAGCATCTTCCATGCGCCTCTCCTTGCAACACTCAGATGATCTGCTTCCACCGGTGCCAGCAGAAATGCCAGCAGGGATGCATGCCGTGCAGTAAGCCATGTCAAACCCAATGCTACCACCGAAAATGCCCAAAGCTGTGCTCAGAGGCCTGTCCACCATGCACTGACCCCTGTGGCTGGCGTTGCAAGCACCACGAATGCACTCGCCTGTGCCACGAGCCATGTGACAGACCACCATGCAATGTTGCCTGCTACAGAAAGCTGAAATGTGGACATTCCTGCATTGGTATGTGCGGGGAGCCCTGCCCAAAGAAGTGTCGTGTCTGCAATGCTGATGAGGTTCTCGAGCTGTTCTTTGGCAGCGAAGCCGACCCCAAGGCCCGCTTCGTGCAGCTGGCTGACTGCAACCACATCTTTGAGGTGACGGGGTTCGACTCCTGGATGGCATCACCAGAGGAAAATGGGGCCATCAGAGCAAAGTCCTGTCCCAAGTGCCAGACCCCCATCCGAAGGAGTGTGCGCTACAATGCTATCGTTAAAAGTGCACAGCTGGACATGGAGGCAATGAAGAAGAAAGCCGCAGTGATGTTGGTGGAGCAGATTCAAAGTACCGTGAAGGAGAAAGAGAAGAAGGGGATAAAATCTCCAGAAATCCTGCCTCTGCTTTCTAAATTAACAGGCGCTGATTTGGGAAGAGTGGCGTTAATCAGTGAGCAGATTACACTCCTCTCACAGCTGGCAGAAATAAAGCATAATGCAAGCCTGAGCGTGCCAACGCTCCATTTGCTGCCCATAAATGTGTCTGTGCACCTTTGCATTAAAAAGGTTGCCATGGCAGAATCCTCACAGGTGTCTGAGTTTCAGACAGAAGTGAAACGGATCTTGTGTCTGGCTGAAGCACATGCATTAGCAGGCTTCTACACAAAAGCACAAAGTCCGGTATTGTCCATCCAGGGACTCACTCCTGAGCATGCAGAACTGAAGAGAGTGATTGATATGTTGATGGACAACAAACCCCAGCTGAGCAATCGTGACTTGCAAAATATGCAAGACGCTCTCAATGGCATTGCAAAGGAGATTAACCCATCCACAAGATGGAAGATGCTGGAAGACAAAAATGGTGTCTCAACTGTCCTCAATTGCACATTTCTGAAACTTGCCCATTGGTTCAAATGTAGCAGAGGACACGTATACTACAGAGAAAGTGCTGACACCAGTGGCCAGAGTGAATTGTGCCCTGAGTGTCTGGAAGAGTGAGCGAGTTCATTGCATTGCATTCTAATTATGCATGCTACATGGTCAAATTATATAAATGTATTGATATGAACATCTATCAACATTTTAATTAAATTTCCTCCGGGTACTCCGGTTTCCTCCCACAGTCCAAAGACATGCAGGTTAGGCTGATTGGAGAGTCTAAATTGCCCATAGGTATGAATGTGTGAGTGAATGGTGTGTGTGCCCTGCGATGGACTGGTGACCTGGGTGTATTCCTGCCTTTCACCCAATGTATGCTGGGATAGGCTCCAGCCCCCCTGCGACCCTGTTCAGGATAAGCGGGTTCAGATAATTGATGGATGGATGGATGTCCTTTTCATAATAATGTGATTGTATTTTATTTAATAATAATGTTGTACTTCTGAATTCATTTTTATTTCATTATGACCCTTAAATAAATAATTGCACTTTCTGTTGCCCGCTGCTGGTTAAAACTAGCTTCCTAGCTTCTGTCAGCATTCCAGGAGAATGCTCACTTCATTCCTGCTAGTGTGAAGTGAGCATTGTAGAGCCTATTCTGTAATTCTTTTCAAACTTGCGTTATTGCCCAATACATTATTCATTGTTACAATATTTCCAATATGTAAACCATATTCATATAATGTATAAGACAATAAAATAAAAACAATACAAATGTTGTAAAAATGCTCTGGTTTTGTTTTAGCCTGTCATAGGCTACAGTATGGTATTAACTTGGGAAAATTTACTGTACTAGTTTTAGGCAGGTGTGAAAAAATGCTGTAAAGTAAGAATCATTTTTATCAATTAACAAAAGGCAAAGTGAGTGAACAGAAGAAAAATCAAAATCAAATTGATACTTGGTGTGACCAGCCTTTGCCTTCAAACCAGCATCAATTCTTCAAGGTACATGTGCACAAGGCAGGGATTTTGTAGGTATATCGTCAGGTATGTGATAAACCAATTATATCAAACTAATAATCATCAATTTAATATGTAGGTTGAAACACAATCATTAACTGAAACAGAAACAGCTGGGCACAGCGCAGCTTTTGTTTTATCTTTCAACTTGTCGTTATCATTGAAAAAATGTACAGTATATTTATTTTTATTGTAGGTACTTTTTCTTATTATGGACATAACTCCTCCAGTTGATGAAACTAAACGGACCTATTTGGTTGCATCCTCTTTTTTAGGTGATACAATTGATACTTTCTATATCATAAGGTTTTTAAAAACAGTCCCCTGACTTAACATTTGTGGAACACTGAGTTTACAGCCCAGCTGAAAACCAGTCCAGCAATTGAACAAATCTAATTAATGGTAACTGCTGGGTGAATTAGCAGCTTCCTTGGCTAATTTGAATGCAATGCAAGTGAAGTACATTTACGGACTTTGACTAATGTTAATTAATGAATGAAGTTTGCTCACATTAACGTTAGTGCGTTAAGCAAAACATAAATCTAGAGGGTGGAAATATAGGTTGAGAGACTTTTGACAAATAGATGGACTAGGTTAATCCCAATACAGCTCAGGGTTTACCTGGATATAGCATGGCTATGCCCTAATTGCTAGAAAACTTTCCGACCTGTAACGTTTCGCCCCCATCCGGTGCAATAATTGCGATGGGCAACTGCTACTGGGAACAGGGTAGCAGTTCAGCGATTCTTTTTTCAAAAAGCCGTCCAGTTTAGGTAGTTTGCTTTTGTGCTTTAAGGGAATTTTCACACGAGGCAGCTAAATGGCGCTCAATATGCACTAGACTAGACTAGCTAATATCAACACATGTTCACATTGGAAAACAGCAAACATGTTTCCCTGCACCACTCTTGGTATATCAGAAAATAACACCAACACCAAATTAATTAGCCTTCCACAAGTTATTTCATTGAATAGTTTATACATTATTGGCGAGTTTGCTTATTTAAGGATATACAAGCACACACCATTGTCATGGTACATGTAGTTATGTTATTTTCTGGTGACTGGTTAAAATATAAAGATCTGTAAAGAAAACAGACGTACTGATGACATGGGCCCCCCCAAACCAGGGGCCCCGGTGCAACTGCACCTGCTGTGCACCACCTATATGACCGCCACTGATGGTAGAGGCTGGACCGATCAAAGGAAACGCTGCAGCAGTTGAGCTCATCAAAAGTGAGATGCAAGTGACGGTTAACTATAGCTGCACATGCCAGGAGTTTTACACCCATGTGCTAAAAGAGAAGGCCCTGCTATGCTGCCCGTTCCAACAAGAAATAGAAGTTCAAGCATTAAATCAGGTAAGAACACAGTTAATTTACAAGATTGTTTTAAAGCAACGCTTCAAAATACAACAATGTGTACGTACCGTATGTATGTTTGCGTAATTCTCTCTTCGCTTCAATTCTGTTCTGAAACTCCACCTCCCTATTCTATCACTGATTACTTGCTTAGTTTCAATGAAGTATTTGCACCTGTCTCTCTGTATCTCTACATCTCCTGATTCTGTGCAATTGTCTACTCCCTAGTCCGAAGCCGTTTGTATTACATGTGTGTCTTTGTGAATCCAGTCTGCGTTTTTGTGTCCCCCTCGTTATTGTCCTATTACCCTTTCATGTGTCTCACCTGATGTTTATTTGTTAGACCACCCTCACTCCCATGCCCCGCCTAGTTTGTCTCAATCCCCTGTGAATTTATAACTGTCCTTTTCAGTTACACATTGCTAGTTAGTTATTTCCTGTTTTATGAGTCCCGAGCCCTTTATCCCTTTACCCCTGTTCAAGCCCCCTTGTTCCCAAGCCCTTTATCCCTTTACCCCTGCTCTAGCCCCCTTGTTCCGTAGAGGCATTCCGTTGTGTTGTTTTGTTGAGTTTTGCTTCTGGATTCCTGTGTATGACCCCTGCCTGCTTCCCTGGACTCTTCTCTTGTTTTGTGGACTCTGTACCTCTGCCCTGCTTCTGGACTGCCTACCTGGTTTTGAACTCTTGCCTGTTTGGACTAGCTCTGTCTGCCCCTCATCCACCTGCTCATCAAACCAGCCATTTTTTCAACACCCCCATGTCTGCTTCTGGTTCCTCTGTCCCCCCTGGCGTGACAAGAAACAAATGTCGGTATACAAAAACAGGTTTTTGCAGGTCAATCTAAACGCGGAAGTCGGGGGCCAAACAGGTTGTAACGGGTATCAATCAGAAACCGCTGGAAGTTATGGTAAAGACACATAACAATCTGGCGGGCAACTGAACAAACAAAGGGGTTTAAATACACAGGTAACAAGAAGGAATGGCAATCAGGTGTGGGAAACAATCAGGAAGTGAAACACAGGTGAAATTAATTAATAAACTGACAGGGTGGCTATGGTGTGCACAAAGGTAACAAAAACATGGAATGCTTACAACATAGACGGAATACAGTACATGGAACAACATGGAAACCTAAAAGGAAAGGTGCAGCCTGAAGAGATATGTGCTTGAAAGTGGTAAAAGACTCTTTTGGTGTTGACAGGAAGGTCATTCCACCAACTTGGGGCCAGAACAGAACAGAAGTGCAGGTGTGACAAGGGGGAGGAGCCAGGCAACCAGAGGTTGCGGAACAGAGAGGGCTGGCAGGTGGGTAGGGTCTGATGAGCTTTTGGTTGTATGCTGGGACTGTTCCCGTACATTCCTGGTATGCGAGCACCAATGTTTTTTTGCAGCACCTCTCAAGCTCCATCAGGTTGGATGGGAAGCCATTTTCAGATCTCTCCAGAGATGTTCAATCGGATTCAAGTCTGGGCTCCGGCTGGGCCACTCAAGGACATTCTCCCCAGATTGCTCAGTTTAGATGGGCGGCCAGCTCTAGGAAGAGTCCTGGTGGTTCCGAACTTCTTCCATTTACGGATGATGGAGGCCACTGTGCTCATTGGGACCTTCAAAGCAGCAAAAATTTTTCTGTACCCTTCCCCAGATTTGTGCCTTGAGACAATCCTGTCTCGGCGGTCTACAGACAATTCCTTTGACTTCATGCTTGGTTTGTGCTCCGACATGCACTGTCAACTGTGGGACCTTATATAGACAGGTGTGTGCCTTTCCAAATCATGTCCAATCAACTGAATTTACCACAGGTGGACTCCAATTAAGCTGTAGAAACATCTCAAGGTTGATCAGTGGAAACAGGATGCACCTGAGCTCAATTTTGAGCTTCATGGCAAAGGCTGTGAATACTTATGTACATGTGATTTCTTAGTTTTTTATTTTTAATAAATTTCTAAAAAACATGTTGTCATTATCGGGTGTTTGAGGAAAAAAATGAATTTATTCCATTTTGGAATAAGGCTGTAACATAACAAAATGTGGGGAAAGTGAAGCGCTGTGAATACTTTCCGGATGCACTGTACATCGGGACCTCTTCTTCATGGTCAAATGCCAAAAGTTCGAGAAATTGCAATCACCATATGCCCCATTTTCAATAGGCCTGTATTAGGCCTGCTGTTTTGGTTTAGGGACTACAGTTTGGAGTGTTAGAGAACGGCGCAGTAATATTCCATCCACATCATTTCATATTTAGGCTACTAAACTTCGTATTGTCATACACACGTGATAAAATATCGAAACAATTCGATTCAGGGGAGAAAAAAATACCTATGATAGCCTACTTTCCCGACAACGGTGTCTCTTGGCGTTTTACGAAGACTGGAAAGGTATACCGTACTATAAGTTGATTACTTTTCTAAGTGTGTTCCCCGACCTATCACTTAGGCGGATGCTTAAGGGAACTAAGTGCGACGTTACTAGGCCCATCGACTCGCTCTAAGATCGATGCACATGCACTCCATGCAGCGACTGTTTGACTGCGTTATGAGAGAAAGTAATGTTATTTATGAATGAAACACTTCAGGAATACTTAAAAATATTGCATTCAGCACAAATCGCCAAATTATATATACGGTTAGTTATACGGTTTGTGGCTACGCCATCTAGCAATACGCCTTCTTTGGCATGTCACGTTTTATTTACATTATTTTACTATCTTTGTCATGATGCTTTAAATAACTTTGCTCTCAGGGTTGATTTTCCAGAAGCACCAACACATTCCTGGTGTGATTGACTATTTCCTATGATTTTCAATAAAAGCGCAACAACAAGCAAAACGCACGAACACGAAAACAACATAAGATATGGTGAAAAAAACTAAGAAATAAGCGGACCGACAGCTTCACAGCAAATTAATTGGGGATATTGTTAGATGTGGCGTGAATAAAGAAACATTATTTTCCAGTTTTAGGACTACGGCGTCCAACAAAACAAAGAAACAACGATGGTTAAAAATCGCTCCAGCCCAGTGGGAAATCGTCAGTTTATGAATATCATTTAAAAGGCAATTAGGCAACCTGTTCAATAAAGTGCAACAAGCATCCTTCATAAAGTACAATTTTATTATTTGCATAAAAACAGTCCCATTAATATGGTATTTTAGTAATATTATTATCCCAACTACAACTGGATAATCATTAGTGCGCATATTGCTTAACAGATTGAAATGTAACTAAGTGCAACAGCTGATTTTAGAGGCTTGCGGTTGTGACAGTGGTGGCCACTAGCGCAGTGAGCTAACATGGCTGAGGTATAGCGAAGAGTGGTCCAGACCAGCCTTACGAAAGTACGATGTACAGAAGGTATACTTAGCTAAGAACGTTTCGAGAAACACGCCGAAGCGTTAAGGTAGATCTTAATGTAGCTACAACTTACGAACGAGTTTGTTGTATCAGTTTGATAATATCCGGGTATGTATTCGATGTCATGAGTTTCATCTGTAAACCCAGCAATGACGTCCGTTTTAATCGTAAATAGAAACCTAAGAATCATTTAAAAACGGTGCTTCCTGGGCTCTGACTTTAACAGCAATTAGCCTACCGAGGAGCATTCGGTAAGTCAATCTTAGTTAATCTATATATATTTGTGGTGTGATAATTAGGCATCTCAGTAATATACATATATATATATATAATTATTTTTCCTAGCATCGTTTTTCATACAAGGTTTAGTACTTATATATGAGATGGGTATACAACGTGCGCACTAGGTAAAATATCAGGATACCTACTATGGTTTAGCCTACTTTTCGCAGAAAATCAGGCTACAATAGCAGTCCACAAACAAAGCATAACTTTATTTCGTTTGCGAAGATGTCAGGATGTGGTTTAAACCTTTTTTCATTGTGCGTATAGATGATGAAAAGTTTGTCAGCTTCTTCACGAAGCCTTTATCCCTTCGTTATTCAGGTCCAACTGCAATATAAAAGGAAACTGCATGCTTATGTGTCTTTATACATGTCTGGTAGCGGAGGCCAACGAGGTAAGTGTTTTTGAATTTCCTGGGTTTTTTGCTTTGTGTTGCGTGATTGAAGATGGTAATAAATAATGTATGTTAGTATAATGTATAATATGTATGTATAATAGTATGTTAGGACCCAGGTATAGTTGGCCACAGTGCGTAGGCCACAAACGTCGTGCCAATTTAGAAAGATAGATTTATTTCTCAGCCTGGTGGCTTCCTTGGCTGTCATTGGCACAACTGAGGTCCTCCAAAGATTCCAAAGGCAATCAAAAGAATGAACACTAGATACTCAAAACTTTCTTATAGCTACACTAAGGAAGTGATTAAATACAGGCAACAGGCAAACAGCTGAGAAGCCAACTGTCCAATTAAATTTAGTCACCTAAAATGGGGAGACTATTCACAAAAACAGATTTCATTCCTATATGGATCACCCCGTGTGGATGTAAATACCCTCAAATTAAAGGTACTTATGGACTGCACTGTATTTATATGTGTAATACCTGGCTCCCATTAATTTTCAGCAATCTTGCTAATGAGGTAAAAGTGTAAGGACTCTCCTAAATAGCCTATCCATACAAGGCTGTAGGCTATACGCAACAACAACAACAATAATAATAATAATAATAATAATAATAATAATAATAATAGTAATAATCATCATCATCATCATCATCATCATAATAATAATAATAGAACATTGGATGTGAAACCCAATTGACACTGGTGTGGTAGCTGTATTGCAAAGGGCACTGTGAATTACTGAGTAACTGTGTGACAAAAATATCTTATCAGCCAGGAGGTTCCAACTCCTATAGGCTTTGAGATACATTGCAAAAAGGGAGGATGACTACAAGTTTTACATAATGAGCTAGCAGAGTATGACATGGTTGACAGACTATATAAAAGTTGAATTTGTACATAGTCATATTAGAGTTATTGTTCAATATCATTAAAGTGGAAACATTTATCTTTTACATAACACTTTGTAAAATACTTTGTTTATTGAAGTAAAGAGTTATCATTAACATATTTTCTTTCTGAACAAATTTTGGTTAATGGCACAACAAGATTAAATTGTATGCGATGTTGGTATAGTTGAACATTAATTTAATTTAACAAAATGCTTTGGAATAAAGCCATTTATTAAGGATTAATTGAACATATTAAATTGCACCAGAAGCCTCCAAATTGCCTCTACTACCATTTTTCTTCGGCCTTTGACTTAAATACTTGAGGAACACTCTGGTAGACAGTACATATTTGGAGGATACAGTATACAGGATGCAGGCTGTTTTACACATAGCCAAAGATAAAACACGAGATTGGAACGAGCCCCCACCATGAAGGAGAATGTTTCAAACTACTTATTTCCACTGTCAGAAACATAATAAAAAAATGGAGGATAAATGGAGCAGTTAAAGTCAAGGCAAGGTCTGGAAGACCAAGAAAGATTTCTGATGGAATGGCTGGAGACCTTGTGAGAAATGCTCAGGTGCCCTGGAATGGTCACCACAGTCCCCAGACTTGAATATTATTGAAAATCTCAAACATGCTGTGCAGGCCAAAGTATATTTCTGAACTAGAGGTTCTGTCCGGAAGAATGGGGACAAATTCCAAAAGGGAAAATTTAAAGACTCTTATCTGGCTATAGGAAGTGTTTATAAGCTGTTATGTTTGTTTGAGGAGGAGTTGCAAAGTATTAACTGACAGGGTTCCTAAACTTTTGCGCAGGGCCTTTTTTTTCCTTTTTTAGTATTATTTTGAAACTGTAAAAAATAAAAAAGTAATCTTGCTTTAAAATTTGAAGAAATTTATAATGTTTAACTTTGTACCATTTAGTGAACCAAGTACTAAGTTTGCTTCTGTTAACTTTTTGACCAGGGGCGCCCAGATTTTTGCACACCACTGTTTACTGATATCACAGTGCAGACATAATGCTGATAAGGAGAATACACATAAACAGGTGTAAATGCAAGAGAAAAATGGCTGCTGATGGGTAAAGTGCAGAAAAAACAAAAGTTGACAACTATTAGCTACAAATTAATAAATCACAGATAAGCAACGAATCAGCTAGCTGGCACTGTTAGGCCTAAGTCACATCCATTCATCATCCTAACCCATTTATCCTGAACAGGGCTGGAGCCTATCCCAGCATACATTGGGTGAACTAAAATGGACTGTCCATTTACAATCATTCAACGGTAACAGTTTCTCCAAACATAGTTTACCATAAACGTTCGCTGTCTTGAATGAACATCTTTGTATCTAATGTAAGGAAAATTGACATAATATGAGGCTCTCCATCTGGTGGGAAATTTGTGATACGCAATAAAACTATGATCACTTGCGTCTAGTCTCGTGTATTTTCTGTCTATAAATCACACTTCTTTGAATGGTTTGTTTTATAGAACAGGTCACTTAGTAAGTTTTTTTAATCCTTCTGCCACAGGGGTCAGGCTGACCCAACACCAGGGCCATGGCAGACCTTCAAGCCGAGGATCGCGCGAGAAAGGTGAGTTCAAGTCTCAGTGTAAACAGGGGTATGGTTGCAGGAAGGCAGCCCATGCTGCTTCAGATGCCTCCTTGAACTGTGACAGTGACAAATCATACAGATGTCTCTTTTGCAGAGGAACACTGGGGAACCGAAGCCCCTAATGGCCACTCTCAGAACAAGGGGGGAAGGGGCAGGTTGCAGTCCCGTAGCAGAAAGGTGGAGGCAGGTGGAAGCTCGCGATGGAGAGGGGAACACAGCAAGCAAACGGCCCTGTTTCAGCACTGTCCACCTCCAGCAGGAGCAGATGTGCAAATCCAGGAGACAGTAAGGCCTGTAAGGCCAGGTAAAGAACCTAAAACATTCCAGAGTAATGACAATTACTCCATGCAACTGTAATTGCATTCATGGCTGCATGATATCTTTTCACTTCTTACAGCAGGAGAGGAGGCCACAACAGATCTCTGGGACAGACTGAAAAACCTTTCTCTCCATCCCATGAAAAATCCATCCAGAATCCCGGCAGTAGGTGTACCCAAGTCCCAAGGAAATCCGAGACCTCCAAATGGCACCAAAGGCTGCAGTGCTACAAAGAATGGTAAGGGTGGGCTTCAGCCACTTTTGTACAATTAAATTGGACAAAATATATGTCAGGATAGGGCAGGATAGTATGCATTTTTAAATTATGTCTTTACATTACATCTATAGGCTATACACTGTATTGCCAGTATCTTGCTTACATGCTGACTATTTTACTTAAACAGTCAGTGCTTCGGCCATGCAAATTGTGTTTATGTAATCTGTGCAGTACAGCTGTGGGTTGCTCTGCTGGGTGGCTCATCCTATTAAGGCACTGCCGTAGTCATGCATGGGCCCCAAACTTTGGTGACAAATCTGGACCCTGCCAGTGCTGACTGTTGTCCCACATGCAGTTGGCCCAGTCAGCTGGGATCACTGCGTCTTATTGCTCAATTGCTGGGTGCTTTTCTGCCTGTTTAAGTGCACACTCATGTATGTATGATGGAAACTAGCAGTGACAGCATTTTTACTAACTGAAGTCAATTATGACATGACTATACTGTCAATTAATGTATCAATGGTTAGTTGTGTAGTGGTTAGAAATGAATCATTAGACCTATTGCTAAATTACCAGGATATAATATGATATTTTGCTCATTTTTGCTTCTTTGTATATTTGTCATTTTATTTTCAAGTCATCCTAATATGTGCACCATTTTGAATCCTTTAGAGCACAGCTCACACAGGGGCCAGCTTGGTCCATCAAACAGAACAAGCCAGCCCAACCTGTTTGAACTTAGTCATCGCTTACAGAGCCGTGAACATAGGCCCAGGAGGGGTGAGACGCCCCAGGACCCTGATCACAAGCCCACCCATAGGTTAGACTTCCGCTCCCTGGAAAAGATCCTGCAGATGGAGCCCTCAGAGGTAGTGATGAAGCTGGCTGCTCCAGGGAGCGGCCTGAAGGAACTCCTTAACAGGAAGAACACCACAGACAGGCTGACCCATATTACCCTGGATGTCCTCAGTAAGGCCCGCAACTGCCGGACCAAAAGTTATAACTTGCAGCACCTCCTCTCTGAGGTTAAGGACTCCCAGTTCCTAAAGGGCACCATCCCCATGTTTGTAAAGACTCTAGGAGCAACATTAGGCACAAATGACCAGGGCAGGAGGGGTCAGAATATAGCAAGATTCAAGCAGATTATTGACCTGCACATCACTCTGATGAGCGTGTTTCCATCCAGTACCATCAATGCCCTCCACCTCACCCAGCTGCAGAAGGTGGGTGTTACCATTGGGGAGGATGTCTATAAGAGCCTTGGGAAGCTCCAGAACATGGCAGCCCACCTGCAGGAGAATAAGCAAGATGGCACTCTATGGTCAGACACCTACTCCTTTCTGCCGGGCAGACTGGAGGAGAGTGTGGGTGACTTCAGGCTCATGTCCGTCTTCCCCACATATGAGGATGTGCATACCACCAAGCTGCCGTTCCTGAGGCCCAACATCGTGGAGGAGAAGTTCAAAGATGGCGAGACCTACCTGGACACACATTTCCGCCTGCTCCGGGAGGACTTCATCAAACCCCTGAGGGATGGGATCTCCCAACTCCTCCACTTCAAGGGGAAGGACCTTCGGCAGGGACGTTTCGATGACATTCGTATCTACTTCAATGCACAAATAATAACCCCAGTGTGCACACCAAAGGGAATCCTTTACATGGTAAAATTTGACAAGAAGAACTTGAAAATTGTCAACTGGGAGAGCTCCAAGAGGCTGCTGTTTGGAGCGCTGGTGTGCCTGTCCATGGACAACTTCCAGACAATGATTTTTGCCACTGTGGCCAACCGGGATGTGAAAGACCTCCAGAAGGGTATTACCGCTCTCTTTTTCACTGAAGAAAGCAGGAGTAAACTGGCAGACATGTCTCCAAATGATGTGTTCCTCATGGTGGAGAACATGGCATTTTTCGAAGCTTACCGTCATGTCCTGGAGGGCCTGCAGGAGATGTCCATAGAGGACTTTCCCATGCAAAGGTACATCGTCAGCTGTGAGAAAGACATATCCCCCCCAAAATACGTTCTTGCTCATCGGCATGGCTATAGCCTGGAGGCTCTGAAGAACAATAACCAGCTGAAAACACAGTCATTACATATGAAGCAAAGGCCTTTCTTTTCAGCCATGGCGATGGATTCCAAACACACCACAAGAAGGCATACCGTGAGAGATATCCTGAACTTCAGTGACTGGCCCAGTAAAGAAATGCTTGGACTGGACGAGTCACAGATGAAGGCAGTGCGGCTGGCCCTCACCAAGGAGCTTGCCATCATTCAAGGCCCACCAGGAACAGGTAATCTGCTGTCGATATGAGTATTGGATATATACATATACAGTACAGTGCCTCAAAAAGTATTGGAATAGTAAGGCCAATTCCTTTGTTTTTGCAATGCGTTTAATACATTTGGGGTTGAGATAAAAAGATGAACATGAGACTCATTCAGAATTTCAGCTTTTATTTCCTGTATTTACACCGAGATCTGTTAAACTACTTACAATGGAAGCTTCTCATTCACCCATTCATACACATACCTCACCAATGGTGAGTGGCTGCCATGCAAGGCCCAACCAGCTTTTCAGGAGCATTTGGGGGTTAGGTGTCCTGCTTAGGGACACTTTGACACACCCTGGGTGGAATCGAACCGGAAATCCGCCGACTGCTCCTACCACCTGAGCTAATGTCGCCCCGGTTCATATCACCTTTGGTGTCAAAGGTGATATGGTAGATATGGTAGTGTGTTTTGGGTCATTGTCTTGCTGCGAGTTCCTACCTATTAGTTTGGAGCATTTCTCCGTAAGTTGGCAGACAGAATGTTTTTGTAGACTTCTGAGCCATGACACTTCCTCCACCATGCTTCACAGATGAGCTTGTATGTTTTGGATCATGAGCAGATGCCCTCTTTTTCCACACTTTGGCCTTTCCATCACTTTTTCAGGTTAATATTGGTGTCATCAATCCATCAAACATTTTTTAATAACTTTTTTGGCTCATCTCTGTACTTCTCGCCTTCCCATTCTTACAACTGGTTTGCATATTGTGGTGTAGCCTCTGTATTGCTGCTCTCTAAGTCTTTTTCGCATGGTTGATTGAGATACCTTCACTCCTGCCTTGTGGAGATTGTTTGTGATGTAACTGACTGATGTTTTGGGGTTTTCCTCACAATGTTTCTGTCATCAACTGCTGTTGTTTTCTTTGGTTGAGCTGATCGATAACTGTTGCTCAGTACGCTAGCAATTTATTTCTTTTGTCACTTGTGCAATGGCTCTGATCGATTTCCCCTCTTTTTTAAGCATCAAAATGGTTTTCTTTTCTCCAAAAGACAGCTCTTTATATTGCTTTATCTTTTGTAACACAAATGCAGTCTGCACAGGCAAAAACCAAGAGCAGACATTCAGAAGTATTTATTGGCTTACCAATCAATCTAACAGGACACATCTGGGCAACAAGAAACACCTGTCAGTCATGTCTACCAATACACCTAAGCTCACCTAAAAATGTTGTGGTCTGATACAAGAGGTGATATGTTCTGAAGTTGTTGAACTTATCTAGATAGAAATACCAGGAAATAAAAACTGAAATTCGGATTTGACATCTTTGGGAGGCGGCACGGATGGTGCAGTGGATACCACTGCTGCCTCACAGCAAGGAGGTTCTGGGTATGAATCCCGGTCGGCCGGGGCCTCTCTGTGTGGAGTTTGCACGTTCTCCCTGTGCGCGTGTGCGTGTGTGCGTGTGTGTGTGTGCGTGTGTGTGCGTGTGAGTGCGTGAATGAATAGTTTGTGCCCTGTGATGGACTGGCGACCTGTCCAGGGTGTATTCCTGCCTTTCGCCCAATGTATGCTGGGATAGGCTCCGGCCCCCCTGTGACCCTGTTCAGGATAAGCAGGTTAGGATAATGAATGAGTGTACATCTTTGGACCTCAAATCTTCAGTGTATATCAAAAACAAAGGGATTGACCTTTCTGTTTCAAAGGTTTTTGAAATGACTGTATCTACAGTATACCAACACTAAATCCTCCTGTATTAATACAAGTAATTGTCAATGTTACTTTTTGATGTGCAGTGGAGTCTGTGAGTATTTAGCCTGGTAAAATTCCTGTTCACTTGACTCTACACTAGCACATTGGATTTGAAATGAAACAATGAATATGAGGTTGAACTGTAGATTCATCGTTCCCCCATTTTTGGGGACCAAAACTAGTTGGACAGTTGGCTTCTCAGCTGTTTCTGATTATTCGGGTGTATCTAATTACTTCCATAGCGCAGGTATCAGAAAGCTTTCAGGATCAGGTCTTGATTCTAAGCTTTTGATTGCCTAGGGAGTCTGTTATTGGTGTTTGGTAACATGATGACCAGAGTGGTGCCAAGAACTGTGAAGGAAGTAATTATGAGGCTGATTAATAAGGAAAAACCAGTCTGAGATATAGGCTAAACAATAGCTTAATTGTTCAAAATAAACACTTTAGAACATCATTAAGAAGAAATAGAACACTATGGAGTTCAGTAATTGCACAAGGGCTGGTAGGCTAAGGACGACCTATACATTTGATGACAGAATAATTCTCACCACAATGAAGAAATACCTGTCTGATATATCAGAAACACTCTTCAGGAAGCAGGCGTCGATCAGTGACTACTCTTCAGAGAAGACTTCAAAAAGATCTACAGAGGCTACACTGCAACCACCAGTTAGCTGCAAAAACAGGGTGGCCAGGTTATAGTTTGCTAAGTAGTAATGTACCTAGATTGCCAAGATTGACTTCTATCAAGAGTGATGGCAAGAGCAAAGTGTGGTGGCTGAACTGCCCAAGAAACAAAGCACCTCCCTCATCTGTGAAACTTGGTAGTTGGGGTGTTATAGTTTGGGCATGTATAATATAATAATAATAATATAATATAATATATCATATATTAATATATAATAAACTTTATTTGGATAGCACCTTCCATGCATGGAAGTGCTTCACATCGTAGCAGAACTAATTAAAAAGCAGAGATAGATTAAGATGGTTTAATAAACCATCTTGATCTAGGTATTTAATAAAAATAAAGGAATTTAAGAAAATATAATAAAACAATGAAATAAAAGATAAATTAAGATGGTAAATGTCCTTAGATAAAAGCCTTTAAGGTACATGAAAGTGAGAATATGTTAAAATTACATAGAATACATTGAAAAGTAATAAAATAGTAAATAAAGATCAAGAACTCCCTCTGCAAGTTCCTTGCTAGTGGAACACTAGTCAGACATGCTAGGTGCACAGGAAAAATAATTCGCTCTGCAAATTCCACATCAGTGGAACACTCTAATTAGGGATGCGAGGTACATAGGGTGAGACATTCTAGGCAAACACTTTAGTGAGAGATGCTAGGTACACAGGGAGAGAGCTCCATCCGCAAGTTCCACAGACAAAAACGTAAACATGCTAGGTACACAGGGAGAGAATTCCCTCTGCAAATTCCACGTCAGTGGAACACTCTAGTCAGGGTCACTAGATACATAGGGTGAGAAATTCTAGTGGGACACTCTAGTTAGAGATTCTAGGTAGGTACACAGGGAGATAAATTATAATGGGAGACTCTAGCCAGAGATGCTAGATATACAGTATCAATTATAAAGGAACACAGGGAGAGAGCTCCCTCTGCAAGTTCACAGACAAGATCTGCTCAAATAGGTAGGTTTTGAGAAGTTTTTAGAAAAATGTTCACAAAGCTTTGATCTGTCTGGGTAGTGTGTTCCACAGTTTTCATTCATTCATTCATTATCCTAACCCGCTTATCCTGAATAGGGTCGCAGGTGGGCTGGAGCCTATCCCTGCATACATTGGTCGAAAGGCAGGAATACACCCTGGACAGGTCGCCAGTCCATCGCAGGGCACACACACCATTCACTCACACACTCATACCTACGGGCAATTTAGACTCTCCAATCAGCCTAACCTGCATGTCTTTGGACTGTGGGAGGAAACCAGAGTACCCGGAGGAGAACATGCAAACTCCGCACAGACAGGGATTCGAACCCAGGACCTCCTTGCTGTGAGGCGGCAGTGCTACCTACTGCACCATCCATGTTCCACAGTTTTGAGGAATAATAAAAAAATAAATGCCTCCAAATTCGGACTGCAGTCCTCAAATTTTTCCAGATTTTTTAAAAAATCATTTTTAAATTTTTTTTAATTCTGTCGATTCCACTTTCTTCCATTTTTTCAAACATCTGTTTGAATAACTTTCGAGTCTTTCAACCATCGAAGCATTTCATGATTTTTACTTTTTTTAACATTTAATGTTGACTGCAAGAAAAAAGCAAGTCTCCCAGAGAAATCTGATGATTTCACCTGCTGGGGCGAAACTCGGTGGCGTCACTTACCATATAAACGAATATGCGCAGAAACAATATGCAGTATGCCAACAAAGTAATCAGTTTGGAGTTCAGTAATTGCATAAGGGCTGGTAGGCTAAGGACGACCTATACATTTGATGACAGAATAATTCTCACCACAATGAAGAAATATCTGTCCGATATATCAGAAACACTCTTCAGGAAGCAGGCGTGGATCAGTGACTACTCTTCACAGAAGACTTCAAAAAGATCTACAGAGGCTACACTGCAACCACCAGTTAGCTGCAAAAACAGGGTGGCCAGATTATAGTTTGCTAAGTAGTAATGTACCTAGATTGCCAAGATTGACTTCTATCAAGAGTGATGGCAAGAGCAAAGTGTGGTGGCTGAACTGCCCAAGAAACAAAGCACCTCCCTCATCTGTGAAACTTGGTAGTTGGGGTGTTATAGTTTGGGCATGTATAATATAATAATAATATAATATAATATATCATATATTAATATATAATAAACTTTATTTGGATAGCAATTTAATAACTTTTGAGTCTTTCAACCATCGAAGCATTTCATGATTTTTTTTTTTTTAATCTGATGATTTCACCTGCTGGGGCGAAACTCGGTGGCGTCACTTACCATATAAACGAATATGCGCAGAAACAATATGCAGTATGCCAACAAAGTAATCGGTTTGAGTGTTGACATGGCATATATTTTCTTGTTAATCAGATTGTCAAAAGGTTTAGACTACCCCTTTTAAACCGAATACAATTTCAATCGGAATAGGATACTTTGTTCCGATTGAGTGGTTACATGAGGCATTTCTATTCCGATCATCCTGTTAATCCAGTTAAACATGGAATAAAAGTGCTGCTGACAACTTTTGCATAACTGCAACAACTGCAACAACTAAATCCACCTGACAAATCAGAAACAGCTGAGAATCCTACCGTCCAATTAGTTGGATGGACTACATAAAAATGGAAGTAATTCCAACACGGATCACCCGATACGGATGTAAATACCCGCTTTAATCTCATATTCATATGGTGTACAGCGCCAAAATAACATAAATTGTATCCACTATAAGTCTATAATTTTATTCCAAATTCTTCGCTTTTAGGAAAGACTTTTGTTGGTCTGAAAATTGTCAAGGCTCTTCTGGACAATGCTGACATGTGGCGTTCAACAGCAGGCTCTCCTATCCTGGTTGTCTGTTACACAAACCATGCACTGGATCAATTCCTGGAAGGTACCGTGCTGTACCTTTCTATATATTTATTATTTTATATTTCCTTGTGTTACTCTCTCTCTGCTTATGCTGTTCTTTCACTCCCACTGCTCATATTGTTAATTTACTCTCACCAATCATGCTGCATCAGTAACTCTGTTACGGAATCAGTTATTCCAATACTGTGTCAGTTATTCTGATACCATTCAGTTATCAGTGATATTGTGTCAGTTGCTCTGATGCTCTATCAGTTGCTCACCCTGTTCACAGTCTTCAGTTCCATATTAATGCTGCACTTGTTGGATTTCTTCTGTGAAGGCATTCTCAAGTTCATGAGTAAATCCTCAGTGTTGGTGCGATTGGGAGGGAGAAGCACAAACGATGCCTTAAAGAAGCTCTCTCTGACTAACCTGAGGAACCAAGGAAAGTTTTGGCAGAACCTGCCGGGTCATCTGAGAACCATGAAGTTCAAGGTGAGACTAAAAATAAGTTTAAATGTGTGATGCTATCAAACTCAATTTAATTGTTGCATGATGAGATTTACTGAGAATGTCAATGTATTTTTAATCACAAAATCACATGTCAAAAAATTGCCAGGTCACTTAGTTCTGTATGTAAAATTCTGAACTCATTATGAATGAGCACTGAACATATTGGTACATCTAAATTTAAATTTTAAGATCACTAGCCTGCCATGTCAAGAAGATGTTTCAAGAAATGTTGAGAAATGTTGGCAGGCGACAGATGCAGATGTTCTTAGCTACACCACAAATGCAGGAGATTCATAAAGAAAGCCTTAATGAAAGTAACGCTCTGCTTGTAGCTCAAGGAAGAAAGAAAAATTCTGGAGGGCAAAATTGAAAGTTTGGCGGCCATGTTTGCAAGCTCAGCTAAGGGAGTTATACACGAGAGTGTGCTGAAAGAATACATACTCTCTCTCCATGGTGTGACGCTTGGACGACAGGTCAGTATTGTGGTTTGACATTTTCTTACACTGCTGCATATAGCACCCCCTTCATTGAGCAATTTTATAATTTCCTGATCAGCTTGGCAGAGGAGGAGGGTCCTGTAGAAGAAAGGCTCAGTCACTGATGCTGGATTGGCTGGGAATTTCCTTGTCGACTCACAGCTCCAGGACAATTGGTGAGAAAAATATCCCTTCCTATTGATCCACAGCTTTGCTTCTGGAATGGGGGAAATGTGGACAACACCTGTATAATGTTATAGTTAAATGTCCATTGAAATGCTACAGAAATAAAATTGTAAAAATCTAAAAGTCAATAACATCTGTTTACAACATTTTGGTTGCCTCCATTCGGTGATAATGCTATGTGTACTACAGAGCAGCAAATGGTTTAACCAGACGTATCAATACCAAACTATGCACAGTGTGCAGCAGCCACGCTGACTGATCCAATTGAAAAAACAGTTTGGAGCATTGTTCTTATCACAGCCCTCCTATCACATGATTGACAGCCAAGCCCACATGTTGTGGCCAGACATGCTGCAATTGGTCATTCACATCTGACAATGCCTTTGGCTTTAGTTGGCAGCCTTTCATTTTAAAGATTGTAATTAAAAATAGTGTCACTGGGCTATACATAATCTGTATTTTTTATGAATTCCTAAAGGGTGGGATGAACAGGTCAGCTGGGAGGAGGCCAGCTGCACAGTGGATGACCTTGCAAGAGTGACAGAAGTTCTCTCTTTAGGGCCATTGGACAGTGGAGGTACATGTCACAGTTCTGTCATGCTGGACCAAGCATGAGTCCCATAATTCACAATTAGGAAAGCAGTGAAATTAAACATTTTTAGCATAGTTCAATATACACTCAGCGAACACTTTATTGGGTATTTATTAGACTTATTTTTACACTTATTAGTCTTTACATTTACATTTAACATTTTAGTCATTTGGCAGACGCTTTTAATCCAAAGCGATTTACAAGTGCATAGGTTCTTCCACAAGGGGGGAAATCAGGAGGGAGGACTAAGGTACAGTTTGAAAAGGTGTGTTTTTAGTCTGCGTCGAAATAGGGGGCGGGATTCTGCTGTCCTAACAGTGGTAGACAAGTCATTCCACCACTGAGGAACCAGAACGGAAAACTGGCGTGAACGTGCAGCTCGACCGCCAGGTGCTCGTAGTGAGGGAACCATAAGGCGACCAGAGCTGGCAGACTGGAGTGGTCTCGCTGGGGAGTAGGGAGTGATTAAGGATTGGATGTAAGGTGGGGCAGTCCCTTTAGCAGCCTGAAATGCCAACACTAGGGCCTTGAAGCAGATGTGTGCAGCAATAGGAAGCCAGTGGAGGCCAATGAGGAGTGGGGTGACTTGAGCCGACCTGGGCTGACTGGTGATCAGGCGGGCTGCTGCATTCTGGACCAGCTGGAGGGGCTTGGTCGCACAAGCTGGGAGACCGGCTAGGAGGGAGTTGCAGTAATCCAGGCGGGAAATGATGAGCGCCCGGACAAGGAGCTGGGTGGCTTTCTCCGTCAGTAGATGACGGATACGGCATATATTGTAGTGTCGGAGTCAGAGAGGGGAGAAAAGGAGGATAGGGAGTTGGGGAAGGTAGGAGGGTCAGCAGGGGGAGAGGGTGGGGGAAAGGAATTGTGAATGGCATCCGCCTTCTTTCCAAAGAAGGAGACAAAGTCATCAGGTGTGAGTGATGAGGGAGGTGGGGGGGGGGGAGGAAGAAGGAAGATTTAGACAGAGGAATAGAAAGATGATAGGAGGGCATGGAAGGAAGCTATATCACTTGGGAGGCAGGACCTTTTCCATTTTTTCTCCACTGCCGGCAGTTCGGTTCGGACAGCTCGTAGAGCATCAGAAAGCCAAGGACTGGGGGGAGAGGCCCAGGCTAATTTGGTGGAGAGGATTGGAACATGCAATTCCCAATTCTTCTGCTGCTGTAGCTTATTCACTTAGGGGTTTGATACGTTGTTTGTTCAGAGATGCTCTTCTGCATGCCACTGTTGTAATGTGTGGTTATTTGCATTACTGTCACCTTCCTGTCAGCTTCGAGGTCTGGCCCTTCTCCTCTGAACTCTCATTAACAACGCTTTTCTGCCCACAGAACTTCTGCTCACTGGATGTTTTTGGTGTTCCTGGTGTACAGGTCTACCAAATAAATTGGTCACTAAGTGTATATTTTCACTGTTCCCCCTTTTGGCCTAAGAGTGAGGCGGTGTAATCCACAAAATGTTATCACTGGCGTACTGATTTAAACCAATTGCAAAATCAAGATCAATTAGTTTATTTACTGAACAATGGTTTGACTGATAGACTCTGCAAGCGATGTAACCGAGGGAGATGGAGACGTGGCCAATCTGCTCCAAGTGACAGAAGAGGCGGAAAAGATGCAGGCTGAGAGAATTATGGAGGGGGACGACATGCAGAAGCACATCCACAGCGCCCTCAAGAGGAGGGAGGCCAGAGAGAGGGAGGACCTCGCCTTTGTGTTAAAGGACAATGATGAGCCAGAGGAGGATGGTGATGAGGGGTGGGAGGTGAGCTTGTGTGTTAGGCCCTGCAAAATTCTGTTATTGTCGATGGTTCATAGTTGTATTTAATTTTATATAACATAAAACAGAAAACATTAACTGCTTTGACAGCAGCCCTGAAAAACCGATCCTCGCTGCTTCATTCTGCTTGGTTCTGTGATAACTCCCACAGATGAAAACCTAGCTGACCAATTGTTGGAACACCAAAAAGTATCTGAGAGGAAACGCATGTAGTCTAACTGCTAAAATTGGCAGGTGATAGAAACAGACAGAGAAAACAAAAATAGAAGAAAATGCGTGGGAGCCTCCCAGCAGCCCAGAGTGGAACCACACTGGACCACCCCCTCACACCACTAGAAAGCAAATATCTTAATATGAATTGATTCAGCATATAATATATCCAGCCATGTAAATGGGTTGTATGTACAGTGCTCTCCATAATGTTTTGATTTGGCGATTTGGCTCTGGGCGGCACGGATGGTAGCACTGCTGCCTCACAGCAAGGAGGTCCTGGGTTCGAATCCCCGTCGGCCGGGGCCTCTCTGTGCGGAGTTTGCATGTTCTCCCCGTGTCTGCGTGAGTTTCCTCCGGGTACTCCGGTTTCCTCCCACAGTCCAAAGACATGCAGGTTAGGCTGATTGGAGAGTCAAAATTGCCCGTAGGTATGAGTGTGTGACTGAATGGTGTGTGTGCCCTGCGATGGACTGGCGACCTGTCCAGGGTGTATTCCTGCCTTTCGCCCAATTTATGCTGGGATAGGCTCCAGCCCCCCTGCGACCCTGTTCAGGATAAGCGGGTTCAGATAATGGATGGATAGATGGATTTGGCTCTGTACTCTTTTTTATAATCAGACATTTCATGCCATACATTTTTTCAATGACATGGTCAATTGGATTCATATCAGTTGCCTGACTTAGTCAAGGATTTTCCTGTTTTTGAAAAACTCATTTTTTGGTTTAGCAGTATGTTTGGGATCATTGTCTTGCATGAGTTTGGGGACATTTGCTTGAACTTGAGCAGATAAAATGTGTCTGTACATACCTCAAACATAAATATAAAATGTAAGTGGGTATCAGATTGTTGTCAATACCACCGTTCCCCCAGATAACCCGAGCAATGAAGAAGAAGCTGAAGAATGTGGTAAAGCAGGAACTTGAGAAAACGGACCACATGCTAGAGGAGAGTGCAAAGCGGATCCGAGATCTCTGGGCCGTGCCTGAAAAGCAACGCTGGCATCTCTATAGGTGAACTTTCATCCACAGTTCATACAGTGTAACCAGATTTTCTGCTTCATTTAAAGTTCTGTCTCTACCACTACTGCATTTTCCTGAGTGGGCATAACCAAGGACAATGGATGTATTCGTTAAAATTCCTAAGCTGTAATATGGTACTTGAAACTGTTGCCAACTGAACTTTCTGCAGGAAGAAGGAAGGATGGAAGGAACTTAACAGAAACCGGTAGTCAGCTTTGTGTACAGAATCTGTTACAGGCACAGATAAAATGCTTGCTGGTGATATGCCATACCTATCAGCTGATGAAGGGAACTTTAGATCATAAGATGAACACAGTTTGTCCTCATATTCTAAAGTCATTGTGAAATAGGGCTGTTCTGTATGATCATGTCAGTAGCTGTTGGTTAAAAGATATTGGAAGACATGCTCTCAACAAAACAAACTAACATAAACAAATTCAAACATGAAGTAGTGAAAGAATTGATTGTTTTAGTCATGTCTAAAATTGGTAGAGACACACACAAATTGCTCTTACCCATAGACTCTGGCTGTCAAAATACCGCAGAAACCTAAGGGTCAAGATTCTTAGTCATGAGAATGAGTACCAGAGCATTGTGCACCGCATGGATGAGCTGAGGCAGCTGGAGGACAAAACTCTTCTCAGGAGTGCCAGCGTCATCGGAATGACAACCACATGTAAGCCAGTGTAGAGATGAACATTTTTCACTTTCTTTTTATTCATATATTGAATATATTCCGTTTATTTATATTCTGTTGTACTGTAAACCATTAACATATTTTTGCGTACAAGCAACAGTGGTGGTCTAAATGAATAATAATAATAATAATAATAATAATAGTAATAATAATAATAATAATAATAATGTATCTGGCTCTCTGTAGGTGCAGCTCGTTGCAGACGGGTTCTGCAGGACATCCAGCCCAGGATAGTTGTGGTGGAGGAGGCAGCTGAGGTTCTGGAAGCCCACATCATTACCACGCTCACCTCTGCCTGCCAGCACCTCATACTGATCGGAGACCACCAGCAGGTGCCCATCTTCAGTTTAACTTCATCTGCTCGTCAATATTAAATGTACCTAATAATCCTGATTTATTTATTTTTGTGATGTGTTTTTGTCAACCACTTGGTTGACTGTCATATCAACATCTAAATGATGTCAGGTGCGTATTTGTTTTTGACAAAAAACATGTCCTTTGAAGTTTGGATGTTCCGTCCTGCATCAGGTTTGATCATAGAAAAATAAGGCTGATACACCGTAGTGAATGATTTTCATCTGGTAGGGCGGCCATCTTGGAAAACAAGCTTGAAGCTTGACTCAAATGACATCTATATAGGTCAGATGACAAGGTCATATGGACAATTTTAAGAGTTACAACAAAAATTGGTACGTTTTGGCATAAAAATAATATTGCCTATGTATGTTCATGATCTGCACTTAATCTCTGCCATAGTACAAGTAGTACACAGATGGTGCAGTGGGTAGCACTGAAAGAAAGGAGGTCCTGGGTTCGAAGCCCGGTCGGCTGGGGCCTTTCTGTGTGGAGTTTCCATGTTCTCCCCGTGTTTGCGTGGGTTTCCTCTGGGTACTTCCTCCCACAGTCCAAAGACATGCATGTTAGGCTGATTGGAGAGTCTAAATTGCCCGTAGTTATGAGTGTGTGAGTGAATGGTGTGTGTGCCCTGCGATGGACTGGATGTCCAGGGTGTATTCCTGTCCAGGGTGTATTCCAAATGTCGCCCAATGTATGCTGGGATAGGCTCCAGCCCCCCTGTGAACCTGTTCAGGATAAGCGGGTTAGGATAATTAATTAATTAATTAATTTCAACTTAACAGCCTGCAATATGAAAGGGACTTCTATTGAAATTGGTATTGCAATGCATTACATTAGAAAAACAAACCAAGGCAGTGGAAGGGGAGGTGGGGGGAGGCTTTTTCCATGATCTCTCAGTGATCTGAATTTCTTGTCATATTTGTTTTGCTTGGAATTCTGGGAGAAATGTTCCTGGAATAATTTATATTTCTCATTTCCACCATTGTAGCTCCGCCCCAGCACTGCAGTGTATGAGCTCGCAAAGGACTTTAACTTGGAAGTGTCCTTGTTTGAGCGTCTCGTTCATATGGACGTGCCTTATGTCAGACTGGACTACCAGGTATAGTAACGGCAGCCAAGTTCCTGGAATAGTGAAAAGAATGCCTAAAAACTGCTATTGTTTTTTTAAATGAAAACCTAGATATGCTGTAATATTGAATTTGTTCTTTCCTGTATAGCACCGAATGCGTCCTGAGATTGCAAAGCTGTTGACACCACACATCTACGACAAACTGAAAAACCACTCCTCTGTTCATCTGTATGAAAATATTAAGGTAGTGCAAATAAATTATTGGTAACAAAGGAACTAAAGTAATTTCAAATGAGGAAAATGGGAGTTTGTCAATATTATACTAACACCAAACAGAATAATGTAGAATTCCCAAATGTCTTTCTGATACGACCACGAATGATTCTTAAAAAATGTATGCAACCCAAACATCCCACCCACATATGCCTCGTGCTGAACAACACCATATATATGTGACTAGATTGGCCTTGTTGCTTTACTATGGTTTGGTTGTTGTAATGTTTGACATGTAGTCACCTATATTGACATATTTGTAACACAAAAAAATTGTAATCCTTACAAATTAAAATAAAATAATTGAGAAAATGTACCCTTTTAAAAAAATATATCATCCTCAAATCAGACGACCTCACATGGGGTCACAACTCACAGTTTGGAAACCCCTGGTATAAAGTGTCCACATTATTCTCCATTTTACTGTACGTAGCATGTAGATATTAGTCCATGCTATATAGTGCAGTATGGGAACATGTTATAACAGTATCTGCCATTTTTACCAAAGTACATAAAATTTTATATTCTTCATTGTTATGTGGAACACCAACATCTACACTATTTATGAGGTATGTGTGAGGTCAACTTGAGTGTATATTTACTATGAAATGTTCTTTTTTAGGGAGTAACAACAAATGTGTTCTTTGTGGATCATGAGCATCTGGAAGAGAACATCCAAGAAGGCCATAGTCACCAGAACATGCATGAGGCCACCTTTGTGAAAGCTCTCTGCCACTACCTGATGTGCCAGGGCTATAAGCCCTCCCAGATCACCATCCTCACCACGTACAATGGCCAGCTCTCCTGTCTGAAGAAGATCATGCCCAAGAGCATATTTCAGGGTGTCAACCTCTGTGTGGTAGACCGCTACCAGGGTGAGGAAAATGACATTGTGATACTCTCCTTAGTCAGGAGCAACAAGGAACGGAGGGTGGGCTTCCTGAAAATCCCCAACCGGGTGTGCGTGGCTCTGTCGAGAGCCAGGAAGGCCCTGTTCTGTATCAGTAACATGACCATGCTCTCCTCAGTCCCTCTGTGGAGCAAAATCATGGCTGTGCTGAGCCGCAACCAGCAGATTGGCAAGGCTCTGATGCTGCGGTGTGAGAACCATCCTGCCACCATCACAGAGGTGTCCAAGCAGGAGGACTTCCTCAAGGTGCCGCTTGGTGGCTGTGGTGTGCCCTGTGAGTACCGGCTGGACTGTGGCCATGTCTGCACCAGGCTATGCCACCCAACCGACTCAGACCACAAACTGTTCAAATGCACAAAGCCCTGCACCAAGACCCTGTGCCAGGACGGGCACAGGTGCCCCAAGAAGTGCTCCGAAGAGTGTGGTGAGTGCCAGGTGATCGTCACCAGGACGATGCCCAAATGTGGCCACGAGCAGGAGGTTCCCTGCTCGCATTCTCTCGACAGTTTCATTTGCCAGGTCCCCTGCAACAAGATGCTGCAGTGTGGTCACCTATGTGTCCGTGGCTGTGGGGAGTCCTGCACCGAAAACTGTCCCCAAAGAGTGACGGTCCCTCTGGACTGTGGCCACCAGAGAGTCATGCAGTGTCACGTGAAGCAAGAGGTCGATAATAACCAGGAGCAGGTTAAGTGCTGGAAGAAATGCGATGCAGAGCTTGAGTGTGGACACATCTGCTTGGGCAGCTGTTTTCAGTGTGCAGGGGGCAGCATGCATCTTCCATGCGCCTCTCCTTGCAACACTCAGTTGATCTGCTTCCACCGGTGCCAGCAGGTATGCAAGCAGGGATGCATGCCCTGCAGTAAGCCATGTGAAACCCAATGCTACCACCGAAAATGCCCAAAGCTGTGCTCAGAGGCCTGTCCACCATGCACTGACCCCTGTGGCTGGCGTTGCAAGCACCACGAATGCACTCGCCTGTGCCACGAGCCATGTGACAGACCACCATGCAATGTTGCCTGCTACAGAAAGCTGAAATGCGGACATTCCTGCATTGGTATGTGCGGGGAGCCCTGCCCAAATAAGTGTCGTGTCTGCAATGCTGATGAGGTTCTCAAGCTGTTCGTCAGCAGTGAGGCCAACCCCAAGGCCCGCTTCGTGCAGCTGGCTGACTGCAACCACATCTTTGAGGTGACGGGGTTCGACTCCTGGATGGCATCGCCAGAGGAAAATGGGGCCATCAGACAAAAGTCCTGTCCCAAGTGCCAGACCCCCATCCGAAGGAGTGTGCGCTACAATGCTATCATTAAAAGTGCACAGCTGGACATGGAGACAATGAAGAAGAAAGCCGCAGTGATGTTGGTGGAGCATATTCAAAGTACCGTGAAGGAGAAAGAGAAGAAGGGGATAAAATCTCCAGAAATCGCGCCTCTGCTTTCTAAGTTAACAGGTGCTGACTTGGGAAGAGTGGCGTTACTCGGTGAGCAGATTACACTCCTCTCACAGCTGGCAGAAATAGAATGGAATGTAATGATGGACATGCCATTGCGCCATCGGATAACGATAGACCATGCGGTGCATCTTTGCATTAAAAAGGTTGCCACGGCCAAACCCACACAGGTGTCCGAGTGTCAGACAGAAGTGAAACGGATCTTGTGTCTGGCCGAAGCATATGGATTAGCAGCTATCTATTCAAAACCTCGACATCCTGTATTTTTTGCCAACTGGCTCACTCCAGAGCAACTGCAGGGAGTAATTTCTAAGTTGTTGGCCAACAAGCCCCCATTGAGCAATCCTGATTTGAAAAATATGCAAGAAGTTCTCAATGGTATTGCAAAGGAGATTAGCCCATCCACAAAATGGAAGATGCTGGAGGACACAACGGATGTCTCAACTGTCCTCAGTTGCAAATTTCTGAAACTTGCCCATTGGTTCAAGTGTAGCAGAGGACACGTATACTACAGGGAAAGTGCTGACACCAATAGCCAGAGTGAATTGTGCCCAGAGTGTCTGACAGAGTGAGCGAGCTCACTGCATTGCATTATATGAGGTCTGCCTTAACTGAGAATTACTAATAGTTCACATAGACAAATTTTTCATCAAAGTCGGGTTTTCTGTTGCTTAAGCGTAAACAGTATTATTTGTTAGTTTAATCATTTTGGAGTGCCTTAAATTTATTTCTTATGACCTGTGATATCTTTGTGGGCCTAATCTTTTAAAATTCAAGGCCAATCTTATTTGCATGCATTTTCTGCTTGGTTACTGGGAGGTAATAGTTACAGTATTAAGGCTTGGACTAGTATCACTGTAGGTATTAGGAAGCTGTTTCTTTTTTCATGCCGCTTTTGTTTTACGTTGTATTCTCTCTTCTCTCTTCTTTTGAACATACCCCTTCTTTTGGACATATATAATGTCATTTAATAATTTTTAATAAAAAAAAACCCAAAAGTATATATCTATATTGTTACAATTACAGCATATTTAGTAATCATTAATGTTACCCATACTGGCTTTATATCAGGGAATATGGAGAATAGTAATCCATAACACTAACCCATGTCAGTTCAATATACGCTCACTGAGCATTTTAGGTAGACCTGTACACCAGCTTGTTAATGAAAATATTTAATCAGCCAATCATGTGGCAGCAACTAAATGCGTAAAAGCATGCAGATGTGGTCAAGAGATTCAGCTGTTTTTGTATGCATTTATGCTCATGATGAAAAGTGAGTACTGTAGGTCTGTTCCGTACATCTGTTCCGACACCAATCTGTAAACCATATTCATGCCATATACAAAAAATAAAAACATTACAAGAAATGTTCTGTGACCATGTTGTCTTACTTTAAGCCTTTAACCAGTTGCAAGAAACAGCATTGTGATATAACCCAGTAGTTTTAGCCCCCAGTAGTGTAAATCCCCTAGTATAACTCCACCTGATTTTGTCAGTTACTGGGTAATGGCATATGCTCGGTAGGAAACTGGTGCATAGATGTGGAAGGTGTGGCAATGGGTGTTCTGAAGACCAGGCTGTATGTTTTCATTGTGGGGGGAAATGTGAAGTGGGTACGAAACAGTGTGAGAGGAGGAAGATGGAAAGTGAGCTGGAAAGGGCAAGAGCTCAGAGCAGGACGTAGCCTATATAACGAAGAGAGTGAGGGCAGAAAAGGAAATTGTGAGAAAGAACAGGAAACAGGAAATGTATTTATTTATCTTTAAGAAATAAACTAAGAAGATAAATAATATAATACCTTCAATAGGTGGCGGTAATGCACTATTCTCGGTCTTTAAACCGCCGTAAAACTCAAAGAAGAAGAAGGACGTGATTCCACTGACGTTGGATAGTTTTTTCAGTCTACAAAATTGGAACGTACAAGTAACCATCAATGCATGTCGTGAGTTATTGCGCAAATACTATGTGTTTAGCTAGGCTACACTTAGACTACTGTTGTATCAGATGCCGGTGTATGTTTGATTTCTTGTTAATGTAACGCTAATGTGAGATCATATTGTTACATTACTGTCACCTGTCGAATTTATAAACTCATAATATGTGACAAGCAGGCTAAACAAGAAACAATGTTTTGAATGTCGATTGTCGAATTTGTCTGATTTCGATTCAGTTTTGTGCTTTTGTTTTGATTGTCGCAAAGTTAGCAGCTAACGTTTGGCTAAATGCGGTCACCATAAAATCCCCTTTCAAAAGTTGGTTACGGCTCGGTTGAATTGCGAGTTATTTTAAAGATGCTGTTTATTCACCATTGTGTTCTTATCGGGCTGTAGTTCATTGTGTGGCTTAATGCTGATTAAAGCTAGAAGATAAAATTGTACTTATGTCCAAAGAATGCTGTTCTTTACGGTTTCTTTTTCACAGTTCTCTTCCTCTGTCTGTTCTTCCTCGTCTTCTGGTAATACAAGAATAGTGCATTACCGCCACCTAGTGAATGTATTCTATTTCTTCTCTTCTTTATCTAAAAATACAGTAAACTCTCCCATTCCTAAACCCTCAGTCTTTTCTTTACCATTTTTCTATTCCCCTGGCATCTAACTCTCTCCAAACCCTTTCTCCAAAATCCCCCCCTTCACAGTTGTTGCACCCAAGATCACGCTTGCTGCTTCAACCACCTTAGTTTCTATTGCACTTGCACAATTGATAATCATTGCGATAAATACCAAAAAACCTTCTTTGATCCATTTGATCCACCCCCTTGTTGTTTTTCCACTGTCCAAGCTCTCCTTTTCTTTCCTCATAGTCCTCGTTTATTGCTTGACATTTTGTTCTGTGCTCTCATCCGCATCCCCCTCACTTTCCATCTTCCTTCTTTCACAATGTTTTACCACAAAGATTTCCCCTGCAGGTAAAACATACGGCCTGATCTTGAGATGGCTTAGGCTACATTCTTCTTCTGAACACCCATCTTTCCCATGCCTTCTACACATGCGCACCCTTTTCCTACAAACAGCTGCCACATGTCTATAATCTTGACACCAAAAACACCTTAGTGGAACCATTTCCAATGCCCTCATCGTATGAACTAATGCAATCTAATAACATCCTTTCTGGAAGCTGACGGTCAAACTCTAGAAGTACAGAACTTCATTCCATACCCATTGCTTTTCAGCTGCTCACTCTCATAAGGCCAAATATTTTATAAAGTCTTAAGGCTTTATTCCTCTGTTTCTTTGTCTGGCATTCCACTGTTACGATTGATGGATATCCTCACTGCCTTTCCTTTTCCAGTGTTTTTCTTCATGAATCTCCCAACTTCATGGGCCTCATTAAAACCGCAATTCACTCCAATCCCAGTTCCACCTTCAATCCTACTGTATGGGCTGCAGAATTAATGATAAATATGCACAAATAATGTTGTAAACCAAAAAATAATAGTTAATAGTTATACACATTTTGCAACATGTGTAAAGTAGTGTGCCTTAGTAATGATTCAACGGAATCAACCAACGTTTTACATTTCAAATAAAAAATGTATTTCCCCTTAAAATCAGGTTTCACAATTATTGGCACCCCTGGTTTAATACTTTGTGCAATACTTTGAATTGACAGTTCTTTGGCTGATGGATGACAAAGGGATTCTGCATGCTTGTTACCTAATTTTTATACTCTTGAGAAACTGCAAGTGATTTAATAACGCAATAGAAATTATTATATTATAAAAACGACTGAGAGTAGCCAGATGAATTAAAATTGTATTGCTTTCTCCTTTACTTTTCTCTACCACATCAATACATAACCATATTGTTAAAGTCCTTTCATCCTTAATCCAAACTCTGTTCCAAAAGAAACCCCACGCAATTAAATGTTTAAAACCAAGCAATCCGTTGAAAAAATGTCAAACTCTCCTGCCTTCCCTCTCTGCAAGTCAACTTCCACTTCAGGTGTTAATTTGACCTTAAATCATTTGGCGCGGTTGATTAACCTTTCACCAATTTGTTCCCTGCTCTCGTTCACACTCATTCACCACAAAGATTAATCCAAAAAGAACAAGTTGTTCACAAAGAGCAATTTAAGTAATTAAAACCGAGTTGGTTATTGTTTTTTAAATTGTCTATCCTTCATTTTATAGTTTTGGCAGATGTGGCAGCATCTGTTATGACTGGTTTTCCCAAAAGTTTGTTTTCACACTCTAAATAACCAGAGTTCCATTCAAAATGAGGAGTTTTTCGTTTTTTAAGGATAATACAGCAGTATTATTTTGAAGAAAGACGACTGACTGCATAGAGACAACAAACAGTGTTGTCTAACATTGAGCCTCATTAAAACTTAATTTTAAAGATGCTTTTTTGATTTTGCACTCTCGGTCTTTTGGTTTGCAACATTCTGCGCCTGTGTCATCAAATTTGAATGTGGTGGGGACATCACACCCGACCCCACCAAACAGATTGAAACTGCACACTGCAGTTTCACTGTGGATTCAGCCGGGAATCTACAGGTGCTTTGCTTGAATTCACTGCCACACTCCCAAACATCCGGCAATCCATTTAGCCAGCTAGCTAGAATAAAGATGCCACGATCCGTAGGGAAAACAATGGTGGATCTCCCATTAAAAACATGCTACCAGAGCAGCCGGGGGAGTCCAATCATGCGCATGCATGCATGGAGAGCAAGCTGGAATCTCCAACAAGAGTCGCTCCAGAGGAGAACACTGCTGTCCCCACTGACTGAATCCAGTCCCTTCCCTTGGGTGATGCCAACTGCACTCCCTCTCCAGGCACTGGCAGGACTAGATCAGATCTGAAACACTGGAGCTGACTGCAGGCACGGGCAGGACCAGATTAGATCTGAAACAGTGGAGCTCACTGCAGACACTGGCAGGACCAGATTAGATCTGAAACAGTGGAGCTCACTCTTGCAAGTGCCGCTTTTACCCCCTCTGTGATCTTTATTTCCAGTCATCACCAGCCTTTCCATCTTTAAAATTGCTTTTATTATAATAACAACAATAATAATAATAATAATAATAATAATAATAATAAACTTTATTTATAAAAGTTGTTAAACCGACAGCCTCTCTCACATTGTACTGCACAAAACTAGTTGTTAAGCCAACAAAGTTTTGCCTACTCAAACATGATTGGTAGGATGAGCCCTGACACTGAAGGGCTGAGGTGTTTTCCTGCTGGCATATAACCCACCCACAGAGTATCTGACATGCGCGATTAGTCAGATCAGCGCACACTTACTGCTATTGACTGGAGCTGAGGTTATTTCAAACGGGGGTTGTCAACGTAGGGCCTTATTTCTGCTTTTGTTACAGGAGTGCAGACATGCCGAGTGGAAACGAACAAGGCTGACCTTTTTGAATGTGGAGGAGTTTTCATAAAATTTTGTTGATGGTTTTTAAAAGTAAAGCCTATAGTGTAAGTATCATGTGGAATCCGTCACTCTTTGTTCTCAAATGTTCATAAATGTGTCTTTTCAGACAATTATACATTTTACCAGGATGTGTAAGACAAATTAGCCAACTAGCAATATATTAAATAAGAAAAAATAATTGATAGTTTATCCTCTTTAATATCAATTTTCAGGCAACTGGTTTATGTAGTGTTTTACGTTTTTGCTTTTGCTTTCTGTTTAGGCTGATAGTTCATTGTGAACATACTTAGAATTACTTGGAGTCCTTTGTA
This sequence comes from Conger conger, assembly GCF_963514075.1. Classification (NCBI taxonomy): domain Eukaryota; kingdom Metazoa; phylum Chordata; class Actinopteri; order Anguilliformes; family Congridae; genus Conger; species Conger conger. Next base: position 38,638,612 of record NC_083768.1, on the reverse strand, counting down.
ATGTTCCCTTCACTTGCTAATTGTCTGCAGTGTTATTTACGTTAGTACATGCGGGTATCTAATCTGTATTTATCAGAATATCTCTCATGTGAAAACAGAATTAAACTAAAGCTGTCAAGGCCGCACGGTATAGCATACATTACAGTTATGGGGAAATCCAGAATATAACTTCTCACATCTTGATTGCTTATTTGTATTTTAATGGGGTTTTTTAAAGAATTACACCCAGTGGGCACATATTGCTGTGTTAAAGCTTGTGCTGGATGCTGGAAAAGGTTTTTAAGAATATCACTATAAGTGTAGTTATGCTAAAATGACATTCCTGTGAGTGAGCTTATTCCATGGATATTGTTTCAGGCTAAACAAAAAGAAAAGAAAAATGGACTTGTTCTGGTACATGTAAGTACACTTGTTTAATTTTTTCATGTGAATCTTACTGCTTGTGTATGCAGTTCACCATCAGCTGCCTTACTGTAGGTTCTTATTAACAAACATGAGCAAACAAATGTCTTTCGATAAGAGCATTTGCAGAGGTGTAGTGTAATGGGTAGAGGCAAAACGTAGGCTGAGACAGTGTCTACATTTCCAAAAAATCACTTTACCGTCACATTATTGGCATTTAACGGAAGTTCTTATCCAGAGAAATGTACATATGCTTTTGCCTTTAACATGCCATCCATTTACACAGCTGGCTATATACTGAAGCAATTCAGGATAAGTACCTTGCTCAAGGGTATAACAGCAGTGTCCTACTTGAGAATTGTATCTGCAACCATCAAGCCAAGTCCACTAAACTGTATACTACACTGCTGCCCAAATTTCAAACAAAAACCCTTAAAACTAAAATCTGTGAATTGTATTTCATTAAAGGTACAAGGTAAGATTTTTTGTGTTAAAACATTGTTACAAGACCATTGTAAATCCCTTCCTATCATTGAAAACGGCTCACTGACATTTTGACTCACCCTCTGCCTGTGTTTATAGTCGAAATATATATATAAAAAATATACAGTTGACGGCCGACACTCCGTACCAAAACATTTTATAACTGAACAATAATTGAAGCTTATTGGTTGAAAATAGGTTTTAATTGCCACAGCCAGTGGCGTTTTAACGTAAGCGTGTTTACAGAGGGGGGAGGGCTAAACAATGTTGTGGTTTGAAGGTGTTTGTTGCTGCTATTCCTCTCTTTACCGTTAGAAGTCCAAAATGACCTATTGTACCTTTAAAATGTTCTGTGGACTTTACTAACTCAACCTATAGGAAAGTGGAGGATGGGCACCCCCCTATAGTCAGGTTCCTTCACATTGGGGAGTTTTTTTTTTCTCGTCACTGTTTGAGGTTTCTTCTCCCCAAGAGGAAGTTTATTTTTGCCTCTTACTATTTGGGGGCTCAGGGCTGGTATTTCCCTTTTATTTTTTTCCCTTCTGTTACTCTGGGGAGTGTCTTTGTGACAGTTCTCTGTGACAACCGCTATTGTCTTGATTTCCTTGAACCAAACCTCTCATTACAAGAGCAAACCGTTTCTGATTGTATAAATAAAATGCAGACCATGTGTAGGATGTGTGTGAAATGGGCAGACTTGATTTTTTTCTTCTTGTATTTACCTGTAGAGTCGCCTTCCTCTTCATCATCCTAAAGATCACTATCTACATCTGCTGGTACCGGTCACGTCATCGTCAGTTGGGGGCCTATATTGGTAACCCACACAGCAATCAGGTCATTGTCATGGGAGGGCGTGCATACGGGCACCAGGTGTGTGAAAGACCAAACGTGAGTATACCACAAAACTGAAATGGTCCCAAACCCTCATCCTTGTCCAAATCGTTATAACAGCCAATTATGCAGCCTCGGGTCGGCAGGAAACAAAATGGCAACCCAGCACTTCATGTCAGCCCCAGTTACATAAGAATGGAATAGAAGTCAAATTGTTTGGTTGTGTTTCTTTGTCGTTACATGGCTGGGGATGTGCCCTTCAGAATTTCCTTAGTGAAACTGGTCAGTAGGTCCTCATTCCAGATGAGAAACCGCATCTTCAAACGCTGTGGTCCGTAACGGGTTATTTGTAGAAGCTGACCGAGTTGTTAACAGGAAATGGTTAAGATGATGGTGAAGACTCTAGTTCATATAAGTAGCATGTGATTATGAGGTACTTCATTTGTAATAGAGTTTACAAATTTGTAATATTCATAATATATGATGCCTTTGTCCTCAGGTACTCTGAGCTGCTTTGAGCTTTTTCAATGACATAAACAAATCAGCTTGGTCTAAGTCCATCTCCATTTGCACTGAAATTAAAAAAGGGACTGATAGGGAAAAGAGAGGTTCTCTCTCTTCTTTACCTTGATGGTTTCCTACTTCATAATGATGTACAGATGGCTTGTGAGCGATTGCTGCCAACATTGCACAGCTTTAGAAATGTACTCTCATTAGTTTGAAAAGCATCTGTTTCACACAGACTGTGTTTCCACACATGGTGACTTAAAATCTCAAGAATTAGAAAGGGGAATGTGACAATTGCTATGTCCTTGAGAGGGAAAAGTCTGGAATCAGGACTAGATGCAAAGATGCAACACGTGTTGTATGGGGTGCATGACACCGTGTGCTTCATAACTGAACATTGATTAATAATAAAATAAAAAAATAAAAGATAAGATTAAATGTTTGAATAAATAGAGCTAAATTTAGAAGCTGTTTGATTCTGATTCTGCCTGATTCTGCTTTTAACTTATCCGGGTCTTCCTTGCAGCCCCTGATACATTAACTAGTTGAACCCGGTAGACATCCCTGCTCTTTATCATAGGGTTGGTTTTGCAGTTTTGTTAACATGGTCTGAGGTGTCGGTCTCTAGTGTAACTGTACTGATGTTTTACCTCGCAGACTGCAGTGCAGCCCATTTTGAGAGGTGGTGTGAGTACCGGCTCTACTGGAGAGACTTCTGGACCTCTACCTCCCACTACACTCTATTCTCCGCTGGACGCACCCCCTCCATATCAGGCCATCTACAGAAGTCAGTTCTCCTCTATGGCGTGTATCACCATCTCTGACAGCTTATCTGCTGCTTTGGCCCAGTTTCCAATGAAATAATGTTCTGCTTTGTGTGGGCTGATAACTGAATGCAGAGCATTGCAAAAACAGGAAACGAGAAACAGGAAGTGATGTTGTTGGACCAGTTGAGCTAGTCTTTTACCTCAGTGAAGTGATGGGAATATTTTTGACTTATTGGTCTTCTGCTGCTATACCCTATCCACTGAGAGGTTTGACACGTTATGTGTACAGAGATGATCTTCTGCATACCACTGGTGTAATGTGCAGTCACCCTCCTTTCAGCTTTGACCAGTCTGGTCCTTCTCCTCTGACCTCTCTTATTAACAATGTATTTCTGCCTGCAGAACTGCTGCTTACTGGATGTTTTTTGTTCTTCTCACCGTTCTCTGCTAACTCTAGAGTCTGTTGTGCATGAACATCCCAGGAGATCAGCAGTTTTTGAGATTCTCACGCCACCCTGTCTGGCACCAACAATTATTCCATGGTCAAAGTCACTTAAATCACATTTCTTCCCCAGTCTGATATTTGATCTGAAAAAGTACAGATCAAGTACTTGACCATGTCTGCATGCTTGTATGTATTTAGTTGGGGCCACATGATTGGCTGATTTGCATTATTTGCATTGTGTATTTGCATTACCAAGCAGGTGTACAGGTCTACCTAGTAAAGTGATCACTGGATGTATAAACTGTATACCAGGCATGGTGCTCCATGTGGAACAATCACAAGTTGTCTGGTTCTAGTCCCAGTTCTAGTCAGTGGTGATCATCAGAGTGATGCTATCTGCAACACTCTGTTGAAAGAGTTCATGTTAAGAGTTTTAGCTTTTAAAAAAAAAATCAATTTTCTTGCACAGAATCTCTCTCTCTCTCATTCAGGCACATGCACACACACACACATTCTCCTCACTGCAAAACTGCACTTGCACTTTCTGTTATGCGGTAGGTTCTTGTATTGACTATTACTATCTTTTTTGACACTGATTTGCCATCAGATAGACATGCTATCCCTGTTGACCCTACTGACAGGAAACTGCTGTGAGCCCATTCTGACTGATATTTAACTACCTGTTTGTGCATCTGAGTTGCTGTTGCTCTGCTTTTGTCTCCTGCGTGAAGTTTAGAGGTTGGTGGAGAAAGTTTGGTGGAGTAACATTTGTTTCTCTTGCCCCTCCCCCTCCCCAACAGTGGATGAGCTGAAGCCCCCCCCATACGCCCCCGGATACGCACAGGGTGGAGCCACCGGAGGTCCCTGGACCGATCTCGCCACCATGACCTCCGACCCCCGACAAGTCACTGATGCACCTCCTCCCTACAAGGCCCACCCACACATAGAGGCAGGGCTGCCTCAGTACCCACGGGCAGGGGAGGGGCCCCCTGGAGCAGGGCTGCCTCAGTACTCACGGGCAGGGGAGGGGCCCCCTGGAGCAGGGCTGCCTCAGTACCCACGGGCAGGGGAGGGTATCCCTGGAGCAGGGCTGCCTCAGTACCCACAGGCAGGGGAGGGGCCCCCTGGAGCAGGGCTGCCTCAGTACCCACGGGCAGGGGAGGGGCCCCCTGGAGCAGGGCTGCCTCAGTACCCACGGGCAGGGGAGGGTATCCCTGGAACATTTATTTTTTGAGGATGAAGGGAAAAGAGGGAAATATGGACGCTTTATGAACAGTGGCAGTTTGGGTGGGGTTTTTCTACAGGCTTGTCGGGCACACAGAAGGAAGGCTGTGTGACAAATTCTGGCCTCATCTGTCCTCAGTTGATTAGGCTGGCGGAGTTCAGCAGAAATCTTTTCTTTGATTGTCTTTTCCTCCCTTGCCATGGATTCACAATTGAGTTAAAACCAGCCTAGTCTTCTAATTTTCCAGCCAGTGTTATTTCTGTAAGTGAAGAATCTCAAAGAGTGAGCAGAGAAGTCACAGCCACTTACTACTTGCCTTTTTTTTACTGGTTGGTTAATCGCCAAAATGTGACAATGAATGTATCACAGTAGGTGCAAAATATTCAAACAGGCCCACCACAGCCAGAACAATGCAATGAACATTCTATTGGTCACTTCAAAATAATGTAGTGCCTAATCGTAACTCCCTGTTATTGCATACTCAGGTTTTTTCATTGTATGACATACTGTACATGTACTCTTGTTAAGTGCACACAAAAGAAAATGTGATTGTTTTCATAACTTTTGTGCACCTGTGGTGTTCCCGGTCAAAAATGACCAGACATTAGAAATGAATGGGTAAGACTACATTTAGGCACATGGCCATTCATGAGATGCACACACTTTCTCTCCCAGACCTCCACATGCATGTGTGTTTGAGCACATGCACACACACACACACAAACGCGTGCGCCTCACTCCCCTTTTTGGCTTCCATGGAAACCCCCACTTTATCCCATGGGAACCACACCTGTTGGCATTCTCATAAACAATCGCAACACTTCAATAATTTGTAGAACTTTTCTTGCAGCTCTGGTAGATAAAGCTTTTTTGAGGCCTTGCTCACGATTCATTCTGTGGCAGCACAATGACCTGATATACTGTATTTGAGGATCTTCATCATATCTTTGATCAAGACACTGGTGAGGAGGGGAGAGGCCAGGAAACTGACAATGAAGATGCATTAGAAGAGGAAGTGTCAGAAGTTGGAAGACAACACAGAATATGAGCTAGACCAAGAGAACCGATGTGGAAGAATGCAGTGATGAGGAAGAGGGCCATGCTGAAGTTGTTGTTACATTCAGGTCAAAGAATGGGGATTTGTCCTGGTCTTCATCCCCACCAGAGAGGAGAGGTTGGCTGTCGGCTGAAAATGTTATTAGGATGACCCCAGGGCCAATGAGATACGGCATATCCCAGGTTGATGACATAAAATCCTGTTTTTAACTGTCAATCAACTTTTAACTATCATGTTTAAACTATTGTGATAAACGTGACCAACTTGGAACAAAAGGAAGAGCACAAATGTCAAAATGAGCATTATGTACCATAATTTCAGTGCATATATTTGCAAGGCACATGCAACAACCACCACGTATTGTCCAACGTGCATGAGAACACACAAAATGTAACCACCATTGATTGACAGATTTATTGATTTTAATGTTATTGTTAGTAATACTGTTATTGTTACTGTTGTTCTTTAATGTGTTCAGACATTCATTTTGTGATATGGTAAAGTTTGCATGTGTAGTTTTGTGCCTATGTCCTTTCTTTACTACTAAAATCATACCAGTCAGTCTTGACCAGGAACACAACAGATGTTATTTTGTGCCACTATTTAACATTAAAAATGGTTTCAAAAACCTTTTTAAACTGTCCTTGTTAAACTTTGACACAGAGTACTCTGATAAATAGCACAGTATATTTAATCTGAGTATTTGTTATTGTCAAAATAATACACATATTATTTTTTTACTCAAAAACAAGTTGTATGAGGTCAGGTAAATGAGGCCTAAAGGCCATAAATAGTAAATAGAAGTTCAAAACCTGTAATGTTTACAAGAACATTAAGTTGATAAAAAGAACACAACATTAGGTGATAATATATGTACTATTATGGATTTGTAAGCTGTAATGGGGCGGTCATTTTTGACTGGAACACTAAATTAACATGAAACGAACATAACTGGTGGGTTAAGAGAATTGGAAGAATTCAACAGATAAAGATCATGGGTGCAGTTTCACTTCTTCACTTCTACTCCTACACAGTGTTCCAGAGTTCTGACATGAAGGAGGTCACTTTCTGGTTAACCCAACGGAAAGACTCTTAGCGTGTCTGGAACAAAACGCTGTGATGAATCTGTGGCATTTCATTGCAGTGTTGCAGTGATCGTTTTCAACATAAACGAGGTCAATATAATTATACTTTATAAATGAAATGTGGATTCGGGAAGGTGCTTGCAAAGTTTTAATTATTTTTCCATTTCATTTTTTCCCTTTATTTATCTATTTATTTATTTATTTTTTTAAATAAATGTACAATGGTTTGGTTACTCTGTTCGTGTACAATCAGTTCCTCAACGGTGTCTACCGTACCTAAGGGGCTAAGGGGGTTATATTTGTTTGACACCAGCCAACCAGATGGCTGTTGAACAGTGAACATGACAATAAAATGTTTGTGACGCACCTGGGCGTTTACTATCAGCAGCCGCCAGCGTGCATGGTTATGTAATATGCAACATTCCCTTCGTTCCTATTTGCTTAGTTGTGAGTGTCTTATTTTCGGAATGGCCAGTCACCCGACAGTGGTTTCCTTGAAATGCCAGCGAAAATGTTTCTGTCCTTGGATGATCTCAAACCACTACTTTTACAAGGTGAACACGCTTCACTGAAATAAATAAAAAAAACTAAAACCGCGCGATTAAAAAAATAATAATTTGAATTTAACTTATTTGCTGCCACGTGAAAAATCAAATGGAATCGTTCCAGGATATGTTTTTGCAACATGAACATGTACCATGAATCACTTGTAAGAATCATTTACTGGGACGAATTGTACTTCCTCTTGCTTGGCAGCGTTTGGGTCATATTTACAGGTAGCAGCAGCATAATTTCTGAGTACGCCTATTCTGTCACAAGACAGCCTTTACGCTCTGCCTTGGCAGGCTATATGGCCTACGGTGGTGGAAAACCCCCACAGGCTAGTGGCCAGATACCTTCTTCCCGTGAACACCCGTCTAGGACGCGTGAGATCCACTGCATACCGTGTTCGCACGCAATGACATCGAAAAGGAAACTAAACTCGTCCATAGATCAAAACGGAAAGAAGGAAGTTAGTTAGTTAGTTAGTAACTCACAGAGCTTTTTGAGCGCAGAGACCAACCAACTGAGACGAAGACCAGGCTTTTTACCCTAAGAAAATAAACATGTCTAAAAGTAAGTGCTTCGAGAATAACCAAGGCTATTAGTAGTTTAAACGATCAGCTTCCAATAAAGCAGTTCAAGTCACATTCTGATGCTCCCTAAAAATGCTTGTTTTTTCTGCTTTTACAGAAGAAGATCCCATTGAGGAGTGTGCGCTGGAGCTGCGCGAAATCGGGGACAATTACAACATGATGTACTGGCTTGGCAGTGTCTTAGTCAACGGACAAACGGCCCAAGACAGTAAAGCTAAGGCGGACTCCAGCAATGATAACAAGACTAAAACACCTCATAAATAAAGGTACAGAAAACAACATGCGAACGGGTCGTGGCAAATAAAAAATGTGCCAATTTGCCAATTCTGGATTCCAGACTACACGTCCAGATTTGGAACCCGCGACGAAGTTGCCTGCTGCATAAAGGATTTGAATTCCCAAACGATGTTGACTCGGCGGTGGATGCCAGGCCGTAGGCTGCGTGGAAAGAACTTCGAAAAAGAAACGTTTTGTCCGAGACGGTCTATTATTGGGTTTATGGACTTCTCTGCAGTCTCTATTTCAGACTCTGTTGTGTGATTTTAATTAAGTTAATGCAATTTTCAGTGCATTATGGGACCATTTGAACGTTTTGAAATTTTCTCAACGTATTGTTGTTATTATTTATTATTTATTATGATTATCCATTATGTTTATTATTATTGTTGTTGTTCTTAAGCTACTAGGTTGTCGATATAAACATAGTTAATTCAATGAACCATGAAATTGAATGTGTCATTTATTTTAAAAATGTCTTTCACATGTGCTATTTACTTAAATTGTTGCATATTTATTCCACTGTAGAAATGAACAGTAGCCATGTTGCTATTTTGTGTTTGATTTGTATTTTTTCTGCCACGGGGTGGCGGTATTGATCCATTAAGTAGCTGTCCTTAACCTTTTCCGTTTTCTTGCCATTGGGCATACTTTCCAGCACTTGGTCTCGATGCTGAGAGAGTTAAAGCTGTGCCAGAGCAGGAACCTTATTTTCCTGCAGGTCTTGTACTTAGCTCTGAAATAACAACTTACTTGTAATCTTTAAGGCAAGTAAACTCTGCTTCCATGCCAAAGGTATTATCTCATCAAAGGGAGGTCCAGGCTTCTTAACAAGACCACAATTGTAAAACAGCCAAACATCAATAGGTTTAACACAACAGTTGGCCAGTCTTACTGTACACTGGCCCCAGAGAAAATGGTTGTTTTGGACTTAATTTGATAAATTAAGTGACTTCTTTCCAAACCCTGGTTCTGGGGACATTACAAGACCTTGTTCCAATAATTAATTAAGTTCAGTCGGCCTGTTTTATTCAATACCAAACTTGATTGTTAATCCGCTATAAGAAAAGTGTGTTGTATGAGATTGGGGTGCTAAGAAAGCGAAGCACTGGTCAGTTATTATCTTAATAACTTAATAATTGAATAATTAAGCATCTTAATGCTTTATTTTTCAGTACTTCAAAAAATTCTAATATAATAACAATAACAATTAAAAAGTGCAGTCTTATTACAAGTTTACAACAAAAAAGTCTGCTTCTCTTTGTTTCATTCCTTTGATTTCTAATCCAGGATGCAGTGTGTGGATTATTGCTACCATTTCTACTGGGGGTCATCTTATTTCAGATGTCATCTTCAAGATGATGGGATCACGATATATATGTTCATGTAAAACATTTCATTTGATGGACGTTTTAGACAGGTATGAAAACAAGGTAGAAAAAGCTCTTAATGATTCCTCGAGATTCCTCACCGTTTTCTCTCCAAAAAGGACAAGCTGTGACAAGAGCTTAATTGTTAATGTTAAAGCTCAGAAATGTCTCAAAGTGATTATGTTTCACATCTAGCCTGAATAAAGTGCTGGGCCTGAGGCAGTAAGACTTGGAAAGGGTTTAATATTTAATATAGTATTTAAACTGCACTCAAAAGGAAACAGAGGTTACAAATCACTGCAGGAATATTATATAAAAATAAACTATTATAAATATGATTATAATTATTAATATTTAAGGTGATATTTCTAGATAGAAATAGGTATTATGAATGAGTTGGCTTCTTGTATCGCAGGAGTCATTCTTTCAGATGAACTTCCGAGTAAAATTGAAAATGACCTCATTGATTCCTACAATTATTAGATTGTAAAACCAATTTCTGAACATTAACTGTTCACCTTCACTTTATCTGTGGAGGTCCTGGACTACAGAAATGTATGAATGAAACTTGCCCTTCTGTGTAAATGGACTCTTGAGATTTGAGGTACAATCACATTTTATTTGCCATTAAGTTGTTAAAATAAACCATAATAGCAGTTTTCTTCAGGTCACGGAATGAGTCTCTTGCTTCCAATCTGTAACTTTTTTGTTGAGAAAAATTGTGTATTGCATTTCTGATTCATAATTATTGGCACCCCTGTCCGGCATTGCACAAAAAATACAGAAAATAAACAATATGATAACTGATAAACTCAAAATGCTGAACATGTGAAAAATACTGTATTTTAGAACCAACCAAAATGAAATATTAATAATAATTGAAAAAAAGATTTAGCCATAATCATGGTTTTATAATTATTGCCACCCCTGGTTTAGTACTTGGTGCATCCACCTCTGGCAAGCATGACAGCATGGAGTCTTTACCTGTAATGCTTGACAAGAATACGGAATACATTTGGAGGGGTTTTGGACCAGTCCTCTGTGCAGATCCTTGCAAGATCCTTCAGATTCTTGGGTTTGCGCTTCTCAACTGCCCTCTTCAGTTCTGCCCACAGGTTTTTGATTGGATTGAGATTGAGGTCTTGTCACAGAACACTTTCTGTGTGGATTTTGAAGTATGCTTTGGGTCATTGTCTTGCTGGAAAGTGCGCCTACAGCCAAGTCTCAGCCTTGTAGTTGAGGAAACCAGATGTCAGCCAAAATTGCTTGATACTTGACAACCATCTAGAGAACACTGCAGCAGGTTTACTGTAAGATATCACTGGTTAGCCTCAAGAACAGAATGGCCGGGTTACAGTATATTAAACACGACAGTTACTACAATGTTCTGGAACAGTCTTATGGACAGATGAGAAGACTGCTCACCTATACCAAAGTGATGGAAAGAGAGAAGTGTGGTGAAAGCAAGGAACAGCTCATTATTCAAAGTACCCAAATGTTTTTTTTAGGGCTAAAAAGTGTGGAATGTTTTTGACTGGCCAATTCAATCATCCATCCATCCATCCATCCATTATCTTAACCCACTTATCCTGAACAGGGTCGCAGGGGGGCTGGAGCCAATCCCAGCATACATTGGGTGAAAGGCAGGAATACACCCTGGACAGGTCCCCAGCCCATCAAGGGCACACACACCATTCACTCACACACTCATACCCACGGGCAATTTAGACTCTCTAATCAGCCTAACCTGCATGTCTTTAGACTGTGGGAGGAAACTGGAGTACCCAGAGGAAACCCACGCAAACGCAGGTAGAACATGCAAACTCCGCACAGAGAGGCCCCCGCCGACCGGGATTCGAACCCAGGACCTCCTTGCTGTGAGGCAGCAGCGCTACCCACTGCTCCAATTCAATCACCCATCCTGAATCCAACTGTTTTCCTCGTTGAAGACAAGACTGTAGGCAAAACACCCCAGCAACAAACAGGAACTGAAGACAGTTCAGTACAGGCCTGGCTGAGCATTACCAGGGAGGATACTCAGTGTTTGGTGATGTTGGGTGTCCGTCGGCTTGTATCCGCTGCTGTATTCCCAGCTTAAGGGTCTTCAGGTACTCATCAAATGCACATGATTTGCAGCCAAGTACTAAATACAACTTAATGTCAGATTATGCTAATTTGGCCAGTTGTTTTTAGTCCACTTTTGGGGGGGGGGGGTATATAAAAGGGCTGCAATTCCTTCATGGATCACTAGATATGTAAATACCTTTAAATGAAAAGTGACGGTCTACACTTTGCCTCATATTCATTGTTTCATTTCAAATCCAGTGCAGTGGAGTACAGAGCCAACACAACAAAATCAGTGTACTGTCCCGACATTTTAGCATTTAACTGTATGCCCAGTGTGTCATTTGCAGTGTGCGCTAGTCTATCCCATGGCAGTCGTGCAATGAAAATTAAAATTAGGGGAACATGTCTGCTGTGTCGCCACGGCCAATTAATCGAGTGCGTACTTTCTTGTCAACTAAAGTGCCCCCTCTTGTGACAAACCTGAGCAAGTCATTTAAAATAGAACACCACTGGGCTCTGCAGCACACCTCTGAATCTTGATAAATTATCCACCTCAAAACTGCGGCTGCCTCTTAATGAGTATCTTTAGCAAGCTGCTCTGTTTGTCCCCAAGAGGACCAGTGATGTATGAGACCCAGGGTGAGTGAGCAGCCAGATTATTGCATAGTAGTGTTGCAATACAGACAAAATCAGCAGGGGTAGTAGTTGTACAGACATTAACACTTTAGCGGCAGCCTCTGTGGCAACAGCAGCAGTAGACAGGTAGTAGCAACTATAGACAAAGTCACAAAAGGAGGGTTAGAAGAAGGAGGGTACTAATAAAAGCAACATCTCTGAGTCATGAATCAGATTGTGAAATTCAGAAAAAATATATGTTTGAAGAGGCCCTGCCGGCAACTGCAGGCAAGAGCTGAAAGGGAATTTATTTATGTATTAAACATCATTAACTCTTATCTGTTTTTATTCTCCTGGGGGTTTTCAAACGTCTTTGTGAAGGAGCACCCTGTATCCTTATAGTCCTAGGTTTTTTATTATTATAAAACCTGACATTTTCCAGGAAGAAAAACAAAGGCAACATACTCTCTTTCATACTTTAAAAAGGCTTTCTACACAAAGAACAACATTGTTTATCTGTTTATCTGTTTTTCTCTATTCTGCCACCACTTGAGAAAATACGGCTTTATCTGATTTGATCTGATATGAAGTTCAATGTTGAGGCCAGCCAGTTGCAGAACAATTTTGCTAGGTATGATATATGCCATAGTTTTTTCCGTAAGCAATACGGAACAATATTTTCACTCTCCATTACCTGGAACCAGAGAGTCTGGACCAAAGGGGGTGACAAACCACACTGCCAAATAATTTTCTGTTACATTACACATTCTTTTCATTTTGGAGTTTATTGCGTGTACATCCTTTCGTGTCCGCTGGCTGAGCCCATGCATTGCACGCAGAGAAAGAGCAGGCTTTGCTCAAGGTTGCTTCAGGCAGAATGCAGGTGCCTGGTGGAAAAGAGCTGCTCCTGCAGGATGAGAGGGCAGCCTGCCAGCTCCCTCCCTGGGTGACAGCGCACCCTACTGGGCGGCTGGCCATGCTCAAAACTGGTACAGCCTAGTCAGTGTTCGCCATCAGACCGTGGCTTCCATCCGTAGACCGTATTCGGTGTCTCAGCAGAATGAGCCGTGCTACGGCCCCTGTCTGGAATATTTTTTCTAACATACAATACTCACTTAATCTCATCTATCCAAATTCCTATCCTACCTCTTCTGGGCGTCAATTTAATTTTGCCTGCTTGCCCCCCGTGCCGTGTAATTGCACTTGCCGTAACACCGCTCTGTGTGTCACCCTAGGTAACAGTGTACATCAAAGAAACGAACAAAGATGTGAAAAGGAGTCTAGCTTCAATAACACGCTAGTTTAGAGAAGGAAGCCGGTCAATGCGCTAGCATCCCTCTGAGGTGTAGCGTTGAGATACTCTTTAAAGATGAATTGGATGAGAGTCATTTTTTTGTACTTCACTAGAATCTATAGAACTTGGCACTGTGCAGATGCATTAAAAGAACAGGGCTCACAATGCAGGCTGAAAAAAATTATAGCAGTCATAAATCAAGCATAGAGGAACACAGCAGACAATACAAAAACATGCTTTTTTCATATTCCTACCTTTTGCCTACTAGTGCTTATATTCCTATGAGTGCTACTACTGATAATTCTAGTTTTAGAATGAGTTAGTTGACTATGTTTGCTAATTTTGTCCAATATAAGCGGATAAGAATAAATGGAAATGGGGGTATTCCCTAGTGTAAGATGGTACATAAAAAATGAATCACGTACTTCAGCTGCATATTTATTGCTGTCTTCCCCTCTTAAGAACAAAAGGAAAAAATAAAAACACTCATCTATGTAATTTCCAGTCACTCTATACCACTCTATAAGACATTTAAATTGAGGAATTCTCAAGCCCTTTCCCATTCATTCAATGAAAATAAATAGGCCAGTCATTACATTGAAGTTAATGTAGAGCTGATCACCTGAATAAGATATTACATTCAGGAGATAATCTCCCTCTGTACCCCTCTCTATCTGTATGTATATATTTTCACAATGTCTGCTCAGCATGTCGCAAGGTAGCTTTTTCAGTTTACTGTAGATAGCGGACAGGCCTATTTCTGAATGCTAAGAGACACAAGTAGGTACATGAGCGTTATGGGGTCAGTAATTGAGACCATTAGCACACGATCAGCGTGGGAATTGTCTCCCAAAAGTGGATGTGTCCATTACAGTAATGAAAAATTGTACATGGCTTAAGTTATGATTGACAGAATAAAAATTGGCAGTAGCCTCAACGAATGTCTCTCGTATGTGTTATGCATACACGTGAGTAACTTTTCCATTTCAAACTACACTAGTTTTTACATTAAATTCAGTCGCGTTTTCACATTGTATTAAATAGTAGTTACAGTATTCATATTCAAAATAACTTTAGAAGTCTTCAACTTCGATTATACATCTGCAATTATGTGTACAGGTGTGTATTCTAGTTATGCGTTTCCCACCTTTTCGATGAATTCCTTCTGCGCTTTATGTTCAGTGGTTGTGCTGGGATGAACCATTTGGTTCGGGAACAGTGGTTATTAAAGTGGAAAGCGTACTGACTTTAGCACTATGAAATAACGATAATGACTAAACATAAGGCACACAGTAATGCACTTGATCAGACGGGCCACATAAAGGACCGAAGATACCCCCTTACAAAGTTCAAAGTTCGCTGACTTAATTGGGATTTACACCCCCCTCTCCCAAAATGTACTGGCTGAATCCATTCTTCGTATGAAAGTGCGCGTACGGTATTCTGTTCCAAACGACCAAAGATCTTCAGTAGAAAGGGTCTTGTACCGGTGACGCACACGATGCCATTCGAATGTTGCGCGTGCTTTAGGTAGTGAGCACAACTTGGATTACTGCAGTTTCCCCCACTTTGCGCAACTGGGACGTTTGAACAGTCATTTTAACAGGTCGTTTAGTTGAATCTACCCTACCAGATGATCTGGAACAGTTGGTTACTTCACTTGGTGAGTCTCCGAATATATATATTATTTTGTATGTTTTTTGCGTTCTTACTGTACGCACGGTGTCACTCCTATTCCGTTGAAATGAGCAGAAATGTGGTTTCCTTGTCAATTCTTACGCCAGGCTGCCAGTATTTACTGTAAGTAGCCTAATTATTACTTGGCTTCCAGTGAAGATATAAAATAGTACATGTCATGCATCACGTAAATATCTAACTACTTGTAGAAGCTCTGATTTAAACAATTTTATTGGCACGATGAAAACATATATTACTGAATCAACCACATGTTGATTAATGTAATTCACACAACACATGTTATGCAAAGGTTTCTCCGTCTAAACGTCATCACGAGCAATTTGAACGAGCAATGTGGCTCGTCGATAGTGCTTTTTCGTTTACAAATGTCCAAAGATATTTAAAACACACTGAAACTATTTTCGTTCATGCAATTATTATTATTCCTATATTTTGTCTTACGGCAAATCTGTTGTTGGAGAACGACGAATCACAAAACTTAGGGAAAGTGAATCAATTCTATCCAAATTAAACTAGAAATTGACATCCGACTGATGATAAACTTGGGAAACAGTATCGATATGGAATTCACTTTGGCGGATGAGTTTTTTCAAATGTGTTATTTATGCAGGTGATTTGTTTCTTATAAAGACACATCGAGCTATGTGATTTGCTGAAAACCAACGAAACCAACTGTGACTGTATTTGCTGAATGCATCGAGTGCGCGAGGCATAGGGTTCAATACAAGTCCTCATTACCGTGCAGACAACGTGATAGAAGAGGGAAAGATGTTGCACTTTGGTGGTAAATTGGGACATATGGCGACCACACAGCAAGACATCCTAAATTATTTGCGCGTGTACGTTTCCCAGATGCACTGGGAAGCACTGCGTAAAATGACTTAAGTTTTTCCTTTTACAGAACTGAAGCGCGTTCTTTGTTATTGGCAAGGACATTTCATTGTGTTCCACCGAGTATCGGTTTCTCCAAGCAAAGCTATATTCCATGTGAGTTTGGATCGATTAACACCACACCTGCCCAGGTTGTGTATTGTTATTAAGACACAATGTATTTACTTAGTAGATTCCTTTACTCAGACTACAATGTGTATTTTTTTAAATATGTATTTTATTTATAAAACTATAGTAGGTGTTTACCTACTGTTAAGATCCTTGCTTGAAGGTACAATGGAGGTGTCCCATCTCATATTTTATCCCCCATAATAAGATACAAGCTCTATTGCTGAAACAAAATGGTATTTGGCAGTAGTGTACCTTAATGGTTAGGGAACTAAGCTTGTAGATCAAGGTTGTTGGTTTGAGTCCTAGCTGGAGTGCTGCTGTGCGGTACTTAAAGCAGTTGCTTCAGTTAAACTATCTAGCTATATAAATTGATTGTATGTAAAGAGTGGAAGATGTCTGAGTTGTATGGATAAGATTGTCTGCTGAATGCCAGAAATATGAATGTCATCACGCATACTGTTGTATAACTGAGATGTCGTTGGGTAATTTATTCTCATATCACGGATCTATGGTTTTAATTATTTTGCCTCATATTGCTTATGTTTGATTTTTCAAATAGAATGTTTGTAGTGTGCTGCCAGAAAATATGTGCATTATGCTACCCTAAATTATGTAGGCTGTTATCTCATATCCTCTTTTGAAAGCCACTTATTCTATTACAGTACCCTAAGACTTAGCATGTGCCGCATTTAAATGTGTGTTGCTAATAACAATATTTGTATTCCCTGCAAAATAGGCTTGATACACATCAAGCTAAGTGGTGATGATATTATGTATGTTAGTGAGATTTTGAATGGCATAAGTATGGAAAAATAGTTGTGGCAGAATCCATTCAGGTCCTGTATTCGTAAAGCATTTCTGATTAGAGTGCTTATCTGTGGTGAATTTGCCTTTAAGGTTATCATATCAACAGGGGAGACCTGATCTGAGATTAGTAGTATTATTGATTATGTGAATTGAGGCCTAGGTAAAATGTGAAATTTCACAAAAATTGAATGGTCTGTATGTAATCATAGTTCTCTAAGTTGACTGCAGAATAAATGCTTCTGGCTCTGTAAGGCTTCACTGTTGCATATTTAATGTGAAGCCACAACTTACTCCATGGGTGATACTCAAAGCTGACCATGAAGGCTGAGAAGCCTTTGAAACATGTCAGGGATGATGTACTGTAGCAGAGAAGCAAAGAGCATGAGAAACTGGAGAGGAAATTTCTGTTTAAATATGAACACCACCATTCAAATTTGGGACATATTTCATGCCATTCAGCAACTAACAGTAATTGTAAAATAGATGAGCTGACATTCTGTATTTAAGATAGACAGTATTTTTATTTAAACAACACAAGAGTCCCTGAACAGAGCTGGCCTCTCTGGACAAGTGGAAAGAAAGAATCCATTTCTAAGACCGGCCTCGATTAGGTTAGGTTTTGTGACCAGATAAGATAAAGTGAGAAATTCTTGGTTAGAATTGAAAGTACAGCTTCTAGCACCAGATGGATGCAGCACAGGTCCCAGCCGGAACCATTCTAGCTGTTAAACATGGTGGAGCAGCAGTGAGTGACTTCATGTAATGGTGCTGTCTTCTCATAAGTGAGGACTCGGAGCATAGTCAAGATTGAGTGGTAAATGGGTGGTATGGAGTGGAGAATAATCCTAGGGGGAAAACTGGAGTGATTTCAACGGGTGACTAAAAGCAAAAGGCAAAGACGCCATGGGAATTCTTTAGAGGAAGAAGGTGAATGGTCTTCAGTGCTCAGACTTCAATTCAACCAAAAATGCATAGCAAAACTTGCAGTCCATTTTAAATTGAAAGAGTCTGCCCATTGGAATGGTTGAAATGACTTTAACCCACTGGGCAAAGCAGGCTGTACACAAAAATGTCATCCTTCAGACCTGGATTTTCTTTACAGACATTTGGTTCCTTCACATAGAGTGGTGTTCAGCTGCACCCTCCAGTACTACAGTACTACTACATGTGGATATCTTATCATTTATACTGCACTGGGATGAATAATTCCTTCTCTCAATGACTCAGATGATCCCATGAGGGTCTGGTTCAGAATGATGGGGGTACCTGTTCATTTTGCACAGTTATTTGCTAAATGCATATGTCAATGTGTTGAAATGCCTTGGGCAAACACGTGGGCAAAAAAATACAGTTGCAGCATTTTCCATATGATGCTTACTTTATCTGTCAATCTTATTTTCAAAATGTCTTTTAAATACCATTGATCAGCTTACAGAAGAAAATCCATCTTTATACAGGTCTGCATTTCCAAATACAGTATTTAGGTTCAGATTACACCACTACTATTTATGAATGGTTTCTCACTGGTGTTGGCTTTTGCATTGCCACTTGTGCCAATTGCTAGTGTTTAAATTGCTGACATCTGACATAGATACTTCTTAATAACCCTCAGTAACCATTGACATGTAGCAACGGGAATACTCATATATTACTCATTAGTATCCTCTGCAGGCTAATAAACTCCAGGCTTAAAACGCATGTCCTTCTGGCTGCAGTTCAATTGCCTGACAATGTGTCAGTCTGCCACCTAAAATGAAGATGGGTTATGTGTGAGCCAGCTGGTTTCCCCAGTGCCACATATTCTGAATACCTTTCCATCCATCCCACATGAATTTTCTCTCTCTATCTCTCTATCTCTCTATGAAAAGGCAAAAGGCCTTAAAAGGGCTTCCACAGCAGTGGGTATTCATCTGCTTCCTAAGCCTCATCATCCCATACACTGACCCCTGCACTGTTGCCAGGTTACTCTCTCACTGTAATACTGTAATCACCAATTTTGTAGTATGCGACTTATACGCTTCAGTGTATAAATCACATACTTTAGCTCCAGGGGGCTAAGACCCACCAAAATAATGTGTCACATGACAGTGTGCTGATGCACATTATGTTGAATCCCTTGGCAATCCAAAACCAATTGTCAGAGATGAACTTTGTTCACAGAGCTGTGTCGGGTACAAGGGTTTTTGGAGTTCATTTTCCCAGAAATGCAAGATCAGAGCTCTCCATGGAGGAAGAAGTGCTGATAAAGAGAATGAGCCAAACGGAAAAGAGACACTGAGGGATCCCTTCAGGCAAAGTCAACGATTCATATTGCAAAATGGAGTCTGCACCTGGGGAATATGAAGCACGGTCCTTTTTTTTTGAATTACGCAAATTTTTTCCAGAAATATTTTGCAACCTTCACATTTGCTTTGTAAAATAAATGTGAACATCACAACCTGTTGAATTCTTATAAACAGAGAAGTTATAAGAAAGATGATTGATTTTGCCCATGGCAGCATTTTACATTTTTGTATCCAATGGTGAGCATTACGGTCACACTAAACATAGTGAGGGCTGTTATGAATGCTACTGCAGGCTAGGCATCTCCACTAGCGTATCTCAGATTATAGCGTCGCTGTGTTTAACAACAAGTTATGTATTTGGGAAATGCTATTGATGGTATGATTAAAGTTATTTTACTTAATTGGACATTTGCATTAAATTGCATTAATTTGAAGTGGCATGTTTTTGTGTACTGAATTTCAGATTAAAAATTCCTTTTGACTTTTTAATGCTTTCCAAAACTTTACCATCTTATATAACTTGAAACTTGTATTGGTGAGGTAACACCATGCAATAGTGTGGGACAGCAGTGTGTATTGGTTCTCTTGAAAAGAAACCTTTGAGACTTTAATAAATAAAAAAATA
Source organism: Conger conger (assembly GCF_963514075.1). NCBI lineage: Eukaryota > Metazoa > Chordata > Actinopteri > Anguilliformes > Congridae > Conger > Conger conger. Next base: position 38,618,635 of record NC_083768.1, on the reverse strand, counting down.
AACCATTTTCATCGCCGCAGTGTAATTATCCTATTTACTTACTCTGCAGATCCACAGAACAAGATGCACCATATATACCAGTGGCACCAAGCCTTGTTCCTCACACCATCCCTCACAAAGCACATCTCATTCAACAGCTAGTGGCCTTGTTGAGCTGCTAGTAATGACCAGTGTGCCTATATGGTTGGAATGAAGACCTACAGGATGGTAGATCTCCAGGAACAGTTGGTGATGACTGATTAATACAGTATCGCTGGATGCCGCATGTGCCCAGTTGACCAGGAGAGGCGCTACTGAGCAATGACAAAGAACCTGGCCCTACCCTCTAGGCAATGACTGGTGGCATTGGCAGGGTTGGGATTCAGCCTGGACTGTTTGGTGTGTTACTGCACTGCAAGTGTCTCCGGTGAATATGGGACTGCAGTTCTGTAAAGCATATTTCTTAAGCAGGTCAAACAAAGACGAGTGTAAAGTGATAGTGTGTGCCTTTTGCTTTTATCTATATCTTTTCAGTTTATCTAGCTTGGCTGTGTCCCTCTGTCCCTCATTGTGTGTACGGAATTTGACCGTGGCATCTCACGTTAATCACATTTCAAATGTCAAACTGGGACGTGTATGGCTGGGTTATCATTGCTCCCTGAAGTGATTCTGTTTTCAAGGGGAATGCCACCACTTCTGTATAAGAATTGTGTGTGTGTGTGTGTTTGTGTATGTGGATTATTTTATTTCTGTAGTTGTATTTCATTATGTCATGCAGTTAAAAGGGTTTTGATGTAAATGTAGTCATTTAGTGGCCTTTTTGAAATACGGTGATATTGCCGTGTTTATTTCCTCCCCATGCAGTAGATTGGAGCTGTCCCATAATGCTCTATGGAATGAGTTATGAAGTGTTTGTGAAACTGTATTGACCGCTGTGGCTACAGCGGACATAATAAGTAATAATTTTACGAATTTTGGTGAAGTTCCCTGCGTACAGTAGATAGTGAGCTGAATGTATCTGTATAAAAATATTAAGTAGAACTAGTGGAATTCATCTATCATCTTGATGAAGACCCATTGCAGGTCCATGTTCGTCTGCTCATTAGTTTTCTATTGGGAGCTTAATTAGTATGTGGGTCTCCTTGCTTTTGCTATTTTGTGCATATTCCCTTAAGATTTGGATGTGCACGTACAACCTTGATTGCAGAATGAATGCATATAAAAGTATAATCTGTATTGTTTCTTTTGCAGTAATAGCACTCCTTTGTCTGATCTTGTAACCCTTCTCAATCATCGACTTTATAATTCAGTTTATAAGTGTGCAGATGTGGGTATTTGGCCTATCTCAGAATAGGGAACTGATTTTGTGTCATGAGGAAGTTTGAAGGATTAATGAATAATTGATAATTCAAGCTGAAGTTAAGCCATGATACAACAGAAGACAGGTTGAAAATGGAGCTGTCATATCGGCCTGGAACAGAACGCTAGTGGCAATAATTGCATCTTCTGCTGACGTTTCACAGAGCAAATGCATGTTAAATGGGAACACAGCAACATGCATCTGTCCGTCCCATTTATAAACCACTTCTTCCTGGTCAGGGTCACGGGGGTCAGCTGGAATCCCAGCAGATATTGGGTTTAAGGCAGGAATGTGGACTCAAGTAGGAAGCTGGAGTACCTGGAGGAAACCCACGCAAATACAGAGCGAACATGCTAACACAGAATGGCCCTGAGCCAGGATTCAAACTGGGCCACAGCGCTACTTACTGCACTGCCCTGCCACCCCAGAAAATACACATTTTATTAGTTACTCATTATGAGGCCGTTGCCTCTTATTCAGTGTGATTTTTTTACAGAGCAAGGTTACATCATGCGGTTACATCATTATGCCGTACTGTACTCAAGGCAAAAAAAGACCGTATCGACTAGACTAAAAAGACAAGCAAAGACAGTACCTACCGGTAAGGGAACTGATGGAATTTTCAAGGAGTATGACGAGTGAAAGCAGTAGTGGAGTGCAACGACATTCGAGATCACTGTGAATACCTGTACATAGCATTGAAATATTTATGTATGAAAGGAAGAATTTACTGAATGAATGTAGTTATTCATTTGACTGAATGAATGTTCGTAATTTTTCAGCTATGCGGTTTGGCCTCTCCCCTCAACTGCATTGAAGTGTAATTTCATTATTATACTTTGAAAACATTTAGGTACTATTCTGTTTCCAGCGCGTATGTTAATTGCTATATTTGAATATTAAAAATATGAGTGGAGACAGAAGGTAGAAGAGTAGTTCATTATTCATTTGATATTGAACAATGCCTTGAACTTAGAACTAATTTGAATAATTAATGACTTTCATTAAGTTTATCAGTTTCAGATCACAACAACAAGGCAGTAATGAGGCTGCGGCATTATGTCACATGCGCGCGCACACACACACACATACACACACATGCGCACACGCACACTCATGCACACACACATGCATACACACACACGCACACACATATAAGCACACACGTGTGCGCCCACACACACACACACACACACACACACGCACACACACTCGCATTTGTCATGTTGCTTGGTGATCAGGGGGGCTAGCTGTGTCAGTTTATGGATTAAAAAACTTCAGGCTATTGACTTTGTTTCTCCGGGTTTGGTGTTCCCACTCACTAAATGACACGGCCGGTCACAGAATAAACCGCAATGGGACGGCAGCTTTTCAACCAGGTTCATTATAGTTTCTTTACCTCTCTCAGACTCACTGTTTTGGCGTAGGGGTTCCTGGTCTTGGACTCCTTCTGGGAGTATGTATTGCCCCGATTCCTTCTTCAAGACCGAGCCCAGCCGCAGGTGTGTGAGACTCTCTGGCCTTCTGCATTGAGATGGGCGTGCTGGAGGTCTGGGCACAGCCCTCCATGCTGCTTCTTCATAGCGCTGGCTCTGTTCAGCCTGCACCCTGATCTGGATTCTGATAGAGCTTCTCCATTACACTTCACTTCACAAACACAGGCAGAGCAGAGTTCAGCAATCCCCCAAAAAATGCATGAAAAAATGTGTTTGGTCTGAAATAAAGAAACATGAATTATTAAATGTATTTATTTATGAACCAAAGGGAAGAGCTAGAACTGATGTTGACACAAGCCAGGTATTGTGCCAGAGGAGTGCGCCAGTATTGCGTGTGTGGCCCTGAAGTGAAACTGCTCATTCCCTCCAGCATTATTTCAAGTGCTTACCGAGAGATGATTTAACAAGCAGACACAGGGAGCTCAAGCCTTAGTCACTCTGAGGGAGAGAGAGAAAAAACTTGTGTTGGACAGAACATCTACAGAAAATCTTGAGAATCTCATTGGTCTGATACCGCAAGAGCAAGTGATGTTTCGCTTGCACATTAACATTCCAAACCCTGCAAGAGAAATAAATTAATACAAACATGCTTGCTCATTTACTTGATTGATTTATATTTATTTGTTATATTGAAAACAGGAACTAATGCATTTTGGAGCCTGCAGAATACACATTTGGTACATTTAAAGACACAGATGGACTGAAACGAAAGCAAGTTTGATGAATCTGACTCACATCCTTTTAGCCTGATTCACATCTAATATGTTTTAAATGTCCCGTGCTCTGACACGGAGAATGCTGTGTTCAATTAACGCAGTGACACACTGAGCAAAGCATCATTCTGGGGCACGCACTTGAGTACTTAAGTATTAGAGTGCTTTATCTTGATTGATTCATGAAAATATCTGGTTGCATAAATGGATAATGTGTCAAAAATAAGCTGCGCAAGTCTTCCTCGATAAGTGCATCTTATAATTGGCAAATAATGAATGTAATGCTAATTTGTGATTGAAATGCTGTAGTTAAGCACAAGAATATGCGTCCCATGGCGTGCTTTATGTCATTCATCGAGGCCGGGGGCTGGGTGAACTGCAGGGCCCATGGTTTTATACTGGAATACATGCGGCTCAGAGTCATTTAGCATGCAGGAAGAATTTCAAATACCATTGCTTTCTTTTTTAATATGCCGAACAATATGCAGGTTTTGTGAGCATTAGCCTGTGTTTTATTGGGTCTTATTTTCTCTCTCTTTAAAGACAATACTTCATCGAACAGAAAGGGGCAGACCAGCAGTGCCCGCCTCCTTGTTAATGTTCAGGACAGGTTCTTTACTGGGTTTGGTCTCTGTCTCATTACATGGCTGTCTGGTCTTCCCTGGAATGAGTCACATCTACTGGGCAGCAGTCCTGTCAGTCACGTTGTTCCCAGCTGCAGCCTGAGCGCTGGGCGTGGCGTACATGCGGTCAGTGTGACTTGACAAACAACAGCAGGTTTACCCAGGATGCACTGCACAAGACCTTTTTAACTTTATTTATCTTTTTTTTTATTAGCATTATTTTATTTGTAGTTCCTGGGCAGGATGAATTTAAGAGTTTTACTCATTGTGGTGTTCTCATTTAAAAAGCAGTTCATGAATTGTTGATAAGCCAACTGGCTCTCAAATGCTATTAAAACCGCCTTTCATTTATTCTTGTTTAAGTGGTAATTAGCCACTGTGACTAGTTCCTAAACAGCCATTGGCACTGTTAATCCTTGGGCCGTTAATCTTGGAAGTGCTTGGATTGATTTTATCCTCCTTCCCATAATGTATTTATATGTGTGTTTCTGTGTTTGTGTATATTGTTTGTGGGAATATGCACTCACTGAGCACTTTATTAGGTAGAGCTGTACACCAGCTTGCAAATATTAAATCAACCAATCATGTGGCAGCAACTAAATGCATAAAAGCATGCAGACATGGTGAAGAGGTTCAGCTGTTTTTCAGACCAAATGTCAAAATGGGGAAGAAAGGTAATTTTGAATGTGGAATGTATGTTGGTGCCAGACAGAGTGGTTTGAGTAGCTAAGAAACTGCTGACTGCCCAGGGATTTTCACACACAACAGTCTCTAGAGTTTCCAGAGAATGGTGCAAAAAAAAAAAACATCCAGTGGGCAGAAGTTCTGTGGGCATAAATGCATTGTTAATGAGAGAGTTTAGAGGAGAAGGGCATGACTGGTCGAAGCTGACATGAAGGTGACAGTAACACAAATAACCACAGTGGTATGCAGAAGAGTATCTCTGAACACACAATGTGTCAAACCTCTATCCAAAGCGGATAGACTACAGCAGCAGACTTAATACGTCTAAAAAATATGTCACTGCGTGTATGCATGTTTAAAAAAGTCTGCAATCCCTGCATGGATCACCCAATACAGTGATCCATGCACTTTAAGTCTGCACTTTAAACTCGTATTGATTCTTTCATTTCAAATCCAATGTGATGGAGTACTGAGCCAAAACAAAAAAAAATGTGTCACTGTCCAAATACAGACTGCACCTTATACAGTACATATTCCCCCAAAAAATACATTATCTAGGATTGATTTTTCTGGCCCAAGCTGATGTTTCTTCATCCGAGTCAGGGGAAAAAAAGACTGTGCTGGGAAATGCAGAACTTGGCACGGCACCACCCAGCCCTTATTCCTGCTATCAGTTTTCCATTATTCCACACGGAGGCACAGATTATGTGTCAGAGTCCTGGTTCCCGGCCCTTTGTGAAGTCTCTGCTTAGGGCCGGGACATGGAGAAGGTTGATTCTCCTTCTCCGGGCTGGTGTTGTTTCACCGTAGTGTGTCGTGTATTGTGTGCACTTTAAAGGGGGTGAGGCTGCTTGTGTCTGAGCTAGTGCTCCATGTCTCTGTCGCAGCCTGCACTGTTGCACTCAGCCCAATGCATTATCCGCTCTCAACCCGACGACTAATGTTCACATTTCATTTTATAATCCCCTACAATTATTACCTTGTGGTATACGTGCTACTAGTATTTCATTAGAAAGCTGCGCAGAGCATTTCTTTTTTATAACTGGAACCCTTTTCCTTTGTTTTGGTGTGAAAGCAATCTGTTTATCTGGCATCTGTTCCACTGCTGATCTTGGCCCGCGGGGTAGCGTGCCGTCCATCATCCGTGCGTCTTTGTCATTGCTGTCACGCAATATCAGTTTCACAGCAGTCACAGTCAGCCTGCTGCTCCAGAGACCCTGGTGATGTCACAATGCAGAGGTGATGTCATAGCCGAGGGCTGATGTCACTGCAGAGAGGTGATGTCACGGCAGAGAGGTGATGTCACGGTGTAGAGCTGACCCTTACACTTGGTGCACTCTGCCACAATTATCCCTTTTGTTTGCTTCAGTCTGTAAGGTGAAACCCAACAGTGGTTTGCAATAATGATTCTGGCCCCACATTTATTATTTATTTATTTATTTTTGGACTGATACTTCTCCCCTGATTTGCTCATTTGCAACGTCCGGTTACATTTATCGTCCCGTCTAATTTGAAGATAGCGCAGATGTTCATGGACTGTCACTGGCACGGGCGGCCTTCCACACCAATCGGCAGAGCTGTGCAGTCAATGCTTTAGAGCAGTGTGCATTATGCCGTTGGCTCAGGTAGACTGCAGGTGTCAGATCACCCAGCAGACTCCCTAAACCACTCTGAGAGGAAGAGACTGCCACTTAGGACTAGAGAAGGCGACACATTAATGGCCCTAGTGTCAGCCAAGGAGAGTGGGCTTCAGCTCTCTCCTTGGCTGACACTAGGGCCAGTTATTTGTCGCCTTCTGTAGTCCACACTGGCACTCTCAGAATTCAGTCACCCGACCATGGGCTGGGGCGCATCCACACACTGGAACCTGTCCTAGCAGGATGAGCCGAGCAGCAGCCCCCGACATGTGCTTGTTTAAAGTACTCACTTTTCTCATTGATAAACGCTTCTGTGCACTCTCATATCTGATAACCCCTCTTGTCTGAGCTGGCCTTGGGGGCTTTTTCATTTACATCAGCTTGTTTAATTAAGAGTTAACAGCGTGTGTTTTTCGTGATGGAAGACTTTAAGATGACAAGTGTAAGCTAAATTACCTATATTTATTGTCATGTGTTATGTTCTTGTGTTCCTATATTCTGGATCCATCTACCATCTACTAAGAATGTCTTGTACATAAAGGCATATGATTATAATAAATAATGTGTATATAAATATGTATAAACAAAATGAAAGAGAAAAATGCTCTACTTTAACCCTTTAAAGGGGCAGCTCACTCAAAAGTATCTTTATACTTATTCAGAGTCCTATGTTCCCCTGTAATTTGACTGATCAATGTGTTGACCCAATCATGCATAAGACCAAGCCTGCTCTGGCCAATCACAGGGCATCACCTGCTTTTAGCCCAGTCCTAATCATCTCATGATGAGTGGCTTGTAAGAGCTGTTCTTAGCTTCAGACCATTTCACCAGCCTCTGGTAGGTCAGAGAACCATTTGTCCAGAGCACTGTATTGGTTCTAATTTGCTGCTGCCAGGGAGAATGTGTGGACCTGTGTCGAATCAGAAGCTTTGTCTCGTGTTAAACTCAGGAGTGATGTTAGTGATGTTAGACAGAATTTGACTGCAGGGCAGGCTTAGGGTTGTCATCATGGGTACCTATATCCAGCAGCTTCTCAGTGGGGAGGCCAAAAGTATGTAAATCTCTGTGTCTCTTTCTGCTCACATCAAGATAATTAACCTGAGCCATGGCCCTATTTCCCCTTCTACAATGTCTGTCTCTGCTCACTGACAAAGTTTACACAAACTGAATACAAAAGTGTATTACTATTGGATTGAAGACTGCTTGTGGCAATCCAAGCGTCCTTTCATGTTTCAACTCCAATTAATTTGCAGGATGCAGGCTTTTCCTTTTCTTTTTATGCATTTCTTTCTGAATAAACTTTAGCTCTGTCTCAATCTCTTTTAGTTGCCTGGGGGAGCTTTTTGAGCAGCCAAGCCTGTCTTGCTGTCTCTAGGACTAAGCTGTGCTCACAGAGTCTAGACTTGGCGTAAACGCTTATTTTCTATGTTTCTGGTAGTGGTCCGGTCATGTCATACACTGCATTCTCTTCTTGGCTGAAAAGAGAATACACACTTTTCTTTCTCAACTCTGTCCATCCCTCTCCTGTCTGTCACCTTCTCTTCTGCAGCTCTCATTCTTTAAAATTAAAATTTCATTTTAGTTGTGAATAAATTGTACAGTGGTGGATTTAAACCTCACAGATGATAATTGGTAGTCTTTCTTTTTTTCTCTCTCTCTCTCTCTCTCTCTCTCTCTCTCTGTCACACTGACTCACACATGCACGCTCACACACTCACTCGCACGCACAAACACACACTCACACACACACATACTCGCACACGCGCACACACACACGTACTCACACACACGCACACTCAATCACATGCTCGCACACTCACACACTCGCGCGCACACACACAAACACTCACACTCACACTCACACACACACACACACACTCACACTCGCGCGCACACACACACACACACACTCACAGCTGCCCCCTGCGGATGAATAGAGCCCTGCCTCCAGGCCTGTGCAGAAGACAGCACAGCTCCCCCGATGGCTCCAGCAGCTTCGCTTCAGCCGGCCCCCCCACTGCTCCGCCTCCTGGGGGCTCTGCTCCGCCTCCTGGGCGCTCTGCTCCTGCTGGCTGGGGGCGGAGCCAGCAGCAGCTACCCCGCCCAGGCTTCAACATCGCCATGCCACCGGGTGGACCATCCGGTCTTCTCCCACTCAGGTGAGCCGGGGGTGTGGCTACAGTGCAGATACAGATAAATTAACATTGTAGTGATATCCTGACTTCACAGCTCAGTAACTTCACAATCAATTTCATTGATACATAACAAGATAAGCCCATTTATACAATAAACCTAATGCAAAGTGATGAGACATTCCAATTAATGAAGGCTATTCATTTCTTCAAATGTTTTGACATGCCTCTCAAAGTTACAAACCATTTCAGAGTTCTGAATGTTCTTCATTCCTGATGTGTTCCTTCTCTGAAGTTCATCTGTAGTTCCTTGATTTCATTGAGCTGGAAAAATAACGGTGATGAATGCCACAATATTTTTACTGTCAATGAGAGACACCTTTTGTTATCACAGACTGCATTGTGCATTGAGTACCTCCAAATATACGGTCTGGAATACTGCCCCTAATATTTGTGTCACAATTTTAATGGGCTTCTTTCCTCCTTTTAATTTATTGCAGCCGTTTTGCCTGAGATATATGTTTCCCTCCACCTGAAGGTGCAGGACGGTAATGATAAGCAGTCGCTATCCGTCAGTTCAGATGTTTATGTGGATTAGACAGGTGAACTGAAATCCCAAAGGGTCCCTGTCGGTCCCCCAGCGACTTGTAAATGAGGACGAGAATTAGACTTCAGTCAGTGAAATTAATTGGCTATCAAGGTGTTCTGCCTGCGATAAGGAAGCGGCAGCACACGTCCTAAAGCGACAGTTGGCACAGTGCTATTGACAGTGTTACACAGGCCCTGGGTAAATGTTATGTTTTCTTTGTCAGGTAGCACAGAGTAAAAGTAACGGACGACTTAGCATTCAAACGAGGCGGGGGAAGCTGGTGTTCAGCTAATACAGATAGCGCTATGCGATTTTATGAGGACATGGTGCTGCTGTAAAGCAGGGGAATATGTTTTGGGAAGATCAGGACATCATTTTCAAAAGTTTTGAACCAAGACCTGCAGTTGAGAGAGTAGAGGTGATTATTGACTTTAGGCATACTATAAATGTGTTCCTGAATTGTAAGAAAAGTGGTGTGATGCTCACGGGTTGTCAAGTGCTCCTCAGAAATCCATCTGTTATGCTCCTCTATCAGGGGAAAATATTTATTATAATCCCAAAAGAACCATCTGTATGAGGCCAGAACTCTCTGAATAACAACAGTGTGGGCTTGTTTGGTACTCTAAAGAACAATATAATTGTTGAATGTAGTCTGTTAGAGTGATAATTCCTGGTTAAGAGGCACTTGGCATTGTCAAAGGGATATATTCCAAGGAAAAAGTTCAGTTGGATGGAAAAAGCTTTTCTAAATAAGGCATTTGTGGGCCATAGAATCGTGCTTGGTACTGCTGGCAAAATCCCTTTCCTCCGGGTGCATTTTCAGGTGCTCTGTAACTTTTTATCCCAGGAACATTTGAATTAATTCAGAATGAATTACAGTTACAGGCTGGCATTCCAAGTCGAGAAAGAAATAATCTAAGAGTATTGGGGCTTAAGGCTTTTTTTTATTGGTAAACAATTTCATGCTAGCGCAAACTTTTCAAGAGGGTTATTCACTGTTAGTCCTAGCATTGTTTAGCATATGTTTAGCATTAATGGACTCTAGTGGCAGTAATGAAGAAACCTGCACATAGAACCCGTGAGGAGAATGCGTGAGAAGGCTAGAACTGCACTGTAACTGATGTCTTTGAGATCTAAAGTGAGGGACATAAAAGGAGACATCCTCCAGTGATTTTTAAGATTTACAGAGGGACAGTGTGAGATATAGCAGAGGGAGCTGTTAGGGGCGTGTACCTTAAAATGTTCCTCTTGATGAGAAATGACCTCATCTCCCACTTGGGAGAAACTAATCCCACGTTTCTTTTCTCTGGGATTTAGGGTCATGCCAATGGAGCGTGGTAATCAGTGTTGTGTGTGATACCTCACTTTATGCAATGTTTTTCGACATTTGTCTGGAAACCTTTCGGCTTATCTCATACACAGTGTATAAATTCTTGAAATAATTATGCCTTAAAAGCCCTCAACCAAATAGTTCATTAGAATCCAGAATGATCCAGTATAAATTATTTGAGAATACATTAATACATTTTTTTGGCTTGGTGTGGCAGTAAAGTAATCAGTGAAACATTACTTATTGTCTAATATCAACTGGAGTGTGAACCTGTGTATATTCTGCTTTGTCATTTGGTTGGTAATTTCTGAATGTTGTCAAGCTTAATCAAGTAAATCCCTGCTGAGTCTGTGGCACTAATGAATGAGCAGAAGGGTGTGAGGGTGAATACATTTAAAAATATCTATGTAGTTTTTATTATTTCTCAGGGCTTACACGCATTGATGGCATGCAATGCATTGTACCCAAGATAGCAATCCAACATTCCCCTACTTCCCACATATAGCGTCAGGTATAAATGCAAGGCAAGGGAAAAAGCTGAAATTAGTAAATGATTAAGGATAAAACAGAAAGGCGATTTAATCAGATTGGATTGGACCATGAACAATGTTTTTTCTTTTACCTAGAGAAACCCCAGCAAATTGCATTCTACAGATTATATTTCTCATTGGCACCCGTGGATAGTTTACCAAAGCTGTTAAAGCAAGTGAGTGTGGCAGAGCATCATGCTGGATTCAGCCCTGCAACCTACTGTGCCCAATTCTAGATGCCACAGTGTTTGTAACAGAATTAATGCATTGTTTTCTGTTGCATTAAATCAGTGTTTTGAGCTGTAATGAGCTCTTGAGGAGCAGGCCTCCAGTTAAGGGTAAGAGCCCAAAGATCCGCAGAGCCATTAGAGGTCCCTGTTTGAGGGCGAAAGTTGGCCATTTCTCTGTCTAGCCTCAGAGAGACTTTAATGACATGCCCCCCAGGATGACATGGGCCAGCACCAGGGTGACGATGTCAACGTAGCAGTCAGGAGGCTGGGTACTCATGGTATATGGGTGAGGATGGTAGCTCATGTCAGGGGGTGGGTACTCATGGTATATGGGTGAGGATGGTAGCTCATGTCAGGGGGTGGGTACACATGGTATATGGGTGAGGATGGTAGCTCATGTCAGGGGGTGGGTACACATGGTATATGGGTGAGGATGGTAGCTCATGTCAGGGGCTGGGTACACATGGTATATGGGTGAGGATGGTAGCTCATGTCAGGGGGTGGGTACACATGGATGAGCCCCCCTGTGGGCTACCATCCTCACACATATACCATGTGCACCCCTGGGGGGGGGGGGGGGGGATGACAGCTCATGCCTAGCTCTCTGTGCTCTGTGTCAGGTAGGATTTAATCGACGCTGGCAGTCTGCGCACATTCCCTGCTTGTTCCGCTCCATTAACTTCTCAACCCCTTTCTCTCCCGCTGTCGGTTCTGACTTCCCCCATTCCCTCTCCCCCCTCCCTTCCGTCTCCTGTTGCAGAAATTGAGCAATGGACCCATAGGTTCAGAGCCGAAGGCACGATGGATTACTCACAGCTGACCTTTGACCCTGGCCAGAAGGAGCTGATTGTGGGAGCCAGGTGAGTGAACCCTCCCACTCCTTTTTAGTGCGATATTCCATTGTGACATCGCTGAGCATTCTGAAAGCCGGCAGTCCTACAATGTCAGATGTTCTGAAACTACCAATGTGCCTTGAATTCCAATACATTCTGAATCTACTTTCTGAATGTTTTGTAAATGCCCGTTACAGCAATATTCTTTACTTGAAATGTTATTTTTCTCCTACTAGAGTGCTCAGTTTTACGTTTTGTAAGGGAGATAAAATAATTGAAAATACTTTTTTCACATTTACAGAGATTCAGAAAACTTCACTGAAAATGCTACTTTTGCAGAATCGGGATGCGGGGTTGTGATCAGAGATCTGAAGCGAGGCAGATGGGTTTGTGTATATTGTCCCCACAAACACTGAACGGGAGCAGGAGGGTAGACAGGTTATTAAACAGTGATGCAGATGCAGTATGTTTGTATTGTCTTGCATTTGACTGGGACAGGTGCGTAAAGGCTCTTCCTCTTTGCCTGCTGTTGGAGGTTCCTGGTGTTTCTGAAACCCTGGGGGGCTTTCAGGACCACGGACAGTGTTTAACCGCTGCTAAGGTCAGACTGGCGGCTACAAGCTCCCCTCATCCATGCTGTGTAAACACGCAGTTATAAGCGCTGTGTAAAAACGCAGTTATCAGCGCTGTGTAAAAACACAGTTATCAGCGCTGTGTAAAAACACAGTTATCAGCGCTGTGTAGTAACGCAGTTATCGGCGCTGTGTAAAAATGCAGTTATTGGCGCTGTGTAAAAAAACACAGTTATCGGCGTTGTGTAAATACGCAGTTATCAGTGCTGTGTAAAAATGCAGGTATCAGCGCTGTGTAAAAACGCAGTTATCAGCGCTGTTAGAGGAGATGGTGCAAAGCTATGACATGCTTTCCCTCTGCCCTGGACTGATGGATTCACTGCAGTGTATCCTCCCCTTGTCCTTACTGGGAAATAAAGCAGCCTTAGACTTATTATTTATATTTATATATATTATTTATTTATTTATTATGAATTCACACATCGGTACTTTCAACATTTAATAGTGTCACTTTTGCCTAATATACATTTGTATATGTTGTTGGGAAACAACATTTTTGATGTAAAATGACCTGTTTGCATTAGATTTTCGGAGGTTATTCAAGAATAAGACTTCAGGAAATAGGGTAGCCATTATGTCACATGCGGGACTCTTACACAATAGCTAGAGCGGGTAAAATGTTTTTCAGTTTGAGCGAATTGCTAAGAAGATTCCCACAGTCTTCCTCAGCTCCTGCTCGTATTCCCATCAGAAGTGCACATTTGGAAACCGAAACGATTTCTGCAGAATTTCAGCATTGTCATATATCTGAGAAGTAAGAATAAAACTGGTTCTTTATTTTATCTCTCAATATTTCCTTTTGTTTTTAACAAGACAGGCAAACTTTTCAGAAAACTTTTTTTTTTTTCAACTGCCAGGTCCTGCTATTTTTTCCTTGGCACTATTATGTCTGAAGAACTGCTCTACCTTGGTATATCAAGCTTCAATTGACACGAAAGAATAAAACAAACAAACAAAAAAAAAAATTGTTTGGAAAGTTTAGTAAAGAGCACGGTGAAATCTGTCCCCTGCTGATGCTCTGAATAGATGTCTTTCATATAAAAATGTCCTCAGAACAAGAGCAATGTTTGGTAATAAACCAGGGCTTTAAAAGATGATCCAGGTATTTGTGCTTAAGGCACTACTGATATCTGCATTATACTTCCTTTTAAAAGGATAACTGTTTTTTACTGAAGAATGAGTTATATTCATTATAATATGTTACAAATGAAGGTAGGCTTCAAGATTTAATAGAATCTATTCATTTTGAATAATCCAACACATTTTATGTAAAATCCTATGGTTGGTCATTTAATTTAATTTGTATTGGCAAAAAGTGTAATCATTGGGAATCAAATTACGTTTTATATTTAGTATCTATCATAATGTAATTGCTCCATTTTCCAGTATAGTGTAAAAACAATGCCAAAAATGTGTTTGTTGCGTTGTTTGTTCAGAGGCCATTGGGGAATAAGGCTTCTTGAACCCAGAAATAGATTACAGCCATTCTGTCATTTGTGGTACTTTGAAACCAGTGAATAATATACATTTCTCCTCTCAGCAAAACAGTATGATTGGAGTTTATGCAAAGATCAAGTGATTTCACTTTACTTACTAAATCTTACTAAATCAATATTTCAATATTTAACCCGGAAGAACAAATATTTAATAATATACCTATATATGAAACACAATAGCAGTTAGTATGCATTGAAGATTCCCACCTTGTTGCCTTTTCTCACTTCATGGATGGGTGTAATCAGTACTCTGATAGTATGCACGGGCCAGTCTTCCCTCTGGGATTATACTGTGACAGGTAGAAGATGCCATCTTTCAGGTAAGGCTTTAAATTGAGCTCCAGATTCGATGCAGCCATTAAAAATCCCATGGTGGTTATCACAAAGAAAGGCTATCTAATTTTCCTCCATTTTAATTGGCTAAATAAATCCCTCCCTCTCCACCTCAGCCGATTTGTGCTGTGCATTTTGGAACAAAATGGTTGCCGTGCATCACAGAGGTACAGTAAGGGCTGCAAGTTGATGGTTTTAGTGGAGATTGCTCCCCCATCTCAGAGTTATAGAAGACAATGCATAAAAGAAAATCACAATATAAAAGCACCCAATCAGTATTATTACTGTAATGGAAAATTCTAAAACTATGCCTCCACACCACAATGTGTGTGTATATGAATTCATGACATCACTTCTGATTTGTGCAGATATTCATTATTGTTAGTCCTATAAATCCTATTTAAAATGCAGGTGAGCAGTGAGTTATGTCTCACACTTCTTAGCTTTGGTGCATTATTAAGTGCCTGAAGTGAATTGTAAAAACATTGTTGGTGGAGGTACAGCACCTTGGTTGTTTTTTTGGGGGGGCTCTTCCCCTCTCAGATTGTTTTGTTTTCTGTGGCTAACGTGGTTTCCCTCCCGCTAACATTAACTGTGTGGAAAGTGCTGCAAAGAGCATCGGCCTTAGTTCAGCGGAGACCTTTGTCAGGCACCCCCATTGCCTACAGCACATGGTCTGCTTGGTGAGTTTTGTGAGGTTAGGGTGCTAGGGTGGGAGTGTAATGTAATGCTTAGGGAATGGAACAGGCCTCATAACCTACAGGTTGCAGGTTCGATTCCCAGCTAGGACACTGCCCTTGAGCAAGATACTTACCCTGAATTGCTTCAATATATATCCAGCTGTATAAGCAGATGCCATGTAAAAATGCAAAAAGCATTCTTAGTCGCTCTGGATAAGAGTGTCTGTTAAATGCCAGTAATGTAATGTAATGTTTATGAAAGGGGACAGCCTCAGCATCTGATAAGAGGTCTGCCAATTCTCTCACTTGGTGCTAATAGCCTGGGTTGTCAGTGCAGATTCTATTACGGAGCGTGTGTGAGACGGTCAGGGATACACTGGGCCCTGGGAGATGAAATGAGAGGGAGGGCAGCCCTACTGTGGGGCAACGCTAATGCGTTTTATGTCAAAGGGAAGAGACTGGACCAGCGGGGGGGGGGGGGGGGGGGGGCGGGGGGGGTTGGGGTTGAGGACACGCTGAGACTAATTTAGCTGTAAAAATAATTAATAAAATAATTTAAAGGGCAGTCGATTTCTGTCTGTTGTGTTTGGTATATTTTCTGAGTAAGCTGGAGACATTTTACCTTCACATTCTTCATTTAAGTCCATGGCTAGCAAACTTCTAACGCTGCACAAGAAATCTTATTTAAAATGTAACATTTGTTCCAGTGTTACAGTAAGTTAAGAACGGGGAGGATTGCCACCATGTGGGAACGGGCATCTGTGTCATTGGGCTTAAAAGCTTGTTTGTGATTTGCTGAAGGCTGATAAGGCTGTGGAAGGGACGTGCCAAGTTCGTCTTTAAACCGTTGGGAAAGCCTGAAGCAGGTTACTTTTCTCAAATGAGGCTGCATCATGGGAAATGTAGTGTAGTGACCATTCTGCCTAGGAAGGGAAGGAAAGGTTTGGTTGTGGTGCAGTTCAGGCCTTATTGAGAGGTCCTGGTCCTCAATGACTTGGTGTTATAGTTGTTTCTTAAACAAAAGTCGTTTTTTCATTATTAATCGATTCATCTTTGGACTGCTGATTGGTCATTCTGTTTCTTTTACTGATTGACTGGCAGACAGACAGTGCGTACTGCAGAACAGGAGGCAGCGGTGGTTCTGCTGTCTCACTGCCTCTGAGACCGTCCATGTCTGGGCCTCTGTTCCGTTCAGCAGTCACTGAGATCTGATCACAAAGTCAGACCACATACAGGAGTCCTTCATTTATAAGATTCACAAGACATGTGCAGGAGGGCTATGAATGTTTTATGAGCAGGTTAGTGCTTCCTATTCCCCGGCTTGTCTTATGAACTTTGGGGGAGGGGTGGGGGTGAGCAGTAACTCTGCACTGCCTGATCCGTCTGTGGATTTAAACCTTTTTGATTTCCATTGTTCGGTGTGTGAAAGATAAAACCTTTAGGTAATGAAGTGTCATTTTTTCCCCTCCGTAAGGGTAAGAAGAAATGGCGTCTCCACCGCAGGCTGTCTACAGTGTATTACATTGTGGTGTGGATTTCGCTTGGCTTTTCTCTGTTAGACTGATAAGGGTGATCATACTTTTATCTTTTCCATTTCAGAAATCACCTCTTCAGGCTACGTCTGGAGGACCTGTCATTGATTCAGGTGGGATCTCTCTCTCTCATTCTCTCTGTTTCTGTCTCTCTCTCGTCTCCTCCTCCCTCTCCCCCATGTTTTCTCACCCACTTTCACTTTCTTGCCATTTCTCTCTGTCTTGAGTCTCTCTCGCTCCCTCACTCTCTCTTTTGCTCTGTTCTTATTTCTCTGAGTCCCTTCCAGTCTGTCTACACTCCCCTGTTCCTTTCTTCTCCTCCGTCCCACCCCCTCCCTCTCGATCTCTCTGTTCTCTCTCTCGCAGGGTCTTGTCTGTCGCGGAGCATCAGAAGATATTGTCGCTGAACCCTCAGGCTGCCAATTAGGCGGCCATTAGAGACGGGGCTGGGCGGCAATTAGAGACGGGGCTGGGCGGCCATTAGAGACGGGGCTGTGGCGTTCACGCCTCAGTGTCAGAGTTCAATACTTTAACCCGGAACTCTGCCTGGAACTGTGTGAGGTTTTCTTCTGATTCGCCCTCCATTTTGAAAAGCCAAACAAAATGGCTTGCCCTTTGTCCTGCTTTTTATCCGCAGGCAAGGTTTGGCATTTTTCGACTGTTCCAGTCGCAACGGGACCAATGTCTGCTGTGAGCCTTTGAAACTTTGCAAAGAGTTGATTTCAACTCATTAGAGGTGGATGGCTTGGCAGGATGGTTAGGCTAGAAACTCTACACACATTGATTCATTGATCTTCCCTCAGCAGTCCGTTTGATTAATTTTGAATGCTGAATGTTGTATTGTCTCCCGGACCTGGCATTATCTGTTGATCTATGCAATGTATTAAATTGGGATTTCTATAGAGTGAAGTTTATCAAGATTCTTCTGAAGATTTTAATGAAGGTACGTCATATAAACCTACATGTAGATGTAGATGTGTTCTCTGCCTTGGAAAACCACTAACACTAACTAGAAACTGATAATAAGCAAATTTGCATTAGCATGTGAATTATCATGAATAGTGAAAAGGACTAGAAGAATAATATTCAATGTACAAGATGAACCGTAACTACCTTTTCATCAGAAACGGTTTGTAGTTTGTTGTTTTATTCTGTGAAGAGTGGGTCTTATTTTTGATTCATGTGCACCATTTACATATTATATGCAATGAAACCAACATTATTATCATGGCAAAGTAAAACCTTTTATGCAAAGTAGACTAAAGAGGAATGTGTGTGCGTTTGTGCGTGCATCTAGAGCAGAATGCGCGTGCTTGGTGTGTGCTCTGAAAGATCAGTCTGTCATCATAAAGAGAAGGCTCCTCTCAGAAAGGGCAGGGGTCCTTGACCGAGTCGTTTGGATCCAGCTGGCCGTGAGATTGCCTGTCTTGCCCCTGTGATACTCGCCTCCTGCCATCTGCTCCCCTTTCCCCCCGTAAGACCCCCTAACACAGGGATTTAGGGCTGCAATGATGCCCAGTGGCACAGATAAATAAAAATATATCATTCAAGGCCCCATTTGTTGCCAGAGTTGCCACACCCTCCTGTCACATGGAAGGTCTAGAATAATCACTCTCAAGCTTTTTGAAGGGCAGCAAAGGCCCATATCCAAATGAATAATCTGAGAGTTATTATTTCAAATGGGTATGTAAATGGAGTGTGAAGTAAACCAGAAATGGTAAACACTTTTGTTTTTCAGGATTTGGTTGCACTGGGGGCCCATCTTGTTAAATGGCAAGTGGCAGCCTGATTTATGGATGTTTGACTCATCCGGTCATTCTGACTGCTGAAGCTTAGTTTGTGTGTACTCTCTGTGCCCTTTAGAGCATTCTCTAAGGCTGGCAGAAATGCCAGGAAACATATTCCTATTCATGCTCTCATCTTATCTTCTTATCTTCTCTTCGCACAAGCTCTTTTTCAACATCTGAAATTCTACCCCGGAACAACCCCGAGCAAGTCATCAAGAAAGACTTCTTGCATATATTTTGCACCAATGTGTTTTAAATGGAACACATTGGTGCTATTGTTTTGTGCAATGGGAAATAACTTACTTGTATTGTCATACAAATTCATCTGAGCGACATACAGTTGATTAGACTAATCAGGAGACAATCCTCCCCTGGAGCAGTGCAGGGTTAAGGGCCTTGCTCAAGGGCCCAACGGCTGTGTGGATCTTATCGTGGCTACACCGGGATTAGAACCACCGACCTTGGGTGTCCCAGTCATTTACCTTAACCACTACGCTTCAGCTCCTCCACCTCCGGTCTCCTTCATTCAGCTCCTCCACCTCTGCTCCCCTTCATTCAGCTCCTCCACCTCCGGTCTCCTTCATTCAGCTCCACCTCCGGTCTCCTTCATTCAGCTCCTCCACCTCCGGTCTCCTTCATTCAGCTCCTCCACCTCCGCTCCCCTTCATTCAGCTCCTCCACCTCCGGTCTCCTTCATTCAGCTCCACCTTCAGTCTCCTTCATTCAGCTCCTCCACCTCCGGTCTCCTTCATTCAGCTCCTCCACCTCCGCTCCCCTTCATTCAGCTCCTCCACCTCCGGTCTCCTTCATTCAGCTCCACCTCCGGTCTCCTTCATTCAGCTCCACCTCTGGTCTCCTTCATTCTGCTCCACCTCCGGTCTCCTTCATTCAGCTCCACCTCCGGTCTCCTTCATTCAGGTCCTCCACCTCCGCTCCCCTTCATTCAGCCACTCCATCTCCAGTTTGGTTCAGTGCAGTCTGGAATGCCTCTGCACTGGGAGGAGTAGATGTACATTACAGATGTACATATAAAGGATAAAGCTGTAGATGGCTCCAGGGGTGAATTAGGCTCTATAGTAGTATCTATTACTCATTGGTTAGATCTTGTAATTAGACATTACACGTCAGAAGACAAAACTGTCCAGGATCAAGTTATGACATTTGGCCCTCAGGCAGTAAGAGCAGTCGTCTGGCAGTAGGACAGTTGCCGGTTCAATCCCACCCTGTCGAATTGTCCCTGAGCAAGACACCTAACCCCCAAATGTTCCTGACGAGCTGGTTGGTGCCGTGCATGGCAGCCAATAGCTGTTGGTGTGTGAGTGTGTGTATGAATGGGTGAATTAGAAGCATCAATTGTACAGCACTTTGGATAAAGGTTCCATATAAATGCCAACCATTTAACCTCATACTCATTCAGCAGAATGATAATCAAAGCAATGCATTTTTCTGGAACTTCACTTTCATTAATTTCTGTTTACTTTCATCTCCGGCCTCTGTACTTTTTGTTAAATAAAAAAAAAAACAAGAATTTAGGAAGCATAAGTGTCCTTGGACTGCCACTGTTTGCTGTGTCACGTTGAAAGCAGAGACGGCTGGCAAGCTACAAAATTGTAAAAGGTCATCCATCAGAAAAGTGCTGGTTATGCATCAGGCGATGGATTGAAAATGAAAGGTGCTCAAAGAGGATCAATAATTAGAAAAACAAAAGGGAGCGGCCTTAGAATTTCATTAAATGAAAGGTTATTATTTCAGCAGGTGCAAAAATATACCATATCCAGCAAAGCACTCTTGTTTTGTCAGTTTAGTGGCATTTGCGTGCAAACAAAAACAAAAGTTATGGCAACAAAACGGAGAAGGCATATTTTAAAATGCCTGCATGTTTTTTTTTTGGTTTTTTTTGGGCAATTTCTGCGGGGGTGGAGTACGGGGAGGGCAGGGGAACTCATGAAAAGTGATACCTTCACACCCTCGCATGCCAAAGTTGTGAGCTGCCTAAAGCTTTCTGGTGTATTGGCAGGTGCATTAGTAAGGGAGCTCGGTCCAGAAGCAGCTGTGTGTGGTCTGGGATTGGAGTGACAGTAAACCAGATGCAGGCTACTGTTTCTGCTCCTTCATCCCCCCACCCCCACCCCCGTTCCCCCCAGCCCTCTGGCTCATCTTCCGGTCATGTCTCAGAGTGTGACTCCTGACCCTGGGCTTAGAGGAAAACTCTGTCTAGTGGGGATTTTTCCCAGGTAAAGGCACAATTAATTAGGGTTGCTGGAGGTTAATTGATGGAACAGGGGCTGAGACATCGCCTGGGTTTTTTTTCTGAATTAGAGGCTGTTGTGATTTGCCTCAAAACCTCAGCCAAGTGGCTGTGATTATTAACATGCTTTCCTACTTTCATTTCTGACTTTTCTTCCTTCTTGCTTATCTCTGGAAACTCAGTAGAAAGTTTGGGTGAGCTTGCTGGATTTTTCTTGTGCGTTCAGATTTTGGTCATGGTCGTCAGTTCTCTAAGGATTAAATTAGCAAAATGTGTTTCTATTTGCTCAATAACCTCCTCTTCCTCCTCTGTATTGTGTGCCTGTACTTTCGAGCTACCTTGTCCTTTCTTCCACAGCTTCCTTCTGGAGACAGGCGCAGGAAAATGGCGTTATTGAAATGCTTCTTTTTCAATAGTTTATGTAATCCGTTCCATCAGTCACTTGAAACCAGGCCATGAGCGTACATCTGGTAAAATGTTCTCACCTGTCAGGAATGGACTTATACTAACACCCAGGAGCAACTACCTTCACCTATGTCACAGCAAGAAATGATCTGTTGGTCCACCGGTATTGTATATAGCAGCAGTGTGGCCATTCACATGTATGTTCCCTGAATGACACCCTGCTTGTGGGCCACTCTGTTTTTGCTAATTGAATTGTAACTCATGCACTGTCACATTGCTGATAAAACCACACGTGATTGAATTACTAGTGTAGTAGTGTAGCACGGTTAGCTCAGCTAGTTCGCTAGTAAGCATGGTGATGTGCAGTGAAAGCGAAGGCTGGTAGCAGGTTATCGCGACAACACTCCCCGATGACGTAACCCTCAAATTCAAAAGAACGTTGTTGCCCTTGGCTAGAGGCGAGTTCGTCTTTAGCTGACTGGTAACGCGTTCGTTCAATTTCTCACTTGTTACAGTTGCATTGTGCTCACATTGGCTGTCAGAGGTAATTGTATAGCAAATGGTAATGTAACAATGGTTCTCATGGTTGGCAAACACTGTTCAGCAGGGAGCACTTTACCTGCAGACAGGACAAGGCCACTGAGTCAGCAATATTCAGGGAAGATTGATATTACAATTGCATTCTACCTCACTTTCTTAGAAAAAATACTTTTGTGAGGTAACTTTTTTTTTCTTTAACACCAAAGGAATAGCGGTTTCTGCCAATAGCTGTCTGAGTGTCTCAGTCCTCATACTGCATTGACTTCTTTTTTTTACCTTTGGGAAATGGCTTTGAATTTCATCTGCTAGATGACAAGTTATCAAATGGGCACATTTGCTTTTTGGCCATAAAGAAAGAAACGTCAGAACGGGCTGAAAAGGCAGGACGTCAGGCTCCGTTTTCCTGCCAATAGCAAATGGTTACCGAGGCCTTACTTTCCTTTTTATGATCAGCGAGGAAGTTTACAGATTAAGCTGAGTGACATTCTGCTGAATCCTCTGTTCCGTGGAAAATGGCAGGAGATGAGCAAATAAAATAAAATGACTTCCCACTGAGCCAAAACACAGAGCACTGAGAAATATAGTCACATTCGTGTATTCCAATTCTGACACTATTTTAACATGCCAGCTATTCCTGTTTTACACTGTTATAACAGCCCAGCTATTTCTGTTTTACACTGTTCAAACAGGCCAGCTATTTCTGTTTTACACTGTTCAAACAGGCCAGCTATTCCTGTTCTATACTGTTTTAACTGGTCAGCTATTCCTGTTTCACACAATTTCAACAGGCCAGGTATTCCTGGTCTAACACTATTTTAACTGCCCATGTATTCCTGTGTAATGCTATTTTAACAGGCCAGGTTTTCCTGTTTAAGAATATTTAACTTGCTAGGTATTCCCCTGGCCTGACTGAGTCCTGCTCAGGATGGTGAAATATCCAGACTTTTGGACAGGATCTACTGAAACGTGAACGCATCTCTGTGTTCCTCGACTGCGCATTAAATCCTGTAAATGACACTGCCATGCTTTTCTCTTCCACCAGGGGGAGCAGTGGCAGAGTGATGAGTTTACTAAAGCTGCCTGTTTCAGTCGTGGCAAGTCCGAGGTAAGCCAATACGCATCAGCCTATGAAGCATGTTACAGTTCTGGACTCTGAAAAAGCTGTTGGAGGTGCAAACTTTGTTTTGTGGTGATTCATGCAGAACTCTTGTTAATGCATTTCACATAATATTTTAATTTGTAACTGTTATATATTGCTTCATTTGTTTCTCAAAGGACATGCTGCAGAATTGGTGGCCTTATTCACCTCATATCCTGATAGACTTTAACAATGGACCTTCTTTTTTTGCTCACTCATGGTTCAGTGCTATGTGCTTGAAAAAGTTACACTAGAATTAACGAATGAAGCAGATCAGAGATATCGATACTTGATACATGATAAAAAAAAGTCCTTTATTTTCAGTGGAGCCCAGCTGAAGTCTCAAAAGTCTGCTTGATATTCTTGGGAATGACTCTAAAGTTACTTCACAAGGAGGAGGATGCAATTGTGTGTAATATATTGCTTCCTTATCTTAATTTTCTGATAAATGAACATGAATTTTCTTTCTCGCTCACTGCAGGAGGAGTGCCAGAACTACATCCGTGTCCTTCTTGTTAAAGGCGACAGGTTGTTCACCTGTGGAACTAATGCATTCACTCCTATTTGCACCAATCGCACGGTAATGGGAATACATTTGTTAAGTTTCACCAGTAGTATTAAAGCACTTGCTATTCTTGCCATGTGAATGCTTAATTTAAATGTAGCATTGTCAGCTATGACTACAATCCCAATGGAGGGTGATACAGAATTGATTGAGGGTTTCACGATTGCCCTCATCTCATCTGGGGCATCCCAGCAACCTCCACTGGTTGGTCAGGCATGTGTATTCTGCCTGCTCTAGCTGTGCATGAATGCAGTGACTCTGGTGGTGGACTGTTGAATGAAACAAAATGGCTGCTCTTGAGGAGTGTGTGCTTAGCTGCACTCTGAGTAGTTGGAGGATGATGCAACCATGTGACAGGCTTAGGAATAAAGAAAAATGAAATAAAATGGGAGTATACAGTCTACATTTCAATATAGACCCTTCACTCACATTTTAAGGCTGCTTTGGGCCACAGTGGCAGACTAGTGACAGAGACATTTCCATCACCAGCTTCTGCTGACAAAAAATACACCAAACGAGACCCCTTTGCTGTGTCAGTCAGTTTGTATTTCTTCCAGGATTAGATTCTTTCCTGATTTTTCTAGTCAGAAAGAATGACATCAGATGTGTGATTCACCATTAAAGAGACTGCCTTGGCATTTCAGAAAGAGAATTTTGGGGGTTGAGGCAGATCAGAGAAGATTATCCCAGTCACAGTGGTAGAACAGTGCTCTCATGACATATTTAGGGGACAGATTTGCATATGAGTCATTGGATAGTATGTTAAATATTTTGCATTTCAATCAGGGCTTACAGTTTGAGGCTTGAGTTTTATCAGAAGCAATGGCCTCATATGCACATACTGTATAGAGGGGACATTACACCCCCTTAACTCCTCATCCATTTCACACATTTTATTTATTTGAGCCTATGACATTTTTTACTGATACACCTCTACAGAAGTGTGAAAGTGTGTGTGTGTGTGTGTGTGTGTGTGTTGTGTGCATGTTTTGTAAGTCACGATGGCAGTATTTTGGCATCCTAAGTATGAACCATTGATGACAGGAACCAGGAAAAGGGAATATCTCAATAAGAACCGGAGTGAATAAGTGTAGCTCTGTGTACTCTGGCATTATGGGTAATGGTGCCGGATCCTGAAAGAGGCGGGTGTCGCAGCAGTAAAGTCACCCACTGTGTCTCTCAAGCGCAGCTGCACCTCTGCTATAATGAAGGCCTGCTTTGAGCCCTGTTTGATATGCAGAATAGGCTCTGGTCCCAGGTCTCTGAGTTCTCAT
The DNA here is from genome assembly GCF_963514075.1 of Conger conger. Lineage (NCBI taxonomy): Eukaryota > Metazoa > Chordata > Actinopteri > Anguilliformes > Congridae > Conger > Conger conger. The sequence goes on along the minus strand of NC_083768.1, from coordinate 38,593,869 downwards.
AATCAGCATTGATGTGAGGAAGGCGCTCGCTGGGCCTGACTCTTCTGGGTCACATGGGCTCTGAATGGGGGAACACGCCATCGCTGGTCTATAGGGAGGCAGTCTGAAAGCCAGTGGTGTCACTTTTTTAAAGAACAAAACAACTGAACTGTCTGATAGCTGTGTTGGCACACAGAACACCAGGAACTGGGTTTAAAGCAAAGCAAATGACTGACTGTCACCCCTCTCCAATTAAAAAAAGGTCTCGCTTGAGCCAAATGATAATGAATTCAGTTTGCGCTTTGATATAGGAACAGTAAATCAATTATTTGCCCCATATTTATGCTAACATAACTCATTTATATTCACACTTTGTATCACTTTTCAGGAACAGGAACAGGGTTCACTGCTTTGCTCATGCAATCATAACCCAAATATCCAGCACAGTTGTAAATGAAATCTACTGAGACCAAACCAAACTTTATTGCCTGCAAACCAATTTCAACTTAAAAGAAAGTTTCAGGAGACTTAAATTACCATCGTTGCTATAATGCTATGTGTCTGTGTGTCTGTGGGTGTCTGTGTGTCTCTGTGTGTCTCTGTGGATGTCTGTGTGTGTGTGTTTCTGTGTGTCTGTGCGTCTGTGGGTGTGTGTCTGTGTGTCTGCATGTCTGTGGATGTCCGCGGATGTCTGTGATTGTCTGTGTGTGTCTGTGATTGTCTGTGCGTGTCTGTGTGTCTGCGTGTGTCTGTGCGTGTCTGTGTGTCTGTGATTGTCTGTGTGTGTCTGTGTGTCTGCGTGTGTCTGTGCGTGTCTGTGTTTCTCCCATCCTGTGCGGGCCGCCAGCTGACCAACCTGACGCAGGTGCACGAGCAGATCAGCGGCATGGCGCGCTGTCCCTACAGCCCCCGCCACAACTCCACCGTGCTCCTGACCGCCAGCGGAGAGCTGTACGCCGCCACCGCCATGGACTTCTCCGGCCGCGACCCCGCCATCTACCGCAGCCTGGGGGGCCTGCCCCCCCTGCGCACCGCCCAGTACAACTCCAAATGGCTCAACGGTGAGGGGGGGAGGGGGTCTGGGGTTAGGAAGGGAGGAGAGGCCGTACTGTAAACATACCGTCCGATTATCCAAAGTCTCCTGTGTTACGGTATATCACCCAGAACGATAGAGGTTGACCTTTGACCCTGGAGGACGAGGCCATTGAGCACTATCACAGGTGCTTTTGGCAGGTTGTTTGATTAGCCTATCAGGCCATAGGAAAAAAACATATGTACATTCGAAAAGCTTTAATTAGAGCCTTACACTGTAAAATATTAGAGCTTCATTTTACACCAAATAAATAAATAAGTAAAGTTGAAGCCCCACCAAGGTCTGGAGGACAAATGTAGCCAGGAGGGGAGGTGAGTGAGGGAGTGAGGGTGTCACGTTGGGAGTGAAAAGCATGCCTTCATTACAGTGGGTACATTTTTCTATCGTCAGCTACAAGGAGAGAGGGTTATTAATATGGTAATGTTAGTACATATGGGAAAATCTGAGGTGTATTTCTGCATCTAAGGCTATTATTGGTATCACACTTGACATTAGTTCATGTCTCAGCTAATATTTATGTTATTACTATGAATAAACGACCTTCCTGCTGTGACATCACAAGGAGACCCAAGGCCTTCATTGCAGGAAAACTGTACTATTCAGACACGGCTTCAGTGGATATACAGGACACATCTGTTATATTTAAAATGAGTGTCCCCTTGAGACGAATTGTTTTTAACAAAACTTAAAGAATAAACAATTTTTAAGTGTTGAATTTCTTGTGACGTCCAACCTGACCTTTCCCTGGGGTTTATGTTGGCACAAAACCATCTTCATAGCCTTTAGAGATATGAGGACAGTCACGCCACTGAAAGCAGAGCCTCTTCAACCATACAGGTGTTGTTATAGCTGGGGAGGGCAGGTTTTTAATGGCATTGTGTGAAAAGATTCAATGTTCACTCTTGACCCACGGTATTTGATTTCAAAATTGCGTCTTTTATTCAGAGGGGAAAAAAATCTTTTGATCTCTTCTGGCTCAAGGACAGACGTTAGCCTAGCATTAGCCAGACCATTGTTCCTTAATCTTAAAACCAGACTGTCACAGATTTTGAGCTACATGGGCAAAAGTCTGGAAAGGCTGGTGGCCTTTTTAATGGTCCATAAATTTTTTTAGTAAAGTACTTTTAGGTTTTCACTTAATTAAAAAATATACACTTACCGAGCACTTTATTGCAACTACTTATTCGTGCGATTATCTAATCAGCCAATTGTGTGGCAGCAGTGCGATGCATACAATCATGTAGATACGGGTCAGGAGCTTCAGTTAATGTTCACATCAACCATCAGAATGGGGGAAAAAATGTGATCTAATTGACTTTGACTGTAGAATGATTGTTTGTGGCAGACAGGGTGGTTTGAGTGTTTCAGAATCTGCTGATCTGTCTCTAGAGTTTGCGAAGAATGGTGCAAAAAAAGAAAAAAGATCCAGTGAGCAGCAGTTCTGCAGACAGAAATGCCTTGTTAATGAGAGACGTCATAGGTGAATGGTCAGACTGGTCGAAACTGACAGGAAGGTGACAGTAACGCAAATAACCACACATTACAGCAGTGGTATGCAGAAGATCATCTCTGAACACATAAATGGTTCTGCCACAGTTTTGACACAATGCACATACATATATATATAAAGCTCACTTCATCATCAGAAAAAACAAAACACTCAATTTTCCATCAATTTTAACACCTAGGTTTCTGGAACTTACATGTACATTATCCTAAATAGTGGAAATGGGAATTTGAGTGCGACAGTGCTTGTTAAATTTCACTGCATTGCTTCATTGTGATATAACTAGTTTATGTTCAATTACTTGGGCTATTTTATTGATTACATTGTTCAGAAAAATCGACTAAAGATTTCAGGAATGCTTCGCTCTAACTAAGCAAGCCTAACAGCAACAGTTTTGCATCCCATGCTCTCATTCTGCTTTCACGGCAGAGCCCAACTTCGTGTCCTCCTACGACATCGGGAACTTCACCTACTTCCTGTTCCGGGAGAACGCGGTGGAGCAGGACTGCGGGCGGACGGTGTTTTCACGCGTGGCCCGCGTGTGCAAGAACGATGTCGGGGGGCGCTTCCTGCTGGAGGACACCTGGACCACCTTCATGAAGGCGCGCCTCAACTGCTCCCGCCCGGGCGATGTCCCCTTCTACTACAGCGAGCTGCAGGGCACCTTCCTCCTGCCCCAGCAGCAGCTGCTCTACACCATCTTCACCACCAATGTGTGAGGGCACCCCCTGTCCTTCCTGTGTGCTACTGCTGGGGATAGCGCCGCCACGGACTGGCTGTGGGAGGCTGCTCGTTCTGAGCGGGCACCTCTACAGCGGGGCTCCCCTTCCTGTTCCTGGAGATCTGCCGTCCTGTAGCTTTTCATTTCAGCCATAATTTGACAAACCTACTAATTAGCAGCTCGACGTGATATCTGGCTGTTGAATGAGGTGTGATTTGTTAGGGCTGGAGTGAAAGCCCACATGACAGTATATCTCCAGGACCAGGGTTGGGCAGCCCTGCTCCAGAGCTCCTGTGGCGGACTGTGACTGGAGCTGGGAGGAGAGCCTGAGCAGGAACAGGGGCTGTAAATTCTGCTGGGCTGTAAACTTTAGATTCACCACATCTGTTTCCCAGGTTAACCTTTTACGATGTTAAATTGCACTGTCCAAGTCCTCTGTCACAGACTCATCATTGAGAGGGGGAAGTCTCGGAACCCTTGTCCTGAGGTGTAAAACTCTATTTAAGTTTTATTTTCAAGGGCCATTTTGGAGGGTTCAGAACCACTAGCAACTGATGAAAACCACTCCTGTTTGTATGTTGTCCCTATGGAGTCAGATTTTATATGAATTGTAAGATCATAAGCAAGTGATTACTGACTGTCCACAGACAATCTTTCTTTTGGGTGGGCTGACTGTTGTCTCCTGGTTTCTCCTGCAGGAACAGTGTTGCGGCTTCAGCTGTGTGTGTGTTCAACCTGAGCGCCATCAACCAGGTGTTCAGGGGACCATTCCGGTACCAGGAGAACTCCCGTTCGGCCTGGCTGCCATACCCCAACCCCAACCCCGACTTCCAGGTAAGAATCAGCACCGAGCACTAATCCACTGGTTCTCTGAGGCACCAGACAAAATTTGCTCATACTGAATAGCTTATGTATTCAATAATGAACTATAGCTTCATTATTAAATAGCATATCTGCTCTTCATTACTATAATTAGTTATCCAGTTGAATTCAATTTTAATACAGTGCTAATATGAAAGGGTGGTCCCTATCAGTATTACCAAGAATAAGTGCAGCTCCAGTGAGACACCATAGACCATGGCTCATTTGAGAGTCTACTGTCCTCTAGTGTGACAATAGACTGTGGTTCATATAATTTTTTCTCTTCCAGTGTGGCACCATAGATTGCCACCAATATGTGCTGTAAATCTGCTGCCCTTAAACAGGGCACCATAGATTACAGCTCATGTATAAATCCTGTCTCCTCTAGTGTGGTACCATAGATTACAGCTCATGTATATATCCTGTCTCCTCTAGTGTGGTACCATAGATTACAGATCATGAATAAATCCTGTCTCCTCTAGTGTGGCACCATAGATTACAGCTCATGTATAAATCCTGTCTCCTCTAGTGAGGCACCATAGATTACAGCTCATGTATAAATCCTGTCTGCTCTAGTGTGGCACCATAGATTACAGCTCATGTATAACTCCTGTCTGCTCTAGTGTGGCACCATAGATTACAGCTCATGTATAAATCCTGTCTGCTCTAGTATGGCACCATAGATTACAGCTCATGTATAACTCCTGTCTGCTCTAGTGTGGCACCATAGATTACAGCTCATGTATAAATCCTGTCTCCTCTAGTGTGGCACCATAGATTACAGCTCATGTATAAATCCTGTCTCCTCTAGTGTGGCACCATAGAATACAGCTCATGTGTAAATCCTGTCTGCTCTAGTGTGGCACCATAGATTACGGCTCGTACGTCAATCTGACGGAGAGGAACCTGCAGGACGCCCAGCGCTTCCTCCTGATGCACGAGGTGGTGCAGCCGGCGACCCCCACCCCCCGCTTCCTGGAGGACAGTGTGCGCTTCTCCCACATGGTGGTGGATGTGGTGCAGGGCAGAGACCAGGTCTTCCATGTCATCTACCTGGCCACAGGTATGGCAGGCACTCGAAAATACCTTACTGGAGAATCCACTTACTTTATGTCACTCTCTACACATGTGTAAAACCAAATTATCTTGTGCTGGATTAATGGTTTAGTCTTGTGTGCTTAACATCTTTGCCCCCCCTCCATTTTATTTTAGTTGAGAGGAAATTAGAAAAGGGGACAGTTTGGAGAAAGATCAACAGAGGCAGCGTGCATGAATAAAGATGAATTTCTCTAATTAAGTCTAGGCCAAATGTTTTACACTATTTATCTGTTTTGCAGACACCCTCCACAGCATATGGCATTTTTTACAATTCAGGTTAAGTGCCTGACTTTAGAAGCCTTTCCCACTCTTCTGTATGATCCAATGGGAGTGAAGAAATACTTCAGTTCACAGCAGGGAGTCCATCCCCTCCTCCCTCACTACTTTTCTCATCACTCACTCTATGTCCCTGTCTCTACCTCAACCTCTCTTTTACTCTCACTGTCACTCCTTTCTCATTCCCTCCCTCCATCCCTGTCATTTCCTCTCTCATCTCTCCTCCTCTTCCTGGCCCCCTCTCCCTCACAGATTACGGAACCATCCGGAAGGTCCTGGCTCCTCTGAACCGGTCTCTGAGCAGCTGTGTGCTGGACGAGATCAAGCTCTTCCCTCCCAGGAAGTCTCAGCCAGTCAGAAGCCTCCTGATCCAGCCCAGGCGCAGTGTTCTGTTTGTGGGTGTCCGGGATCAGGTGATCAGGGTGCAGCTGAAGCGCTGCGGTTTCCACAAGAGCAGAGAGTGAGTGCACCACCGCACTGCGGTGTCCATGGCAACCCACCTCACATACTGGAGTGTCAGTGCAACATTTCACAGTTGTACAACTGGATAATTGTAGGGCCAGCCTGTAGCCTAGTGGCTTAGGATACCTGACTGGGACCAGGAAGGTTGGGGGTAAAGCCCAGGTGTAGCCACAGTAAGATCGGCACAGCTGTTGGGCCTTTGAGCAAGGGCTTTAAGAACCGCATTGCTCCAGGGAGGATTGCCCCCTGCTTAGCCTAATTAATTGTAAGTTGCTTTGGATAAAGGTGTCAACTAAATAACAAATTATTATTATTGTTTTTATTGTCAGCTCCATACTCAACATGGTTTGACCAAGCTATGTTTTGAAGCAGCATGGTAGCTGGTCATTTCAAACTGGCCATTGCTGGATTTTACACCAGGGTCGTGTTTAAGGGATGAAAACAGAACCTCATATGGATCCTAGCCAGCCCACTCAGTTGAGTGCATGATCAGCAGAAACCACTATGTCTAAATGCTGTGCAGTACAGACGGTATTCATGCTGTGCACTACAATAGGTATTCATCTTCATAACTGGAAAGCTTTGTTGCCATGACAAATGTATTCATTCGTGATGTGAAGTCTTCTCTGCCACTGTGGCATGGGGTTAAACACACATTTGTCAGATATCGTATTACTGATTAATGAACAAAAGTGATCTAAATCTTACACATATGTGCCAGTACTATTTTTTTTAGCACTTCCAAGTGCTGAAGCAAGAGTGAAATGAATTGCAACTGGAAAGGAAATGAGTAATGGCACTTTTTTGTCATCAGATTTGTGTTTTTTTTTTTCAGATCCCACAGTGCAAAAGCCCCTCTGTTTAAACAATGCAAAGTTTATTAACACTTCTGCTAGTGCTGAATAATAAAGAGGCAATCAGGCTGCTGTTTTAGCTTCTCTGTGGAGGAAAGGAGGAAGCTCTCCGTTGGCATTTAAATGCAGAAACCTGCAGTTGGGAAATAACCGTCCAGTTTTATTAGACGACTGTGGAATTACAGGGAGGCGGGTGACACAGGCTGACTGAGAAGCCTGGGAGAACCCTATTTAAAAGCGGTCGGTACAGTGTATTCTACCGTGATTTTGACTCGCTATTCATCATTTTCATCATTATAACTCAAACAAGTTTTCCGTTAGCTACGTATTGAAATGAACCCTAGAGAATGTCTTGTTGTATGTGCCAAATGCATGCCAAGCAAAGGCACATTTATGCATTCTTGGTTCCTCCAATCAGATGTTTTTCCTGAGATGCATGTCCATATTTGTCACAGAAATGCCCCTGGTCTCCTTCAAACTGATATTTATTGTTGTATTATGTTTTTAGCTGAAGTATTACCCACAGGCCTTTGTGATGATCCCCTCCTAAAAGCCCTCCTTTCTCCCCATACAGGGCATGTGTGGGAGCCAGAGATCCCTATTGCGGTTGGGATCTTGTGCTGAAGAGGTGCACCACATTGGATGAGAATCGCAGCATTAGCCAATGGGAGCAGAGCATCACCGAGTGTCCTGTGAGTTACCCAGAATGCACCTCAACCTCCCATTGTGATGTCACCAGACATCAGATTCTATTACTCATTCCTTTGCATGATTAACTAATGTTAATAACGTTAATATATAGTAATAGTGTTTTGTCCATGATTAATTCATGGGATATTAATGTAGACTATTTCCAAAGAGTCTGTAAATAAACTGTTCCAAGGCTAAGTATCTTTAATGAATATGAAGAACTCAGATAAAGCATGAGGTGTATTAACATGTGTATTATTTAATAATTTAATTTAACACCTAACCAAAGCTAATCTTCAATCTTTTCCTCATTTTATAGCAGTGTCACATTCCTGAAAAGCAGGATTGGATGGTATTTGTCAAGACATTGTGAGCAGAAATACAGCAAAGATGCTAATGCCCGAAATAGAATAGCTAAACACATTTGTACCTTATTAGCTTATGTAAAATTTAGAAACCAAGCACTGAAAGTTGAAAAAAGCACCGTGTTAATTTCATATTGGCTAAAAGGAACTTGGGTAATCACAAATTCTTCATGGAGAAAACATGACCTGTATCTAAGACTGACTCCTCTGGTTAGGAGCAGAACTCACCTTACCCAATCTGACTGTTGTCACAATGGAGTGAACTCTCATCGTAATGCATGTGAAATCCTTTTAATGTGAGGCACTGGTGATATCAGAAACACCAGTCTTTCTCCTAAAACAATGCTCACATTCATATTCTGGAGGATGAGGTCGGGTAGACCATGCCCTTTTATTGTAGCTAGGTGGGCATTTAAAAAGGATGATTTTGGTATCAGGCCAGACCACATCTTTTAAATGTCACAGTGTATCGGTGATTAGTTTCGGCAGGGCACCGTGACTCACTACCTTTTATACGCCTAGAAATAACATTTCGCATTTGTTGCGGTGTCAAAGTCCATTTACATTGCATTATTAAAATCCAGCTATGCAACTGAAAATGGCTTCTTTCTGTACTCAAAAAGTTTTTTTTCATTCTCCAGTTATATTCTCCATGGATATGTGTTTGATGAAAGCTTGGAACAGTTACTTGAATCAGCTTCTCAGTGATAATAGGATGGCACCATGGGGAATAGTGTGCATCAAGGGCACCCCGCTGATCTAACATATTCCTGTGGGTTTAATGCAGCTCAGCGGTTAAGCAGTTTACCTGCCCAGGAAAGCCACATTACATCTGTTGCCTCAGTCCTAGCAGCTGCCTGGCTAACAGGGCCACAAGCTGTGTGATTTATACTCCCTCTGAGCCAAACCGTATGGCTAAAGTCAGGCTTTAAGATCTCCCCTGATGTGAAAGCAGATAGGCTCCCTGCCGTCTGGAGTGTTGCTCTGTCACTTGTACCTGCTACCAGATTGACATGGGCTGGCACTCGATCTTCATCTTAAGAGCCTTACTTGATAACCGTCTGTTTTTCGAACGGGCTCAGGGTCTTCCAGGCAAATTATTTGAATAAATATAGGCTGCTACACCAGAGACATGTACTGTGCACTGCTCTGCTGCACCCACATGGTCTACTACACCAGAGACATGTACTGTGCACTGCTCAGCTGCACTCACCAATGAGCCAATGAGCTTCCTCAAGCTGCTTTAATTCAACTAGCAGGTTAAGTTGTCCTCAGGAGCACCTGTGCTCTATGTTGTCTCTTGGAATCCTCTATGTATGACTAATGATGTCATAATACTCATGATGTCAAAGTTTTTAAGTTTGCTTGACAAGTTAAGTTTTCTTATTCCATTGGCAAATCTTCAAATGAGTCAAAATGTTGTCCTTGTTTAGCAAAAAAGTAAAAGAAATAAGATTTGAATTATCAATATAAGACTAAAATAATTGTGTTTTTTGCTGTGTGAATGCTGAGGATGGTGGTGCTGATATAAGATTGAGTAAATTCTTTACCCCAAACAATTCCAAAATCTGTTAACATTTGCCATGTCATAAGTGTCTGAGACTGTGTAGGTCTCCAGGAGCCAATGGTGGAGGGGTAAATTGTGAGTTAGATTTCTTGATAGACTGCTTATGTGATGGCAGATTGCAGATAAAACTCGATTGAATAGGGAAATTATTTTACATTTTCTCTCACCAAATACTCTTAAGCAGAATATCTCAGGTTCAAGCTGCTACCCCACAACCAGGCTCCCCATCCCAATAGCCAGGTTCTTCTCAAGACTTTTTCCCAACAGCGATTTTTTGTATTCCCCATTGTAAAGTGTGTTTGTGAAAAGGCATGAAGGTTGAATTGAATAGACCAATTCTGGCAACAGAAACAGACTAGAGGCCCTGCCTCCAGGCCAGAGGCTCACAGCAGGAAATGCAATCTTGGACATATTTTCAAGGAGAATGTTTTGAACATGAAGTTTTGAATGTATGAAAAGAAAGAAGCTGCTTGAAGTTAACAATCCATTTGGACCTCAGAGGTTCTCACAACTGTGGCATAATCTTAATAAAAGACTGAATGAACTGTCTGAAAGCTTCTTCCTAGCCTTGACGTGGCGTTGTGAGGGAATTATAAAAGGAATATAAAGAATGTACACCTTTTGGGGTTTTAAACTGAGGTTTAATTCCACAGTGGGAAGCTTGAATAATGGGTTCTTATCTGCTAGTGCTCAGATATCATTGTATGTAGAAGTATTGTAATGTTCCTGTATTTCTGTTTGTTGGTTATTTTGTTATTCTTATAATTTATTATTTTTCATTATTTATCCGTTTTTTCTCTTCATCCATTCATAGTTATTGCATCCATCTCCCCTGTGGTGTCTGTGTCTGAATGTATTCTGAGCCCGAGTCACTCCCCTGTCTACGTGCTTCACTATTTGGGTGGTTTTGGAATTTTCTGGTTTCCCACAATTCCTTCTCAGCCTCGCTGTTCTTACTTCCTGCTTTCTCTCCATTGCATGTTGTAGCACTAATTTGATTTGATCTATGCTTTGTGTTTTCAACATCTCTCTTGCCTAGCCCCTTTGTACTTTTGCTTCTGGATTTTTGACTTTGGACTGTTTAGTTACCTGTTTATTTTCTTTTTGCAACTCGATTTGGCACTGCGTTTTTCGGATTGCCTGGCTTTGACAATTGGACTGAATGAACTACGATTCCTGATTTTCCCTTGGTCTGCGCTTGGGTCTCTGAACGGACATAATAAGTATATATAGTTAGAAAAGTATATATAGTTGAAACGCTCTTGCTTTCACTCTCTCTCTACCTTTCCCTAATATTTTGAGCACATACACTTATCTGTTATTGGTCATTGTTGAGGCACTTGTGTTACAGACCCCTCCACTAATGTTATGTACTGTTTTTGATCTACAGTCAGTGGCTCCACATTAATTTTATCATGTTCATATACTGTGCTTGGTCACGTGGCCATTAGTCTTCTGTGTTTTCCTGACTGTGCCCCCTATTTCCCCCTATCATCTCGAACAGAGGAAGAACGTGACCGTTGATGGAAGGTTTGGGCTGTGGTCTGGGTGGCGGGCCTGTAGTCATAGCGACGAGGGGGCGGCAGGGTCCTGCCTGTGCAGAACCCGGTCCTGTGACAGCCCCAGTCCGCAGTGCGGCGGGCGAACGTGCACGGGCTTGAGCGTCGAGGTCACCAACTGCTCCAGGTACAGGAGGAAGTGCACCCACACCCACATGTCACTTCCTGCTAAGTCAGCAGTAAAACACATTGCATCATTTCCTGTTGGAAATTCTCTTTCTCTCTCCCAACACTAATCTCTGATCTTCCTTAGTTGTTTACTTCTTTACTTTGCTTATATTACAGTCTTTTACTTTTATTCATTTGTCAACATGTTTATTTCAACATTTTCCTTTGTGTTTCAGTCAGTTTTTCTGTCTCTTCTGGCTTCTGTGGGTACAGCAGCCGGTCACAGGCAGCATCGTAACAGGTGTCATCTCCGGTCGCTGGTCACACTGCTCTTGTCGTGACCGTTCTCCGTGTTCCTGCAGAAACGGCGCCTGGACTCAGTGGTCTCCCTGGGCGCCCTGCAGCACGAGCTGTGGCATCGGCTTCCAGGTCCGGCAGCGCGCCTGCAGCAACCCCTCCCCTCTCCACGGGGGCCGTGTGTGCGTGGGGCCGGGCCGCGAGGAGAGGTACGCACCGCCGGGGGCCCGCGCCGTCCCCCAGCCTGCCGCTAATGAGCGCTCTGCGGGGTGAAACGCTCCTGCAAACCGCCTCTGTCCCTCAGATAAAGGGTCGGGTACCCAATTAAGAGTTTAGCTTGAAAGCGCGATTCCCTCAAAAAAAACATAGTGGCTTTAATAATGAATGTGTCCTAGCAACCCATGTGGTCCAGCCGGTTGCTAAGATACCTTTGAATCTGTAGTTTAAAAACAAAATAAGTACAGCAGGGTAGAAATCATCACTGGTTGTGCAGCCAAAGGGTAATAGATGTTTCAAGGTCTCAACACCAGTGTGTTCTCTCCACACCTAATACTGTTGCGTATTAATATGCACCACATCACTTGTCTGTACTCAGCTGTTTTTGCAATGTCAGTGTCATATTTCATCCTTATTTTAACCCATGAAATTGACAAAGGGGAGAAACCTGTAATATCCTGATAATATGTTTTCTGTTTTATGACACATTGCTTTCCTATTCATAATGATAGTAAAAAAATGTAACATTTTGCATAATTGTTTGTGGTAATTTACGTTTTGTGGCATAATTAATGCACTTGTTTAAGGCTTGTTGATATGCTTTGTGAGAATGTGCCTTAGATGGGACCTTACCTCCATTTAGGAATCCTCCCAAAGACCGGACAACATGCATAAGATAAACCAGTTAACAGTATTGCTTTAAAGGGCACTTTAGATGACTCTGTGAGAAGGCATTGGGAATTTATTTATTTTGGTGGTGCATGGATAAATCAAATCTGGACCTTGCCAGTGCCAACCATTGCTAGCAACTCCATAGGGGAACCAAAATTAATTACTTGCTGTCCAAATACTTCCAGACTGCACTGTATGTACTGTATTATGTCTACAGTACGTTTAGCCTGAAAGTGGAAGACCAGAGCAATGGAGCTCAGTTTTTCAGATGAGCCAGTGGCCTGAAAGTGGACTCATGTACCACATAGACAGTGTCCATTTTGTGATTGAATGTACTGTTGTTATATCGGTAGCGATAGTGGTAGAAATGGTGGCGGTGGTGGTGGTAGTTGTAGTATCAGTAGCAACAGAAGTTTATTGTAGCAGTAATATCAAAATGCTCTGCATCAGAGCATCTGCAAAACACTTGCAATTTAGTAGTAGTAATAATAATAGAAATACAACTAATGTAATATTACTACTAACTTTTAGTATGAATGTAGGAAATTATAACACCATATGCCATGGCTTCTCAACCCTGTTCCTATCAGCCTGCAGGTTTGCACTCCAAACCAGCGCACCTCATTCAGCAGATAGAGCTCTCATTGAGCTGCTAATTGGTCGAATCAGTTGTGCCAAATTAGGGTTGAAATGAAGACGTACAGGGCGGTAGATCTTGAGAAACAGGGCTGGGCAGCTCTGCTGTGCGCGGTGGAAACTTGCGCAGGGAGATGAGTGTGGTCAGATTCAGGGTAATCTTTGACTCTCTCTCTGCCTAATTAGAAGAGGTGCCTGCTGTTTTCACACCCCTTTGCTGTTCAATAAGAGACGGGTTTGCCTGTTATGTGAAATTTCTGTGAAAAGGCAACGAGTTGGTGCTCATCGCAGGACTAGAACTCATTGCGCACCAGCAGGACAGTAAGAACGGGAGATGCTTCATTACTGTATTTGCTCCCTGAATCTTATTCATTTCTTTATTCCTTGATAAAATGCACCAGGTTATTTTCTCACTGTGGCACTGACATGACAGTCTAAAAAAGTGTGAGGTGGTAAGTGTAAAATCAGTTGAAAGATTATATATTTTAAAAATATATTTGAAATATGTCAATGTACTGTATACCTTCATATTAGTATATCCTTCACAGTTTGCCACTAGCAGAGATATAAAACGTCATCCATTAGCTTGACTAAATTTATATTCTAATATTTTTACTAAATTTCATGTGTTAATGTACGAATAGGTCATATGCTTGCCAAAAAAAGACAAATAAATGTTCTTATGGCTGAAACATTTAGTCTTGGAAAATAGAAAATATTTGTGCCTAAGGTCTGACAAACGTTTTTTTTTTTTTTAGAACTAAAAATAATAAAATGTCTGGCATTTTCCTTCCCACTGTTCCCCAAAGCTCTGACCTTTTGGCAAGGTTGCGTATCTTCATGCAAGCTGTGGTCCAGCAATTTTAAAATGGACTTGTATACGTAAATATGTTTGTGTTTGCTTGAGTCCAAATTGCATTCATTAATTGTAAGTCAGTCTGAATTACAATTTGTGTATAAACTCCTTGGTGCTCCGCACCACCCAGGGCGAGAGGGTCCCTCCAGGGATACAAGTGTCGTGCCTGCATTGCTATAATTCTTCAACATTCCTCCTCCCTTAAAGCATGGGTGCAGAAAATCCTCAAACGGATCACCCTTGTTGTGCACCCCTGCCTTCAAGGCACTCTAAAGGAATTTTGAGCAGTGTTCTACTTGTAGAAAGGACATAGTGTTTTGTTCCATAAATTAGTCAAAATGCATTGAACTTTTATTAGAATGTGTGCGTAATGCCACATTATTATTATTATTATTATTATTATTATTATTATAATAATAATAATAATAATAATAATAATAATAATGTTATTCTTATTGAATCAATCAGATTCTTTCTACAATGACAAGTGTCCTTGGTGATTTGCTAATGGCACTGCATTATGACTAAGGTTTGATTAGCATTCCTGGGAAAATATGCTAACCTACCGAAAAATCCTTCTATCATTGCAATATAAGAATATGACACATAAAATGTCAGAGGTGACATAAAAAATGTACATTGTACAGTTTCATTATACAGTTTCATCATATAATTATATAAAGCAAGTTGCTGAGGGTTTGTCTGGTGTTATCATTACTCTATCATACGTATTAGGTGACTGTAAATACAATTTATCATCACCTGCTATGTAATACGCACTGAAATTTCACTGAACTCAGTGAAATTGAATGTAAAACTATTAGGTTCATTTAATTAAATTAAATGAGTCAAATTAAGATGTTCTTCAAGTTACCAAGAAGAATCTTTCACTTTTTTCATTGCTTGATAAAGTGACAGTCAAGTGATTGAACATAGCTGTCAAGATGTTAATAATGTTAACTCAGTTGGTGTTAAATTATGATAGATTATGATTTCTGTGATTTCCAACATGTATTTGCTTGTTACTGCACAGCTGGTGTTTAGTGTAAAATAAGTTCTGATGCACAGTAAAATATTCAGTGTTGAGTGAATACCAGGGGTGAAAAATCCAAGCTTAAAAAAGTCATTGCTAATTAGTGAAAGCTGCTGGCTGAGTTAATGGGTGGAAGAAACACAGGTAGAAGACTTCTCCTTCTGTCCTCTGGACTTTCCACCTCTGCCTCTTACAGAGTGCACATGGTCCTTATTGAGCTCATATAAACTCTGCTAGTTAAATTAATTCAGTGCCACACATTTTACTGCATGCTTCCACATCTAAAAGAGTACATATGTTCCTTGTTGGATTAAAATAAACTGTGATTTAACACTGATAATGTTAACTACCCTTTTCCACAGATGATGAAACACTCTTAACTGTTAGATACATTGACATGCATTGTTTGTCAGTCACACTGCTGTTTTAGACACTGCATTTATTTAGCAGAAGGATGCTAAACTGCCTTCTGTTCACAGGTACTGCAATGAGCACCTTCCCTGTCCCCCGCACGTTTACTGGTCGGGCTGGTCGCCATGGGAACGCTGTTCGGCGCCCTGTGGAGGAGGGGTGCAGTCACGGCGGAGGGCGTGTGAGAACGGGAACGAGTGTCCCGGCTGTGGCTTGGTACGCACTCGCCAAAACTCATTACGCTTCTGTTAGCATCCAGGCTGCCCTTACTTTACACCAGGATGGGCAGCGGAGAATGGCCTCCCCCTCTGTAGCTGGGGTCCTCCTGAGATTCCTTCTCACTGGGAATTGTTTTAGGGGTTCACGCCTGGTTTCTGCCCAAAATAAATAGAACGTATTTGAATTAAACTGTGACACATCACTAGTTCCTCAGGTGCTTACTAGTAGAAACATACAGTAAGTACCTAAGAATGTTACAGCATTTACACTAAGAGGGGTGTTCTCGCTTAGTGTGGAAATCTCAGCTGATGGACAGTGCTGCCTGCCTGCTTGTCTGATTTGATGTACGTTAGCACATATAGAGTATGACCCACTATAAACCATTCCTGTCTATTGTTTGGGGAAACTTTGACCCACTATAAACCATTCCTGTCTATTGTTTGGGGAAACTTTGATAATAAATTCAACCTATTGATATGAACATGAGATTTTGACAGCAGAGTTAAATGGTTAATTATTTTTTTGTTCAGAGGCATACCTTGGCCGCCTTTAAAGCTATGAGTAGTGAGACCAAAAATATTGTAAATGTAGTTCAGTATGCAGTAGGCATTGTTTTGTTTCTGGAATTCCAAAAAAACATACTTTGACATTTGAGATCTGCCACAGAGTAGCAGTAGTAGTGTTTCTTACATGTCATAATGCAGCCATTCTGAATTTTGGGCTAGAAAAAAAGGCAATCTGCTTCTTTCCTCCACAGGTAGAAACTGTAGTTTTCCAGCTTCTGCTGTGTATTGACTGGTGATCAGTGATGTAGAGGAGGACTAAGTGCAGGGTGATAGTGGGGAGGGCCCTTGGGTTTGGTCCTGTACTTATACTTACCCTTGCTCTTCCAAGGGCACGACTGAATGAGCCAGACAGAAATCTCTACTGATGAAGGTCATCAACCCTCACACTGAAATAAGAGTTTTCTGTAGATCTCATTTTGGCGGGGCAACACAACAGGACATTTTCTCCATTTTTTTTTGTAGGGGCACTAATAGTTCCAACCAAAGCAACATGATAATACTGGGGGGGGGGGGGGTATTTGATGTCTTCCCAAAGATGTCTCCCCTGACACCCCCCGGGACCTAAGGCCATCACTGAAATCATATTTTACAGTTCGGTCAGGTTGGCTTTAGCTAAAGTATATTCCCATCTGCATACACACACCTCAAAAGGGTATTGCTGCCATAGCTTGGATTGTGTGTGATTCATTTGTTCATTTGCCAGGTCTACTATTCATAACCAAGATGTTGGTTCTTTTTAAGCAAAGTGCAGAAAGACTACAGGGCCAAGAATTTTCAGTGTCATTGATGTGAATTAAGATTGATGTGACCTTTTCTGTCAGGTTTGTTTTCTGCTGTCTAAGCCTGCAGAAAGACACAATGACTCTAAATGTGACACTATGCAGTGCTTTGCTGTATGTGTGTTGTACTCCACAAACCACTGATTAATGTATGTAAGGGTTCACAAAGTGCTCTGTTCCTATCTGTTTAACGAATAAGTGACACATTTCTTTGTGTGACACAAAGCTTTGCTTTCCCCCCACTGTTTTTAATAACTTCCGTGACCCCGAAAGGAGTCATCATCCAATTTATGTTTCTGTGAGTGATTTTCAATTCGTGCATTGGTATGAGTGAATAGAATTAGTTAGCATTAGTTACCCGGCCTTTTTTAGTGTTGCCATGACTACCTGTATGACCTTGGGAACTGCCTCACTTTCATAATTGCCGTATGTCGTTAAGGTGATTCATTAAACAAAGATTCAGTGGTAAAAATGCCACCTGCTCTTCTGTCTCAAGCAGATGGGACATTACTGCTTTTTCATTAATCGGTGAAAATACATCATTTTATGCAGCTAGATTGAAGTGTTATTCAAAGGATGCAGTATGTTTTATAATTCTGAATTACATTGCTTGGAAATAACTGCACAGAGAAGGGTTTTTTTCTTAGTCATTATAAACATTTTGCACTCAAACTGTAATTAAGTTCTATTAAACACACACTTAAATATAGAGTCGTAGCTGAATGTTGGAAAAGTTTGCAGTAGGAGCTTTTGGCTTCCTTTTGACTCTTTCAGGATTTGATCGTCACAATCCATTATCTCTGCAAAGTAGGTGGCATCACATGTGTCTTAGACCTCAGAATGACCTTCTGAAAATTGGCAAACCATCTGCAAATGTAACTGCAGTGTCACTCCAAAAGTGTAACCAGTATGCAAATGTACCATGACTATAAGACAGTGATAAGCTGACATCATCACATTAATCAATCATTCAGATGCAGCTTTAATGACAGACTTTGAGATGCTGAATTGTTACCAGTACTATAACTGTGACCTAGATAGCATCCCAAAAATGAAATAAGTGGCACATAAGGGCAGTTTATAGTCCAGCGACAGAGCGTCACTGTGACTGGAAAACTGCAATGGATGTTGCTGGTCACAGCGACATTTGGTTTGTACTCCAGGCGACTGGAGTGTGTTTACATATATGTGCTAAGGAAATTTCAGGTATGCCTGATTTTGTGTCTGTTCCTGCTCTGATTGGACAGGAGTTCCAGGCCTGTAACAGTTTCCCCTGCCCGGACCTGAAGAAGACCACGCCCTGGACTCCCTGGGCTCCGGTGAACATCTCCGACCACGGCGGCCATTACGAGCAGCGTTTCCGCTACACCTGCAAGGCCAGCGTGCCCGACCCCTCCCTGCTGGAGGTGGGCCGGCAGAGGATAGAGATGCGCTACTGCTCCAACGATGGGTCCACCGGGTGCTCTACTGACGGTGAGTTTCTCTCTGTCTGTCTGTCAATCAGTCCATGTCTCTGTGAGGTGCTGTACTGACGGTGAGTCACTTTACCTGTCTGTCTGTCCATCTATCAATCAGTCCATGTCTCTGTGAGGTGCTCTACTGACGGTGAGTCCCTTTACCTGTCTGTCTGTCCATCTGTCAATCAGTCCATGTCTCTGTGAGGTGCTCTACTGACGGTGAGTCCCTTTACCTGTCTGTCTGTCCATCTGTCAATCAGTCCATGTCTCTGTGAGGTGCTCTACTGACGGTGAGTCCCTTTACCTGTCTGTCTGTCCATCTGTCAATCAGTCCATGTCCCTCTATAGACAATGAGTCCCTCTAAGGGTCTGTCTATTTTCTACTTTCTTTCTATCTCTCTCTTTCTCTTCTGTCAAAATCTGCTCCCCTCTCTGTCAATCTCTGCTTTTTCTGTTATTCTCTCTATCTGTCTTGCAGTCCCCCTCTCTGTTTTCTCCCTCTCATTCTCTCTCACTATCCACCTGCCTCTCTCTCTGTCACTCCTTTTTCTATAAATATTTTTCACCATCTATAACTCTATATGCTTTAGTCTCACAATCACATTATCTGTCTGTCTGTCTGTCTCCATTTCTGAAAGGAAATGTTTTGGTACCTTTTGTGACAAGTCATTAATACAGTGCTACCAAAGCACTGTATTAATACTTTGTTGACAATTACAGTGCTGAACTCATGAGTCACAAGGGGAGAAGAACATAAATTAAATAGTAATTGTAATACATTAAAATGCATTGATATAGCGAGAGCTGTGTAACCAGTGTCCCTCTCTTACTCACCTGGTGGTGAGGTCCCTCTGTATAAGTCTGTCTGTGTGTCTGTCAGTACCTATCATTCTCTTTGTCAATAGAAAGGGCATCTTCTAGTAATTAGCTGTGCATAGTGGGAGAGAAACTAATGCCTAAATGCATGAGCTGCAGTAGACCCTCTCCATCGATTGGAGTGCATCAGCTGGAAACTAGAGGCCAGGAGTAGAAATTAAAATGGGCAGCACACAGAAGCCTCTTCTTACTTTGTCATGGCTTGTGAACGAAATGTGCCTTCACCCTTTTTTCTGTACAAAGCTCTCCTTTTCTGAGCTGTTTTACAGTGCACCTAAATTATGTTTTTTTTGTCAAGATACTCTTGTACTTATTCTTTTTCCAGCTGGAGGGTTATTTTTATTCTCGTTATACCCTTTGTCAGAACCTATATGTTTTTCAGATTTTTCTGTTGGTGAAGGACAGAGTTGCCTTTAAAGAACCTTTTCACATCACAGCACAATGCCGAAGCAAAAGCAGAACTGAGATAGCAAATCGAAATGAGTAACGACTGGTAACTGCTATAACCATTATTCTATACTCCATGTTATTCTGTGCAACAAAACTAGCCTCCATTCCTATTCCATTTGTTTGGATGGAAACCTTTTAACATTAGAGTGCATGGACCTGTGCACAGGTGTGTGTGTGTGTGTGTGTATATGTTCTTGTGAATGCAAGTGTATGTTTGTGTGAGCATTTTCTAGCGTGTGTGCGTATGCATATATTCCTCTTTCTCATTCCCATTCCTATCAGTAATTGGCATGTACCGTAATGACTTGTTTCTCCCAAGATACATCGTTTTTCTGAAAATGTTGTAAACTTAGTTCAGTGATCATTGCACTGATCCGGCTGCCGTGGCCTAATTTCTCAGCCACGCACACGTGGCTGTTCTCAAGGCTTCCCATTACCCTCAGATTCAACAGCGCTTTGAAGATCTCAAGGCGGTAACGCATTGGTGCCTCTGTTAGGAAGGAGCACAGCGCAAATGACAGTCATTACCTCACAGCTCAATCAGACGACTCGTGGCCAGACCTTCAGGTTCATGCGCTTCAGCAGAGACTGAAAGGACACAACTGATGATGGGGTTTGTCATTTTACTCTTCATTTTCCCAGGCCTGCACATGATTGCCTGTTTTCTCTTCAGAGAAAGAGATCTCTGCCGCTTTTCAGAGCACTCTGGACAAGGCCAGCCCTGAATTCGTTTTCTTTCTCTAACACTGTAGGCTGCGGTTTTCCTGTTATGGAAAAATCACCTGTGAAATGTGCCTTCAAAAGTAAAAATCACATTTTCACAAGTGAATTTGATATACTTACATGTTATAAAAGTTTCAAAAATTCAATAAAAGTCTGCCTTTCGTCTTATAAGTCGGGTTTCATCTCATAAGGGGCGCTTAGTTTGTTTCTGGTCTCTTCATCAAGGGAGTCATCATGCAAACCCATGAGGCAATAATGCCATAAAGCTGCTTTTACATTTAAGTTGGAAAAACGAATTTTCCCGGGAATTCAGGGGCAAAAAAGTTATCATGATGACTGTCATTGTGGGCCCTGAGCCTTGTGCATTGTTAGTTCAGTCACTGGCTCAGAGAAAACCAAACTCTTCAGTAATGCCAGTGAAACCCAGGATCACAGGTACCGTATTGCTCTGTTTCAACCTTGGGAGCACGTACACCTTGTCTTCATAATTATGCCCCTTTGGTCTTGGCTTGGTATAAACACTAAACAACTGCCTCTAATCCTCAGAGCCACCACAGAGAGTGTTACAGAGTTTTAATTGACTTTTCGCTAATCAATTAAAATGGCTTCCTTGGGGCTTCCAAACTGCATATTTGACAGCTCTGGGAATTGTACTGGAGACCGTAAATTGTGCTGCCTGATCTCCAAGTACTCTTCATTAATTTTACGGCTTTGTGGACAAGGTCCTTCGGCTTGGCCCCCGGCGCTGATCTGAGGCAGGACATGCTGTGGTGGTGATCCTCATTTGTCCAAGCTGTGAAGCAATGGAAATTTCATGTAAAAACTGAAACCCGTTTGCAGTTTTAAATTGGGCTCTCGGAGGAGATGGGTTGCATGGTCTGTCTTAGCTGCCCACTCAAGTTTAATCAACAGAATTACACTTACATATTGAATGTGGAAATATTCCCATGTAAACATATTCCCACATAGTTATTATCATAGACAATTCCCACATAGATATTGACATAAACAATTCCCACATAGATATGAAGTGGGTTTGTCAGTAGTGTGTTTTATGTGTCCTCTCATGTGCAGAGTGAAGTGGTTAGTCGCCTTTTATAGATCAGTGAGATGTCTGCATTTGTCTATTTTGTCTCTACTGTCTGTTTTAGTTTTTAGATTGTGTCTGTACGCTCTTTGGCTCAGTGTGAGGGTGTCTGAAGTCTGTTTTTATCTGTGTGTCAGCAGTCAGTGTTTTAACTGAAGGAAGCAATAGTCTTGAATCTGAGTGAAGGTGTCAGTTGTGGTCTGCTTTGACTGTTTGCCAGATGTCAGTCGTTGCTGGGAGTGTCTGTCTGTGTTTGTTGAGTGTGAAGTCATCTGTAGTTTGTTTTAGTTCTGAAATGAAAGTGTCATTAGCCTGTTGTAGCTCAAAGTTAAGGCATCAGTAGTTTTATTTAGTTCTGCAATGAAAGTGAGCTAAAATACTATTGACTATTGACTGTTCTAAAAGTAACTACTAATGTCTTCACTCACAGCTAGAACAGACTATCGACGGATTGGTGAGGACATCAGTTGTTAGTTATGGTCTGATTGATGGTGTCAGTAGTCCATTCTAGCTTAGAATTAAGACGGCGGTAGTTTGTTTTAGCTTGGGGTGAATGATGGTGTTGAGTTTTAGCCCAGAGGGAAAGTTCCGGTAGGCTGCCTTATTGCAGATAAAAGCGTCAGTGGTCTGCTTAAGCTGCGCGCTCATGCTCGCTCTGTGCCCTCCGGGGGCGTGCGAGGGATTCAGATTTATCGTAGGCCTCGACGCCAGCCCTCACCCAGGGTGACCCGCGCAGCGCGTCCAGGTGTGAGCAGATTGCCAAGTGCCCTGCCGTCTCCCGGGCGACGAGGGGGGGCTCGCCAGCAAAGGCGATGATGTCACCGCCTGACCTGAATGTATAATTGGGCGTCTGTCACACAGCTCTCTCACAATGCAGCCGCCACCCCGCAGAGGCGTCGGGCCGCAGAAGGTGGAGAAGCGTGGAAAATCGATACCAACCTGCTGTGGGCTGCCATCCGCTAACTCGCGTGTAATACAGAGCTGTGCCTTGCTGTGCAAGACCAACCCATCTCCAAGGGCTGTGGATTCCATTACAATGCAGTGGACTACCCTCTCATTTAAAATACATATATTCATTCTTTCTTGGGGAATATATAAATATATATATATTTCTCTCAAGGTCTATCTAAGTTGAAGTTCATTTAGCTGTCGCAATGATTTTAAAATGGTGTGTAGAAGCAGCACCCCAGATATTTTGTTCTCATCCCTCTTAAGGTCTGTGAAACAACCCCACAGACGGTGTGTAGTTCTGTTCTAACTCGCAGCCAGAAGCCACTGTTATTGAGCCCTTACATCAATAACAATAACAATTACTGTTAGTTTACTTTAGTACACAGCCAAAGGTCAAATATAGGGCAGAAATTGACAATATGTAAATACATGCATACATTGTGTTCTATAAGAAGGAAGCTTCTGGGTCAGAGAGTAAAAGGCAAATGCAAATGAGCAAATGCTGCATGGAAATGCTGAATATTCAAACTGACTTTTTAAACTATTCTGTCTTTTTCTTCTCACTTCCATTTGGTGCTGGTAAGGTTAGCTCAGAATAACAGCAGTGTAGTATGTGATGGTGTAGAAGGCTGTGTGGATACTGTGCCTGACTCTGACCCCGTCCGTGCCCTTTTCTGCAGGAGACCTCCTGCGGTCCAGCCGGATCACCTCCCCCATGGTGAACGGCGGGTGGTCGCCCTGGGGCTCCTGGGCCCAGTGCAGCCGGGACTGTGGGCGCGGTATCCGGAACCGCAAGCGTGTCTGCAGCAGCCCTGAGGCCAGATACGGGGGCATCCCCTGCCTGGGGCCCGCTCTGGAGTACCAGGAGTGCAACATCAACCCCTGCCCTGGTGAGAGGCCCACCCCCAACCCAGCGGCAGTGTCATGTCACACGGCGATGGGCATGGACCTGTGGTTATTTGCATCGCACTTCTGTGCTGTTGATGAAACGTGTTAGCTGTTGATGAAACATGTTTTTTGAGTTCATATTTGGAATCTGACATTCATTTCCACCAGCTCAACATCTCCACTGACCTCTCTCTCACAAACATGTAGAGCCTCACTTCCATTCTCTCTCTCTCTCCCTCTCGCTCTCTCTCTTTTTCTCTCTTTCTCTTATTCTCTCTCTCATCCTCTCTCTCCCTCTCACATTCTCTCTCTCACGCTTTCAATCTCTCTCTGTCTCTCCCTCTCTCTCATTCTCTCTCACTCTTTCTCTCTCATTCTCTCTCTCATTCTCTCTCTCTTTCTCTCGCAGTGGATGGTGGTTGGTCGTGCTGGTCCCCCTGGTCGAGGTGCTCCCTCCCGTGTGGAGGGGGACACTACACACGCACACGGACCTGCAGCAGCCCCCCTGCTGCCTACGGAGGAGACATCTGCCTGGGCTTGCACACTGAGGAGGCCCTGTGCAACACCCAGCCCTGTCCAGGTACACACACACACACACACACACTGAGGAAGCCCTGTGCAACACCCAGCCCCATCCAGGTACACACACACACACACACACACACACTGAGGAAGCCCTGTGCACCACCCAGCCCTGTCCTGGTACACACACACACACACACACACACACTGAGGAAGCCCTGTGCACCACCCAGCCCTGTCCTGGTACACACACACACACACACACACACACACACACACACTGAGGAAGCCCTGAGCAACACCCAGCCCTGTCCAGGTACACACTCACCCACACTGAGGAAGCCCTGTGCAACACCCAGTTCTGTCCAGGTACACACACACACACACACACACACACACACTGAGGAAGCCCTGTGCAACACCCAGCCCTGTCCTGGTACACACACACACTCTGAGGAAGCCCTGTGCAACACCCAGTCCTGTCCAGGTACACACACACACACGCACACACACTGAGGAAGCCCTGTGCAACACCCAGTTCTGTCCAGGTACACACACACACACGCACACACACACTGAGGAAGCCCTGTGCAACACCCAGTCCTGTCCAGGTACACACACACGCACACACACACTGAGGAAGCCCTGTGCAACACCCAGTCCTGTCCAGGTACACACACACACACACACACACACACATTGAGGAAGCCCTGTGCAACACCCAGCCCTGTCCAGGTACACACACACACACATACATACACACACTCACCCACACATACAAACACACACACGCACACACACATGCATACACACTCATGCACACACACGCATAAACACACACATACACATACACACATGCATACTCACACTGTCACACACACACACACACACATACACATGCTCACGCACACACACATAAACACACACATGCATACGCACATACACACACACACACACACACACACACATTGCGTGCATTTGGCTGAGGGCCTGTCCCCATGTTTCCTCTGCAGAGAGCTGGTCTCCATGGTCACGCTGGTCGCAGTGTGAGCCCACAGGCTTGCAGGTCCGTGTTCGCCACTGCAACATCCTCTTCCCCACTGGAAACCAGTGCACAGGGAACAGCACAGAGACCAGGACCTGCGCCTACGACTCCAACCTGATCCCAGGTCAGCCAGCGTGATTGTGCGTGTATGTATGTATGTATCCAGTGCATTTTTTAAGCTGTTGTGCATTCAGTGTCATCCTAACCTTTCTTTTCTGTAGTGTGAGGATAGGATGATCTGAGGCAGATAAACTGGAGAGCCTTTAGCATTGTCCACTAGAGAATGTGGACTATGTTTTGAGATTAATCTGTATATCATCATGTATAATCTGTATTCCAGGCCACATACATAGTCATATTCAGCACTACCATTCTGTCTGTAATTGCATCTTCATGAAAGGATGTCACTTCTCTCTTGTTAATGGGTGCACAGTGTAGTGCTGATGTTCTGAGGTTTGTTTACCTGTGATTCAAATTCATCAATCTGTTGAATTGACTCTGAGTTTGACATCTATCAGAGTAATGACCAGGTTTTTTTTTCTTCCCAGAATCCAATGCACAGTCCAGTTTGGAAAAGAGACGTTGTGAAGGTAATATTTCACTCATCCTCCTGTACTGAACTGCACTATTCTGCTGTTTGAGCCCCCGTTCAGCTGTATCATATGCAGGGAAATGTGAAATTTTGCATTGTTTTATCATTCTTTTCTGCAGACAACACATAAAAGCACTCTGGATGGTAAGTTATCATTCAGTGGTTTGAAGTGTTTATTACATTAGAAGCTTCGGGTTAATATGAAATTGTTCAGGTAAAAATATGAACAACAAATCGCAGAGTAGGTGTTTATTTCATTATTTATCAAGCGAGCTCCATGTAATTAGATGCCAGTGGCAATGCTGGATTAAAATGTGTGAGTTGTCCATTCAAATGATTTCCCCTGTTTTTCTTTTCATTATACTTGCTGCCTTTTGATGGATAATTAGACCCAAAGATGGTGATAGATTTGACACGTATACGCTGACATAGGCCCTGAGGTCAAACTGTATATTTAGCATTGGTAGGAAGCTGTTTATCGATGGAAACGTTTTAGCAAAATTCTAAGTTTGACTAGCCCACAGGGAGAAAGATGTGCATCAGCAAACATTTAAAAATAAAAGTGACGGCAAAACAGGTTTTATTTTGTGTGATTTCATCTGTAACACGCTCACAGTGGAACATTTCACAGCTCTGTGTGACACAGGCACGGCAACAGAGACTCTAAGCATTCTGCACTCGACTCTGTCCTGGTTCTCCCTCCATTTACCTGTCACTTCTAGCGCGCTGCGTCTGGTCTTACCTCTACGGCAGATGAGCATTAAGAGAGGAGCGAAACTCATTTCTCTGAGTCTCACTCGGTAGTTCCTTGTCAGTTTTTATTTATTACATTTTTTTATTACCACATTGAGGCTTGATTTTCAATTTGATGCATTGATGCATGCAGCTTTTAGTCATTGGTCCTATTATTTATGTACATTCAGAAAATGCACATGAAATATGCATTTGCATGAGGGTCCGATGGGATTAGGCAGTAATACGTGAAATCAATCTAGCTTCTCAATCCATGTTCACTGAAATCCATACAAAAACAGATGGAATCCTGCTAAACCTAACTTTAAAATAAGTGAAATTTTAAATGTGAAATATGCATAACACCTTTATATATAGATGCACTTTTTGAAGCCATTGTAAGCAAACCTTACACCTCTTCACTTTAATCATAAAGTAATATACAGCATGTACTGTGTTTGAATACATTCACAGCCCATTAGTCATTAAGCCACAGAGGGCCTTTGGCAGTTTGAATGTAAAATGGTCAGTGTTAAATCAACTCAGAGTAACGGAGCCCATTTTATTCCCTTTGGACTCTTATAAACTCTGTTCTGGTGGAATGAAATGAAATGAAATTGAACGATAGTGTGATGTGTTTGTGTGCCCTCTGCAGCTGATTTTAACTGGTTTCATATGCTGGCTGTGGGACTCAGTAGCTCTATCCTGGGCTGTCTGTCCACTCTGCTGGTCTACACCTACTGCCAGCGCTACCAGCAGCAATCCCACGATGCAACGGTCATCCACCCCGTGACCGCCGCCCCGCTCAACACCAGTGTCACCAACCACATCAACAAGCTGGATAAGTACGACTCTGTGGAGGCCATTAAGGTCAGTTCCTTGGTCGGGAAAGGGGTCCGCTTAAAGCAAAAAACAAATCAATCACACAAAAGGTCAGCTCCTGTCAGGGTTTAGCGGTGTTCCTGATAAATATGTGCACTAGGGACCAGTGGGAGATGATGACTGTGGGGTTTCCTGTCAGCCAGATCTCATACATTATGTCATTTAGTTGACATAAGCAATGTCCGCTTCGGCTGTCCTAGACAAATAAAGGGAGTGTTTCTGACCTACTGTGTTAGTATTGTAGCTCATCCAACCGTGGATGAGAAACGTGTCTACACAGAAGTGACAGGTGCCTTTGGAATATTGAACCTTGCCAGCTTATTTTTCCACTCACACCACCCCCTCCCGTTACTCATGGGTATTTCATGATGAAATTCCAGGCAAGAGGGTGCAATTAATTTGATTGTTACTGTATGTAAAGGAAGGATTAATTTTTTTTACATTTAACCTGTTGGATGAATATCTAACCAAAAGGTTGGAAGGTTGGTAGGAAATGTTATCAGGAGTGAAGTAAAACTTTTGTGAACACGCATGTGAAGATATCATGCATATGTTCAGAACCATATTGTTCAGTGACAAAGTGAGTTTTATGCCTTGCATTGTTTTGGAAGACCACACTGGTCAGTTTATTTCTCCCATAAAATACTTCTCATGATGTAGCAGTTATGATGCAGTATGCATTTTATTCTTGGCAAACTGCATTTCAATTGCAGTGCTGCTGAAACAGAGGTCATCTTCAGATGAAAATACTGCAGTCAGAAAATGCTCAGATATGGTGATGAATATTATTATATTTTAAATCTGTATTCATCCCATCATAAAATTCCTACAATGCTCAGTTATTAATTATTTTGATATGTTAGGTGATGAACTGTTGCATTAAAATTTTGGAGTCACTTCCATGAAGAAGTATTGCGCTGTGATAAATGCTAAATGATAAATGTTAGCTAAATGGCAAAAATGTGTTTACAATCCATAACCAAGAGGTATTCAATCTTGAGTTTTATAAGTCATATTGAATAGTTTTACTTCATTTCAGTGCAAAGTTAATTTAAACTGTGCCCATTCATTACTTGGTTACAGTCTGTAACTCCATTTGTGTTTTTATGGGAAGTTTTATTTGGCTAAAATGAAAACCAATTGTGTTTGTGCCAGCAGTTTCACAACCGAGTTTTCATCTCATTTGTCTCGTTTCCTGCTGTTCAGAAACCTTATTTTAATCTGTCAAATGTAATTCAGTGTTAAACCCTATTTATAACCAGCAGCGAGCAACATGGCATGGCACTTTTTGATTTGATGTCTTGTTTTGTAGGTGCGTCCCTGCCCTTTCCTCTTGTTAGAGACCTGGTTTTAAGGGCCTGTCAATTTTCTCAGCCTCTGTTTAAATACAAATGAACAAACGCATCCACATCACGTTAGAGTGTTTATTTACTTGGTATGCTATCTTTACCTGGGCACTTAAACTAAAGAGCCTGCATTTAATGTAACTGTCTATCTATATTTCAATGAGGGAATTCAAGTGTGGTAGCAGTGGCTCCAGGCTACCGCAGCAATGACCCACCTGAGATTTGGACAAGCAGCCCTGCTATAATATTGCATTAAGCTGCACACACTGCCCTGATTAGTCTTGACATGGATAGCGCCTAGATGCAGTCATATATGTGCATACACTCTCTCACTCTCTCTCTCTAGCGTTTCCTATCTCTCACACACAGCTGCGCATGCATGCAGACACACGTGCATGAACACACATGCGCGCACACGCAGAGACACACACGCACCAGCACACATGCTCAAATCAAGGCTTTATCTCTTCACTCAAACATCCACTATGCATACTTTGTACACACGTCCTGCAGACATTTTAAATGAAAGCCGCATACTCACTCCTTGGGTCATTCTCCTTCATTCCTCTCCCTCTTCACAGCCTGATGTTTCCGTTCTGTTGCCCCCGGACGACCACAGCATGCGCCCTCCTTTGACCTCTAAAATTGGGACGTCCAGTGGCCGGGAGATTTTCTACTACTAACTACTGACCCCTGTCTGACCTCTTCCGTATTCCGTCCCCCCCTCCCCGAGAGCTTCTGATTGGTTGCAGGTCTGCTCAGAGTTCTATTTGCAGAAAGCATCCACTCCCATTCCATGTCATTGGACCAGCCCTTACCTTGTGAAATCACTGTGAGACCATATGTTCATTTTCCATAAGATGTCCTCTTTCTTTGTCTTAATGTGCTTTATCAAACCGTTGCAGTTCTGGGTCCGACTGTATAACCATCAACTAATCAGGCAAAATACTTGCTCTCATTCCCATGGTCACTGTAATAAAATGAAAACATCACTCTGATGTTCCACCTGACTTTTAATAGTTCTTGCATACATTTAGCAGCTGAAGGAATATTTATCTGGTAAAAAAAAAAAATCCATTATGGTGACTCAAGGAAGTAAACATACTCTCCCGATAAAATAGAAAATGTGATTTGACAAATTATGTACATTTATTGCATGATACATGATCTCTGACCACCCGACTGGACTGATACATGTAAGATACACAGTTATGCTGGCAGGTCCTCTGTCTGCTTAGCCGGTGATGCTGATATGTTTTTTCTCATTTTATTTCCAGATTTTCAATAAAAACAATCTGATTTTAGAGGAAAGGAATAAGTACTTCAGTCCTCACCTGGCAGCGAAGACTTACGCTAACGCCTACTTCACAGACCTGAACACCTACGATGACTAGCCTTGGGCTGCTTCCTGATGACTTCACCCTCTGCGATGAGTTTTTTACTCATGGATTTGCATTGAAATGTTCATCTTTTTCTATGGACTGCATTGTGGTTACTTCACTAGTAGCCCTAAAGTAAAGAAGCTCTTAACTCCCAGCCAGCCAAAGGACATCAGTACTTTTTCAGATGCCTGGGGGAAGACTTATTTCAGTGACTCCTCTCAACTCTGCAAATGCTGCAGTGAAGGCCTGCTGGGGGTAGGAGGGGTGACTTTGAAAATGTGTTTTTGTTGCAAAAAAAAGAGGAAGGAAACTCTTTTTCTATCTTTCAGAAAACCTGTGGAGAGATGGTACTGGATGACTGCATGACTTAACTGAACATGTTGCCTGTTGCCTCATTTCTGCATGGTCACCTCATCCCAAAGGCGTCAGGTTCTGCCTGCAAATTACAGAGAGATGGTAAAAAGTCTGAATAAGAATAAACCTTGTCCTTCCGAAACAAGGGACATACGTGTTAAAGAATGTGTCCTCCTCATAATTCGTCCTGGCAAGCTTAATGATGGCAGGAGTAACCCTGTTTAAGGAGGTGACATCACAATGAAAAAACACACCATGTGGGGAAAGAGTTAGCAGAGCTACCGGAACTCTGCCAGCTCCTGAGCTCCATTGAGTTCAGTAGGGCTGGAGGTGTGTTTAGGGAATAGGGGAGTGGTTGTGAAGATCACATCTGCAGTAAGGAAACATTTTGACAAGGCTGTCATTTCTCCTGATGGATCTGTCTGGCTGCCACCCTTCTTCTGTCCTGTGGAGTAAGAACTGATATGTGTCGGCTGTCCAGCGCTGTCCAACCAGGGCCGGGTTAGACAGCTGAGGTGCGGGTGGGCCTCTGGAAATATGTATTCATATTGTCTTAATGCCTTTGTTGGAAACTGTCTAAATATCATTGTGAAAGTGAGCAGTGAATCCACTGTCAGTCATATGGCTTTGTAGCTTTTTGTTAGCACAGTGCAGCGTACGGCCCAAATTCATTCTAACACACCGTGTGCTTTTTGTCTTAAAAATTGGAATAATAAATTGAATGTTTGTTTGTTACTTGAAAGAAACTGTTTGTTTTTTTTGCTTTCACAGCTGCTGTGAGTTCAGCAGGTTAACTATACAAATATGAACTTAACAAAAAATAACAGCTTATTCGTAACAGTTAAAGATAAGGGCACAATGAAGTGATTCATGGTAGATTGAATCTGGGCCTAGATCTTTGGCAGCATTTCAAGCTCAGAACAGATGCATGTTTTATTTTAATTGCTAACAAGGTTCAGTCTCAGTGTTCAAGGATCAATCAACCACACCACACCTTAATGCTGAGAAAAATAATTGATCTTCAGCACACATTTTTTATTGTTTGAAATGACCCTGGAAAAAAAGAAACGTTGTCGTTAGATTTAATGAGATAACGTGAAGATCACACTCCTTTCTGTGGAGATGCTTGACAACAAAGTAACTTTTTTCTTAACACACACTGAAAGTGATTTAGTTTACATTATAACCGATTAACCTTATTTGTGCTCATGCAACAAATTAATGAGAAGCATTTATAGATGGAATTGATTATATACCTTAATTGCTTTTAACATATTTTGTAATAATGTAGTTTTATTGTGTATTTCAACAGAAAGTGTTTGTTTCTTAGGAAATAAATATTAAATTGTCATTATGAACAATGTGATTTTGGTGAGAAATCTTTGCTTTCTGGGAGAAAAGAAGATAATGAGTTTGGGATCTTTTGTTGATAAGCAAGTACCATTGTACAACTGTGTGTGGATTATGCGATTAGCTACTATGTACACATTAGTTACTTGACCAAATGTCCCCTCAGAGGAGTATTTCCTGAATTTAAGAAAAGCATATTTGCGTGTTGGCAAAAGCTCAGTTTTAAATCTGCACATGCATGCTATGAGATGGCACATGAATGTCATGTGATACCACTTCAGTGTGTGCCACAAAAAATAAATTCTGTTCTACATTTAATACTAGATACCAGGAACCATGAAAGTTGTTATATGCATTTATGAAAACCATCCGTGTTGAATGGATGACTGGAATTGAAAGGAAGGAAGCAACATATGACAGGAGGTTTTGGTGGAATTTATATGGGTGGAGGTGAGGGCGGTTGTGGGTATGAATGTAGTAAGTCTTAGAAATCCATGGTAATGGTGATGGACCAATTGCACAGCCTTATTATGGAAGTGACCTTTCAGTTAACTGCATTTAATCAGTTAATCAGTTTGCTCGCACCAGACGCTGAAATGTTCACACACATCCTTTCATTTGAATTATTGCATTGGGAAGTTTCTATGTAGAACCAGTTATTCAAAGCAAAAGGTGTTCCTAGTCACTTTCAATGTGTACTCTCCTGTTTTAAATGGTGCCTTAATAATTGTAACCGGAGGGCGGTTAGATTTTAGGGTTAGGATTAGGGTCACGAGGCGGCACGGATGGTGCAAGGAGGTCCTGGGTTCGAATCCCCCTCGGCCGGGGCCCCTCTGTGTGGAGTTTGCATGTTCTCCCCGTGTTTGTGTGGGCTTCCTCCGGGTACTCCGGTTTCCTCCCAAAGTCCAAAGACATGCAGGTTAGGCTGATTGGAGAGTCTAAATAGCCCATAGGTATGAGTGTGTGAGTGAATGGTGTGTGTGCCCTGTGATGGACCGGCAACCTGCCCAGGGTGTATTCCTGCCTTTCGCCCAATGTATGCTGGGATAGGCTCCAGCCCCCTGCGACCCTGTTCAGGATACGCGGGTTCAGATAATGGATGGATGGATGGATGGATGGATTAGGGTCACGATGTGCACATTAACAGTATTAATTGAACATGGAGACACAAAACACTCAAACACAGGCGTTGGAGTGCCTAAGTTCCGGTTGGGGAATTAAAAAGTACTGCTAACTTCAACCTCTTCAACTAGCAATTACAGTTCTCTTGCAGGAGGTTATTGTTTTGATGTAGACTGGTCGTTTTCTTGAGCAAAAAGTATTAACGCACTCCAGAGTATAAAGCAAATGTCATTGTGACCTGTGACATCCATTGCATGTCGCCAGTCAGTGTCGTTCTGTCATTGGACTATAAACTGGCCTTTAGTCCAACCGCAGTTCACTTTGGTGTTAACTGTTAGTAATTTTAGCGAGAGTTACACTTAGTAAAAACTCTTTTACGCATCTATCAAACTTCTAATTGCGGAAAAAACAGACATGATTTGATTTAATTAATGTATCAGCGCTAAAGAAAAAATACATTGTTGTTGAAGTTTGGCCATGAAAGTCCTGAAATGCTTCAGATGCTGTGCTCATTGTGTTATAAATTCATCTGGATTGAGCAGGATGTACAAGTAAATGATAAATATGTCAGCGTGTATCCTTTCCTACCCTTGTTTACCCTTTCTTCTTCTCCATCAAAATAGTAAGTACTGATTGATTTGCCTGTATCCATTTCTTCGGTAAGTGCCCTCAAATCTCATTTCTACAGATGCCAGATTTACTGTGAAAGCTTATTTTGGTGATGAACAGCTGTGCTTTCCCCATTCATTTATTATACAGAGTGTCAGAATAGATGTCAGGCCTTGTAAATTTGCCCTCAATGTAAAGCTTGATGGTCATCATATTGCAATAGCTATGCCTGACCTTTTAATCCCAGTGTGTATCAGGGGGGTGAAAGCTATGCCTGGCCTTTTAATCCCAGGGTGTATCAGGGGGGTGGAAGATTGATTCAGTTTCTGAATAGAGGGCCCTTCATTGTCTGTCATAGAGATTTCTGTTTATTTATTTATTTTGTTTACCAAAAGCCGAGCCGAGAAGGTGTTGGATAGCACGCCAACCAAAGGACACGGCCAAGAACTGGTGGTTTTCATTATTTACGTATCAACACAATTGTTAATATTTCATATTCAAGAATACTGAAAGTGTAGGTATTTATTGCAGCTCTAAGATTGTTAGTACTTAGTTAGTACTTGGTGGGTTCACCTTTTGACTTGATTGCTGCCTTCACTTTGCCTGGCATTGATTCCTCCAGCTTATGCAACCGCTCATTTTATATTTCATCCCAGCATTTCAGCACTTCCTCAATAATTCTCATAGACTCATTGATGATCTGTTGATGGGCGGCACGGATGGTGCAGTGGGTAACACTGCCGCCTCACAGCAAGGAGGTTCTGGGTTCGAATCCCCATCGGCCGGGGCCTCTCTGTGCGGAGTTTGCATGTTCTCCCCGTGTCTGCTGTCTGCGTGGGTTTCCTCCGGGTACTCCAGTTTCCTCCCACAGTCCAAAGACATGCAGGTTAGGCTGATTGGAGAGTCTAAATTGCTCGTAGGTATGAGTGTGTGAGTGAATGGTGTGTGTGCCCTGTGATGGACCGGCAACCTGCCCAGGGTGTATTCCTG
Organism: Conger conger; assembly: GCF_963514075.1. Lineage (NCBI taxonomy): Eukaryota > Metazoa > Chordata > Actinopteri > Anguilliformes > Congridae > Conger > Conger conger. The sequence continues at coordinate 38,559,686 of NC_083768.1, read as the reverse complement.
CCTTTCGCTCAATGTATGCTGGGATAGGCTCCAGCCCCCTGCGACCCTGTTCAGGATACGCGGGTTCAGATAATGGATGGATGGATGGATGATCTGTTGGGTCTGGGGACTGTGGTGGGAATGCCATCATAATAAGCTCCCCCTGTTCTCAATAATGTACTCTTGAATAAGATACTATTAATACTAGTAATTATTGTGTGTAATAAATAGTGAAAACAACCAGGACTTGGTAGGGACCTCAAAACTTTGGCTACCACTGTATATTTACTGTGACACTTCTTTAAGCCACACAGCAGAATGAACTTCACACACAGTTTCAACTTAACATTTTTGGTTTGATGTTTTAACACAGTCTTATCAAGCATTTGCATATAAGTGCTGCTATCATAGCAGGATGAACTTCACACACAGTTTCATCTTAACATTTTTGGTTTATCTTTTAACACAGTTTTATCTACACATGCTTTGCATTGTATGCATGTACACAGTAAAGAGTAATCTTGCTCCATCACAATTTCACTCAACATTTTGTTCTGTATATTCTACTTCCTGGCAAATGCATTCTAACTATAGCTATGGCTGGTTGCACAGTAAAATATTAATGTTAAATCCGCTCTTGCAGCATACGTATAGTTCCTAATTGACTCCTATGTACTCCTTTTAGTGTTAGATTAACACTGAACATTGTGTGTTGTCACAAAGTCACAAGTCTCATGGATTCATTGATTTTTGCCATTTTGTTTTTGACAATTTCCGAAATTGTTTTGCCGTTTCAGCAATTTCCCCAGTTTTTACTGTGTTCTGTGGTTTTTTGGCAGTGCTGGATGATAACTGTAAACCTTAACGTAGCCTACAGTCAGTTGTTGCAATCCGATATTTTAAGGCTCCTATCGACAGTGCTGTTGCCAAGTGTTCCTTCGCCCTTTAACATTGTCAGTTTAAACACAGTTCTGTACGCATGCTCTTTCTTTCAGCAGTGGACCAGTCATGATTAAACACATTAGCCTATAAATGCAGTTTACTTCTGTTTGTTACTAGTGCCAATGGTTTTCAGGCACTACTGTCGCTATTATGCATGTTATTTCTATCATTCCCCACTGCTACGCATGTGATTAATTTGTTAATTGAAAATAAATTCAAGTTTTTAAAATATGATTGAGATGTGATTTTTGCCTCTTTTTAAAATTTTCCATGACTTTCAATAACTTTGGCATGACTACTTTGTGACTTTACCCAATATTTTCTGTGACAAACACACAGTTTCGTCTTAACATCGAACACCCAGCCTTAACATCGAATACCCAGCCTTAACTATTACTAAATGGTCCATTTTGATCACGAGCCATGCATTCAGGCATTTCTTTTTTCAAAGAAAACAAAATGAACAAGCTATTATAAATCCCCAAACAATAATGAAAAGAGCTATTCAGAATGTGTCCTGAGTAATTGGAAGGCTCATCATTTTAGGGAATGTTTAATTTTTCCCTCATTTGCTCCTTATCTTTCCAAATAGAGTCCAATTGAACTCATTTGTCAAAGTAGATTAAGTGTCAGTAGGGTTGTCGCTGCACATTGTAATTTTGATGAGAATGGTAAAGTCTGCAAGCAGTGAAGTTTCCTGTGTCCTTTCCGGTGACCTTGGGCTTCACGTCTTTTGAGCATAACTCTTTACGATGTTATCCACGTTGATGGTGTATTCCAGTCTAGGTTTAGGTTTTTTTAATACTGTATTTTATGCATAGTGGTGTATTTCATTAAGGAAACTGTCATTGATGCCGGGGATCAATACCTCATAGCAGATCAGAAAAGTTCCCGGAACTCATTACTGGATTTTTTACGGAACATTTACTCTAGTAAACAATACCTAGGGGAGCTGTAACTCTTAATTGACATTTTTGATCTGTACACACGCTCTTTAGTGTTTGCATGAATTGGAATATGTGTGTGCGTTTATGGGTGTGTCTGCTCTAGAGTTTGCATTCTTTTGTATGTGTGTGTGTTGTAGTGTTTGCATTCGTTTGAATATGCGTGTGCATGTCTGTGTGTGTGCTGTAATGTTGGCATTCTTTTGAAGTGTGTTTGTGTGTTTGTGTCTTTCTGTCTGCACACGTTAAATGCTTGTATAAATGTATTTCTCTGAGTAAAGAACACAGCACGCCTAATTGCTTTTATTCATATTTGACGGCACTCAAAGAAAGAACACAGTGCAACTTCCATAACATTGCTACCTTGTTCTACACTGAGAAGCAAGGAGTGAATTAAATGTGCTCCTGTCAGACACAGGCAGGGTGAAATAAGTGGCTGTAGAGGGGAGGTAAGTAGTTTGGGGTATATCTCAGACACTTTCTGCAGCCCAAGGGAGATGGGGAAAGAACGATCCAGAAAGCTTGTCTGCACTTTTCAGCCAGGGTCTTCACTACGGGGACATGTATTGATTTTGCTTTTAGTTGGGTTTGAATAGTAATTGGATGAACAGAGCCTGATAAATCTTTTCTTCAGAAGAAGGGACAGGAGACAATGCACTTTAGACTAGTCATTAAGCCCATAACATTGGTGTTCACGTTCATTGCTGGCATTGCTAAACGCTATCGATTGTGTTGCATAATGCAAATGTTGTCCGTTTCCCTCAGTGAGAGGCAGGTGAAACAGGCACTGTTTCATTGCTTAACTCTCAATATATTTTACTAATAATATGGTGAGGAATACGTAGTGTGTATTTATTAGTATTCATGGCAACTATAACTTATAATCCAGTTCTGTGAATCCTGTATTATCCCCTATATCTTAGATATTTTACTACAAATCTAACTTACTTATGCTACAAATTTAACTTATAAGTTCAAAATTATCCTTTGGTGCTTTGAAGAATGGATATGTGTCAAACATTTTTTTTTTTTACATAAAGCATATTGTATACAAAGTTACCATGATGTTTGCAGTTTGCAGTCATTTGTTTATGATATTGGATACTTTGCACAAACAAAATATTTTGGTGTTCAAATCCAAATATGTTCAAAACAGTTTGCAAATGTTATATATGTTTGATATTTCATGCAATGTGGCATTCCAAAGATTGCACAATATGTCAGTTGCATGCATAAATGGCTGAGCTACAGTGGGCACCCCTGGTTTAATCAAACATGCGACCTTTCTGCAAATTGTAAAGAAAGATTGCTTTTTCTTTTCATTTTTTACCCTTTTTATATGAAATGGGCCCCGTGGAAACATTTTGGAACCCTTTTGGATTATTATTTGTTACTTTTTAAAAAGATGATTACAAAGGCCCAGACCCAGGTGATTTACTTGCTAAAATAAGTCAGGGGTGAGTATAAATTCAGAGCTTAACTTTTTATTCTGAAATAAATCTATGCCTTCTAAAATATCCAACTGCAGTGGCTGTTCGGTCTGGTTTTAACAACCATGGGTTCCTCTAAACATAAGCGTACTCTTGGGGCCCAGTTTCTCTGTAAAGCTGCTTTGTGAGAAAGGCTCTTTGTTAAAAGCGCTATACAAATAAAAATTGAATTGAATTGAATTTAACAGTTGTCCAAAGATTTCAGAAAGAAGATGGTTCATTTCCACAAAGAAGGACAAGGCTACACAAACAAATCTCAATGTTTATTGTCTATTTCCACTGTCAGAAACATTATTAGAAAATGGAAGATAAATAGAACAATTGAGGTCAAGGCAAGGTCTGGAAGACCAAGAACGATTTTCTTGGCCACCACCAAGAAGGTATGTTTGAAGAGAAAAGGGTGAGCCTTCATAGAGAAGAACACCTTTACAACTGTGAAGCAAGGATGTGGATTCGTTATGCTTTGGGGGGGTGTGGCAGCTGGGGGCACAGGAAATATTGTGCAAGCAGAAGGAAGAATGGATTCCACCAAAAATCAAGACATTCTAGAGGTGCAAATGTTCAAAAGGTCAGTCCAGATATTCAAGTTGGAGAGGTTGGTTCCAGGAAGACAACAGCATACCTCAAAATCAACCATGAAGTACCTCCAGGACAAGTCAGATGATGGTTTTGGAATGGCCACCATAGTCCCCAGACTTGAATATTATAGAAAATCTATGAAGAGATCTCAAACAGCCATACATGCAAGGAATATTCAGAGCTAGAGGTGTTATTTTAGGAAGAATGGGGAAGAATTCCAAAAGCGAGAATTGAAAGGCTACAGGAAGCATTTACGAGCTGCTATAGTTGCTTGAGGAGGAGATACAAAGTACTAACTGACAGGGTTCCCAAATTTTTGTACAGGGCCTTTTTCCTTTTTTATTCTTTTGAAACTGTAAAAACTTAAAATAAAAAGTAATCTTGCTTTAAAATAATGTTATGTTTAACCTTGTACCATTTTGAGGTCAGGTTAGCTTCTGTTCACTTAGATATTAATGGTTAAAGGCTTTTTAACCATCCATCCATCCATCCATTATCTTAACCCGCTTATCCTGAACAGGGTCGCAGGGGGGCTGGAGCTTATCCCAGCATACATTGGGCGAAAGGCAGGAATACACCCTGGACAGGTCGCCAGTCCATCGCAGGGCACACACACCATTCACTCACACACTCATACACTCATACACTCATACCTATGGGCAATTTAGACTCTCCAATCAGCCTAACCTGCATGTCTTTGGACCGTGGGAGGAAACCGGAGTACCCAGAGGAAACCCACGCAGACACAGGGAGAACATGCAAACTCCGCACAGAGAGGCCCCGGCCGACAGGGATTCGAACCCAGGACCTCCTTGCTGTGAGGCGGCAGTGCTACCCACTGCACCATCCGTGCCGCCATGTTCATGAAATTGCAATCTCTAATCCATTAGACTTGCTGGAACTTCATTTCCTTCCTCACTTGTGTTCCCAAATTATTTTGACATTGAATGATTTCACTGGAAGATAGCTTTTGGTTTAAAAATGGAACATTTTCTTTGTACATAATGTCAAGCAGGAATTTAACCTTTTTAATTTTATAATAAATTACACAGCTTTAGATGGACATTGATTTATTCATAACACGGTAGTGGACCCAACATGGCTCCTTTGGGAATGATGCTTCTCTTTTAGTGTCCAGATTATTAATGGCCTGTTCTTTCGATATAACTCAGACATTTCAAAACTTGTAAAGGGAAGTTAAACTTAAGCTTTGATTCTGCCAACTTATACATTTTGTCATGAATTTAGACTTTTAATGCAAGTTTTAATTTGATTATTAATGTATTATTGAGAGTCAGGGTTAAGGAAAAAATTGGATTCAATAAAACTTTTAGTTTTGGATATTTGTCAGGATTAGCCTTTTTGAAGACCATAAACAGCACATTACTTTTAACTGAAGAACACTGTTAATTAAGTCCCATAATCTAAATGACAGCCTACATAAACAGCTGTTGACACCTCTGTCTCTGTTAATTGGTCACTATGAGATCACACTGTTCATCTAATTGCATTTTGCTGGATATTTGCTGAAGCAATTAAGTAATGTAAAGTAAGTACTTTGGGGAATAATGGCAGTACCTTGCCTGGGAATCAAACCTATGATCTTGAACACACAAGCTGAGTTCCTTAAACATAATTCTACCCTGCTGTGTGCTGGGTCCATGCTAATTAAATCTGTTCCCCCCAGCGACAACACCCGTACTGTCGATTGCAAATATAAGGGCAACCCTGAAGTTGTAGTTAATTTTTCTTAATGCATTGCCGGAAGGAAGGAGAAGGTCAATCTGGATTACAGACTCAACGGTGGTCTCTCACGTCTTCCCAGAGAAGGCCGAACGTGCCTTCTGAAGTCTGAACACACGCGTGTCACTTGACCCTCTGGCCTGTGTGCGCTATTTGAATACCAACTCCGCTGCCAGACATCACGTGAAGAGACCGGTTGGCTGTTTGCGTTTCCCTTGCCAGTGGCATACTTATTTTTCTGAAGTCTGGGATTTGGGTATAAGGGATTCAATGAATCCGTATCCCCGTAACATTACATGTAACGAGGGTTGAGTTTGCTTTATGGTTATGAACTGTGGCCCTTGCTCTCAGCCGCACACAGCAAGAAATACAATTAGTTTAAGCTAAAGATCCCCACTAAATTGTACTTTAATTCAGGCCCCGGGGGGTGATGCCATCTTCTGTTGTGGACATTATGTTGCTCGGAAAGCTTCTCACCATATTACGCTGCAATCAATTAGGAGATGCACTAGCTAGAGCAATACCCTCACACAACATCCTTTTAGCAGTGAGTATATCCGTATGTAATGTCTGATGTAAAATATGCTAATATGCTTAAATATGCTAACCAAGAACCTGAATACATGCAGATTACATCTAAAAGAAATGAAACACATGAACTGAATTGGCACATTTTCAGTGTTGAGCATATACTTATCTAATATTATTATCATGTTTTATCTGCTGTGGCTTTCTTGCATCTCGAACAGAACAGAACATATTGTGAATCTTTAGCCTGTGGCAGAATTTATCTTTACTTAAGTGGACAAATGTGAAGAAGCAGGAGATAGGCCATTAAAGTCTACCAGAAACACATCTTTCACTGCACTTCATTTCCAGTGCTGCGTTTTAACATTATGAAGCAGAACATTGGAAAAATGAAAGTTCTCAGTCTGTTCAATGTAATACTCTATCATATTGATAAAAGCATCATCTGAAATATACTTGAGGAATTGAATTAATTTGGTAAATATGAAAAATTTGTTTTTGTTCATCAAGGTTATGGAAAAGAAACGCATTCACTTTGCAGAGTGATTACTTTACTGAGCTGTTTCTGGTTTGTCTTATAACAACTGCTTGTGCTAAAACTACTCAGAATTCTGTAACAAAACTTTGTCTGTATTACTGCTTGAAGAGTTGCAGAACATGAAAGCAGCTTCCTAACTTCCTATTTTCAGGCTTATCCCACAGGCCCACATCGTGTCTGCACCTACCCTTTAAAATCCATTGACATTTAAGATGCGAGATATTAAATGGTCCTATGCAGTCTGTCAGCACATAACCTCACAGAATTAGACAGAAGGTAAATGGTCTGCAGTGAGAACTGAAACTCTAAAAATCAGAACATTGCAAAAAAATTGTTTCTGTAGCAGCTGGTCCCTGGTCCCCAAGCAATTTGCCGCTGTCTCCTTGACGCCTCCCTGGGCAACCTCACAGTACTTATGGGACCATGTTAGGCCCAAGACAGGTAGCATACTTTGCACAAACACTGGTGTTTACAGACGCCACACAACAGGCCATCACTAAATACCAGACTTTCAGCCATCAAGCAAGCTATAATACAGTTTCCATTCACCATACTAGCTAACTGCAGGTTTCAGATCAATTAAAAAATATTGAATTGCTGGATGTCAGATAGAACAAACCAAAACTACCAATAGGAGCACACTAACTGTTCCAGTGACAAACCTCACTCAATTTTTGCATTTCTGCTTCCTCCTTTTTTCTTTGACAGAATTGTCAACAGGTTTATTTCTTTATTTATTTTGGTCTGGTGGTGATTTTAGTATTGTTGACACTCAATGGAGATTGATTGCATTATAGATTCTGCAGATCACATTGGGGGTGGGTAGTGGGTAGTATTGCTTTGTTATAGTATTGTTCAAGCAGGAGATGCAGGAGATGCTTGTTGGCACTCTGAAAAGATGGCTGGCCTCACAAGGACATCAAACTAATTATTGTCAGATTCCCTTCTTCAGAATGTCACATTAATTACAGAATATTACGAAGGAGACAAGAAACCACAAACGTGTCAGTGCCTCTTTATCTGCTTCAGACTAATCGTTCTCTCTCTTGTCAAACGCAGCAGTGAACAGAATGATGTAGACAATTTACTCATTAAAGGCAATGTGATGAAAGCATTAAAAGGTCACTGCATTGTCAAAATTAGCCTCAAATAAGATTTTTAGATAGTAAAAATGTCCAAATAAGAAAAGCTCCATATTCTGAGTGATTACACAATGTTATGCAAATATATCTTCTCAAATCATTGCATGTCATCAGAATCCAGTCTAACTCTGGAACCATGAAATGACATTGTACCCTGAAGTGCCTTATGTTCACATTTGTGGCAATGTTAAAGTAATATTGTTTGTTTGTGAGCACCTTCATGTAGGCTAAATGAGAGGTGGAGAGAGGTGGGAGTAGGGTAGGCCTCCACAAGGAAGGCCATCCAGTAGCTATCATCATGTACGCAATATTTACGCATTTTGAAACGTTGTTGGCCCAAAAACGATACACTGACATTAACAGCCAAAAGTGGAAAGGAAGCAAGCCCTGATTTTGTTGAGTGATTTGTTTTTGTTCTTTAATTCGGAGCTTTTATAAAAGGCTACAGATCCCGGCGGTATGCCCGGTTCAGTGATTCTGCAGCCGCGGGAGCTGAATCGTGCAGCACTCGGGCTTGGCAGGCCCCAGAGGAAGAGGAGAGAGAGGAAGGAGGAAGCGGGTGGCGGGGGATAGCATCTGGAGCTCGGACCCACAGAGGCACCTGCAGAAGCAGATGTCTTCGGGCAGACGTCTATGGTGGCATGGGTCCTGCTGGCAGAGCATCATCCCTGCAGACGTCTATGGTGGCAAGGGTCCTCCTGGCAGTGCATTGCCCCGTTTGGCTGGCACAGGTACACTGCAGCCTCTATCCTGCCTGAAACACACAGAGCCCTCTGTCTCTGAGCTCACCCTTTACACTCACTGATGCTTTTTACATCTCCCTTCATTTTTAGGGCCTATGCATACCACCAGTCACTAAAGTCTTCGCTGCCTAGCAAATTAAGCATGGTTTATTTTTGAAAAGTAGTTTGTAAGCAGATGGCGAGGAAGCAGTAAATGGGAGATAAACTGCCTAGTAATTGCCATGAAACAGTTTAGAAATTCTTTTTTTTAAATAAGTTTTAAATGTCCCAAGTGTGCCCTTTTCAGCTAATGGCAGGCCTCAATGTTGACTTAAACCATCAAAGACAGTTAGACTTCTATGGACTGACGTAGTTTATCTTCACTGCTTAAAGAAAGCGTGCTTAAGAAATAGTATGTGTATTAATGAGATCCATGTAACAGGTCTTCATGTGTGGCTCTGTGAATTCTGATCAATTCTGTGCCAAGAGCTCGTCCTGGATTAGGTTCATTTCTGTAGTTATATGGGTCTGCTATCAAACATTTTTAAAATACGTTTTTATTTTTCCCCCTTGGATTTACTCTATCCATGCTAAAATATACCATATCCATGGATTGATTAAGATTTTCTAATGTGACACAGGTCATGGTACTGTGTACCTCTTAGTCACCCACTCAATTAGACTTAATAGATTATAAATAATGTGAATAATTCCACCATGTCCCATCCCAAATGATTCCTTTGTGTGCCTAAAAGATAGTCACTGTGCAAATGTTTTTCTTTTCTTTGCTTTTTCCATTTTCTCATTATGCCCTGTATCTCCAGCACAGTAACTCTGAAGGGAAGAAGCCTCATCCCCATGGCAACAGTGTCAATTGCCTCTGGGTAGGAAATAAAGTCTCTGCTGTGTGTTCTGATGCGTGTAAATCGGGAACTTTGGCATTAATAAAAAAAATTATAAAAATAATTCCGCACAGGCATTTCCTGCCTTCAGCCCTGACTCTCATTGATGTGCAGGGATCTTTCCATTTATTCTGGGATTTAGAGAAGTAAACACCACTGGCTCAACAGCGACCAACGCTCCACTGTGTACATTTCTGCACTGACACTAAATCTCATACAAATACCCAAAGTTTGCATCTCAGAGTGTATGTCTGAGTTTCTGTCTTTAAAAGCTGAAGAGCTAGTTTTGGCCCAGAAGACCATCGTGCAAAAAGAGGTTTGATGCTTTGAAAGTGGTTTCAAAAAAGGAAAGTTTTTTTCTCTGTACAACTCCAAAAATGTATTCCCAGTAGGGTCTATAAAGATATAAACCATGTATTGCACAGTCAGCAAGCTTGCAAGGAATCAGTGTAAACTGTGGAGGCATTCAGTATATATTGTATGCCGTGGATCAAAAATATACACGGTACTGTTCTTAGAATGCATGCTCAGTGCATTTCCCTTGCCATGAGACTGGGTAGCCTATAACATAAGTATATTATTTTCTTAAGTATTAAATGAATGGTGAAGTAAGGTACAGGGCTTGGAAGCCCTTAATATGTGCTTCCCTAGCTTTCAAACATTGTCTGGAGAATGTATGGCCTGTCAGATTAGAGGGCAGTGTTTCTGTTGAGTCTTCTACCCTTTGGGCCATGTTTACTTGGAGCCAGGCTTTCCCAATGTAGAACGGGAACTAGGCTGGGTCATTATACCCCTTTCCCAGTTTAGAGCTGGAACCAGGCTGGCTCATTATACCGCTTTCCCCACTGTAGAGCTGGAACCAGACTGGCTCATTATACCCCTTTCCCCACTGTAGAGCTGAACCAGGCTGGCTCATTATAACCCTTTCCCCACTGTAGAGCTGAACCAGGCTGGCTCAGTATAACCCTTTCCCCACTGTAGAGCTGAACCAGGCTGGCTCAGTATAACCCTTTCCCACTGTAGAGCTGAACCAGACTGGCTCATTATACCCCTTTCCCCACTGTAGAGCTGAACCAGGCTGGCTCATTATACCCCTTTCCCCACTGTAGAGCTGAACCAGACTGGCTCATTATACCCCTTTCCCCACTGTAGAGCTGAACCAGGCTGGCTCATTATAACCCTTTCCCCACTGTAGAGCTGAACCAGGCTGGCTCAGTATAACCCTTTCCCCACTGTAGAGCTGAACCAGGCTGGCTCAGTATAACCCTTTCCCACTGTAGAGCTGAACCAGACTGGCTCATTATACCCCTTTCCCCACTGTAGAGCTGAACCAGGCTGGCTCATTATACCCCTTTCCCCACTGTAGAGCTGAACCAGACTGGCTCATTATACCCCTTTCCCCACTGTAGAGCTGAACCAGGCTGGCTCATTATACCCCTTTCGTACTTGTAGAGCAAAAATCATGCAGAGCTGCTAATACCCATAGCTTTCTGCAAAAATACTCCAGTGATAAATGTTCTCTGGGGTTCAGCGTGTCACCCAAATGAAGTAAATTCTAATGAGAACACCTGAATCCCATTTATATCATGACCAACAGTTTCATCTGAACACCAATCATCCTCTCTGCATTGTGCATCCTCCAATGTGCGCAGGGCTCACCTGCTGTTTGACCTCCAGCATATCAGCAAAGTGGGCCTACACAAAAGATCATGTTCCAAAAAAGGAAATAGTTGCTGAAATTTACAAAGCAGTCATATTCACATTTATACTGGGTTGTACATTTTATTTGACATTTTCACTGATATATTTACAGATCTGTTGCATTTCTGTACTAGTAATATTGTGCTATTTTGGCTAATTGGGCTTTACTTCCTGGAAATTAATTTGTAGGATACAGTCTCTGGACTAGCCTACTGTGTGAAATAAAATCAAGCTCAAATACAAGGGACTGCCAATAGGGCCTTTTTAAGGAAAAGTCTGTAAAACCCCACAGCTAACCCAATGACGGAATTTAGCGGGGGCCGAAGGGGGTTTTGCGTGCTTGTCCTTCTGGCGTTGCTGGGAGAACATTAGTTGGGTTAATTATTATCCTCCGTACAAGAACAGAGCACAATTATGTTTAAGAATATACTGGGTCCGTTGCCATGGGTCGGATATGGATTGACCTGCCCCATATCCCGCTTATAGCTGGCCAGAAACGGATCAGTACAATTCTTAATATTCTCCGTTCTCAAACGAGGTCGTATTGTACGCTTAGTGGTTACTATAGTTTTACTCGTTTATCTGACTCCATTTAAAATATAATTTAGAAATTTGGGTTTGCAACTTACGCGGACCTCGGGAGTGATTACATTCGACTTGTACCTGCGCCACCATTACTCAATAGATGCTCCCGGGATTAGCATTACTGCTGAAATCTCAGTTCGGTGGAGAACTCAGAGGCTGCCGGTCCAGTCAACACAATACTTGCAAACCTGCCCTGATAGTTGCGAGCCCAGGTCGGCGTAGCATTAACTGGGCTCCTTCGAGCTAATTTGGCAGGAACCGGCGCTATAACGCCCAAGGGTTCCCTTCGCACCAAATCACAAGAGCCATGCGTCCCCCGACCCTTAAGGGACAGAAATTGCTGGCCGCACAGCTTAGAACTACCACAGGTGTATCGCCCCGCCGATCGGTCGGTCTTCGGCCACCATTTCCCCCTGAGTATTTCAGTTGTAATTTAGGCGGAAAAGGTACAAGATGAATTAGAGTCATGGAGATCACGCAAGTTACAAACAAAATAGTTTATTCGCAGACAGGTAGGTTATTAGCTTTAGAATATCACAATCAAGTATAAAATACACAAATTAAGAATAGAGATAGAGTAAATAATCATACCTAGCCTGCTTGGACTACACACAAACACAGAGTATAGAATATGCCGTATGGAAAGTCGAATACGATCTTCCTGATACTTACATACACGTACAATATGCTGTGTGGGAAGTCGAATACGATCTTCCCCTGCTACACATACATACATACATACACAAGACATGTTGTGTGGGAAGTCGAATACGATCTTCCCAGATTGGTCTGTCTCCCTTGCTTTTATGCCAAATCATACGTTTGGAACCAGGCGGCAGTGCCATAAATCAACCTGGAGGGGTGGTCAAATCTGGAATTTTAGACCCCCACCGTTGGGGGTTGTTGAGTAGGGAAAATGAGATGATTACCAGGAGAGGACGTGTAGGTTTTCCCTTGGGATACTGAAACTATAGTTTATTAAATTCCATTTGGTATGAAATGTATCTCATCCGAGTCCTTGATTTTATCAGATCACATCCATACCAAACAGATTACCCTTATGTTTTATTATGTTGCAGTTATCATGAAACTTCCCTCCTGATTATCCATTTTACATGCAATTCCTGTTACCATTACATAAGACTTAATGCAATAATACAAGGATCACATGGGCAATGTTTTCAAGGTGTTACCGGGTCTATTTACTATCTTAATAGCAGTTTTGAATATTTAATCTAGGAGAACAGTCTGTGTAATAGCAGCAGTGCCCAAATGAGGGCACTGTGGCATTGTCCGGAGTCTTCCCCCTTGGAAGTGACCAGGTATGGGGTCACAGGGAGGTCACCAATGTTCGGGAGGATTCTTTTCCCATGACCCAACTGGCCTTGGACCACTCATACATCTTAACTCCCCAACAGGTAGTCTAAACAACATTGGAACCCCAGCTCTCAGGCCCCTCACACATGGCAGCCCTTCCTGACCTTAACCACCATGCTACAGGCCGCCCCATCATATCTATGAATGCTGTAGTTGGGAGTTTTCATGATAACTGCATTATGCTGTAAATATGTTTTTGTGCCTCTCATGGTAATATACCTTTTGGATAAACCTGATTTGGGTGAATGAAAGGAAAGGAGACATCCCAGACTGTTTGGTTTCTTCTCCTTATCTCCGAAATCCAGGCCTTGACCCTAAAAGTGAGTCACCCATCTATAATTTACAGCCAGGCCCACCAGGCAGGGGGCTAAAACACATGGCTTCTACAGAGACAACTTTTGCCCAGTTTCCCCTCGGCTCCTGAATGGTTATGCTATCAAAGGTAGACTGTTACAAAAACTAGACCATTACACCAGTCGCACTGAACCAATCAGAATAACACCAAACATCAACATATTCTGACCTGGGATTATCATGAAACATCTTTATGCCCTCTCCAGTACTCCTGTACTCAAATCCTGTAGGAATGTGAGAAAAGGGGGGCCCCCAGGGCCTAAGAAGGTGCCTCTAAGAATCCTTCTCTAGCTCTCCCCCACAGGCATGTGTGCCAACGGTGGGGGCTAACAATCTATGCTCCAGGAGAGGGAAGTCAGCAAGCTGACCAGCGCATGAGACCAAATGTTACTTATGACTGGCTTACAAGTCTAAGGGCCAGATTTACGTACAGCGCAAAATGCGGCCTGGCGAGGGTGTGTTGGTGCGGTCGCAGTCTGCCTGAAATGAACGTCCTATCCAGTGCAGGACAAATGTGTACATATTCCAGCCCTGTCATTTGAATTAAATGCGAGATTTAACGCTGCAATGAGCTTGACTATTGGCGGGATGGAAATGTTGTGTTGGAGGTTCCATGACATATTTTATTTCTCCCAGAAGTGCAATTATTTGTACGGTTGGTTGTTTATCACGGAAGTCTTCCCTCGTTTATTATCCGTGATTGTTTTGGATGTCTTTCCGCGATAAGTGATTAAAAGCAGCATATGAATGCATTCCGCCTACTCATATTTTTTACTAGAGGCAATGTTTTTTTTGAAACGTAAAACACTTGTTACTGTCACTGTGGTTGAGTACGTTGTTTCAGTCATTTTCCACAGCTTCGCATGAGATATTGGTTAATTTCATGAATCATTTTCGAAATATTTTCTGTGACAAACACCGACCCAGCAAAATCGACCCTCGTTAATTGCGTGAACTTCAGTAAATTCAATGCATAATCAGCCACACTTATAATATCTCCGCCCTTTATTTGCGCGATCCACCCGCAAATGCATATGCATTAAGGAGAGAGGCGCTCCTTGCGATGGCTCGCCTCGATCACAGGCATACTGCATTTCCAGCCCCGTGCTCCAGTTTGATACATACAACGCATGTTTCCTGGGCAGAATGCGTCATATGTGAGCCAGGAAATTGCTACAAAAGGCTTAGTAAATCTGGCCCACATATTTAACTCTTCATATCAGTCTACTTAGGATCAAATCTCTCTCTCTCTCTCTCTCTCTCTCTCTCTCTCTCTCACACACACACACACACACACACTAACCGTTCAGACAATGGACCACACATGCAGACAACAAAACACCATGTGAAAAACAATACTGATTGTGATCGACTGGCAGAGCAGGGAATTGAAACAGACTACTCTGCTCAGTACTAAAGTGGAAGCATTTAGCTTTGTGTCGGACAAACAGCATCCCTGTAAAAAATTGGGTTTCTTATCTCTTATCACAGTGAAATAGTGGAAACTGACATGTTGTTTTGAAGCAAAACTGTAAACTGTTGCATGGAAACAAAGCTTTAAAATCTGGTGGCACATGCATACAGATAAACTATTGTATTGTTGGGTCTGTTTTTGCCCGTGCTATTGCGGTAAGACTTTGTCAATAATGTATGGGAATGACAATTAGCATTGTCAAAAACATGCCCAGATTTTACATTTAAGCCTAATGCAGTAACAATCTATGGTGCCGGCTACCAAATCATATGAAATAGAATATGAATATGAACAGGGAGATAGACACCTCAAAAGATGAATTTCTGCAGCTCTTCGATGTGTTATGTATTGTCTCAGACTCAGCCGGTTAGCCTGTCCCAGGATGAAGCAGTGCAAATGGAAAGAGGAAAATACTCTCAAGGGTTTCTGAGAGCGGACAGGCTTTCAGAGCTTCTTACAGTTGGTGTGGACCAGTAGAACATTTGAGTTTGGAGGTGAGCAGGCTTGTCTTCTTTGCCTTGTTTTAGGAAGATTATAAGATTATAAGATTTAAGATGTTATAAAAAAAGTTATAAGATGATCAATCATTTGCTCAGTTCACTGTCATATTCAGTCTGAGAATGCTAAGTGTGATAACTTTGTGCCTTTGTTTGGTGTGTAGCACATAAAAGTGACTGCAGTCCCTTGTTAGTACAGGTCACCCTTACCCAATTTATCATTCATTACTGTATTTCAGCTGCAACACCAAAGCAGCTATTATCACAGGAAATCATCATGGTTAATATCATAAACCCAAACAGATTTTCACAAGGGACAAAATTACATCCTAATTAGAAGTCATATAAAATTTTGATGTTTTTTTTTCATGCCACATTTATGTCAATTTCCGAAATGGACATATTTTAATTCCTCTTATCTCTGAGTGCCTTGCATTTCCTGGTAATGACTGACATTAAACAATCAGTTAGTGACATCCCAATGCAATGATAAACATTATTTAAAGTGCTTTCTGTTGCACATAGAAAAGTGCTACAAATAGAAAAAGATCTAGATGTTTCCTGTAGCTGAATTAATGTTTCATATGAAAAATGTTGCCATGATTTTAGAGTTTCTTTCTTTATTTTTTATTTATTTTTATTTTTTTTGTTTTTTTGGAGCTAAAACATTTGATAAATGGAATGTGAAATCAGAGAATCAGAGAGAATAATCCCTGTCATTTTAGAAAGCTTAACTTTTTTTATCTTGGCTATTTTTGCAAGGTATAATGTATTATTTAGCAAGAATTTAAGGCTGAATGTAACATAGTCCACCATATATAAGAATTCTATTTTCTTTTTATCTGCCTAACTTAATACAAGCATAAACATATGACCCATTTAATTTTCTAAGTATTACAATAATACTGCAGACAGAAAAAGTATTGCCTTTTGTAAAATTATGAAAGTGCTGAATGTTTGCCCTGATAAAAATGATGTGCTCAAGACTGAGATCTCTGCAATGATTGGGGTTTAGGTCATGTTTCTACCTCCATACCAGTTACAGCCAGATTTGTACATATGGCATATTGACAGTCTCTTCAACAATTTTATACACTTTTCTCACAAACACATCAATACTCTCCCCCCTTCTCAATGATATTGTTCTGTAGAGTTTGAGTAATAAAATACTTCTGTTTAAGTGCTTGAGATGTTTCCTCTGATGTGTGAGAGTGCCTGGTCCTTTCAGGCGTGGTTTCAGCTATGCTATTAATATCACTGAAAAAAACTTGTGCAGAACTGATGTAAAACTCAGACATTATAATGTAGAAGAGTCTCTCTCAATCCTTTAGTTCAAAATGGCACAGTTACAGGTAAATGGCAATTTAGTGGTGATCTTAGTGGCCATTTCAGACCACCCTGGATGTAAACAAAGGTTTGCAAGATCCAGTCAGTGACAACCCCACACATCAATAATAGTGGTTGTCATCATTGAAAAATAATTATTTCTTACCAGTGTAAATAGACACTTTCCTAAATAATACATACTACTCATGTGGAATATACAGTATATATCATTATCCTTTGTGTTTATAATATATTGCAGTATATTCCATTCATGTAAGGGTTGGTGTTCCAGCTTAGTCATTTCTAAGCTGCAATGAAGTTATCTTGTCTTGATGGGCTGTAGCCACTTTGTTCAACACCTGGTGCAGTCAGACTGAATCCATTTCTGTTCTTCTATCACTGAGAGACCCATCCACCTCCAGGCTGCAATTTCATCCCTGAGAAAAACAGGCAAGAGCACAAGCTCCAGAACAACATGCAGGGCCCCCTCTGTCAGGGATCGTTTTTAGGTCAGCACTCCTACGTAATAGTAAAGCCACAGAAAATCTATGGAATCAAACTGAACTTACTCTATTATCATAATAGGATAAAGGATTAGAACAGGATATAATCATTAGAAACAAGTTCATAACATCATATGCAAATGTTTTTTTGCGTTATGTAAACCTCATGTGTAAAAAAATAATTGAATTCAAAGTTCCACCAAATGTTCATGTTCAGATTTAGTATTGCGCCTTATGGAAATTACTGCTTCTTGATTAATAATGAGTCATTTGAGCATAACCCCACCTCAATTAATGTAACAATACATAAAAAATACACCTAAAAGGTACAAATTTAAAGCGCATCTCTTTTGTTATTCACTGACTCTGTATATACACTCAGTGAGCACTTTATTAGGTATTTGTTATATTTTTATTTTTAGACTCAATGGTGTTCTGCTGCTGTAGCCTGCTGTAGCCTGTTCTGAGATACTCAAATCACCCTGTCTGGCACCAACAATCATTCCATGGTCAAAGTCACTTTTTCTTCCTCATTCTGGCATTTGGTCTGAACAACAGCTGAACTTCTTGACCACATCCGCATGCTGTTATGCATTTAGTTGCTGCCACATGATTGGCTGATTAAATATTTGCATCAACAAGCTGGTGTACAAATCTACCTAATAAAGTAGTCACTGAGTGTGTGTGTGTGTGTGTGTGTGTGTGTGTGTGTGTGTGTGTATATATATATATAATGCACGTGGTTATGCTAAGAGTATGATAAGATGAACCAATGCACCTTTGAGAGAGTCACTCCTTTAAAAAAAGGCATCTTTATTAATCATGATTGAACTCTTGATGAATTGGACACATATTGGATCTAAGGTGGATCTAACTTGGCCCAGGCCCTGGTTGCATGCACTATGTCTTGGCAAAAAAAGAAAATAAATCAATAAATAGATTCCAGAAAACTTGTAGTTTATCATAGACAAAAACAGAGTGAGGAAGAGGCCTGGCTCAGTGGCATCTATTGTAGTAAAAGTTGGAACCATTTATTATAAAAGAATACTGCTCACCATGCTTGGCACCCAATGTATCACACACCACAAAATGAAAAGAAAAATATTGGTTGTTCTCCTGTGTAAAACCCCAAATGCCTTTACATTATACAGTATATTACATTTTTATATTATATTTTACACATCGGCTTTTATCATTAATGGGAAAGCAAGTAAGAAGTTAAGGCAAAGCCCTGTACAATCTGGAAGACACCATGGAAAATACAAACCGCTTCAAACCATTTTCTGTAAACCGCTGATGAGTTCATTAAGCGTGTGGAAGTAAACTTTGGGAAGATGAAACAGGAGAGACAAGTCTTGAGTGAAATAAATGGCAGTATTATCAAAGTGAAATGAAGCATGCAATGTAAAGATGTTTTCAGCTATTTGCGGAAAGATTAAAAGCCAAATCTAGACGCAAGGCATACCTGCCTGAGAGTTCCAGTTCACTTGTGCTGCAGCCATCAAATAATATATAAATATGATCTATTTCAAGCAATTTCTTGCATCATTTACCCCAAGAATGAGGTACAACAAACAGGCAAGAATTCAAATGTGTCTGCAAGACATTTTGTTGTTTAGGTATGCAAATATACAATCTAAACATATTATTGGGAAGCTAGGCATGAAATAGGTCTACTGCCTTCTGTGTGTGTATGTGTGTTCATGTGTGTGTGTGTGTGTGTGTGTGTGCATGTGTGGGTGTGTGCATGTGTGGGTGTGTGTGTGCATGTGTGGGTGTGTGCATGCCGGCGTGTGCACATGCTGAAAACATGTCCAAGATAGTTGGCTCTACTAGATATGACAACCAGCATTGTTTAAAGACATATGTGCTTTAATTCATGTTTAATTTAATAGACTTCTGATGCTTCAATGTGTATGCAGATGTTACATGTTACTTTTACCTTTCTAGCAAGGATTTTTTTAAATTCCAATTCCAATTGACAAGGCAAGAAAATTGATTAACATAAGAAAATGAAAAACCAAAAGGCCATGACTATAGGACACAGATACAATAGGCCTACCACTACCCTTTTTAAAGCTTAGCTTTATCTGCCGCTCACTTTAAACTCAAAATTAATTAATTCATTACTATGGAGAAATCTAAATTCCAAAGGTTACTGCTGCCCTCTATTGGAGACAATAGTAAGCTACCAAAAGGACAGGGAAGCTGTTTCTTCTGCTGTCAGAGAAACAGGCACGTGGGAATGTTGAGTAAGTTAAAAACTGCTTTTTCTAGTTAGATATATGCATAAATTTAAACGCGTTAAATAAATCAATAAATAAAACACCCACCAAATTCAAAGCATTTATTTCCTGCTCTAACGGTATGTCGATTAATTGTCTTCCCAACGGTAAACATAACAACATGCATACATTCTGCATCGGTACATAGTCCAAGATAACGTGTGGGCTCACTGTCCTGGACTGGTTTTGCCATGTCCTGGAATAACAGTTACCACTTGGAGATAAACTGTGTTACGTAGACATTCTCCCAATATATTCTTCCTGGATAAATTAGCCAAACAAATGAGAAGTGGGAAGAATCATACGTCATTGTTATTCCAGTCACGCTTGACCTGCTATAATGAACTCAGGGGGTGAAAGTTCCTTCGTGGAATAGTCTAAATTCCCATCAACATAACAAAAGAAACTAGTCAAAGATGTAACTCCTCCACTGCCAGAACCTGCAGGTTCTTCCTCTACAATATACGCCGTATCCGTCATCTCCTGATGGAGAAAGCCACCCAGCTTCTAGTCCAGGCGCTCGTCATTTCCCCCCTGGACTACTGCAACTCCCTCCTAGCCGGTCTCCCAGCGTGTGCCATCAAGCCCCTCAAGCTGGTCCAGAATGCTGCAGCCCACCTGATCACCAGTCAGCCCAGGTCGGCTCATCTCACCCCACACCTCATTGGCCTCCACTGGCTTCCTATTGCCGCACGCATCCGATTCAAGGCCCTAGTGTTGGCATTTCAGGCTGCTAAGGGGACTGCCCCACCTTACATACAATCCTTAATCACTCTCTACTCCCCAGCCAGACCACCCCGGTCTGCCAGCTCTGGTCGCCTTATGGTTCCCTCACTACAAGCACCTGGCGGTCGAGCTGCACGTTCACGCCTGTTTTCCATTCTGGTTCCTCAGGGCTGGAATGACTTGCCTACCACTGTCAGGACAGCAGAATCCCTCCCCCCTATTTCGACGCAGAATAAAAACACATCTTTTCAAACTATACTTTAGTCCTCCCTCCTGTACGATGACTGTATTTTTGTTTAGAACAGCCCTTTGTGTGTATTTTACTAGTTATGGATATGATGCTTTAACTTGTGGAAGAACCTATGCACTTGTAAATCGCTTTGGAGTAAAAGTGTCTGCCAAATTACTAAAATGTAAATGTATCTATTCAAATACTCTCTACAGTATTGTACTTGCCTTATATCTTGTTTCTTTCATTCTTCTTTATTTTGACACTATCGCATAAACATTTGACATTAAAAAAGAGTAACTTTACTGATGCCCACTCTCACATCTCCTTTGCAGCATAACTCAAAGCCAAGTGAAAGCCATGAATACTTATCAATTACCAACCGTTGATTAAATCACTGTAGTGTTCATATAATACCCAATAATGTAAAAACTGTAAACAAAATTATCCCAATCCAACTTTTGTTAGTCATTCTTCCGAAAGCAATGAATACCCGCAAGAAATTGAGGATTCCCGAAACTGTGAGTGGCAACTGGCAACCTATCCCGAGATTTCACGGTATCAACGCGATAGCGGAAGGGACCATTCGTCGGTAAATTAAGGTAATACGTTAGGGTACAGTTTATGGAAGCAGAATTTACGTAGATATTACATGTTTCTGATCTGAAATTATTATATAGATGAAAACAATTTCAATTTACTACAATACGTAAAGAGTACGGTTATTTAAATAATGTTTAAATAATGTGATTTGTCATCCCTCTGCAGTAGTTGGTGTCGCCCGCCGTTCACGAGACGGTTCCAGAAAGTGCAGAGTGCTCTGGATCCACGAGGTTAGCTTAGCGGTTGCACTTGGTTCTCAGCGCTTTCTGGTACACACAACTGAATAACGTTATTTTCATATCTCGTCTGCATAATTTCACATTGAAGATGTCCTCTTTGGGGACCCTCGCCTTCGATGAATATGGGAGACCATTCATCATTATCAAGGACCAAGATAAGAAGACCCGCTTGTCGGGCCTTGACGCCCTGAAGGTATGAAATCCTTTTAATTGTATGCCGGCTAGCTAGCCAATGCTAACTAGCTTCGTAGGCCATGTAACGTTATATTTAATGTTCACTAGCGATCTGCCTCAACATGCATTAATAATACGAGGGGTTGGAGGCTTTCATAGTATGATCCTACATAATCAAAGATTTTTCTCATATGTCTGCAAGGGACTATATTTTGTACAATATTTCGTTCCAACCCCACCCCTTAAGCCTCCCGACTGTCAAATAAATTTTAAATAATTTAAAATTATAATTGGCGACCTATCTAGCTAGATAATAGATCGTAACATAGCTAGCTACACAACTGCCTATATTGCATTGGTAACTGGCTTGCTATAACTTACTTATTTTAACAAATCGAACATGGGTTAACGTTCGCTATTTTACCGCGTTACGTATCCACTGGTAACGAAGTTAGATAAAGAAGGAACTTCACAGATTTTTGACACGGCTAGCTAGCTAGCTAAATTGGCTCAATAACGACGAATACGCATGCCATGTGCTTCAAAATAATTTCGAGTGTCCTGTTTTTGAGCTAGCTAACAATCAGAATAGTCAATTATATTTGCACATCCAATGATTTTTTAAAAATTGGTATTCTTACTCACAGATGCATGTAAGATAAAAAGTAAGGATAATACAATAGATATAAATATGGTTTTAAAATGTGGGAATAGATTAAAAAATGTATATATGAGTCCGGATTAGTGCACGGATTATGACACAAATATACAAAATGAAGATGAGCATCAAAGCTATGTCTTAAGTTACTTAGCTAGGTAAAAACAAGAATGGCTGGTAAAATTGTTATTGTTACCTTTTTGAGAAATGCAATGGTATTGGCAATATTCTGTGGTTTCGGTTTTAAGATTTGTCATTTAACATTTTTTTCTTCTTTTTTTTAAAGTCTCATATTATGGCAGCTAAAGCCGTGGCGAACACACTCAGGACGTCTTTGGGCCCAAATGGTGAGCATCTTGCATATGAATGAACTGTCTGTTTATCTCTTATGTTTCTGGTAGACATAACTAACCCCCATTCTTTGGGTTTGTCCAGGGCTTGATAAGATGATGGTGGACAGGGATGGTGAGGTCACAGTCACCAATGACGGTGCTACTATTCTCAGCATGATGGATGTTGACCACCAGATCGCCAAACTCATGGTTGAGCTCTCCAAGTCTCAAGATGACGAAATTGGCGATGGAACAACTGGTGTTGTAGGTAAGGGAGAAAAACGCAAAAGCCTTGCTAATATCATTACATGCTGTCAAACACAGATGAGATCTCGCTGACAATAATGTGCAAGCAAGATCTGTTTTCATTTTTCTTGTCTATGCTCATTTGTTCCCAGTCCTTGCTGGTGCCCTTTTGGAACAAGCCGAGCAGCTTCTGGACCGGGGGATCCACCCGATCCGCATTGCAGATGGCTACGATCAGGCTGCCCGGATCGCCGTTCAACAGCTTGACAAAATCGGCGACAGCTTCCCTGTGGATCCCCAAAACACAGAGCCCCTTATCCAGACAGCTATGACAACGCTGGGATCTAAAGTGTAAGGTCCAGTGCAAATGAGTGCAGGCCTTTGTCCAGTCTTTGGGCCTACACTTTTAGCTGCATTGGTTGCATTTGAATTTGTAATGCTGCATGGATTTCAGTGCCAGGCAATCTGGTGTGTTATACAAAAGGATAAGCACAATCTCTTGTTAACTTATCCCCTGTGTCCTTTAGCAAACAGTGTGCTCTTCAGGCTGCCCTTGCCCCCTCATCTCTCCCACAAGTGTGAGAAGGGCGAGTTATAAAATAAAGGCTTACAAAAATAAAAACCTGATGTTAGGCATGAACATTTATTCAACTTCCTCCATCCTGGTAATTTCACCTGTTCTGCATGTGTTAATTTTTTAAAATAGTGTTATTAGGGGCAATAAGGTTTTTCACCCATGTCCAGGTTAAAAAAAATAAAAACATAAAAAAGGTCAGATGTGGGTAATGTAGAACTACACGTGTTGTAATTGCCCTCTGCCTTTCGTTGTATGGGGGCACAAGCAGAGAATGGAAGACTAGAATTTCTGATCCATAGGTGGATCAATTCTCCACAAAATTGATACATTTCTTGTGAAAAGCTAACTGTTCTGGGTAATTTGTAAAGTGCATTTTATTTCATTTTTTAAAATTTTTTAATTCCGCAGGATCAATCGCTGCCACAGGCAGATGGCGGAGATCGCGGTCAATGCCATCTTGACTGTGGTGGACATGGAGAGGAAAGATGTTGACTTTGAGCTCATCAAGGTGGAAGGTAAAGTCGGTGGGAAGCTGGAGGACACTCAGCTCATCAAAGGTGTGATTGTGGACAAAGAGTTCAGCCACCCCCAGATGCCCAAGGTGAGCTTGGACTGCCTTTCACCTTACTGAGGGAATTTACCCTGGGGAAGAGGTTCTTTGGTCTTTGTGAATGAACATCCATTTAAAGAGCTATTGATGTGACACATTCATGGTATTTCCAACTAAACCCAACTTTTTTCACTTTTTTAGTGCACTGTTATGCTCGGGCTGCATTAAAAAAACACTAAGGCGACATTTGCAAGAATAGTCTTAGGTGGTTGTTTGCAGTGTGTTTGGCCTAATCACGCCTTCCTCTCCCAGGTGTTGAAGGACACCAAAATCGCCATTCTCACCTGCCCGTTTGAGCCGCCAAAGCCGAAGACCAAGCACAAGCTGGATGTGACCTCCGTGGAGGACTACAAAGCCCTGCAGAAGTACGAGAAGGACAAGTTCCAGGAGATGATCCGCCAGGTCTGTACCAGGGAGGGGCTGGGTATGTTTACTAAGCAATTCTCTTTGGATTATGGCCACACCATCACATTAGGCACACTGCAGCTGATGCAGGTGCATTGCACCTTTTTGAGGCAGTGAGTATTGAATTGCTTACTGTGTGCGGTAATACAGAAGCTAGCCATCGCTGACTGGAGGATGGGTGCATCTCTCTGACAACTGTGGGTACCCTGTGTCCTGATACGGAGCAATTAGTGGAGCAGTACCTCCAGGAAACTAGTCTGGCTTAAACTCCCCTGAACCCTACCAGGACAAAGCCAGTGTTTGTTCCACTCTACCCACTTGACTGCTAGGGAGTGATTTGTCCCCGTTTATTTCACGAATGCAGTCTGAGGTGGAGAGATCCTTGTCCCAGTCAAAATGCACTCAGCGGAATGTGTTCATTGATATAAGATGGTGGTCATTTTGTGGGGTTTTATTTTTTCAGATCAAAGACACTGGAGCCAACCTGGCCATTTGCCAGTGGGGATTTGATGACGAGGCAAACCACTTACTGCTACAGAACGAGCTCCCTGCCATTCGTTGGGTTGGAGGACCTGAGATTGAGGTGAGAAATGCAGAATGAGAATGTCCAGATTCAAATGCCAGTATGAAGGAGACGCCCTTCACATAATGTCAAGTGCTACCAGCATACTTGTGTATGCTCATTCATAAGTCATGTTGCATATGAGCAATTTCATGAAATACCCACTTTTAATACCACACAAGACCATCCATTTAGAGAGATTTGTGATATTTGTGTTATTAATGGCTGTATTTGTTATCGTAAAAGGACACGAATGGTAATGTCCTGTCACAATAGGCTAGAAAAGTGCTTGCTGAAATGACTGGGAACCTATCACGTTGTTCATAATTGTAATGATGTCATTCTTTTTTCCAGCTGATTGCCATAGCGACTGGCGGGCGCATTGTGCCCAGGTTCTCTGAGCTGACTGCAGAGAAGCTGGGATCTGCCGGCCTTGTGAAGGAAATCTGCTTCGGCACAACTAAAGACAGGATGCTGGTGATCGAGGAGTGCAAGAACTCCAGAGCCGTGACCATCTTCATCAGGGGAGGGAACAAAATGGTAACTGCTTCAGTCAAACATTGAGATGTAGGGACGTTAACCTAGGCCGGAGGCATACTCATCCTGATGCCCTTATTTGGACGCTCAGCCTGGTGTTATGGAAAGGATGTCCCTATTTACCCTGTGAATATACACACTTATACAATACAGTCGTGGCAGCTGCATGAATCCCAAGATGGAGTTTGTGGTATAAATAGCTTGCTTCCTACAGCCAAACAGTCTGTTCTACTCCTTTTTCAGTTATTTTGATGAGCCTGATGGAGTAGCTCTGTCTATTGTAGGCTTAATGAAGTCTCACTCTCCCATCACTCATAGACAGTAGTTGGTGTAGTCTCAGTGTGTCCTTTAGACTTGATCAGGCTTTGATGTGTGAGTGCTTCTCTTTTTAGATCATCGAGGAGGCAAAACGTGCCCTCCACGACGCAGTGTGCGTCATCCGTAACCTGGTCCGTGATAACCGCATCGTGTACGGGGGCGGAGCCTCCGAGATCTCCTGTGCTCTCGCAGTCAACCTGGCTGCAGACAAGGTAACACAGCTGCTTCTCCCAGCATGCACTGCTCATGAACACTCGCTTCTAAGGTCTTGTGGTGTGCTTGTGGCTCATATTGTGTCTGTTAATCATGGGCTAAATAGACCCATGAATTTCTTACTTCAAATACGAAAAATAATTTAATCACAAAAACACAAAACATATTTTCATGTTTTATATGAGGTCTACTCCAATTAGAGAATTGACAGTGTTAGTTTTTGTAACATCCCATCTCTATACATTTTAATCAATTTCTGTGACTGCTTGGCCATAGAAATGGACTGGGTGGGGCCCCATATTTAATTCCTAATGCTATGTTGTCTAACAATTAGATGGCAAAAGACACTGCAGTGTCCCTTTACTCATTGAAAATTAGTGAAAGTCTTGAAATAAAACATCTATTTTTGGCCAGCGAAATCATAGGCTCAAACATAACAAATGTGTATTGTGCAGTTTTAGTAATGTGCACTCCTATAGAGATGTATTTTTTCTTGGAGCGGGACCTGTAGAAGTGATGGGCTGGGAATGGTGTGACATGAAGGTTATTTTCCCCACAGTGCCCCTCTCTGGAGCAGTATGCCATGCGGGCTTTCGCCGATGCCCTGGAAGTCATCCCCATGGCCCTGGCTGAGAACAGCGGCTTCAACCCCATCCAGACCATGACCGAGGTCAGGGCCAAGCAGGTCAAGGAGAACAACCCTGCACTGGGCATCGACTGCCTGCACCTGGCCACCAACGGTAGGCACACTCCACAGTTTACATTGCATTTGTGGTGCATAAATGAACGTGTACTTTGCTTGGTTTTTTTTCAACCTAATTTGCCCTTTTTGTATATTTTGTATTATCTTTCATTTCCATGTTAATTTTTTCTTTTACACTTTTGAAGCTAAAATATATTTATAATTAATGATATAACTACAGGTGGATTTTTGTTGCATCTGTAATACTGAAGGGAGAAAGCCCATGAAGACCATGTTGGCTTTATGAAATGCAGTAGTTTCTAACCTCTGCTTCACTCCTGTGCATGTGTTATCCAGACATGAAGCAGCAGCACGTGATCGAGACACTGATTGGGAAGAAGCAGCAGATTCTCCTGGCCACCCAGGTGGTGAAGATGATCCTGAAGATCGACGACATCAGAATCCCGGGAGAGTCCGAGGATTGATGCGCCAATGTCTGCACTCTGACCGAGCGAGCAGTCTCCATGCCCTAAGCATCGTGTGTCTAGTCGTTAGGCAGTTATTTATTCTTTTGTACCACAAATGCACCCCTGGAGCTGTAATCGTTCAAGTTAATGAATAAACTGTTAGTCTGTCAAGCTACCTGGGGTTGTTGTGTTTTATTTACCTCTTCTAGCTTCATAAATGTTGACATATTACAAGTAATAAAATATTTGATGAAAAAAGACCACTGGACTCTTTCACACACTACATAGTTGTGTATGGTAATAAGAAACCTTGTTAAAGCAACAATAGATGTCGTGTTAAGATTTCCATTTGATCCTCAAGCTCTCCTATAAAGTACAAATATTATCTAGTTAATGGAGGATCAAATGTCAGCTTCTCAGACCCAGAAATCTGAAAGGGTGTTTTGGATTGCCATGTAGGATGCATATTGCCAAATGTCTGTTGTAACCTCCTTTTCTCCCCTCTCTGACGCCGACACACTGAAACTCCTTACTTCCCACCGCCCAACCACCTGTCCTCTTGACCCCATCCCCTCTCCTCTCCTACAATCTATATCTGAGGACATTCTCCCTTTTCTCTCCTCTCTAATCAACACCTCCCTCTCTTCCGGCACCATGCCCTCTTCCCTGAAGAGGGCCAGAGTCACTCCCCTCCTCAAAAAACCTATTCTTGACCCCTCTACCCTGAACAACTACCGGCCTGTCTCTCTTCTTCCCTTTCTCGCTAAAACCCTGGAACGGGCGGTCTGCTCCCAACTGTCCACTTATCTTCTCCACAACAATCTCCATGACCCCAACCAGTCTGGCTTCAAGAGTGGCCACTCCACTGAAACCGCCCTGCTCGCGGTCACTGAGGCACTCCACTCTGCTAAAGCAAAATCCCTCTCCTCTGTCCTCATCTTCCTCGACCTGTCAGCCGCCTTCGATACAGTCAACCATGAGATTCTGCTCTCATCGCTGTCTGGGATGGGTGTCACAGGTTCTGCACTCGCTTGGTTTTCCTCCTACCTCTCTGGTCGCTCCTACCAGGTGACTTGGAGGGGCGCAGTCTCCGACCCTCAACCCCTACGTACTGGAGTCCCGCAGGGCTCGGTTCTTGGGCCTCTCCTCTTCTCGCTATACACCATGTCTCTTGGTTCTGTTATCTCTTCCCATGGCTTTTCTTATCACTCCTACGCTGATGACACCCAACTCTTCATTTCCTTCCCCCCCGACACCCAAATCACCACACGGATCTCTGCCTGCTTGGCTGATATCTCTGCGTGGATGACTTCCCATCACCTGAAGCTCAACCTTGCCAAAACTGAGCTTCTCTACATCCCTGCTAAGTCCTCTCCGTCAATCGACCTCTCATTGACTGTTGAGGACTTTGTAGTTTCCTCCTCCCGTACGGCAAAGAATCTTGGGGTGACTCTTGATAACTGCCTCACCCTGGCTCCACAAGTATCCTCCACTGCCAGAACCTGCAGGTTCTTTCTGTATAATATACGCCGTATCCGTCATCTCCTGACTGAGAAAGCCACCCAGCTCCTAGTCCAGGCGCTCGTCATTTCCCGCCTGGATTACTGCAACTCCCTCCTAGCCGGTCTCCCAGCGTGTGCCATCAAGCCCCTCCAGCTGGTCCAGAATGCTGCAGCCCGCCTGATCACCAGTCAGCCCAGGTCGGCTCATGTCACCCCGCTTCTCATTGGCCTCCACTGGCTTCCCATTGCCGCACGCATCCGTTTCAAGGCCCTAGTGTTGGCATTTCAGGCTGCTAAGGGGACTGCCCCACCTTACATACAATCCCTGATCACTCCCTACTCCCCAGCTAGACCACTCCGGTCTGCCAGCTCTGGTCGCCTTACGGTTCCCTCTCTGCGTGCACCTGGCGGTCGAGCTGCACGTTCACGCCTGTTTTCCGTTCTGGTTCCTCAGTGGTGGAATGACCTGCCTACCACTGTCAGAACAGCTGAATCCCTCCCCCTATTTCGACGCAGACTCAAAATCCACCTTTTCAAACTCTACCTTAGTCCTCCCTCCTGATTTCCCCTGCCCCTCCTTTCTGATATCCCTATCCTTGTCTAACCCCCCCCCCCCCCCCAAAAAAAAAATGACAACTGATGATGACAACTATGTTTAGAACAGCATTTCCTGTGTATTTTGCTAGTTTCTGGATGTGATGCTCTGACTTATGGTAGAACCTATGCACTTGTAAATCGCTTTGGATTAAAAGCGTCTGCCAAATGACAAAATGTAAATGTAAATGTAAATGTTTCACTGTAACATCAGCGGGTGTATACCTTCCACAGCCTCAAATAATGTTTTTTGAGAATTTAATTAAATTGAAGTTGCTAGTGTTTAGGTATGGGACTACATGCAAAAACTAGAAAATTGGGTTCTTTGATACAACTTGCCTTATTGTGTTCTATTAATATGTCGTGTTGTTTTTGTAGTTTTTCAGTATCAGTGTTGTTGAAATCTCGTCAAATTTTCATCGTTTCCATTATTTCTTCAGTTTTAATAAAAGTAAGATAAGTAACCTGTTTGACATGCCCATAGCATGGATAAAAGGCACCGCTGGGATTCGAACCCAGGATCTCCTGTTTACTAGACAGGCGCTTTAACCAACTAAGCCACGGCGCCGTTGCGGGGCAGACAAATCTTCTGGTTTTGAATACTCACTTCGTGGATTCCGTGAAATATTTGCGTTTCGTTTTTTCACTTTATAAAATTCATATATACATATGCATTACTATGGATAATTAGTTGAACGGTAATCTACACCCATGAACGAGTTTTCCTGCTGTCAGATACTACTGTAACCACGAGCGAAGTACAACAACTAGCCAACATTAATCCAGAATTACAATTCTGGACAATAGTTTCCGGTAACAACTACCACTAAAATTCTAACAAAATAAGAGGCGAATAAAAACGAGTGCAGTTCTTTTTTAAATAGAAGCTGTTTAACTAATAGCTATAGCACAGCAATAATTTGATTAGGTTAAGTTTTTTTATTTATTTTGTTTTGTTAAAGATATATACTCTATTTTAGCTGTACAGAAAGTCGTCTTCCTGCTTAGATATTAAGATGATTTTTTCCCCCCAAAACATATTATAGTTGTCTAAAGGCAAAGGCAAACAGAAATCTTTCAATTATTTCATATCTCAATCAAAATAGCGTGGTACTAAAATCAGTGGTTAAAACAAACACTCAAGAAAACAACCTGACATATCTCCGAGTTTACGGAACTTTAATTTTGAAACTCGTTGATAAACATCACCGGAAGTTTTTATTGGGTTTGCACCATAGACTGTGGATTGGTTTGTTCAGTGGCACATCACCTCACCTGAGCAGCTATCATTCAGTTTCAGAGCAAGCTGATATGGTTGGGGTTTGGTCGCTGGTTGGTTCACTAAGGAAATATGCTTCAACTTGACTAATTATCCAGATATTATCCCCATACCTCGGGGGTAATCGTCGATAAAGTAACTTAAACGTTGACGTAACATCCAGTGCATGCAAAATAATAGGGGATTGGACGGGTTAGTAGGCTTTAATGTTTCGTTACGCCTTGTGAGCGAGCTAACGTTAGCTAAGCCCCTTCCCAGAGACGGAGCATTGATGTTTACTGTAGTTAACTAGCTCCGACAGTGCGTCACCATTCAAGATGGACACCGCGGAGGAAGGTACAGTAACAAAATCACCATTTTATTGAGAAGGAAGTATAGGTTAGCTAGCTTGCTAGTTTTTGACCAACAGAAAAAGGGCCATGGCAAGGATCTTTAAATTGCACACGGTAACGTTACACATGTAGCTTCCTAACTAGCTAGCTCCTGTAGCTCTTGGAGTGCGCAGACCTAACGGCAGCTTGCTTCTCGCTGGATGTGCTTTGACTGCAATTTAGGATGCATTAAAGCTTACCATGCAATAGCTAAGTTTGGTGGCTAGCCAGCTACCAGTGCCAACCACATCTCTCTGGTGATATCAATGTCAGCTAGCTAATTGTTGCTTTTTAAACTAGCTAGCTACCTATCTAGCTAACGCTGGTTAATTTGCGTTCACGTTCCTCGTTATTAGTTAGTTAACAGTCTGTTGGTCTTGGTTAACATAACGTATGTAAGATTGATCATGCTACCGTTGAGGACCGATTCGGACAGCCACCATCGGTCGTTAGAGAAAGACTGGTTGTTAGTTGGGCCTACTGGATTAGCTTGGCTAGTATAACAGCTGTAGTTAACCAGATGTCAATCAATTTGTAACAGCC
This sequence comes from Conger conger, assembly GCF_963514075.1. NCBI lineage: Eukaryota > Metazoa > Chordata > Actinopteri > Anguilliformes > Congridae > Conger > Conger conger. The sequence goes on along the minus strand of NC_083768.1, from coordinate 38,528,208 downwards.
TCACTGTTGTATTTTACAGAAGACTAGAATACTGTCGTTTCGTTTAGTAGGTTACCCACTGCCAGTTGCTTATGAAATGTTTTAACTGAATCACACGGCATTTTTTTGGAGGGGGGGGGGGGGTCTCGTGTACGTTTCGCCACTGCTGCAACTGTACATTCTTTCTCTCACTCACTCACACGCATTACACTACATGTGGAGACGGCTGTGATGTGTGCCGCTTGTTCTTTCTTGATGTTTCTGTTGTGCTATTCTGTTGGTGGCTAATTTATGTCCTTATCCATTTCAGCGGACATATGCAGGGTGTGTCGTTCGGAGGGAACTCCGGACAAGCCCCTCTATCACCCCTGCGTCTGCACCGGCAGTATAAAATTCATCCACCAAGAATGGTAAATTCCCCTGTGTGTAGCATGATACCTGCCATTGTATGTCACTCCTTTTTAGCAAATGGCCTATAAGTGAACCAGGACAGACTGTGCTTTCTCATATTTCTACTTATGATTGGGCATTTTTGTTCTGCTCTGATTGGGTCATTCCTTGAACAGTTGGTTACAGAGGCTGCTGATTGGGTCCATGGAATGGTTTGGAACATGTGTTTTCTTGTAATGTGGTATGACAGTGGGGGTGGATGATGTAAAGTGATCATCTCTGGCACCTTTTTCTTCCTTTTTTCCTCTGCCTTATAATTTGTATAGGCTATTTGATTTATTGTGACTCTTTAAAAAAAGTAATGAAAGGCAGCTGGGTCGAGGGAAAGTCCCCATGCAGAGTGCATTGAGCCTCCAGGGCCAGGGGGAACTGGACAGTGGGGAAAGCTCATATTCCATGCACAAATACAGAGGATCCCACACGGGCTTCTGATTGGTCAAGGCTTTCTCTGCTTGTGTCATGTTGAGGTTAGATATTTTTCACAATAAACCCTGGTTGTAACACTGAGCAGGTGTTAACACAGCAGTGCTCATATAATTAATAATTATATGAGCAAGACTGGAGGCATTCGTAGGTCATAGATGAGCGCTTCTTTTGGGGTGACATGTTTGCTTGTTTCTCGAGGGTGACTTTAAATTAATTAATGAATTTCCTGTCAAAGTGAAGTATGAAAGCCTATATCACTGCTGACATAGTTGAAGCGGAGAAGTGAACAGCCTGTTCTTTTAATCAAAAAAATATTGCGGTTTCCGTGTTCTTATTATTGGCTTTGTCAAATACACAGATACAGGGCAAGGTCTGTAAACGGATTTTTGAGCAGCGCTTTAAACGTGACTGTTGGTGTGAATTTGTGCATGTTCCCACCTCCCTGCGGAGTAACTGTGAGTGAAAGTGTACAGTGCTGCCCTAGGGCAGTGAGACAGGATTATGGGTTTTTTTTCTGTCTGCACGTGGAAGCACACTGAGCCCACCCTCTCTCCTTCTTTGTGTTTTGCAGCTTGGTTCAGTGGCTGAAGCACAGTCGGAAAGAATACTGTGAATTATGCAAGCACAGGTTTGCTTTCACGCCAAGTAAGTAACTCCATGTAACTCTTGTTTATGCTCTGTAAGCTGTGTGAATTTTGTCAGTATGCATATGCACTGTGGCCATGTGAATGTTTGAATCCAAACACTGGCTGCATTGTTGATGGGTAACAAAGTTGTACAAAGGCCTAATGCAATGTCCAATGTTTCCTCATGGTAACTTTGTTGTGCACTATATGGATTAACTACAGTATGCAGTGTTCTCAAAGCCATCCTGGAAGTTCTTGTTCCATCCCTGTGTATGAGACTTATAGCCTTGAAGGAAACCACGTCAGGGCTTTTACACTTTTGCAAGCAACTTTTCTTACTCCTGAAAATGTTCCAGATGCTGTCATTATTCAGTCGAGCCTGGTATTCATGGCAAGGCTGGTATCTGTGTGGGAAGAGTTCTGAGATTGCTTTTATTTTTATTCGTAAAGGATTGCTACACAACTTAGCTGGCTAGATAGCTTATATATTACATTGCTGATACTTAGTTGGCAGTGGCTGGCTTCCTAATGTTACTGCATTTCTGTTGTGTCACAAAGGTATAAATATAGTTTATAAGTAGTATGGGGTAGTGTAATGGAGTAGTAACTTTATCTGAAATAGTTTTTCAGGACAGTTGACTGAGAATGTAATTGTACAGTCATGTTCTTAGTGCTAATGTGCCCAGCGGTGTCTGAGCAGGGAATCTCTTAAGAAGATACATTATGTCATTATGTTTCCCTGGAGAAACAAGAACATGTAGTCCTATAGGCACTCTTTTTTCAGCTTGTTATACAGGGATTGAAAGTCGAGAAGAGTCTAGCTGTAGCAGTAACTGTTTTGGGACATAGTTTACACTGTTGCCTCTGCTCTGGTTATTGAGAGTAATGCAGCGTTGCCTGTATTTGCCATGTGATCTGTAACGTACGAGTCATCGCCTCACTTGCGTTAGTTTTTCTGCAATGGTAGGTTAATGGATCTTTGTGACATTTAAACAGGTTGTTACATAATCACTAAGCCTTGCAGCAGTCTTGCAGTGGGACTAGTTGCTAGTTTTACAGACATGCACGCATAAGAATATCAGACAGATGTTTCTGAAGATTTCACAATGATGAAATCTTTATATAAAGTTGAATGTAAATGTCAGTCCTTTTTCTACATTGTTTCCTATTTTTTGGGACAATTAGTTGCTCATTTCTGAAGATTTGGGTGGCATAGCAGCCTAGTGATAGGGTGTTCGACTGGCAACTGCACAGTTGCTGGTTTGAGCCCCGGTCAGCATACAGGGATGCTGACCTGAATCTGCAGATCAGGTCCCATGAACAAGGCCCTTAACCCAGAAGTTTCTCCAGGGGCTTTACCCCTGTTCTCTCTCCCTCACCACACTTGCAACTGTTCTCTCTGGCATTTCTCCCAGGGCATTTTTGCAAGTGTTCTCATTTGATCTCCCCTGGTTAAATAAAAGATAGTCACTTCCGGTGTTTTACTGTGCTTTCCCCTCCTCTAGTTTACTCTCCAGACATGCCTTCCCGCCTCCCTGTCCAGGACATTTTCGCAGGGCTGGTGACCAGCGTCGGTACGGCCATCCGATACTGGTTCCACTACACGCTGGTGGCCTTCGCCTGGCTGGGAGTGGTTCCCCTCACTGCCTGTACGTACCGCCCTGCTCGGCAAGTTCCAATGAGCCAAACCATGAGGCTGTGAGGTTTAGCAAAGCCCAATATGGCCAGAGACAACATAGGACTGTTTCAAACCAATCATTTGAGGGTTTTCTTTTTTTTGTGGAGAGCAAAACCTTTTGATTGGTTAAAACATGTTAGTGACTGACAGTTTGTCAAGGTTGTTTCAGGTCAGTCGGTTGCTGATAATGCGTGATGGCTCCACCCATTTTGTAGATTTTGATTGGTTCATTTTATCACCCTTTGTTTCTGACAGGTCGTATCTATAAGTGTCTGTTTACTGGCTCCGTGAGCTCTCTCCTAACTCTGCCACTGGACATGCTGTCTACGTAAGTGTCTCACGCACGCACGCACGCACGCACGCACACGCACACGCACATGCACATAAACACGCACGCACACACATACACACATACACACACACATACAAGCATACACACACACACACACACACACACACACACACACACACACACATACACGCACGCACACACATACACACACTCGATATCCCCAGCACTTTCCAATCGACTCATTACAAGGCCAGTGCTCTCCGTGGTCCCTCGGGCTCATGGATGTTAAGTACTGCAGCATTAGTTCTCAAATATGTATTTATTATTCATATGTTAATTGTTTTAACCGGGTAAATGGGTCACATGGTGCTCTGGCAGGTTAATGGTGCACATTTAACTGGGTTGGTGACCCCTTGCATCGATAAACGGGAAGTGTCAGGAATCTGTGGAATAGAATGCAGAATGTTCCGGTAAAATCCTCACTAGTATACATTTCAGGCTTCGGAATTAAATGAAAACATAATGGCAGGGTGATGAACGCAGAAGGGATAAACCCAGAAATAATAGTTCTTCACAACAAAATGAGAGGAAATGGATTTAGACAAAAGGCTGAAATGACAACATTGCTGTAAATTTTTCTCCATTTGATAATCTAACATAAAGACTGTCAGCATTTGATTGCGCAACTTGTTAATGAGTGGGAAGAAATGAGAAAAGCCCATGAAAAATGTTATGAAGTCATAAATCTCATTTACAAGCAAAGTAATGCTGGCATACTCAATTGCGTAAACATTTCATTGTAAAATTTTCTACATTTGCTAGCCGGATTACTGCTTCAAAGCACGGCAGCAGAGATCAGAGAGATTATTATATGAATGACAAATCAGTTCATCCATCACAGATGTAAAAATACTGAGGCCATGTGCTCCTTCTGCAGACTAATCGGTTATTCTCATCCTGTCCATGTCTCCCGAGGAAGAGTGCAGGAGTCCCTTCACCTCCTCCTGTTCTTAACACTGCATGTCGTTATATCCATTCTGCCCTTATATCTCTTTCCACCTTGATGCGTTCCTTTAGTCACCACCCCTGCATGGAGCACATTCTCACACAGTGTAATGGGATGCCTTTGCCATAGTTGGGAGCAGATGGTGTAAATGGCCGTGAATGCCCAGACAAATGAACAAATCGGGAAACGCAGAAACAATTCATAAGACACTTAGAAACACAACAGTGATTCACAAAGTAAAATGACAAATCTGAAACTGCAGTATATATTCACAAGACAACGCTGCAAGAACGGCAACATTTCACAAAACAGAATAACAAACCCAACATCCACACAACATTTGAGTGCTAGTGGCGGTGCTAACGTGTGTGTGTGTGTGTGTGTGTGTGTGTGTGTGTGTGTGTGTGTGTGTGTGTGTGTGTGTGTGTGTGTGTGTGTGTGTGTGTGTGTGTGTGTGTGTGTGTGTGTGTGTGTTGCAGAGAGAACCTTCTGGCAGACTGTCTGCAGGGCTGCTTTGTGGTCACCTGCACGCTGTGCGCCTTCATCAGCCTGGTGTGGCTGCGTGAGCAGATCGTCCATGGTGGCGCCCCCCAGTGGCTGGAGCACAATCTGCAGCAGCCCGCCAACGCAGCCGGCCAGCCCAACGAGGTAACTGGCCCACACACACACACACACACACACACACACACACACACACACACAGCGTCTTTAGAGAGATGCTGCTCAGACACACATGCCTGAATATACATTACATTACGTGGCATTTAGCAGACGCTCTTATCCAGAGCGACGTACAACAAAGTGCAAATTAAACACAAGAACAAGTGCAAAGAGGACCTGAGAGGACAGTACAGTTCCGAGTCCTAGTGTAAACATGCAGAAAATCAGAACCCTTTAAGAGTACAATCAACTTTCAAACTAGCATACCACAATTACAGCTAGAATACAAAAACAAAAATACAAAAATATAACAATACCTATACAAGTAACAATATCTATACATAAGTGCCATTACAGTCTAAGGCTAATCATATACACTTTATTAGGTATTTATTTTTTAGACTGATTGGTCTTCTGCTGCTGTAGCCTATCCACTGAAGACATTTGACGCATTGTGTGTTCAGAGATGCTCTTAGCACATAGCACTATTGCAATGTGTGGTTATTTGCGTTACTGTCACCTTCCTGTCAGCTTTGACCAGTCTGGCTCTTCTCCTCTGACCTCTCATTAACAAGGCATTTTTACCTGCAGAACAGGATTTTTTTTGGTTTGTTTTTCATACCGTTCTCTGCAAACTCAAGAGACTTTTGTGCGTGAAAATCCCAGGAGATCAGTAGTTTCTGAGATACTCAAACCATCCTGACTGGCACCAACAATCATTCCAGGGTCACTTATATAACATTTCTTCCCCATTCTGGCATTTGGTCTGAACAACCGCTGAACCTCTTGACCACGTCTGCCTGTTTTCATGCATTTAGTTGCTACCACATGATTGGCTGATTACGTATTTGCATTAACAAGCTAGTGTGCAGGTCTGCTTCATAAATTGCTCACTCAGTACATATGCGCACACACAGGCACAGATACACAGATGTATAATGTATATATTCTTTCTTGCACATTATTGATTACTGTGCAGTATGTTCATGAATTGAAATAAGAATGTAAGCATGTTCAGGTTCATGCCTGTTAGTGCGCAGACGTACAGTAGAGTAGAGATGCAGGGTGAAAGGTGATGGTGACTCTGTCTCTCTCCAGGCCCCCGGAGCAGGGAACGGGGGCGAGGAGCAGCAGCCGGCCCCCCCTCCCGCTGACCCCCCAGCGGAGAACGCTCCTCCTGAGGCCCCCGACCTCCCGGCTGACCCCGCCGACGACGCGGAGGCCGACAACGAGGAGGAGGAGGAGGCTGGAGCTGAGGACGCCGCGGAGGAGAACAACGGAGGCCAAGGTAACAGAGGCCTGGAGGGTCACACACTAACACCGATACATACGCTCATATGTGTACACATACACACACACACATACACACACACTAACACGGATACATACGCTCATATGTGTACACATACACACACACATACACGGATACATACGCTCATATGTGTACACATACACACACATACATATACATGTACGCACACACACTCATATACATACATACACACACACGTACCCACAAACATGGATACACAAACACACACACATACATATACACGTACACACACACATACATGCACACACACACACACACACACACACATACGTACACACACACGCATACATAGACATACACACAAACACGGATACATGCACATACACGCACACAAACATGGATTTACACATACACGCACACCCACATGCACACATACATATACGCGCACACACACACACACACACACACACGCCTGCTCCACTGCTTCAATATTGTTTAATATGGTTTCAGGACGGCAGAGTTCATCCTGTTTGGTCAGTAGACGGGTCTGAGTGGGTTGCACTAGCTTAATTGCACACAACATTGATTGTGTTTCCATGTGTGGCGTGTAGATTAGGGCTGTGAGCAGGAATGAGCAGTTGTGTCCATCTCTCTGCCCTGTAGCCTGTGGCCAGCCTGTACACGCAGCCTGTAGCCTAGTGGTGAAGGTATATGACTGTGGCTCAAACCCTGGTGTAGCCACAGTAAGATCAGCGCAGCTGTTGGGCCCTTGAGCAAGGCCCTGAACCCTGCATTGCTCCCGGGGGTACTGTCCCCTGCTTAGTGTAATGTGTAAGTTGCTTTGGATAAATGCGTCAGCTAAATAACAAAAGATTTATTTATTATTTATTAGATGACATGAACTGGAATGCACTGGAATGGGATCGTGCTGCAGAGGAGCTTACCTGGGAACGGGTAATTATTCTACTCTTCTTTTTCTTCCCTTTTTCTTCTGTTTAGAATTCAGTTTGTTTCTTAAAGGTACAATAGGTAAGATTTCTGTGTTAAAACATTGTTACAACATTGTTCCTATCATCGAAAAAGGCTCAGTGATATGTTGCCTGTGTTTATAGTCCTTAAATTCAGATTTCAAAATATACAGTTGACGGCCTGACACTCACAAAACATTTTTTAACTACAATCATTCAAGCTCATCGGTCGAAAATTGGTTCTAATTGCCACAGCCAATGGCGTTTCAACGTCTTTACAGAGAACGGGGAGGGATAAACAGTGTTGTGGTTTGAAGGTGTTTGTTGCTGCCATTCCTCCCTAGATCGTTAGAAATCAGAAATTACCTATCGTACCTTTAAAACCTCAATCATGTCGTATAAAGAGTGCCTGTGTGCTTGTTCACTCTGGCTGTGAATGGATATTGTGTGCATGTCGTACTGATTATCACGTGTGCTTGGGTTACAGTTTGTCCATGCATTGCAAAAATTCACGGTAAAAATAAATCTTTATTTGTGTGTTCCACAGATGCTTGGACTGGATGGCTCCCTGGTCTTCCTGGTGTGTAAATCTGTACTGTATTCTCCTCACAGTAAGAGCTGAACTGTGCGGACCTTGCTTGGTGATAGCCGTTAAAATAAAGCAGAGCAGGCCTGATTCACTGACAGGACCCTGCTGTGACAGCCCTGCAGGTTAGTGTAAATAAAGAAGTGAAATGTCCTTTTCATCAGTGTGACCCGTTTCTGTTCTGTTTCAGGAGCACGTCTTCTGGGTGGTCTCGCTGAATACACTCTTCATTCTCGTGTTCGGTACGCATGCCTTTTTATGTCTCATTAAACGGCATCAATCTGTGACAATAAAACCAGGGAAAGTGTTTGTTTGACCATACCACTGACCTGGCCTGTTCTTTTCTGTAATTAACTTGTACAAATACACTCAGTGAGCACTGTTAGGTATTTATTAGACTTTTCGACTCAAGTCTTCTGCTGCTGTAGCCTAACCACTTAAGAGGTTTGATGTGTGTTCAGAGATACTCTTTTGTTAAATGAAACTGGATGATTTTATGAATGAATAGTGTTAATTCATAAATATATGCACTTGCTTGGATGTAATTTGTTAATGTATTGCTAATTGGAATGTATTTTGTCTTTTTTGCAGCTTTCTGTCCCTATCATATTGGACACTTCTCGGTTGTGGGCCTTGGATTTGAGGAATATGTAAGTACGGACTGCACATGCATGTGTCAGTTTGTGTAAGTTTAAATGTATTATTTATAATTTATTTCATTGACTAATAATAGCAGCTAATATCTTTTGTTCTTTCCAGGTCCTGGCCTCACATTTCGAGGGCCTCATCACAACCATTGTGGGATACATCCTCTTAGCCCTCACACTCATCCTGTGTCACGTATCCTTCCACACTGCAACGTCTTGGTGGCCTAGTTTAGCTGTTGAGACACGTTCCCAACTTGTGCGTTTCAATTGGTATATCACTTAAATGCGGTATTCCTGTGCTTGTTGTATAACGAGTCTGAAGAGTTATTATTAAATACAAGTTATTTAAGAGTGTACTTTAAAGGCCTTGAAAGGGCCGAGAGAGAATGCTTCACCGAGAGGAAGATGACAGTGATGACACATCGAAAAAGGCAAATATGCTAATGATATTTCAGCACTTCTCATTTGGCGGTGTAAATGCAGTCGGTCTGAGTTTATTGCTTGGGCGGCCTTGCTCCAAGCCATTATCGGTTCATTCCCCCTAAGAGATGACAGCCTCCATCTGCTTTAAGCGTTTAATTTAAACATCAGCGGTGGAGAGAAGATGTGTTATTTCCTCTCCGGGTCAACATTAAAGACTTCACCGCAGTAATGTATGCCAATGTGTGTCAGAGTCAAAGGCCGTCTGGTGGGTTTCGCAATTGATTGGCTGTCGATTTAAATCACAGGTATGATTAACTGTCGATGACCCATTGCTCAGACATCTGCTACAGCCTGCAGTGCTGTGGCTGTTTCACTCCCTGTTCCTTAATGAAGTCGCTCAGGGCTTGGCAGCATTGCTGAGGTTCCAAAGGTCCCGACGATTATTAGGAGTCTGCTACATTGTTGTGAAGGTAATGCAATTAATTTCCCCACTGAGATACAAGCACAATTTAAAATCTTCCAGTTTGAATTTTCCACCCTGTTTTATTTGCAGTCATGGCATTTGTTACAAAGTATAGTATTGCATTTTTTAACGCAGCACAGTATTACATAATATGAACATGATTTTGTTCTGTGGCTCAGGTTTCGTTATTGGTTGTCGTGGAGATAGGAGTCTTCCCCCTCATCTGCGGCTGGTGGCTTGATATTTGCTCCCTGGTGAGTAGGCCTGAGCTGTGACTGGTCAAGCTCATCCAAACATACCAGCGCCTAGACCAGTCAACACCCACTTTCCGTTCTATCCATTTCAATTTCAGACCAAGTTAATTGAGCACAGATTGGATGAAAGCCTAACATTAGCATACAGAGAGGTCTGAACAAGCATTGATGAAAACCTGCACTGGGACATGAGCAATGGAAATACTGTGAGAAATTGCATCACTGTGGCCAGGGGTTCAATTCCCCCACATTAGCACTTTATGTATTGGTGACCTCATCTCTTTATGTAACCACCCCCTACTCCCCCATCTGAATAAAGTGAGAAAATGCATAAGGAGGCCGGACTGTCTCCTGAAAAGAAAATGCAAGAAAAAGCCCATTGCTGGTTTCCCTGACGTGTGCGGTTGTGTGTTTCTGCCTTTTAGGAGATGTTTGATGCCTCTCTGAAGGACCGAGAGCTTAGCTTCCAGTCCGCCCCAGGCACTACCATGTTCCTGCACTGGCTCGTGGGAATGGTCTACGTCTTCTACTTCGCTTCCTTCATACTGCTGCTTCGGGAGGTGGGTCACTGACCCTGCATCCCAATTCCCTAAAAATACTTTATCAGCTCTGACATCTACCCTCAGGCTTCTGTTTGACCTACTCAGACTGCAAACTAAAATGTGTCTATCGTACCCAGCTCAACAGTTTGGGTGAAGGTAGAATATTGTGTAAGAAATTATATAAAATAATTTTATATAATTGTCCACAAAGCGTGCTGTGGCTCTGTTTGATCAGACCATGTATGGAAAGTGAAGGGTTGTGAATAGTAGTGTGCAGAACTCCTTGGTATCAGAATGTGTTTCGGTTGAGAGGGTGACCCTGACTTGTGTTTGTCGGCTGCAGGTCCTCAGGCCCGGAGTGCTGTGGTTTCTGAGAAACCTGAACGATCCCGATTTTAACCCGGTCCAGGAGATGATCCACCTGCCGATATACAGACATTTGAGAAGATTTATTTTATCAGTGGTAGGACCACATCTCCTCTCCTTCTGTTTACCTTAATGCTTAATATTCCTTCTGCTGACCATGATGAGAATGAGACTTACTCTTGTGTTGCAGGTGGTTTTTGGGTCTATTGTGCTTCTGATGCTGTGGCTTCCTATTCGAATTATCAAGTTGATTTTACCCAGCTTTCTTCCCTACAACGTCATGCTGTACAGGTGCGTTCAGTCGCCTTCCACTTCGTTCAGCTTGTTCTCAGTCTGAAGAGTGCACAGCGTTGGTAATGACACAGCAGCCCATATCTAAAAATGAGTTAAAACATGACATGAAATCTACTTTTGGAATGGCTTGGTGTGTGGTGATTGGTTGTTTGGATGTGAACGTCTGTCTTCTTTAGCTGTGTGTTGTTCCTCTAACGGTGGTTGTTAAAGTATAAACGGAGGCTGGAACAACTGGTGGCTGGTGATTGTTTGTGTGTGCGTGACGGCGCTCTGTGCTCATTGGCTGCCCTGTTCTGGTTCCCCTAGCGACGCCCCGGTGAGCGAGCTCTCCCTAGAGCTCCTCCTGCTGCAGGTGGTTCTGCCGGCCCTGCTGGAGCAGGGCCACACTCGCCAGTGGCTCAAGGGCCTTGTGCGCGCCTGGACTGTCTCCGCCGGGTACCTGCTGTGAGTGAAACTACACTTCATCCTGCCTGCCCACTACACGTATTTTCAGTCCAGAAGGCGTTGTAGGGCGGCCTGTAGCGTAGTGGTTACGGTAAATGACTGGGAAACGCAAGGTCGGTGGTTCTAATCCCGGTGAAGCCACAATAAGATCCCCACAGCCGTCGGGCCCTTGAGCAAGGCCCTTAACCCTGCATTGCTCCGGGGGAGGATTGTCTCCTGCTGAGTCTAATCAACTGTATGTCACTCTGGATAAGAGCCTCTGCCAAATGCCAATAATGTAATGTAATGTGATTCCTAAGACAAATGACTGCTTCTGCCAGATGCCTAGATGATAAAGGTATACTCTCATAACTGTAAGAAAGTCTGCAAGTCAATATGCGTAAGAGCATCATAAATAATAATGCTACTGATTTAAAAAAAAGTAATGATTCCGATATGTATGGATTCTGAGGCTGTGTTGAGTCAATAACAGTGTTCCTCACCCATCAGCACCCTGTGACGAGATCCGTTTACCCCCCACCCTACAGAGATCTCCACTCATACCTTCTGGGAGACCAGGAGGAGAGTGACAACAACGGCAACCAGGCGGCCAATAACAACGCCCAGCCCCGCAACAACAACGCGCTGCCCGTGGCGGGGGAGGGGCTTCACGCCGCCCATCAGGCCATCCTCCAGCAGGGCGGGCCTGTGGGCTTCCAGCCCTACCACCGGCCAATGAGGTTCCCCTTCCGGGTGAGAGTCACGGGAGGCCCTATCACCCTGGGGCCTCTGGGCCGTCTGGCCTGGCTCACCATAGCTGGCCACAGTAATGAAAGGGGTTTAGATTGCTATAGACTAGGGCTGCCCACCCCTGTTCCTGGAGATCTACTTTCACTTCAGCCCAAATTTGGTACACCTGATTCCACTAATTGCTGTCTAATGAGGTGTGCTTTGTTAGGGTTCGAGTGAAAGCATACAGGACGGTAGATCTCCAGGAACAGTATTGGGCTGCCCTGCTTTAGATGTTGTGGATACGTTGTGATGGTTTAGAGGGATTACACAACGTAAATCACCTGACTCACTCACTCATTCATTATATTTATTTTTTTGTTATTGATTTGAGTGTGTTATTTACACATTTCTTTCCTCGTGTTTCTCTGCTAGATCATGTTGCTGATCGTGTTCATGTGCTTCACCCTGCTGGTGGCCAGCCTGGTTTGCCTCACCTTGCCTGGTAAGTCCTCTGCCATTCCTTTTCTCATGGCTGCCCACGTGTTCTGCGTTCGCCTGCTCTGACACCTCTCTCCTCCTCCTCCTCCTCTCCTCTCCTCCCTGACAGTGTTCTCGGGGCGCTGGCTGATGTCGTTCTGGACGGGCAGTGCTAAGATCCACGAGCTCTACACGGCAGCATGCGGCCTGTACATGTGCTGGCTGTCCATCAGGGCCATCACCGTGCTCCTGGCCTGGATGCCCCAGGGCCGCACCGTCATCCTGCTCAAGGTCCAGGAGTGGACCCTCATGGTAACGCACACTCACATGACCTGTAGCCACAGTCTAGCATTACTACAAAGCACACTCACATTACCTGTAGCCACAGTCTAGCATTACTACAAAGCAGTCACATGACCTGTAGCCACAGTCTAGCATTACTACAAAGAAGTCACATGGCCTGTAGTCACAGTATGGCCTTAGGGCAAAGCACAGTCACATGACCTGCAGCCACAGTCTAGCATTACAATGAAGCACAGTCACATGACCTGTGTGGCATTAGAACAGGGGTGGCCCTTGTCCTGGGGAGCCACAGGATTTGCTGGTTTTTATTTTGACCTTTTCAGACCCAAGTAACCAAGTGAGAGGTGAGTTACTGCTTTATTTGATCAATTTGGTCTGCCAGTGGCTCTCCAGGACCAGGGTTACACCCTGCATTACAACAAAGCTCATGGTCATGTGACCAGCAGTCCCAATGTAGCATTAGAACAAAGGACATGCAAATTAAGTTTAACTACTACAACAGCAATAAAACATTTAATAAAAAATAATAGTAATTCTTGTAGGAGCAGTTGATATTAAAACTGTTGCTATGACTTGCAGCTGCAGTTGTCGTCATTAGCATGTATTTGGCAGATTCCAGACCCTGTTCCAGGGAGTTTCCTGTGCTTGGTTTGTGTAATCTGCTGTAAATCCAGATTATACAGAGTTCTACCTCATGTCACGGTGTGGCCTCGGGCAGAGGCTAACGTGAGCGGCCCAGCTCTCCACTGAAAGAAGCCCTTCATTTTGAGATAATCCTCTGAATGAAAACCCAAATAAAAATGTCTTTACATACTAATTCTGTAAGCTATTCTGTTGGAAAGCCCCTTTTCTGTAATCTCCAATCCTGCAAAGGCTGGGCATATAGGCCTTTGCGTGTGTAGTGGATTTAACTTCATCATGGTCACTGCAGGCAACCTCCATGAGGCAATGCACTGAATGCACTGACCTGCTTCTGTATGCGTTTCCCAACACACAGGTACCATTGCTGCTGCTATCTCTAACCCTGGTAATGTTATTGTACTATTAAATCCCCATTAACTGCAATGCTGAAAGTTGGTTGCATTTTTAGTGGAGGTGGTGGTATGTTTTTAGATCCTGTGGACTGATCACAGAGGGAGGGAAATCATGTTTTTGGTTTGTGATGATGCTGATCATGTCCGTAGATACGTGAAGATACTGATTGTTGTAATGACGTTTTTATTGTAGCTATTGAAGATGCTGATTGTGGCTCTGTCTATAGATAGTGAAGATGCTGATTGTGGCTTCGTTTATAGATGATGAAGATGCTGATTGTGGCTGTGTTTATAGATGATGAAGATGCTGATTTGATTGTGGCTGTGTTTGTAGATGGTGAAGACGCTGCTGGCATCTGTGTTTATAGATGGTGAAGACGCTGATGGTGTCTGTTTGTAGATGATGAAGATACTGATGGCGTCTGTTTGTAGATGGTGAAGACGCTGATGGCGTCTGTTTGTAGATGGTGAAGACGCTGATGGCGTCTGTTTGTAGATGGTGAAGACGCTGATGGCGTCTGTGTTTATAGATGGTGAAGACGCTGATGGTGTCTGTTTGTAGATGGTGAAGACGCTGATGGCGTCTGTTTGTAGATGATGAAGACGCTGATTGTGGCTGTAATAATGATTATAGATAGTGAAGACATTGATTGTGGCTGTGTTGTGTATAGCTGGTGAAGGTGCTGATTGTGGCTGTTTATAGATTAAGACATTGATTGTAGCTGTGTTGTTGTTTATAGATAGTGAAGACATTGATTGTGGCTGTGTTATTGCTTATAGATAGTGAAGACGCTGATTGTGGCTGTGTTATTGTTTATAGATAGTGAAGACGCTGATTGTGGCTGTGTTATTGCTTATAGATAGTGAAGACGCTGATTGTGGCTGTGTTATTGTTTATAGATAGTGAAGATGCTGATTGTGGCTGTGTTATTGTTTATAGATGGTGAAGACGCTGATTGTGGCTGTGTTATTGTTTATAGATAGTGAAGACATTGACTGTGGCTGTGTTATTGTTTATAGATAGTGAAGACGCTGATTGTGGTTGTGTTATTGTTTATAGATAGTGAAGACGCTGATTGTGGCTGTGTTATTGTTTATTCGTAGTGAAGACGCTGATTGTGGCTGTGTTATTGTTTATAGATAGTGAAGACGCTGATTGTGGCTGTGTTATTGTTTATAGATGGTGAAGACGCTGATTGTGGCTGTGTTATTGTTTATAGATAGTGAAGACACTGATTGTGGCTGTGTTATTGTTTATAGATAGTGAAGACGCTGATTGTGGCTGTGTTATTGTTTATAGATAGTGAAGACGCTGATTGTGGCTGTGTTATTGTTTATAGATGGTGAAGACATTGATTGTGGCTGTGTTATTGTTTATAGATAGTGAAGACGCTGATTGTGGCTGTGTTATTGTTTATTGGTAGTGAAGACGCTGATTGTGACTGTTGTTTATAGATAGTGAAGACGCTGATTGTGACTTGTTGTTTATAGATAGTGAAGACGCTGATTGTGGCTGTGTTATTGTTTATAGATGGTGAAGACGCTGATTGTTGCTGTGTTATTGTTTATAGATAGTGAAGACGCTGATTGTGACTGTGTTGTTGTTTATAGATAGTGAAGACGCTGATTGTGGCTGTGTTATGGTTTATAGATAGTGAAGACGCTGATTGTGACTGTGTTGTTGTTTATAGATGGTGAAGACGCTGATTGTGGCTGTGTTATTGTTTATAGATAGTGAAGACGCTGATTGTGGCTGTGTTATTGTTTATAGATGGTGAAGACGCTGATTGTGGCTATGTTATTGTTTATAGATAGTGAAGACGCTGATTGTGGCTGTGTTATTGTTTATTGGTAGTGAAGACGCTGATTGTGACTGTGTTGTTGTTTATAGATGGTGAAAATGCTGATTGTGACTGTGTTGTTTATAGATAGTGAAGACGCTGATTGTGGCTGTGTTATTGTTTATAGATAGTGCAGACGCTGATTGTGTCTGTGTTATTGTTTATAGATGGTGAAGACGCTGATTGTGGCTGTGTTATGGTTTATAGATAGTGAAGACGCTGATTGTGGCTGTGTTATTGTTTATAGATAGTGAAGACGCTGATTGTGGCTGTGTTATTGTTTATAGATGGTGAAGACGCTGATTGTGGCTGTGTTATTGTTTATAGATGGTGAAGACGCTGATTGTGGCTGTGTTATTGTTTATAGATAGTGAAGACGCTGATTGTGGCGGTCATGCTGGCTGGTGTGATCCCTCTGCTGCTGGGCCTGCTCTTTGACCTGGTCATTGTGGCTCCTCTGAGAGTTCCCCTGGACCAGACGCCCCTCTTTTACCCCTGGCAGGTGTGTATGCACCCTAAACACACAAACACACAAACACACAAACACACACACACACACAAACACACACACACACACACACACACACACACACACACACACACACACACACACACACACACACCACATTCACATTCACATTCACATTCACATTCACATTCAAGCCCAGAGAGGAATTCACGGTTTTGTGCTCCCTGAAATTAGTGGAGCACACACCTCTGATCTGATGCAATGGAAAGCAATACCATTCAAAAGCAAAACCGCTGATAAAAGAGCAGTGTGCTGTGCACACGTCCCAAGTGCTCTGTGAACTGGCTGATCTGGGAACAGTCTTTTGTACACGCACATTCCACGGGCTTAGTGAGCTGGCTTATGACAGTCTGCTGTATGTGCACGAACATTCTCACAAACTGAAGCATTTTCTCTCACACAGGACTGGGCTCTGGGAGTTCTCCACGCTAAAATCATCGCTGCCATCACCCTCATGGGCCCTCAGTGGTGGCTGAAGACCGTGATTGAGCAGGTGTGTGTGTGTCCCCTTCCAGAAAGGTGGTTTGCTTTATTTTTTATTTTACATGAAGAGGGCAGCAAAATGTGACTAGTGTCAAGGCTGCCTCTATTCCTCCAGGTTGGCAGTGACAACTACGAGACTCACCCAGGGTTGTGTTGCAGAAAATTCAAACCCATTTTTAAGAACTGAATTTATCCAATTAGATCAAATTCGAATTCGAATTTGGAATGGAACGTGGTCAGATGTGCCCTTTACAACATGAAGGCCACCCACCTCATTTTTCCTCTTCTGCCTGTGTGGAGGTCATCATGGCTTCCAGCACTTTGTTTGGTGATTCTGAGTGGGTTCTTGTTGAATGTTGGGCGTTTTTTCTTGTCCGTTAAAGCGCAGTGCCCCTTTTGCCCCGTGTCCTCCAGGTCTACGCCAACGGGATCCGCAACATCGACCTGCACTTCATCCTGCGCAGACTGGCGGCCCCAGTGATGGCCATGCTGCTGCTGGCCCTGAGCGTGCCCTACATCATCGCCGCGGGCGTGGTGCCCCTCATGGGTGCGTCTCCCCCCCCCCCCTCCTGAGGAAACCTGCATGCTCCAGCCTGCCTGTCTTTGTGTCTGTGATTTTACAGAGAGAAAGTGTGCTTCACTTTGTGTGTGTCTGCCTATGTGTGTGTGTGCTTGCTTCTGTATGTGTCTCTCTGTGTCTACACAAAGGATTCTGTCTTCTGGCTGTGCGTGTGTGCGTGCGTGTGTGCGTGTGTGCGTGTGTGCGTTTGCGCGTGCACATCTGCATGTGTGTGTGTGTCTGTTTCTGTATCTGAGTCAGTATGTTCATGTGTTGGTGCGTGTGTCTGTGTCTGTGTCTGTGTCTGTGTCTGTGTCTGTGTCTGTGTCTGTGTCTGTGTCTGTGTCTGTGTCTGTGTCTGTGCCTGTGCCTGTGCCTGTGCCTGTATTTGTGCCTGTATTTGTGTGTGCCTGTGCCTACGAGAGCACACATACACACACGCTTAGATAAAGAGGGGATACAGTGAAGTCATCGCTACGCTGTCGTTCTGCAGGCGTTACCATGGAGATGCAGAACCTGGTGCAGCGCCGGATCTACCCCTTCCTGCTGATGGTGGTGGTGCTCATGGGAATCCTCTCCTTCCAGCTGAGGCAGTTCAAGCGCCTCTACGAGCACATCAAGAACGACAAGTGAGTCCTCCCTCACCCCCCCTTCCAAATCTCCCTCACCCCCTGTGAACAGGCCCCCTGACTGAAGTAATGAACCTCCCACACCGTCTCTGATGCTTCCATATGCTGGAAAAGGTTCATCACAGGTGTTAATGAGCAGTCTTAGTGTGGTAAAATGTGACTGTTTTGTATGAATTCTTTAGCTTTGACAGGCCATGACTGCAATTCACTGTTCCTCTGCTGGGGAAATGTTCCGGAAAATCAAAACACATCTGAAAAGATATATCTCCTTCCTTTTCCCCCTCTCTCCCTCATCCCTCTCTCTCATCTCTCTTTCATTCCTCTTACCCCCTCTCTCTCCCTCCCTCTCTCTCATCTCTCTTTCATTCCTCTTACCCCCTCTCTCTCCCTCCCTCTCTCTCATCTCTCTTTCATTCATCTTACCCCCCTCTCTCTCTCTCTCTCTCTCTCCCTCTCTCTCATCTCTCTCTTTCATTGCTCTTACCCCCTCTCTCCCTCCCTCTCCAGGTACCTGGTTGGGCAGAGACTTGTGAACTACGAGCGCAAGGCGGCCAAATCCAGCCCTGCGCCCCCGCCCAGCTCTCCCTGAGGGCAGCACTCACACCGCACTCCCCATCCAAACTTGCTGTGCCCCCCCCTCTGTGGCCCCCCTTCATCCTGCTTTTAAGCATTTCCCCACAAGTGTACATGTGTAAATACGCAAAACCCAAATTAAAAAACAACAAAAAAAAAACTTTGATTAAAAGAATGTGAATTGTACATCTTTAAAATGAAGAGAAAAAGAAAAAAAAGTTTATTAATTTATTACATTTAGTTTGCACTTTACCTGCAACCAGTTGTTTTACCAAGACGCTGATTGGGTGCTGTCCTCAGGGTCAGGGGTCAGCAGTGAAGAACAGCAGAATGGATCTTGTAGTTTTACCCATGATGTTTTTTAAGGGGTAGAATTTAATTCTACACTGATGAGTAGGGGGAAACAAGAAGTTCAGCTTGTAAACTGTATTGGGTGCAAGTTTATTAATAAACTATTATATGTTTTGTAACATATGTAATATAACTCATTACACTCAGTACATTGACTAACCATAAAACGCTAATACTATTCATTTGGTGCTCAATATTCATTTTCATCATGCAAAGCTGTATCTGGTAGGTTAACTGGTCGGCTAACGGGCTCATCGCTTTCTGGATTTCATTCCAAACACTACCCCTCTTTATTTTAATGAGGTTAACTAGCATTTTGTTTATTAGCAAGTGCATTAATAACAGCTGAAAGTTTAAACCCGTAAGTAAACCAGTGCTTGTATATAGAGCCAGAGTAATTGGTGAAACAAAACCTTGCATAAACACCGTCCCTCGTAGCAGGGTATTTCTCACATTCAGCTACTCGATAGGTGATTGGTGCGCATGGAGAGTGTGTAGAGTCATCAGTGTGTGAGAGTATTTTGTGTTTGTGTATGTGACTGTTCCAGGCGTTTCCATCATAAGACCCCTTACCCCTCATCTGATGGTGTGTGTGTGTGTGTGTGTGTGTGTGTGTGTGTGTGTGTGTGTGTGTGTGTGTGTGTGTGTGTGTGTGTGTGTGTGTGTGTGTGTGTGTGTGTGTTGTCTCGGAGTTTGTGAAATTGTGTGCATTGCATGGAATCCAGAGAACCAACTGCTTTGGCCATGTGTGGTCACCATGGCGACGACCCCTGAATTAGACACCCTTGGGCTCTTGATACAAAAGGACAGGTAAAATAACTCCTGTGGGAAATTAACCTTCATTTTGGCTTCATTTGAAGATATAACTTTGAAGATTAGATTCAGTGCCGGGACTAGAGCTATATGGAATATATGTTCTGCAGCAGCTTTATGTTGGCTATCTTGAGGGTATATACAATTTAATGCTAGATCAAAGCAATATTCTGGTCTAGAGAAAATGGAGACCTCGTTTGAAGTACTTTTTTTTTTTTTTTTTTGCTTTTCATGATATATTTTTTAAGGTGGGATAATATCTGAAATTAGGGTGGTAGTTGAGGTCTTGTCTAAAGTGCAACTCGCTTTACTGCAGTTATTATTTTGCTATCGGCTGGTATTCCAGTTACGTCAGTGGATCTGCTGTTCCGGTACCTGCCACACAGCGGCAGTGTGGATTTGAAAATGGGTCGCTTTGTTCTAAGATTACGGGTCTTTTTTTTTTTTTTTTTACCTAAATATTTATGGCATTTTGCGGTTCATCGGCTTTTCAGGAAAGTAACTGCATGTCGTGATGTTTTCATTTTCAGGTTAATAAGCAAATCAACTAATTTCAAATGCATGCAAAAAAACCCATCTTTTTTTTTTTTTTCTAAATACCACATCGTGGTCGTGTAACCACCATTGAGGTCATGTCCTCATTCTTTTTTTACATTTTCAGATTCCTATCGTAAAACTTCTCTCTTTGTGTGGACATGACTTTTTAAGGTGAAGATTGCAACAGACCTGCCTCAAATTTAACCGCTAGTGTACAATATGAAAGAAAAGGGTACCGTATACGGCTTATGCCCAGCAATTAGTGCTCAGAAATAGTTTTGGTGAACGACTAGAGATTAAATGAATCTCAAAGCACAAATTCAAGTTGCATTGAAACTTCAGTTTCTAAATATAATTAGCCTCCATAATTCAAATTATTGCAATAGAAATTTAAGTTACGCTATCCAAATTCATTTTCTGCTGTCACGGCAAAACAAAAGCTCTAATTTCTGCCCATATAATTTTTCTAAAATCATGTAATCCCCCTAACATGATGTGAAGAAGCAGTGTTTCTTGCCAGTTGACTGGTCCATGGCAAGCTCGTTAATAATGGAAAATTGGGGAAAACAGGTTGAGACGCATGATCCGTTTAAAGCAAAGTTTTTTCAACTAACCAATCGCCGCTGCCCCCGACCCTCCAAAGGGTTGATTCCCATGACTTTTTTGGGTCCAGGTTATTGCCCTGAGTGTGGGAGTTAGTTCTGGATTTGGAGGGCACCGTGTGTTGTTTTCCATCCATTTTGATGCAAAAATTCCAGATTTAAGACAAATCCCAGGCTGAGCACCAAGGGTGTGAATCACTGCTGGGGTTATGGTTTGGGTTTGAGTTAGGCTTGAGTTATGTTTAGAGTGAGGGACGGGGAAGGGCACGGGTCTGTGTTTGATTTGGTCAACCAACATTTTCTTCACTGTTCGGGCCAATCACAACAGCCTTCTGCATTTTTTCAGTGAAATCCATTTTTGAAAATAAATGACTTCATCCTTGTGCTCAGCTGGGGGGGGGGGGAATAGCTTAGGGCTGGTGTTTGTGCTTGATTTTAGTGACCAACATTTTCTCCACTATTGGGGCATAACACAACTGCCTTATGTGTTTGGTATTTATTTGTGAAATACATTTTTTTAATAAATGACTAACTTGATTTTATTGTGTGATTTATATTTTGGTGTTTAAAAAAAACAAACGATTACATTGAAAATGATCACATTTGAGTTTAAGCTTTGTGTTAAAATCAAGGCTGGTTCAGGTTAGGGAAATGGTAAACCTTTTTACACTGTGGTTGTTAAATATTGTCTGGTCCACCTATATGAAAAAACAATTTCTACATTTCTTCACATGTTGGACACTAGATTTTAAGGTCTTATGCATTTTCTTTTCTTTTTTTTTACCAAACAGATTTTTAATAAGTGAACGCATTTCTTTTAATTCATTACATTAATTGCATTTGGCAAACACTCTTATCCAGAGCAATGTACAGTTGATTAGACTAAGCATTAGACAATCCTCTCCTGGAGAATTGCAGGGTTAAGGACCTTGCTTAAGGGCTGTGCAGATCTTATTTTGACTACCCAGGGTGTCGAACCCCCAACCTTGTATTTCCCAGACACCCTACTCTTACCTCCTGAGCTAATGTTGCCCCAATTGGCATTGTTCCAAATTTTTTTTATTTTTCCACTGAAACATATTTGTCACTTTTGATGTCTCAAACATATTAGCCCTCTTTTTCATCTTGTAAAAATATATATTTATTGCAGACCGATGAGAATGCATGCTTGCCAGTGAAACTAATGCAGGCTATGGTAGCGATGCAGACAGACCTCCACTGCGTCACACCACTGGTATACAAACGCTGGCAATAACTTACTTGATTTTATAGATTTTTACCCTGCAGGTATTTTTGATTGTTTCGTCTGGTTGTGAAGGCATCAGGCTTTCAGGAGCATCACAAGCCAAGCTGAACTAAGCTGTCTCTTGATACCAGTCCAGGTTTATATCTTATTGCTTTCCATTTGTTGTCACCAGCGTGGCAGGTGGGAAAGGCGTTGATTAGATTGTAAACATGCACTTTAATCCAGTTTTGTGAGAACAAATAGCCTGTTGAGCTAACAGAGGAAGCAAGAGGAAATAAGGTCAAGGGATTTCAATTGTTCTGGATGCCAGGCTTTGAACAGCAAAGATGAAAGCCAAGAACATTTGTCACTCCACTTTCATAACCTTTTCGCCCTGTGGAGAACTAGTCTGGCTCATTACGCCCTTTTCCAGAGTATAGATTTTGCCTGACTTCATGCCCCCCTCCTGATATCATCCTGCCTCTCTCTGAAAGTTTGCATCTACAATGGAGAATGTGATGGGTGGCAAACTGGCCTTGGTTCTTTGCCATCATGCCTAATGCAGGGGTGGCCTGTAGTTTAGTGGTTAGGCACATGACTGGTGCTCGCAAGGTCGGTGGTTCAATTCCCGGTGTAGCCACAAGAAGATCCACACAGCGGTTGGGCCCTTGAGCAAGGCCCTTAACCCTGCATTGCTCCAGGGGGGGATTGTCTCCTGCTTAGTCTAATCAACTGTACGTAGCTCTGGATAAGAGCATCTGCCAAATGCCAATAATGTCATGTCATGTCATGTCATTAAATGTAATTGGAAGCCTTCAATGCTCTTGACAATACTTGAGCCCAGACTGACCGAGGTGACCATTTCTGCAGCAAGGTTCCTCTGGCTTGTAGTAGAATCAGTGATGCACTCTATCACCTAATACTGCCCCTTGTTGGCCATATATTTCAAAGCAGCAATGCTAACTGACTTCGCATCATACTTTCTCTTTTAAAGTAGTACATGGCAGGTTATAAATATATACTCTTCCACTTTATCATACATGAATGGTGAGTCTTGAGAATGAGTGTTGGAGAGGAGAAAAGAGAAAGAAAAGAGAAGCTTAGCACCAGCAAATGTATCTGCCAAAGCAGGTCACAACTAAATGCCAAATATGGCTAAACACATTTTTTTTCCTCCTTGGGCAGCTTAGCGAAAGTATTTGTTTATTTTTTTTATTTTCTCTTCTGAGAATCTCATGAATAGGAAATCAATTTCGCACCTTGGCACGCCTTACCGTAACTGATTCCAGATACACATCCGCTTCGAGTCCTTTCGCAGTGCAGGTTCCATAACCTAAAGCCTGCAGCCAGGATAAGGCAGTCCCTGGTTAATCTGCTACTGGAGGAGAGAGTTCAATCTCTCAGTCGGGGGGCTTATCTCCTGTATTCTCTCCTTAGTATGTATAAATCGTTGTTTCCCCTCTTTTGCACTTTAAAATGACTCATTGCTGGGGCTGTTGGAAATAGAATGGTCGCTTGTGTTCTTTGCCATCATAATTGGAGAAGCACAAAGAAAGTATACTTCTCAACACATTTATTTATTGATTCCAGCAAAATTGTGATATTGACATAGCGTTTCCTTTTCTCAATATCATAGGAATATCATCAGCGGTTAAATAAGGCAAACTGGTATAGTGTCCTTTGATTCATAGATGTTCAGTCCAACCATTGTGGTGCTTTATCTTAAATATTTAATTATAGTTTTATTTAAAATTATTACAGATTTTTATCATTTTCTTCTTCCTCCCCCCTAAGTGAGTGAGTCTGCTGTCTCTCCAATGCTAGGATAGTACAGATCAAGCCTTCAAAAAACTGGTTACTGAAGCCCTCAAGACTTGGAAAGATGAATGACTGCCAATGCTTAATTTAATTGGTGGGGTCTAATGTAGGCTAATAACAATACTGACTTGGTCACACCTGAAAGAACTGTGTGGTCACACTGCAGTACATAGATTCACAGAGTTTGAGCCTGGGAATGAAAACAAACAATGAAAGCCCCCTCACACACACACACCACCACAACCATGGCAACAAGACACATGGGATCAAAAAACCTAGACATCAATGATGTGTAATTAGATTGAAACTGAATTGGAAATATTACATCCTGGGGGTCAGTGAGATTTGGTGGGATGTCTTGCAGATATTATTACATCCTTTGAGGAGAATGGTTGCCGTGGGACAATGGTGAATGAAATCCTGCAGGACTGTCTGCTCAGACTGCCCAAGGAGAAGTAACCCAAGAGCTGACCCAAACTTCTAATTTCCGCAAGTTTATCAACTAGATACCTCATTAAGTCTCCATTTCCCAAGATGGATTATATCAGTGGTGTGAGGAGATATTGAAACATTAAATTGTGCTGTCCGTCATGCTATCTGGGTAGCCATTGGTGGAGTACGGCTACTGCTGCTCATGCATCACTAGCCTGTTAGCGCCTGACGGAAGCTTCAATCCAGCGAATCTGTCCCTCCGCATTGCTCACTGTCGGCTGATGATGCTGCCACTGCTGCTTAGAGACTGGCTGTGTGTCCTCCTCTGCAGTCATGTGAAAATGTACATTTATATCACAGCTTACATACTCAGCCGTGTACTGCCAATGTCCAGCTTCTCGCTGAGTCCTTGCAGGACCCCCGTCTTGGGTCGTGGGTCGGCGATTGGATATTTGGCGGTTCCAGTCTGGCTCTCCTGGGTCATGACACACCCCAGTGCTCACCAGGGCATCTGTCTGCCCCCTCCTTCTTCCACACATGGTCACCAGGCACCATGCTTCAGGATTAACCCGGCTCTGGGATCCAAAACAGTTTTGCTGCCCAAATTAGCCCAGCCATGCGTGGTCAGGCCATCCCCCAGACCTCTTCACCCTGAAAGACGGGATAATG
The DNA here is from genome assembly GCF_963514075.1 of Conger conger. Lineage (NCBI taxonomy): Eukaryota > Metazoa > Chordata > Actinopteri > Anguilliformes > Congridae > Conger > Conger conger. The sequence continues at coordinate 38,503,245 of NC_083768.1, read as the reverse complement.
TTTCCATCTCCCTCTTGTACAGGTAGCAGCTCATTTAGAGCAAAAGGGAATTGGAGGAGGTGGTTGCAGGCTTGACTCTCAATAGGCAACTGCTGTTATACCAAATTTGCTGTTCAGAGCAAGTACTTATCCCAAATTGGTTCAGTGCATATCTGTCTGCAGGAGAGGATGAAAGCATCCGTTATACACCCGTGTAACTCACCTCGGATAAGAGTATGTGCAAACTCTCAGGTGAGGGATTGTCATTTCAGCCTTCAGCAATATACTCTTCCTTTAGCTTCCGCAGGAATGAATGACAGCGGGGAAATGAGTTGCAGGATGTACATACTGCACAGATCCTGATAAGAGTGGCTTCTCTGAAGCACACAGAGCATACGGAAAAGTAAAACCTCATAAAAATGACAGTTCTTTCTCATTCCTGCTTTTTAAAACTTGTATTTATTTCTATATATATTTTTTTTTCGTCCACAGGCAAATTATCTGCACAAGAAAACAGCACTGGAAACACACTGGTGGAGTTATATCCTACCACATATTTCCCAGAAAGAAATATGATAGCTGCCCATTTTAAACAAGGAGTCAATTAGGTACTGAAAATGGTCATTCTGGTTGAAGGTGCTATATATTCAGATACAACCAATTCCAGTACATTCACAATGCAGTGTTGGTGGATTTTGGTTGTTAGACAGCCATTGTCTCCAGGATAAATGCAGAAAACTGAAAAATATGCCATGCTGGAATCCTCATGCTACCAATATACAGCTACTTGTTTTAAGCTCCCATTCATATAAAATGCAATGGTGGAATTATGCTGGTGTTTAGTGGAATTAAGCTCAGCATGAAATAAGTTATTATGGTAGCACGACTATGAAAAACAACAATGAACACCTCCATAGGAGGTAACTGAGATCATGCATTGTCTGATGGCGAATGTTATATCTGCTGGATCCAATTATCCTGCTATTAATACTTGTAGACTTCAAGCTGTGGCAATGAGAGATTAAGGTCATATTCAAATGCTGGAAAAATCTAGGGAGAATCTCACTGAGTGTATTTAGAAGTGACTAATATTAAATCTGGCCCACCTAGTCTGCTGCTCCAGTGACCAGCATTCTCTTCCAACTGCAGATCCTAAATGGAGCTCTGCTTCTGAGAAACATCTTTGGCATTCCGACGAGACCAGTATCATGAGATCTCTCCCCTCTGGAAACTGTCTGTAGTAATACATCCATTTCATGCGGGGGCGCTATACTTGTGTCTTTCAGGCACAATATTTCATTCCAGACATGATTCCCTGACAATTTGTTGAAGATAGATGATTGGTAACCCTGCTAGCTGAGCCAAATTCCAAATCCGAACACCGAATCATCACATACTTGGATCAGTGGTCGGAAAGATCCATGTTTGGCATTCTAATGGAAAGCTTGGGAATGGGGCCAACCTTACCCAAAGCACCAGACACCAAACACAGCCCTTTTTCCATTTTGAGTCAGGCACCTTCCCAAGTATTAACACAGTTTTGGGACTGCGTTCAGATTAGGACCAGAGGTTTCAGTCTTTTCTGATCCAGGTTCCCCCACCCAGGCTAAAAGGCATCTACGGGAAAAGTCAAAAGTTAAAATGGGACCCCCTACCATACCTTCAAGGGCCCCCAGTGTCGAACCATAGCCTGTACATATCTGCACATGTTACTTTGAATAAAATATTTTTATGCAATTCAAGGAACTATTTTGAACCATCAAGTCTTTAGATTTTGACCTGAATGGTTAATTCCAAAGTTCGAAAATAATGCAAATACATACCACAATGTGTGAAACTTTAAATGCAGTTTGATATTTTCTGTCTAATCTTCTCAGAGAGCGAGAGAGAGAGAGAGAGAGAGAGAGAGAGAGAGAGAGAGAGAGAGAGAGACTAAGCGGATTATCGAGCTATAGTTCTGCAAATGCTTCTTTATCTGTCAACGGTCACAGTGGAGGTGGCAGTTTTACTTGTGTCATATTCTTGGTAAATAATTAAAAGTACTATAGTTATAATGAACTAAGTAACGTGCCCTGGAGAGCCTGAATCATGGAACACATGGAACATGGAAGCACAAGAATAGAAGTCGAACATTTCTTGTTACGGACGCAGGAAGGTTTTTGATCTTTAAATATAATAATTTGTATCGCCTTGAAACTTTTTTTAAAGTTTGAGTAGAAAACAACGAGATCCTCCTGGGATCGTTTCGTGAAAATGCAGGTGGTCTTACTACCCGGAATAAGTCGTGTGCAGGTTTCAACGGTTTGAAGAAACTTCAGATAAAGGATATTTCAAATGATGGATACAGACGTAGAAATTTCCGTCACGCCGAATCATTTCCACACCGACAGATCTCATATAATCAAGCCCGTTCAAAAGCTGTTCTGTTTTTCTAAACTTCAGTCCTGTATTAGGCTATGCTTTATTTAGATGTGGCCAGCACAATTCAAGGAGACTGGGATTCATACGCTAGGCTGTTCTTGCCCTGGGTGGGCGTTTACCCAGCGGTTTAATGGTGTTGATAATGGACGACGGAGATGGAGGAGGGTCTTCGTCTGTCAAACTTAACCAAGTTCAGCCAGAAAGTAACGGCAAGGCGGGGACCGAGGAGCATGACGAACATTTGGGATATTGTGATGCTGGGTATGACTATGATGATGATGATGATGTCTATCAGGAATTTGAGGAGTATGAAGACTTCTCAGAGTTACCGGATGGCAGGAGTATCGCTTCGGACGACTCTTTCTATCCGCCCGATGATAACATTGTCTACTTTAGATCGTCGACTCCGGAAAGTCCGGCACCTCTTACATTTTTTCAAGCGTGTTGTAACAATAATTCCATCATCGTCAAAATCATGATCCGACAAGGAGTGACAGAGGAAGAAGTCAAGGAGACAGATAAGAACAATAGGGTAGGTGTTAATTACAAGTATTATTTTAGTTTACAAATTACTCACCTGCTTGGTCTGTAATACATTGGCAGGACATCTTCTTTACAGGAATGTGAAGGGAATTTGTACACATCAATCAAATTAATCAGATCTTAACTCTTTGTCCCTAAAATGTACTTAACCAAATGCAAAGTACATACTTTCATTCCAATAATCAGATGGACTTATCTATGTACATTTGATAGACATCTTGAATAGCTCATTGTAATGATCATGTGGTAGCCTACTTTAAATCCTTGGCACTTATAACTAAAGCACTGACCCTCACAACACCTTGTGTGCCTGATCTGGCCCAGATTTACAATTTCAGAACTCAAGAGAGTTCATTATGCCATTGATCTTAAATAGTGTCTCTAGCGTCTGGCCCGCCTCCATATTTGACAAATGAAGTGCTTCTCCTTGTATGCATTCATTTTTTCCTGCCAAATATGTTGATGGTGTGTATGACCAAAAGGTTCAATTTTGGACTTGTGTCCATAGCACTCAATTCCAATTCCAATGATAATTGCTTTTCCCAAGCTGATGGATGACAAAGTGATTTTGCATGCTTGTTTCCTAATTTTTACACTTGTAAAACAGGAAGTGATTAATTTTATTGCCACTCTGTTTGATTTTATTTAAAATAATTGATGGGGTGCCAATAGACACATATGGTTTTCAGAAAAACAATAGATTACTTAATAAAAACATTGAAACATGGTTTTCCCATGTTGAACCTAACATATCAATTACTATCATTCATTATATGCCGTTGTTCTTCGTGATTTTTATTTTATTTTAGCTCTAGAATGAAATGTAGAATGTAATCTAATGTCCAAAGAGGGGATTATTACTTACTTGTGCTGCTATTTCTAAGCAGAATTAATTCATATAAGATTAGGAATATAACTGCAAAATCGAATCCTATCCACTTAGAAATTGAATGCGTTGTGTGTTCAAAGATCTGTTCTGCATACCACTGTAGTAATGTGTGGCTATTTGCATTACTGTCACCTTCCTGTCAGCTTTGACTAGTCTGGCCATTCTCTTCTGACCTCTCTCATTAACAAAGAGTTTTTTTCCACAGAACTGCTGATCACTGGATGTTTTTGTTTTTTCATACCATTCTCTACAAACTCTAGAGATTGTTGTGCATGAAAATCCCAGGAAATCAGCAGTTTCCGAGATACTCAAACCACCCTGTCTGGCACCAACAATCATTCCATGGTCAGAGTCACTTAGATCACATCTTTCCACATTCTGATGGTAGATTTGAACATTAACTTAAGCTCCTGACCGGTATCTGCATGATTTTATGCATTGTACTGCTGCCGCACGATTGGCTGATTAGATAATTGCATGGATAAATAAATAAAGTTAAATAAAGTGCTCAGTGAGTGTATATTAATTTTCATTCTTACACATCACTAGTACAGCAGTCAGCAAAATTAATTGGATAAAATTGATCATTTTACACTTTGAAAAGGGATAACATGGTGTACAGAATAGTTTGAACACTTTGAGTTCTGAGCAGGGGTTTAGTATATTATATAAATTCATTAAAGGTATTTTGTGATAACCGGCATTGTTTTGGGGTTCAAAGAGAGTAGATTTGAGTGACACATGTCTTTAGCCCACCGCCTTTACAGAGCTGCTTTAATTCAGACAAATTCGTAGGTTTTTGAGAACGAACGGCTCAGTTCAGGTTCTGCCACAGCATCTTTGTTTGGTTCAGTCAATACTTTGAGGCCATGCCATCCTTTAATTTAGGTAGAGGACGGAAGTTTGGTATTATTGTCTTGCTGCATTATGCATTTGGTGACTGACAGTCCCATATTGTCTGTGCAAACCTGATGTCTTCCGGTTACTGAAGAGGAAACATCTTGACAGTGTTCGTGCACTTTGTCTGTGCTCCCATTTATCTGGGAGCAGGGAGGGGCGACTTTGAATGTGCCCTCATGCTGTGACGTTCTTGCTTGTTTAATTACCCTTAACAGATCTCACAAGAAGGAACAGGAAAGGTATTCAGAGGCATGTGGAGAGATGCTTTTGGAAAACTATATGATTGCAGACTGGAGTTAGCATGTGTATCATTATTGTTGGAGAAAACTAATCACAAAAAATAAACTTGGAACAAGTAGCCAAAAAATTGAAATGGAAGAAAGGGTTTTACTGAAATTCACTGAAGGGAACAGTTCTAGGGCACACACTTCTCTGGGAATGAGAAGTAAGATTTATTTGTCTTCTACAGTTTTTCATTACATGATTCTTTTGTCATGTTTTGTTTAGGCTATGGCGACAGGCTAGCACTGCCAAAGGCAGTTTTTTGTGCTGCAAAACTATATTCTTCCCAGAGGGCCACAGTTGTGCTGGTTTCCCGGCTCTTTGTAAACAACTTACACTCAGAACAAGGCAGGGAGCCTAGATTGTTTTTCAGTCAAAACACTGATTTGTTGAATCATAAGATGAAAATGTATCTCTGCAAAGAAAGTTTGAAGACACTTTTGTCGGCAATAATATTAGAACATATATACACATAAATGTTCAAATAAAACAATCAAAACATCTAAAGCATGTTGCAGGGGTTGCACTCTATTCAGTATGTGTCAACCAGTTATTTACTCCACATTCCATGAAGGAGCTGATGGGACAAGAAGGCCAGCTCTTTGTAAATGTCCTCCTCACCAATTTCACAAACATTACTGAGCCATGCCGTGTTGCGGTCACTTTCAGGGGTGACTGTGAACCACCAGGCATGTCAGTGGCTGTTGAAATGTGAAGAGAATGTTGAGAGCAGTTGGTTAAGCCTGGGGACAGATGGGAGTTTGAAGTGGTGTTTGAGTGGGAGCAGGAGCAGGAACAGTAGTCGGGGTTAATCTGTAAAAAGGGTCACTCCGGGGTCTGAAACCCTAGAGAGCACAGAGCAGCCTATCCATTCTCTGCCCCCCCCCTTCACTGCAGAGATATGCACAGATTGTTTCATCCTAATGCAACTGACATTTAATAAATAAATAAGTATACAAAACAACAAACATTTTCTATGCTTGAAAAGAGCAGTCAAATCTGTATGTTAGGAATATCAGGCATGATGCAAGTCAACTGCAAACCTGCAAAAGTGAATTTTTTACACCTTTATATACTTTGTTTTGTGCTTTATGTGTGTATGTGTGTGTGTGTGAGAGAGAGAGAGAGAGAGAGAGAGAGAGAGAGACATTTTGTTGTTAAATTCATTCTTATATCAATGTAAATTGAATTCTTATAGTCTATTACTTTACTTTGATTTGATATACTGTTGAATTAACTGACGCTGAATTAGGACTGAATATTTTACAATACACACACATAAATACTGCAGTGGTCTTTTAGAGGAGTGCCTGTTTACGATAGCGGACAGCTGTGTTCCAGTTAAACCCACTGACCTGGTTTATCCTCCTCTGACTCACACTCCCGTGCCTGACGGAGACGGCGAGGCATCGATAGCGCGTGGATATGGCTGCCTGCCCACGCTTTATACAGCAGGACACAAACCGTGCGGGCCCTGGGACCCGCCTGACAGGACAGGTGGCCTCCGTCCCCAGAGGCGCCACGGGCACGTCACAGTCTCAAACACCGGCTTGTGCGAGGGCTGTAGTGCGGTAACGCTGGGATTAAAAATGTCCCGCACTCGCAAACGCAGTGGAGACATGTAGTAGTTTGGAATGTCAATGTTAATTTTGCAGCGGTGGTCACACTACATTCTATAAAAACGCTCTGAATTTGCAGCTGCATGTCATGTCAATTTGTGAAACAGGGATTAGGGGTACACCGATACTTCCTGGTATCAATACTTGGCCGATGCAGCACTGAAATATTTAGTATTAGTATCGGTACTTTGTATTGGCTCTGCACTGGTCTTGAAAAAATGGTACCAATGCACCCCTAACAGGGATCATCAACTCTGACCCTTGAATGCAAATCCAGCCCTTGTTTTTCTTCACCCGAATAATTAATGCCCCTTCACACCTGAATCTGACACCAGCAGTTCTCAGCCCTCGAAGACTATGAGTTGTCATACTCTTTTACTACACAAAACATTACATTACATTACATTACATGGCATTTAGCAGACGCTCTTATCCAGAGCGACGTACAACAAAGTGCAAATCAAACACAAGAACAAGTGCAAAGAGGACCTGGGGGGAAGGAGAGAAAGAGTTGGGTGTCATCGGCATAACAATGATAGGAGATGCCATGAGCAGAGATAACGGGGCATATGGATCTCGTGTAGATGGAGAAGAGGAGGGGTCCGAGGACTGAGCCCTGGGGGACTCCTGTAACAAGGGGGCGAGGGGTTGACACTCCTCCAGCCCAGGACACCTGGGAGGACCGGCCAGAGAGATAAGATTTGATCCACTCTAAGGCTGTGCCACAGATCCCTGTAGATGCCAGGGAGGCTAAGAGGATGGAGTGGTTGACCGTGTCGAACGCCGCAGAGAGGTCAAGAAGGATCAGGACAGAGGAGAGAGAGGTTGCTTGTGCAGCCTGAAGGGACTCATTGACAGAGAGGAGTGCAGTCTCCGTCGAGTGGCCAAGTCTGAAGCCGGACTGGTGGGGGTCCAGCAGGTTATTCTGTGAGAGGAAGGAAGAGAGTTGGTTGGAGGCGGCTCGTTCAATGGATTTGGATAGAAAAGGAAGGAGAGATACCGGACGGTAGTTTTTGAATGCAGGAGGGGTCTAGAGTGGGTTTCTTTAGGCGTGGGGTGATAGGCCCTCTTGAATGATGAGGGAAAACAGCCAGAGGACAGAGAGGAGTTAACAAGGGAGGTGACAAACGGGACACACATATACACAATTTGCTGCAGTCACAACAGTAGTCATGCATTTATTGGTTAATGATCGAATGTAAGTTATTCACTATAGCAACCATGCAGTGCTGATGCAGCATAACACTATAATCACCCTCTATCATCTGCAGGTGCAACTAGATGAATGCAGCTAAATATATAACTCTTCTAGTGTGCTGCTGTGTTGTAATATCAGTGAAGTTTCATGCCATTTTGGCTCATTACTGTAGATGAAATGTCACAACTGATATTTGGTGAGAACTCATCCTTCTTATTCAGTGTACCACCCCGTTTGGAATCTGTCTGACATTTTGGACGTGTCTGTCTTTTTCATTTCCCGCTCTGTGACCCATGACTTAATGAGGGACTCTTTCAAGGGTGTCAGGCAGAGATTGGCTTGACCACACACCAGAGAATTTGTCCTAAATAGCATCCTGCTCCAAAAGTTCTCCTGACTACAGATGTCCTGGACTATAGCCATTACCTTGAGCCTGACTAAAAATAACCACGGACATTGTTTGGAGACTTACACACATGGCCCTTTTTTACAGACACTGTCACAAAGAAGTTACACAAGAAAATGAAAAAATGGGTTAGTAGGTAAAAACTGGGTCTGAACAGCCCAGAAAAAAACAAGGATTGGAGTAAGAAACGGCCCAGAAAGAAGAAATTTCAGGAGGGAGAGCCCATCCTCCAATGACTGGCCCATAGTTAGTAGCTAGTAGGCTGTTAGGATGGAATTTCAGCCTGGAAAGTTGTTTGTTTGTTGTCAGCTACCGAATCCATTCTGTGGGCCTGCTTAGTGTTATAGTGCATGTAGGAGGCATTTGGCTTGTCTCCAGGAGCGAGGAGGGGTGGGCGGAGCGGTCAAGCAGATCAAGTTGTGGGGTCGCAGGCTCTGCAAACCATCGATGGCTGGAGGCTGGAGGCTGGTTGGGTCTGGATTGCACAGGCCCCCTCTACCATCTCTGCTACCCATCAACTAGGAAGGAGGAGCAGGTTCAGCAAATATTTGACAGTATAGTTTTACTGCACTGTTTCTAAGCGCTTGGTATGCTAATAGAATTTTGGACACATGGGCGGATCAAGGCATCGAGGTCATGGGGTTTACCAGTGAAACTAAATCTAGTGAATCTAAAGATGACTGATCAAGATTATATAACAACATTATGTATTTAGCCCCGGTACTGGAATGTAATCAATTGTAATGTATAACCAATGTTTTGTAAAAATTTTTTTTTTTTTAATCCATTTTTTAAATTTCATTAAAACTTGGCACACTTGTGATATCAATGTTATTTTTCCCCACTGTTAAAAAAAGACAAAGACCCAAATGAAAGTTTAAACTTTTGAAGTAGTAGTAGGTTTTATAGGTTTTTTATTTTGTGGCATAACTTCACATTTTGCATGCTGTTTGTTCTTTCACTACCTGTACTGCCTCTTTTAAGTTTGACTGTGGGCGCACTTCTGCTGGTTTAAATGGATGACTGGTGGAGCTTAGCCTTGCTATTTTAAGGGGAGAATAAGTGACTGATTAGCCTGACCTGTGACATGTGGTCGAGGCACAGTAAGAACATAAGTGAGAGGATGATGGGATATTCGTTCTCCTCTCACCTCATTGGTCAGTGTGGTAACCTAACGGCAATGTTGTTAAGGTTATCAATCACCCAAATTATGCTTTCACATAGCACCTTTATGTGACCTTTTGACATTTAGACACCGTGCCTGTGAACAGTGTGTGTTGCATGACGCATATTATGTGTCATGATCCAATTCTTTGAGCACTAGGAGATCAAGAAATCTCCACACATATTTTTATATCCCCAAGGTTTTTATATTAATCTACGGCACATTACAGAGCTGTGAAAGCAATGCAAATACCGCTGTCTGTGTTGCTGTGGTCAAATGTATCTCAGGAATGCCTGAGATATGGGTATCACACATTGTCACATTGTGGGGCCTACCATCACTGTGGCTGAAAGTTTTCCCTTCCACCAGCTAGAATGATGGTTGCACCATCATAATCATCATCATTTTACAGACAGGCCACAGGAGAAGACAGCAGCAATTACTTAAAAACAGTAATTACTTTAGCAATGACTTAAAAACAGGTCAGAAAGTCTTTTTTTGCAGAAATTCTAATCCCGCAACAATATAAATATTGTGAATTGCCTAAATGATAAAATCTATTATAAATTTTTCAGAGACTGATAAATAGCACATAACTGCAGAGCTTGATAAATGTATAAATGCAGAAAACACAGTTTAGCAGGCATTTAAAAATGAAAAACAGGTCTGGGTTATACTAACCGAGCTGAATACATCTGAACACATGGATCTAGGGTGTTTGTTATGTGTTGGGTAAGCCCAGCTGAATACATAGCTCTAGGGTGTTTGTTATGTGTTGGGTAAGCCCAGCTGAATACATAGCTCTAGGGTGTTTAGTATGTGTTGGGTAAGCCCAGCTGAATACATAGCTCTAGGGTGTTTAGTATGTGTTGGGTAAGCCCAGCTGAATACATAGCTCTAGGGTGTTTGTTATGTGTTGGGTAAGCCCATCCGAATACTTTCTCTGGGTTTGTGTTTTTCTGGGAAGAGCACTACGTGTCCTACTTGAACTGTCAAAGAATAGAATGCCCAGGGCAACTGCAGTCCATTAATAAAACACTTAAGCTGTCTAGCAAAAACTTGAGCATGCTTTCAAAGGAAATATTTTTAATAACTGGTCACTTTGATCTTTTAGCAACATGATTTACATCTTACAACTTTTTCCGGTTTGCTCTCTGCAGAATAGTTACATCTGAATTTGGATGTTATTACAAGGGAGTGTCTTGCTGTTTTGTATTCACTGAAAGCATTTAAATTAGAACATATTTTTTCCGTTCAATATTTTCCTAATTTGTCTCAGCCAATACAGTATGTGCATTCAGCCTAGTTGAAATCCATTCGTACTGTATGACCCATTATGAACCCCTAGTTTTCTTGGGGAACCAGGCGTGAAGTGATACTGCATGTGATCAATTGCTGAATTCAGAACAAGAGCAGCTTTAGTTAGTGGGGGATATTAAGATTAAAAACGATGAAAGTGATACATGTAGATTGCCTGGGCCAGAGCATGGTCAATTGGAATCATGCCACATACTGGCTGTGATTTGGCGCTTATTTTCTTTTCTGGAAATAAAATCTTAAACTGCATGGTGATTTAGAGTGATTTATATGACAGATATATATGACAGGATTAATTTCCCCACCGCATGTAAGCCTGCCTGAAGAATAAGCCTGCTTTTGCTCATTTTATCAAATTAGGTTATCCAACTTTTACCTGAACAGTTTGCTGATTGGGGCTTTTCAAGTACATTACAGTACCTAGCATATTCTTGGGATAAAAATAACATTTGAAAGGTACTGGAGTTACGGTAGTTATAATAAATTAATAAATTAATAAATTAAATTACAGAAAGGTATAGCCAATAGAGAAAAGGTTTTATGTGTGATGAAAATTCATCTATGAAGTCTCTGAAAACCAGGCTCTGTCTCTTTTCATCTTCCCAAAATGGCTAACAAGTGGCCATAGCCGGAGGCTCACAGCTAGTAGCACAATAAAGACACTCAGTGTTTTCTTAAGCTAACATATGAAAGCACTAATGCCCAAAACATGAAATCCAGACATTTACACACTTGCACTCTCCAGAAGTCTGTTTAACTCCCAAAATCAACAGACAAAAGTTAACGACAAAGTTCATCGCCCCAGACAAAGAATGGAGGTAGAACATACAATGCAAATAAATATATATTTCAAGATTAATATATTTTAAGATTGGGGGGTTGCAGCCATTGATTGAGACCTGATTTCGTCGAAGCCTTTCACCCAATAAAATACATCTTTTGCTATTCCAATGTGAAATGGGGTGGCAACAAAAAAAGACAGCAACTCTAGTGTTTATTGACATTTTCACAGTCATGTATATTACCTAGTTTACTTGCACATAATGATTGGCATTATGGACTCGTGATTAGGTGGTCGTTTTCTGACAACGGGACGCTGGTGTTGTCACGGCGACTGTGGTGTGTGTGTGAGTGTGTCGCAGAGGTGCGATTAGGAGCGCGAGGAGTGCAGCATGGCTGACCGAGGGGAGGTCAGAGAAAGTCTATTACTCCGGGCTTCACCTCGGAGACCTGCAGGGATTCATTCGGCTGGCTGCTTTAAGGCTTCAGATGAGCTCAGATGATGGTCTGTGTTGGCAGCTCATTCAAAGTGAAATGGGAGTTTACTGAAAGGTCATCTATTAGAGTTTCCTTTTGTTTTGTCTGGCAGATATAGTGTACACAGTACTATCTTAAATATTTTACTATTTTACAAACATAAATAATAATATTTGTCGTAAAGAAAAAAAAATGCTGTCTCTAAGACAAATTAAGTATTTTCCAACCCTTTTTTTTTTCAGAAAATAATTTCTTGCTCCAGCAACATGTAAAATGCCATTTAGATTCAGACAATAGGTGTCCTTTCAATAATAAATACATTTTTTTCCAATAAAGACAATGTTCTGGCAGTCTGTCTTGTGGGAAGTCCTTTAATGTGATTACCTTATTGAATTCAAACAGAAGACTTTATATGTACTGCATTTAAAAAAAGAATATAAAAGCGATTAATGTGAATTATGGCTGCCTGAATCTGAACAAGATTGAGTAGAGTCAGCAGATAAAAATATGCTGACTGTGTGAGTGGGGCTGTCGATGGCAGAGAAACTGCAGCAGCATCGTCCCACACTCTCGGCTCTCTGAATATGAGGAGCCTTTGGTGAAGATGCAAGCATGTTATATCCTGTGAGCATCTTTAACATTCGTACATTAACTTTCGTCATTTCAGTTTTATGTTATTTTACTTTCACAGCTAATTACAGTTTTATTTTGAGTTTTTATTTTGGTTTTAGCTTAATTACCTTTGAACACTTCTTTGTGCTTATGTGTCTCACCAATAGCTCAAGAAAGGCACTGCTGTGTCAGCCATTACAATATAAGAATGGGCTGTTTTCTGTACTCATTGACTTAACTTGGAAGCACTATGTGGTCATTAACAGGCAGTTAAATGGTAAAACAGTTAAATCTTAAGCTCCCATTACAAGTCCAGATACCTGTTACACTATCCTGTACTTCAGGGATACTCAATCTTACCCAGAAAGGGTCTTGTGAGTACAGGCTTTTGTTCCAACCAAGCAGTTTGTAACAAAAGCCTGCACCCACACCAGCCCTTTTGGGGAAATATTGAGTAGCCTTGCTACATTATACTGCTTTCTTAGGCGAGAGATGGGCAATTCCGGTCCTGCAGGGCCAGTATGTAAGCAGGTTTTAGTATCCACCAATTACCCGGGCAGCTGAATGAGCTAATTTGTGGAACACAGCAACACCGGTTCACTCATAGATTAGATCACTGTAGAATGTTTCAATATAGGGACACAAGAACAATCTTGGTTCTCATTCCAGCGCTTATCAAGAAATGTAGCTAAATATAAGCTGGGGTAGATGTTATGGCTAATGGAATAATTAAGTACAGAAGTTAACAAAAAAAAACATGAGATACAGCCCTTGCTGCCCACTCTGGGTTAGACCATAGATTCAAAGCTCTACTAACAGTATGATCCAAAGTTGTTAATATAATCTATACCATTCTTAAGCCCTTTTATAATAAATCAGTAAGATTCCAAGAGGCTTCGATTTTTTAGGATTTCCAATAAGGATTATAAGCAGCGAACACTTTTCAGCTCTAAGAATATCAAACCAAGTTGACAGTGACCCCGATGTTTTGTTCTTCTACTTCTCACTGTCTTTAGGGAACCGTTTGGTTCATTGACAGGGAATAAACGATCCACATTAGAAGTGCAGTTTTTCAAGTTTCCTAACATTGAATGGAGAGTAGCGGCCCGAAAGAAGACACGTTAGGTGGAGGAACGAACCTCAACAGTCAACAGTTTTAAACGATTCTCAAGCTGCCTGGTTATGAGGAGCTGATTACTTTAACCTCAATCTCTCCCTCTCCTGGACTCTTGCAGACGGGACTCATCGTGGCGTGTTACCAAGGTTACGTGGACGTGGTCATCGCCCTCGCTCAGTGCCCGTATGTGGACATTAACTGGCAGGACAACGAGGGGAACACTGCGCTTATCACCGCCTCCCAGGCTGGTAAGCTGACAGGATCCTTACTGGCCTCAGCATTGGCCCTGGAGGGAGTATTTATCTGTGCACAACACTGACCCCTCTGGTCAGTTGGGCACCTGCAGTCTTCCCTGGCCAGTCCTCCCAGGCAGCTCAGTGAGGAGGCTGCAGCTGCCCTTGTCCATGCAAACTGATTAAACTAATATGTTCCTGAAGCATCTACGTGTCTCATATACAGCGCCTACTCATTTCAGTGGTGTTTTTGAGCAATCAAACACATTTAATAACGTTCTGATGGAATTGCTGAATTACCATGCACATCAGCTCCTGGTATATGACCTATAGTGTGAGCTCTTAATATCAGCGCAATATGCCTCCATTTAGTCTTGACTGAGTGATTGATTGACCCCTATTCCTTACATTTTCATCAGCTCAATTTACAGAAACAATCAGGAAGAAAGAGCATTTTAAGTGCAGGAAGAACACCAAGAAGTATAATTTATTTTCTTCTTAATTTGTCCTGCAGTGACCTGGAACAGTCACTTACAATCAGAAACACTTGGCTTCAGCGTGTGTATTTGTCCTTTGGGGTCTGTGTTGAGTTTATGAAATACGACGGCAGCTTTGGTATTCCTGCACTATTCCCGTGTCATTCCCGACTCCCACCTCGCTGTGATGCAGGGCATGCCATGATCACGCACTACCTGTTGAGTTACTTCCCGGGACTGGATATGGAGCGGCGGAACTGCCACGGGTTTACCGCCATGATGAAGGCCGCCATGCAGGGGAGGTCAGCCTGCGTGCGCGCCCTGATGCTGACGGGTACGAGCCACGCCCTCGCTCTCTCACCCTCTCTTTATCTCTCTCGCCCAGCCTGCTGCCCGCACTCTTAGACTCCTTCAACAAATGCTTTCATCTACAGTGAATAACAGAGTAGTGCATGCTATCAGGCTGGCAGAACAACAGCCGATATACAATATACCTGTACATTTGTTCAGGTGTATCTACGATCCAAAACAAAGTGTCATTCTATAAAGTGAACGCACAAAGACATACACACAGTCCATAATTCATACTTTCAAAATGTGAGGATTGAATATAACTCTAGCCTGTAAGGAAATGGCTGAACAATGTGTGAATAGGACTGAATAGGGCTGTAGCCTCTAGGAACTGACTGAATAGTATGTGTTGAGGACTGAATAGGGTTCTAGCCTGTAGGAACTGACTGAATAGTATGTGTTTAGTGTGTATTGGGCGGCCTGTAGCGTAGTGGTTAAGGTAAATGACTGGGACAGGCAAGGTTGGGGGTTTGAATCCCAGTGTAGCCACAATAAGATCCGTACAGCCGTTGGGCCTTTGAGCAAGGCACTTAACCCTGCATTGCTCCAGGGGAGGATTGTCTCCTGCTTAGTCTAATCAACTGTACGTCGCTCTGGATAAGAGCGTCTGCCAAATGCCAATAATGTAATGTAATGTTGAGGATTGCATAGGGCTCTAGCCTGTAAGGAAATGGCTGAAGTGTGACCGGCCCTCTGTGTACCTCCCTCTCACCCCCAGGCGCAGACGTGGAGGCGTGTGATTACGGGCGGAAGCTGACGGCGCGGCAGTGGGCCGTGTTCACGGGCCGGCAGGAGACGGCGCACCTGATGCTGCGTCTGATGGCTCAGCCATGCGCGGAGCAGTTCTGCGACTCGTACCGGCCCGAGTGGCCCGCTCTGTCCGAGCTGGTGGCCCGGGCCCGGGAGCCCCGCAGCTGCGGCAGGAAGCTGTCGGAGAAGGTGTGCGGGGCCCTCTCCTTCTCGCTCAGCCTGAAGACCGACCCGCAGCACGACGGGGTGCTGGACCACATGGTGCGCATGACCACGGGGCTGAGCTGCCCGTTGGTGGCGCTGGCGTGCCGCACCGTGTGTCCCGGCAGCCCGCCCTGCGTGGGGAAGCGGCGTCCGGCCGTGCAGGAGATCCTCCGGAGGCAGCGCCTGGAGCAGCAGCGCGGCCTGGCCGGCGAGCGCCTGGACAACTACAAGCGGCTGTTCCAGAACTCGCGCGTGACGCTGGTGCCCAGGCCGCGGGACCGCAGGGCCAGCCTGCAGCCGCAGATCCTGCGGGAGGCCGCTACGGCCGTGACCGACACGGCGCTGGCGCTCAGGCGCACCAGCCTGCTCCCGCTCAACATGGTGCGCAGGAGCAGCGTGCGGCCCGGCGTCGTGGTGCCCAAACTGCGCTTCTGCAAGGCCCCCGCCCCCAACTACCACCCCGAGCGCCCCGCCCGCAGGAAGAGCGGAGCCAGGGAGGCCCAGCTCCTCCAGATCCCCAAGTGGAGGTACAAGGAGCTGCGGGACGAAAGGAAGAGGGCCGAGGAGGAGGACAGGAAGAGCCTGGAGATGCTCCTCAGGAGGAAGAGGTGAGGACGCAAGGGCTGGACGTGTGGGGGAAACGGGAGTGCACAGGAAACAGGAAGGGGTAACCTGCCTTTTGTCACCGATGAGAAACAGGAAGTGCTGGTTTCATTAGTGTTTGGATATGCTGAAGAAAGAGAAACTGGGAGATGTCAGCAGTGTTTGTATGCTGAGGAAACAGGGCATACTGGTTTTGGCAGTGTATGGATATACTGAGGAAACAGGAAGTAGTGGCCTCATCAGTGTTTGGCCATGCTGAGGAAACAGGAAGTGGTGGCCTCATCAGTGTTTGGCCATGCTGAGGAAGAGGTGGTCTTAGCAGCATGCGGATATGCTGAGAAAATGGGAAGCTCAGCAGTATTTAACTGTGTAAGCAAAGCAGGAAGTGGTGACCTCAGCAGCTCCGGGCTTTGCACAGGAAACAGAGCGGGGTGATTCCTTCAGCTGATGGCTGCGTGCAACAAACTGGAAGCGACAACCTCCGGAGCTTCTGCAGGAACTGTGAATGCTGCCAAGCTGAGCCATGGCTTTTTGCAAGAATTTCATGTGTTTAATATTTCATAGGAATGTATTTTTTCCACAAGTAATAGAGTGGAAAGAGACACAATGTGGGAAGAGTAGCCATCTGTCACAAAAAGCCAAAAAGCTGTTTTCATTGATATATTGATATATTTGCTTGTTGTCAGTCAGGCCTATGTAATTAAATGGGCATTACATATGATTAGCTTTTATTTTAAATGGGACTTGAACTGTAGAGGGCAGCGTTATTTTATTTGCACATATGATAGACTATTTAGTGGAAACTGAAAAAAGTAGGGGTTTTTTGGGGTAATATGTAGGCCCTTCTTTGAAAGCGGATATATTCCAACTCTTTATGTGGCCTTTCCATGGCCATGACTGTTATTAATTAATGAGTATTGTAAAAAACAGATGTTTCATATTGTTGTAACAGTATCGTACACTGTGCATATTCATCACACAGACCGAATGCTGAATGCAGGTTGATCTAGTTGACTTAAGATTAGTTTTCAGATCCAACATGATTTGGTCTGGTTGTGCTCTAGACCATAATGTGAGGTTATATACGGGGGTACTTAGTGAGTGAATCCTTGAAGGAATATTAATGAAAATCTTCCTGAGTGTGTGATTTGCTGAAATGCAGTGTGATGTTCCTTGTGCAATATAAAACATGACCAAACAAATGTGCTTCAAGATTACAACAGTAGAGAAACTAAAAGAATGGAAATGTCAGCACACTAAA
This sequence comes from Conger conger, assembly GCF_963514075.1. Classification (NCBI taxonomy): domain Eukaryota; kingdom Metazoa; phylum Chordata; class Actinopteri; order Anguilliformes; family Congridae; genus Conger; species Conger conger. The sequence goes on along the minus strand of NC_083768.1, from coordinate 38,485,662 downwards.
AAATAATCAGTTCATCCATAGCAATTTAATGAATGTGTCTTAAAGCAGTTAAATCAATCAATGTTTCCGGAATAAAAACAGGCAACGAGAAATCTCTTTATATTGTTATTCCTTGCCTTCTGAACATTTGTGTATGTACAAATATTTCATAAAGTAATCTTAACATTGATCAAAATTTCATCAATGTTAAGATTACTTTATGAAATATTTCAGATATTTGGCAGTCTACGCACCAATAACAACGCAAAACCCATAAATAAGCTAGGCGAATATCTTCGGTCTTGGCAGGGTTTGGTGCTTAACTTCACGCAGTATTTATGGCTAGCAAAGTGCAAAATATTTTACATGCAGATGAAGAGGCCTCTAAAATATGATGGCGGAACAACAGCTCCATACCGAATAAATGCGGATCTAATTCACAGCTGGCCCTCTGTCTGACTACGCGGTAGCGCACAAGCACAAGTCCTCAGGGAGATAGAGTAATGGGTTATTGTTTGGGAGGCAAAGCTGGAATGTTTGGCATTGATCTCTGAATGCAACACATTTCACTGGAGTGTATTCTTCCCTAAGATGGAAATCAGTGAGACAAGAACGCTGTAATCCACAGAGGAAAAAACAGCACTGGATTGATGTTAGTTCTGGAAGATTATCCACAGGGTTGTCAATTTGATTTAGAAACTCTGCTGTGGATTTTAAAAAAATAATAATAAAATAAAGTAAAACATCTCTGGCGTGTACCCTCGCTGTGTTTATTTCCCGTCGATCACCTTTGAATGAAGAAATGAAAAAAGAACATGGGACTTGTGGAGAGAAAGAGTTGACACACACTACTACTACAGTTGTGTTCAAGAAAATGCACGCTGCTTGTTCTGAGTAATTGACTCATTCATTGAAAGGTGTTCAAAATAATTGCAATGTGGAGTTTAATTAGAGAATTCATTCATTCTGTGAAAAAAACATGTCATTAATTGTCCTTTAAGGAAAAATGGAAGCGAATGTTTTGCACATTGTTAAAGAATATTTCCTTCTGAATTGCTAAGTAAAATGGGCCATTCCAAACATTGTACGGAGGAACAAAGATTCAGCCATTCATCAGCTCCAGAAAGATCAAAGATGATCTACAATAACCTGCAAGTGCTGTTACAGTCAGAAGACATTTGATCAAAGCTAAGGTATCAGCAAGAAGCCCCCTATAAAGCACCATTGTTGTGTTTGCTTGTGCAGAAATGGTTAAAATTTGCCAAGGAAAAAATTAGCCCAAAGAGAAATGACATCACATTCTGATTATGTTGCCGCATGCCGAAGAGGAAATGCCCCTGAAATGGGTATTTCAACAAGACAACGACCCCAAACACACGAGTAAGCGAGCAACATCTTGGTTCCAGACAAAAAGGATTGAGGTAATGGAGTGGCCAACTCAATCCCCCGACCACAACCCCATTGAAAACTTGTGGGGTGACATTAAAAATGCAGTTTCTGAAGCAAAACTCAAAAATTCACAGGAACTGCGGAATGTAGTTTGTTCATCCTGGGCTGAAATACCGGTTTCTAGGTGCCAGAAGTTGGTTGACTGGATGCAACACAGATGATTATGCAACTAAATATTAGTCCAGTAATTTAAAGTGAAGTTAAATCTGAAATTTCTTCAGTTTATACAGTTTGAAGAGAATTTTTTTTTTTTTTGTTTTTTACAGATTAATATTCCTTTTCTTTGCTACCTGTAAAAGAATAATGCAGACAATACAATTAGGTAATGCTTTGATTTGGAACTGAATGTGTAATAAGCGATTAAAAGATATTTGCACTTTAGTCACTTTTTTTAACGCACTGCTATTCATTTGAACACAACTGTATATGAAAAAACACACAAAACCCTCTCCTTTCGGACTCCTGGACAATCCCTGTACAATACAACATACAACATACTATACAACATTTTAAAAGATACATACATTTCTCCTGATATTCAGAAGAAAATTATTCTTTTATAGAACTTTAGACTTGAGATCTAACAGGCGCTGTATTTGGAAATAATAACCTGGCCGTTGACCAATCGCAGACCAGCTGCATTGAAACAATCAGTTTTGGGAAGACCTTGAGTTTGATTTCAGCCCATCCATGACGACTGAAAGTGGTGTGAGAAAATGGCTTTTTGTGACACTCTCAAACACATCATTTGCCTTCACTTTGAATAAAAACAGAATTGCATGTACTCTGCTTGGTATACCTTGAGCACTACATAACCAAATGAATATGCAGATAAATGGGGAGGCTTTCCATTTTCACTAGATAATAGTCAGACAGTAGAGACTCACTCTTTACATTATGTGTATAAGCTGCTACTACATTCAAGACAAGTCATCCAGGAGATTTAAACATCAGTTCAGCATGAATTACAACACTTAGCTTGCCCTTATGCCTTTCCCGAGGTCCGACTATGCGTTACAAACCACTCGCACGTATATCAAAAGAGTCCATTCAGTCTCATGACAGCTGAGGATGTCCTTATGAAGGCTACTTAAACAAGGACGGCACTCAATCACCACTTGTCCTTAACTTTGACTTTCAAATACAATCATTTAAATCCCCAACAGTTTGGTAAGCTCAAGTTTCAGTAAAATTTACATGGTGTGTGTGAAAAAAAAAAAAAAAGAATAAAAGATTTGACACAAAATGAAAATGTAAACCTAGGGAATGGGAAAATCTCCCTTGGCTCCCCATGGGAAGAGCAACCAGACTCAATAGGGGAAGCCTATGCTCCTCAGCACAGGGTGTGGGCACTGGGTGACCAGGACTTCATTAACTCTTAGCCTAAGGCTAACGCTTAGAAGCATAACCCCCCTCCCCCGACACGCACGGCAGGGGGAGCACAGCGGTGTCCTTGGAGAGAGATGTTCCCTCCTGATAGGCTTTCAGTAATCAGCTGACCTTGTGTGTGTGCTTCTGCCTGCGCACACCTGGCAACCACATGGGAAATTCTACCTGAACCGCACCTGGGCGTCGTGCTGGGAGAAATGATGCAACTTCCTGTGCATCAGTGGAAATGTGCTCTGAAAAACTGACATCATCTTCAGTCACAAGCACTCAAGTCTTTCCACATATTCTTTTATTTTTTCATAATTGTTAACATTTTATTTTAAAACCAGAAGAAAAAAAGACAAACCACTGCTTCTTGATCTGCAGGGAATAATTCCAGTATGAAATAAACATGATTTTATTACTTTTCTGTGGGTTTTTTTTTTTTTTCTTAAACAATTTGACTCATTCCTAAAAGTAATTTGAAGATAAAATCATAAACTGATTCAAATGTCAAACACTGGAATCAGTTCACTTACTTAGTTTGGCACAAGACCTTAAGGTTCTTACAGTGAGAAATTAAAAGGCGATTAACGTGGAGAGTGACCACACTTCTACTTGGCACAAAGCAGCGCGACAGACAAGGGTCCGCCTCTCCTGGGTGCGGATTGGTGGAATGTGGGCGACGTCTCCCTGGGTAACCTGAGTGCTGGCGTTGGATTGGTGGCTCACTTGCGGGGCTGGTGGATGTGCTGGTTGATGTGGTGGGCCTGGGGCAGCTTCTCCACGCAGGGCGTGGGCTTCTGATGGGCTACCTGCGCAGCCGCTGGTGTGAAGTCGCGGTCCCCCTGAGGAAGCAAACCACAGGCGCTCAGAAACACGGCGGGGAGCCCTACACACGCCCTGCACCTCCACACCAGGGCTCACCAGCACTTTCTAGAAGTTTCCATGCAGTCAATTTAAAGGTGTGAACTCTTCATCCAACCCAATTATGCACTTAATACTAAAGCACAAAGCAGACGCTGCAGCCTGTTAGAACTGGAACTTGAGACCATTTTACACCACCTGACGGATATATATGTATATATAATTTTTAAGAAGACGTGACAACAGTTTTAGATCAGTTATCATTAACAGAATTCAAATCACATTTACTGAAATGCACTAATTATCTTTTAGTGATTTTCTATTGCTAAAGGGTGATATCGGCCATGGAGTCAACGTACCTGTATGTGTACATGTAACTGCATTTGAGTTATGTAAGATTTGCAGACCACACCTATGGACCTTGGATGTGGCTAAAGGTGTCTTATCACACAGGGCACTTGCTACGCAGCTATACTGAAAGCACACAGCCTCCCTGCAGCAGACTGCACAGTAGTCATTATTTTCAGACAGTATTATTCATATATTATCTATATTAGACCAGTCTTACAGCTTGGGCCTTGTAAGACTGCAGCGCATTCTCAGTGATAATTAGTCAGCTTTTGCGGCACGTGACAGGAATGATCATGCTGACATTGGATGGATTTAGTCAGAGAAGCTGGTCAGGGATGCAGGAAGTCTAAAGCCAGCTAAAGTGGCTAATAAGCCATTACCGGGAGACACAGCCTTCACTTAAAAGGCCTTGCTCACATTCTGGGTTTTTAAACAATACTAACACTTTTCACAGAATATTTAATGTTTCCAACTGGCCCAAGAGAGTTTTCAGGTGCAATGAGCAGTATTTTAGATTGTTGTTTAGGGATTCCCAGTTTTACAATGGCTGCTATGGTATTAGGTGGTCTGTGGTCTGAAGAAAGAAAATGTATTTGAAGCAACTGCAAGGCTGCACAGCATGCTGGACCCTGCTGGATCCCAGGTACGATCCCATTACAGATGCGATGCTTGCACGCTGGACAGCAGGACCACGCACGACCGCACAACTCTGAGACAGCTGCGAAACCGTCAACTGTCAGCTGTCTAGGTTATGAAGAAAACACGGTTAAACTGTTAACCCGGCTTTCAGAGGGCCGGAGCCAAAATAAAATAAGGCCTGCAACCTTAATCCTTTACTAAACTACGGTACGTTACTCAACTGAGAACATGTTCTCCTTAAACAAACAACCGGCAGGTACGTCTCAGAGAGTCACATGAACCTGACGAGAATAACTCCATTTGATGCACTTTGTATGAACATCCAAAAGATATTCACCAAGATGAATGTTCCAATATTATTTCAAATCAGCACAATGACACACTGAATCAAGGCCGGTACAGTTTGAAATGTGAATTTTGTCCTTCTGCGATTCATTGCATACGCAAATATATTTCCCAGGGACCACACCTGCACAGCTCTACGTCGAGCTGTACGTTACCATGGAGACATTGTGCAAGGTCCCATTTTGAATAAAATACAATGACAACAAAAAAACTATTAAAAAAAAACAAGCTTACCTTTGTTACGACTCCTGAGACGATCACCGTCGGCTTGGTTGGTCTGGAGGGAGAAGAACAGAGTTAATACGATTACTGTGTCTCCATTCGCAGAGGTGACCATACAAATATGCCATTCCCAACACAGTCTATTATTAAAACATGAAAACGCAAGATAACAGGTCACTCAGACTGCCACTCAAAACGTTTGTTAAGTAGGAGCAACAGCAACCAAAATAGAAAAATACAGAGTAGTTTTATTTCTCATTAATATTTATGAAAGTGAGCTTAATAACGCTGGACAGGATAACAGATAATTCACAGATAAGATTAATTTCTCTGCCAGACTGCTTGCACAACACCTCTTTATTGTGACTCTTTGAATTAGAAAGACCTTTCTGGAGTTTAATACAGCACAGCATGTGTACTTTCCAGATATTCAATCTTAAAGTAAATAGAGTATTCAGATGTTGAATTGTCGAGAACAAACAAATGACCCGTATATAAGTAAGATTTAGCAGTAGCCAACTCCACTCTGTCGCTTTCTGTTGAACTGCTTTTGCTTTGTACTTGCGTGTCTGGAATCGTACTTGGTCCCCAGTCAATAAAGGCTTACAAACTCAGTTCAGTACACAGTAATATAGAAATGAGCCTATACCTATAACCAGGTTTGGATACTTTTTTTTGTGAATATTGTACCACTTGTGGTGGCCTTATTTTGCCATGAATCAACCCATACAATATACGCACAGCATATGAATATTCACATATAAAGCCTACAAGGAACTCCTAGTGACTCTTAGTTGCGTGACCAATGCCACTGCTGTGAGATTTGTTTTCACTGCTCACACACACACACACACACACACACACACACACACACACACACACACACACACACACACACACGGGTGATTCTCTCGAAGGCTTGTCTTGCCTAGCTGCCGTTGTGTTTGAACAGGTCCAGCCAAGTTTGGATCTTTGTGAAACCAACAGGTCTAGCTGACCTTTAAATGTTAGCCTGTCCGGCTGACAGCGTGCCGTGACATACTGATACAAACAAGGGGCCAGACAGGGGCTCCCAGTCAGGAGATACAGAAGAGCCACGCTTTATCAACGACCCAAAGAGCAGGATGAAGGACCAGACTCATTTAAGGCTGCATGATGCAACGCGCATATATCCAACACTGACCCGACTGCTCTGTGTGAAGGTTTTATTTTATTTTATTTCTGAATATCTGAATATTGTATATTAAAATATTCCCATGTGTCTTTTATTGAGGGAGGGGCCTTAATGAACCCAAGAGCAGGTGGATTTGCTGCATTCTGTCAATCAGAAACGTGCATGAGCCAATCAAGCCTTTGCTCTACACATAAATAGTCTGGTCTGATATTAATCAACACACATTTTCTCACAATGAAAACTGCATTTTGCAATGATTGCATATGATTGGACCACATTTCTGCCACTGATAGTATTTCACCCACTTTGGGGGTCATAAAGGTCTAGTTTAACCTAGTCTATTTAGCCTTGTCTTAAGTTTACATGTCCATCTGTATGACAACGAATGCTTATAAGTGTTTAAGGCTGGCACATCAAAATGTTCTGAGGGACACTGGCGAGCGTGAAATTTCAGGCGAGGAGCAGTACCACAGCTGACCTGAGGGTGGCAGCATCTCCCCTGACAGCCCGTAGCACAGGGAGAGGGGAGAATATGGATGATTAATTCTCTTATTCTACTGCTCTCCCAAGAAAAAGGAGCATTTAAGATTTAAAGCAACACAATCAGGTAAATCAGGTGGGACAGAACCGCCGTCTTCCTTCATTAATATCTACAGATGTACACAATGCTGTCCCGGAGATTAATCTCAGGAATGTTATGCCAGCTACGCTCCTCGGTAAACATCTCATCTTCCTCACTTAATGACCTGTGTTTCCTCCGAGAGGCCGCAGGAAAGGACAGAGAAGCTTACGTGCGATTCTCGACCGAGACGCCCAGAGTTTCCCATGCGGTATAAAACCCTTAATTTTTCATGTGCGGATGACTTCTGCATAGTATGTGCCCTTGACACCCCCAGGACACGCTCACACGCACGCGTGCACACACAGACGCACACGCACGCACGCACGCACACACACACTCAACATGAAGAGGACCCAGAGGACTCGGTGTAAGTGCGTGGCTACAGCCCGGCCCTTGTTAGCCTCGTGTTTGCAGTGCTAATGAGCTCCTCCAGTCAGTAAACTCCAAACCCCGTAACTACGACAACAGGCAGATCACGGTGAGTTCCTGAACGGGCCGGAGCCGGTCCACCGCCTCGGGACCTCCCGCGCTCGGACCCCGGTGAAGGGCCGGTCTCCACCGCCTCGGGACCTCCCGCGCTCAGACCCCGGTGAAGGGCCGGTCTCCACCGCCTCGGGACCTCCCGCGCTCGGACCCCAGTGAAGGGCCGGTCTCCACCGCCTCGGGACCTCCCGCACTCAGACCCCGGTGAAGGGCCGGTCTCCACCGCCTCGGGACCTCCCGTGCTCAGACCCCGGTGAAGGGCCGGTCTCCACCGCCTCGGGACCTCCCGTGCTCAGACCCCGGTGAAGGGCCGGTCTCCACCGCCTCGGGACCTCCCGCGCTCGGACCCCAGTGAAGGGCCGGTCTCCACCGTGCGGCTCCAGCACAGAGCACAGCCAGGCCTCCATCAGCTGCATTATTTAACAGCTCACAGGCCCGATTCCTACAGGGCAAATGGCAGAGCTGACATTTTTAAAGACAGGCCATTTACACAGCTGGGTTTCTCCTGAAGCGCTGGAGGTTAAGAGTCTGCTCAGGGCGGGGGGGCAGTGTGTGTGCGTAGCTGAAGCTGACCTGCTGACCCCTGGGAGAGGAGGCTTGCTCTACGGGGAGCGGGCAGTGGGGTGGGTGCTCCTGTACAGACACGTGTGGTGCAGAACAAAGCGTGTGGTCACAGTGGGGGCGCCCGTAGACCGGGCAGAGCACAGACCAGGGGCCGGAGTGCTCGGGGGCCGGAGTGCTCGAGGGGGCAGGGGGCCCGTAGAGCACAGACCAGGAGTCGGAGTGTTCGGGGGCCGGATTGCTCGGGGGGGCAGGGGGCCCGGGGGAGGAGCTGGAGGACGCTGACCTTCATCGACTGCCATTTCCATGGAAACCAGGCTGAGCGCGTGCAGAGCTGGGGGTGGGGGAATAGACGCCCTGTCTGAGCAGCAAGCAGAGTGGAAACTAGAACTGCGCTCACACACGCTCACACACACGCTCACACACACGCTCACACACACACACACACGCACACAAACACTGCACACCCGCACACGCGCACTCACAAACACTGCCCACACGCACGCAAACACCACACACCCACACAAGTACGCGTGCACACACACACACACGCACTCACACTGCATACAAGCATAAACACCCACAGACACACATACTGCATACAAGCACAAACATGTGCAAACACAAACACACTGCACACACCCTCATGTACACACACAAGAACACAAACACACACGATGGGCACTGTGTTTACGCGGCGTATCACACAATATCAGAAATAAACACAAACAGACTGGAGGCTGCCTCATAGGTATCCGTATGCACAATGCAAACAGCCAGAGCTTCCCAGATCCCTCTTCAATAACTCGCCCACACAGACGGATAAAAACCCAAAAACCCCGCTCCACCGTTGGGCTCTGCGGAACAGGGCCGGGACTGTGATGGACAGTGACAGGTGGCCGAGCTGACGTACTGAATCATAAAAGCTGGCTGTCCTCCACGCCTAGGGTGGGCGACAGCCCAATTGCACCTTTTTCAGGGTAACCGACAAAAGCGTAGCGCAGGAAGGGGGTCTACGCACCGGGAAAAAAAAGATCTATTCCTGGAGCGGCTTCTCTGGGCGACACGGGGAGTTAAGCAGCGTCTGCACCCGAAATCCCCGCCCTAACGAGCCGCACGCGGGCGCTGACGTAAGCGTTAGCCCAAACCCGCCTGTAGCGCTAACGCTCACCTGCACACACTCAGCCAATCACACGCAGCTCTGCGGAGTAGCGGGTTAGTGGGGCGGCCTACACCTTTCCCACCGCGAGTGAAAACAGCACCGCTGCCTGAACAGTGGTAAATGACTTCACCACCTGAATCACACCTGCCACAGCATTAAAACTTTACGCCGCTTTCAGAGAGTCGCTGTGGAATTACCATTCATTATGGCAGCTATGAGTGATAATACCTTTATTACAGTACGATGACCATTAATACAGGCAAGCCTCTTTTTCATAACTCACTAAATCTTTGCAGGTGTACAGTGCCGTGAAAAAGTATTTGCCCCCTTCCTGATTTCCTCTATTATTACATCCTGTCATGCTGAATGGTTTCAGATCTTTAGACAAGATGTAATATGAGGCAAAAGAAAGTAAACACAGAACACATTTTTTAAATTACCATTTCATTTATTTATGAAAAATGTTATCACACACCGCAAAAAAGGTAATAAAAGGCACTAACTGGGTGCACCACCTATAATAATAATCTTCCTATAATTTATTTAAAAAGTATTTTAAAAAAAAAAGAAAACGTGTTTTGCATTTACTCAGGTACCCTTTGTCTAAAATTAAATCAAATACATAATAATAGAGGTAGGCAGGAAGGGGGCAGTACACAGTATATCCATACTGCAGTTCTGTATAAAGCGCTGAGGGTGAGTGTGTGCACAGTGCTGTATAAAGCTGAGGGTGAGTGTGTGCACAGTGCTGTATAAAGCTGTGGGTGAGTGTGTGCACAGTGCTGTATAAAGCTGTGGGTGAGTGTGTGCACAGTGCTGTATAAAGCTGTGGGTGAGTGTGTGCACAGTGCTGTATAAAGCTGTGGGTGAGTGTGTGCACAGTGCTGTATAAAGCTGTGGGTGAGTGTGTGCACAGTGCTGTATAAAGCTGAGGGTGAGTGTGTGCACAGTGCTGTATAAAGCTGTGGGTGAGTGTGTGCACAGTGCTGTATAAAGCTGTGGGTGAGTGTGTGCACAGTGCTGTATAAAGGGCTGTGGGTGAGTGTGTGCACAGTGCTGTATAAAGCTGTGGGTGAGTGTGTGCACAGTGCTGTATAAAGCTGTGGGTGAGTGTGTGCACAGTGCTGTATAAAGCTGTGGGTGAGTGTGTGCACAGTGCTGTATAAAGCTGTGGGTGAGTGTGTGCACAGTGCTGTATAAAGCTGTGGGTGAGTGTGTGCACAGTGCTGTATAAAGCTGTGGGTGAGTGTGTGCACAGTGCTGTATAAAGGGCTGTGGGTGAGTGTGTGCACAGTGCTGTATAAAGCTGTGGGTGAGTGTGTGCACAGTGCTGTATAAAGCTGTGGGTGAGTGTGTGCACAGTGCTGTATAAAGCTGAGGGTGAGTGTGTGCACAGTGCTGTATAAAGCTGTGGGTGAGTGTGTGCACAGTGCTGTATAAAGCTGTGGGTGAGTGTGTGCACAGTGCTGTATAAAGCTGTGGGTGAGTGTGTGCACAGTGCTGTATAAAGCTGTGGGTGAGTGTGTGCAGTGAATAAAAGTGAAGGCATGGTGGTTTCAGCACCATGGAGAGGGCCTGCTCTCAGCTTACACACAGCATTAGAACACATCCAGTACACACACACAAATAACAACGATAACACCACACACACACACACACACACACACACACACACACACACACACACACACACACACACACACACACACACACACACAAATAACAACGATAACACCACACACACACACACACACACACACACACACACTCAAATAACAACGATAACACCACACGAACACACACACACACACACACACACACACACACAAATAACAATCATAACCACACACCAATACCCACACACACAATAACAACAATAACCACACACCAATACCCACACACACAATAACAACCGTAACCACACACCAATACCCACACACACAATAACAACCGTAACCACACACCAATACCCACACACACAATAACAACCATAACCACACACCAATACCCACACACACAATAACAACCATAACCATACACCAACACCCACACACGCAATAACAACCGTAACCACACACCAATACCCACACACACAATAACAACCGTAACCACACACCAATACCCACACACACAATAACAACCATAACCACACACCAATACCCACACACACAATAACAACCATAACCATAACCACACACCAAAAACATCAATACCCACACACACACAAATAACAATCATAACCACACACCAATCCCCACACACACAACAACCAACAACCATAACCACACACCGATACCCACACACACAATAACAACAATAACCACACACCAATACCCACACACACAATAACAACCATAACCATACACCAACACCCACACACACAATAACAACCATAACCACACACCAAAAACATCAATACCCACACACACACACAAATAACAACCATAACCACACACCAATAACACAAATACCCACAGACGCAAACAACAATATCCACACACCAATAACAACAACCACACACATCAACAACAGGTACATATAGAGCTCATGTGGATGGCAATTTTACATTTACAACCTAACAAAGGCAGGGAGTACCCATGACGCCTTGCTGCTCTCAGGAGAGATGGGAACAAAGTGAACGCTTTGTAAATGAGGCAGAGCCAATGGGCGTTTACCCAGGGGATAGGCCAACACTCCATCTCAAACAGCTGAGCTGGAGAAACAGGGCTCTCACACATTCACACACTGCACAAACCTGCTCAACTGGCTCCTGAGAACGTGTTCTTCTTCAAGCAACCACCTGTTTTCAGTGCGCTTCAGGGCTTTCTGCGAGTGTGTGTGCGTGTGTGTGTGTGTGTGTGTGTAATACATATGCCTTTCAGTTGGTTGAACAAGCTGAGTGAAGAGAATGTACATGCACGTTTGAATGAATGTGTCCATGTCGTACATTTGAGTGCATGTTCTTGTGTATCCAAGGAGAGTATGTGTATTATGTTTGACTGTGTGTGTGTGTGTGTGTGTGCGCACATTATGTTTGAGTGAATGAGGTTTTCTCTGTATGTATGTGCTTGTGTTAGCATGTTTGTGTGGAGACCTGGAATTTTTGAGGCACTGTGTGTGTTTTAGCTTGTGTGTGCACGTGTCTCTGGTGTGTGTAAGCATATTGATTGGAGTAGCATGGCTGAAAGTATGTGCTAGCACGTGCTACACATCAATGAGTATTTGCATGTGCGTGTAAAATGCACAGTTGCCAGCTAGCACATGGAACATTTGAGTGCACATTCACATGTAAAATACACAGGCACTAGCTAGCACGTGGTACGTTTGAGTGAGCCTTAGCATGCGAGTGTAAAATACACAGGCACTAGCTAGCACGTGGTATGTTTAACTGAGCGGTATGTCCTCGGGCAGATGTGCAGGTCTCAGGCCCACAGAAGCCCTTCCCCCCAGGCTCCCGAAAGGGCCCCTGCTTTACCCCAGGGCTGACTCAGCAGCTGCCTGTGTGGAACATGATAACCTATTGCGGGCACAGACCCCGTATATCAGCCACAAAAGCACTGCCATTAGCGCTTAGATTAGGATTTTCCAGGAGACTTTGCCCTGATGCCGAGATTAGGGCTTCTGCAGCCAGAGTGGGGGAAGCTACTGCCAGTGCACTCTGATAAGGGCCGGGGATAAAGTCCCTCTCCATCCCTCCCCTATCTCACCATTTCTCTCCCTCCTCTCTCCCTCCCCTCTCACTACCTCTCTCCTATCTTCTCCCTCTATCCCTCCCTGCCTCCCTTTCTCTCCCCCCTCTTTCCCTCCCTTTCTCTCCCCCCTCTCTCCCTCCCTTTCTCTCCCCCCTCTCTCCCTCCCTTTCTCTCCCCCCTCTCTCCCTCCCTTTCTCTCCCCTCCTCTCTCCCTCCCTTTCTCTCCCCTCCCCTCTCCCTCCCTTTCTCTCCCCCCCTCTCTCCCTCCCTTTCTCTCCCCCCCTCTCTCCCTCCCTTTCTCTCCCCCCCTCTCCCTCCCTTTCTCTCCCTCCCTTTCTCTCCCCCCCTCTCCCTTTCTCTCCCCCTCTCTCCCTTTCTCCCTTTCTCTCCCCCCTCCTCTCCCTCCCTTTCTCTCCCCTCCCCTCTCCCTCCCTTTCTCTCCCCTCCTCTCTCCCTCCCTTTCTCTCCCCTCCCCTCTCCCTCCCTTTCTCTCCCCCCCTCTCTCCCTCCCTTTCTCTCCCCCCCTCTCTCCCTCCCTTTCTCTCCCCCCCTCTCCCTCCCTTTCTCTCCCTCCCTTTCTCTCCCCCCCTCTCCCTTTCTCTCCCCCTCTCTCCCTTTCTCTCCCCCCTCCTCTCCCTCCCTTTCTCTCCCCTCCCCTCTCCCTCCCTTTCTCTCCCCCCCTCTCTCCCTCCCTTTCTCTCCCCCCCTCTCTCCCTCCCTTTCTCTCCCCCCCTCTCCCTCCCTTTCTCTCCCCCCCTCTCCCTCCCTTTCTCTCCCTCCCTTTCTCTCCCCCCCTCTCCCTTTCTCTCCCCCTCTCTCCCTTTCTCTCCCCCTCTCTCCCTTTCTCCCTTTCTCTCCCCCCTCCTCTCCCTCCCTTTCTCTCCCCCTCTCCCTCCCTTTCTCTCCCCCTCTCCCCCTCCCTGCCTCCCTCTCTCTCCCCCTCTCTCCCTCCCTTTCTCTCCCCCTCCCTGCCTCCCTGCCTCCCTCTCTCTCCCCCTCTCTCCCCCTCCCTCCCTCCCTCCCTCCCTCTCTCTCTCTCCCTCTCTCTCTCCCTCTCTCTCTCCCTCCCTCCCTCCCTCCCTCTCCCTCTCTCCCTCCCTCCCTCCCTCTCCCTCTCTCCCTCCCTCTCCCTCTCCCTCTCCCTCTCTCCCTCCCTCTCTCTCCCTCCTGAATGGGCGATCCGCTGCGCAGCGCTGGGAGGACCTTGCTCCGAGCAGCGGGCCCACCCTGAAACAGCTTCCCTGAAGCCAAGGTGGAGCGCCGGGCGGGCTCCCTGGGAAAGAGGCGAGACGCTCCCACCCCGATGTGCATCCGTGCCGGGGCAGGCGAGACGCTAGCAAACCCCTCACACACAGACCCGTGCAGGGCTGCAGATAACTCCCACACAGACGCTCCACAATACAACACAGTAACTTTATTTCTCCCGGGGGGAACGCGGGGATGAGATAAGAGGCGACACGGAGACGCGGAGACAGGCCGCGGCCTCCCACGCATTAGAGGTCCGCCGAGAAACACTTAAAATGGCACCCCCCCATGTCCCGCGGCCAAACGCGCATACAATAACCCTGACTTATGGCTCAGAGAAGTGAGCGCAGAAAACAGGAAGGAGAGATGCACACAATGCATTACACTTTCAGTCTGCCACTGAAAACAAAAGCGTAAATGATCGTGCTACAACAAATGAACAAATTCAATGCGGGCATGAATAATGACAAATCTGACTGTTCTCATGAATATCGAAATGACACTGTTCTGGATTCAACCCTTTTGCTAAACTTACAGTATACGCAAGCACTGTTTGGCAAGTTCACCGCTATTAACAATCATGATTATTTACATGGCAAAATTAAGGGCAAATATTGATTGAATTGAGGGCCGTAGGCAAACACGCGAACCAAACAGCACATGACTGTGATCTCTTATCAGGACTGCTCTGCCGTTGGCTCTCGGGTCCATTTCCCGGGGGGAACGTCGTCCTGAGATTTGAGGATTGCAGACGTTTGACATTTCGTTTCATCAGCGAACACTCGCCCGCGAGCTGCGATTCCCTCTCTAATCGCAGTAATGCGGCTCAATTGGGCCGTCATATCAGATACGGCTCGTGAGGCAGGGCTAATCTCTCCACTCGCCTGCGTTGCCAGGCCTGCTCATTATTTGGGGAAAGCTGTCTTGGGCAGTGCCCAGCTGCAGAGGGGTGTTCGCTGCGTGTTCGAGCGGTCAGCCGCTGTCAATGGGCTCGGGATGCAAATACAAAAGTAACCGAAATCTGGACACGAGGAGTGATTGGAGACGGGCGGTTTGGTTCACATTCATGTAGTTCAGCAATACTAACGTTTGCTACTCAGCAGGCCAAAGAGAAATACTTTCAGCTAAAAAGAAAAAAAGAAAGAAAAAAAAAAGAAATTGGGTCAATTTACTATTAAGCCTAAGGCAACATATGACCAAACAAAAAAACTACATAGGCAAGTAGAATGATTTCATGAACTATCGGCACTGCAGTTATCTTTCTGGTGCCTGTACTATACTTCTGTTTGCTTTGCTTCTTTATTCATGTGACTAGTAAGAGAATAATTATGTTCAGCATACATTGTTCCATGGGAGCAGTAAAGAGTTGCATAGCAACATGGAATACATTCACCTCCAGCAATAAAAAACAAGGGAACCTTGAGAGGTACTACGCTCCCTAATGCAGGGAAATGTCAAACTGAGTGAACCTCTCTTTTATACACACAGAAAGCGCACACAATTAATACTGGACTCATCATGTTGCTTAATGAAGCGTAAAACATGTCACTTCTGGTTTGATCAGATGTTCTTTCACACTGGCATTCAGCTCTCAGCCCTGAACAGAAACAGGTGTGCAACCAGCTACGTGTAGGTGTGTATGAATTGATATTGAGGAGAGAACGATAAATCGTTTTTAAAGGCTACAGGAATGGCTCCCATATGGCTGGGTAAAGCACTGCTCTTAAACCGGAAAGAACACATCCAGCTGTGTGTAACAGCATAGGGCTGAATACGGGCATGTGCAGTCCCACTGTGGTGTGCTAATGGCCACCGCAGGGAGGTGACACAACCAAAACCCCACCGGCCCAATCCTGCGCTGCCATGAAGAGCCTGCATGGAGCCTCGTATCCTGTAGCAACCTCAGAGGCTGCAGGTCCATTCCCACACAGGGCACTGCAATTGTAACCTTGCACAAGGTATATAACGTAGACTGGAAATATTCAGCTGTGTAAAAGTACAGTGTGCTAAAAAAATATTAAGCGTTCAAGTTAATGGATAGGACCGTCTGCTAAATGGCTTTATAATAACAAAGATCAAAGAAAGATGGGTGTAGAATCATAAGACAGGCAGCTGTCCTAGGTTTGGAAAATGTTTAGTAGGCCCGATATTCAGCACCACTCCCCTTGAACATTCGGATGCACAGAATCCCTGAACAGCAAGATAGGTATTCTCTGTAGGTCTGCAATCCTACTCACAGAATGCACGCAATGGAGAAACCCAGCTCTGCTGAACTCACCACTCAATGACCAGCATGGGATGAATTTCATTGGAAAAAAATCTGAGGAATGCCAGCATCTGCTTTCCTGCATCAACCGCTAGTGACGGCACGCTAGGCCAAAATGCCAACGTGTGCACTGCTGCGTAAATCAACAAACCAAACCGCACTGTCTGCCGGGGGAAATTAGTCTCACAACAGCGAGCATGGATTTTTTGTGTGCACAAGAGGGAATTACAAAACTGAATGCAGCTCCAGGTCCTTATACCCGCATGAGCACTGGACCCTTGTGACCCTGTCCACTTAACCAGCACACACACATAAAAGCAGTATGCAAATTCACTGTATGAAATGAAACCAAGTATACAAAGAGTAGAACCTGACTTAATTATATTAATATTTGTCTAGGCATATGGATATTTTGGCTACGGGAGTGGACTTTAGCTTCATTACACAAGGTATGCCCTACTTCCATTTGCTTCATGGTAATTATGGTTTCTCTCCCCTCTAAGTATAGGCTATCACCTTACAGGATTGTAAAAACACATTGCAGGATGCCATTTGAACTATATGTCCCAGTTTTGACAGCTTTGCGTAGAGCAGATAGGAAATTTCCATGGGGGGAAATGGCATCATGATGTCACGATTTAAGAACTAAATCATACCCGCTTTTTTCAGTCTCTTCTTCCTCGTTGTTCTCCTCCTTCTCTTTCTCCTTGTCCTTGTCCTTTTCTGGTTCAGGGACGGTGACCTGGTGTTTTTGGACTATCCTCATCCCACCTGCCTTCACTCTCGAGGGAAAAAAGGCACGAAATCACTATTCACTTACAAAAGAAAACACCTAACGATAGCTACCCTATATCAGAAGACTGCAAACTGTCTTTCAGAGATAGAAGATAGCTATGTCTTTCACTTCGACACTGTCACGTTAAAGCACCGTACATACCTACCAATACTTCTCAATATACTTATGGTAACTTACACTGACTATACTTAGTTGTAAATAAATGAAAATATATGCCTGCTAGCTAAGCTGAATACACCTGAGTTATTCTACTCCGCTATATAATAGACAAACTCAATGGCCATCAAGCTAGCTAGCTAGCTATCTATCGATCTATCTATCTATCTATCCAATTTAGCTCTGGATTGCATAAACACACAGCTCCACCAATCTCCATACAAAAGAATGTTAGCATGCTGGGCTAACTGTAGTTAGCAAATACATGCTCCACTTTAAGAATATAACGATCAAGGAATAAAATTCACACTTGAGCGACGCTCACTTGGTTAAAATAATTTAGCTAGCATTAGCACGCTAACATTAGCCAAATCACGTCAGTAAAGTAGTGTAACTAGCCAGCTAAGCTATCTACCAAACTAGCCAGTTTCCAGCAATCTACACAGCAGACTACCCAGTTAGCGAATTCCTCATAGCATGCTCTAGTTGAACAAAAGCAATCAAAGATTACATAGCGTCACATTATTCGACTCTAATCTAATCTAAGAATAGCTATCATTGATCACTAATGTGCACGTCGCCAAACAACGCACAGTGCTAATATATGAATATAATAAGCACTTTTTTTTTTTTTGCAGACAATAATACTGCATGTTCACTGCCGAGATGTGCTTGCTAACTTAGCTAACTAATTTTACTTGCTAGCTAGTTAGCAATCTAGCTACCTCTCCTGGTGACAGTTACAGTAGCACTAGTAGGCTAGCTCTGTAGCCACAGGTTAGCCTGGTTGGATATTCGTGTTTTTTCACATAAACAGCAAATCTAACGTAACTGTAAACAATACCTGCAGGGAGATGTCCGCCTTTCATTTCGCCTTTCAAATCGACTTTTGATTGAGGAGGTGATGACATAGCTATATAATATCAATGCTTGCAATAAAGTAAAAACAGAATGATTTTTAAATCCAGCGTCCTTCCCTTTCCTGAACGTAATCTGTGCTCCTCCGCTGTGCAACTTTTGTGATTTCGTCAACGTGGCTTTCCTGTCTCTGCCCGTTGTTTGGAAATACAGTACGGAAGACCACTCGGTTCAAAAAGTAGTATCTTTCTTCAGTCTGTCTATGGCAGGACACAGCCCGCTGTACTCTAGAGTCCAAGCTGTTAATTTAGTCCAAAATATTGCGCTCCAAAATATTTTGGGTATAAAAAGCAAGCTTGCAAAATGTTTTAACTGAAGATTTTGAGAAATGTTAGCGCATTCCACGGTAAAAAACACATTAACAACCAATCAACAACCTCGTTTTGTCCAACGATGATAACATGGAAACTTAAAAAAAGGAAAAGAAAATAATGAAAATATGACTCCAGGGACTACATTTTATGAAAGTCAGTCAGCACTTTTCAGTTACGGTTTGGCTTCAAAAACTTTGGCTTACTTATAAAACTTATAAAATCTCAAATTTTATTGCTGATATATCAGTCCAATACCTGTGCATGTGTGCTGTATGTTAATAGACCTCTTTAAAACCACAGGTGTACAGGTTAATTTGAAAAGAACCGCTGGTCAGAAACTGTATTATGCTATTGCGAAGTAATCCTAAATTAATAAAAAATATAAATTGCCTGTGATCTTGTTTTGGCCTAAATATTGCAGCAATTCTATTCACAAAAGACTTACCTTTTACATTTGATGAGGTTAAATTGTTGAGTTGCAAATTGAATAATAAAATGCTAAACTTTTTTTAGGTGCTGAAAAATATTATTTTTTTATTGGGATTTTAGTGTTTTTATTTTGCTGAAAAAATTATGCATAGTTTCCACAAACTTTAGTCAATCAATACAAAATATTATCTGTAGCATTCAACAAAAGTGATGTGAGGAAATGCATCATAGTATATCTTATAAACAATTCAGCTCTAAGATGTCTGTAATAGGAAGTGACTACATTGGATACACCTTGAATCTTGGCACTGTATATAGCTGATATCACTGACACAAGCTCATTTTACACACATACAGTAGATGTCAGCAGCATACATGGCCAACATCCCTCTGTCATAGGGTGCAAATCAATTAGCCTCCAAACCTCTTTTTTAATTATTCCCAAAATTATACAATACTTCAATAATTATGCAAATGAAAGAGATATGTAGATTTTTTTATTGGGCACTTGGCCAATAATATATCCAGAGCAAAAGGGCAAAGTGTTCCACAAAGCAATCATTAGCTCGCTAGAGATGTATTATCAGAAGTCAGGTGAAATTATGATGGGTGCTTCAGTGGGTATATCTATCATATCATTGATACATTAGCATTAGCTGAAGGTCTCTTAATAGCTGTATGTAATTATAAATGTAGATATTATGTAAATTACTTTTTTAAAGCTGTTGCATATTGCATGTCGCACAATTTTCATATTTTAATGTGGCTCACCACACGTACAATCAGCTTTGGCAGTTGAAATTGGTAAGGAATTACAATAATTATGAAGGTGCTGGGCCTTCTCGTGCAAATTCATTTAGTCAGGTGACCTTCCGAATTCCAATGATCCATGGCACCAAAGTGATATTATATCTGAGGTTGTACATATTTGTGCTATATTCTGTATTTACTCTGTGTGTGTGTGTGTGTGTGTGTGTGTGTGTGAGAGAGAGAGAGAGAGAGAGAGAGAGAGAGAGAGAGAGAGAATCCCCTGTAAACTGACTCTGAGGACAATCAAACCAAAAGACAAAGAAGGAAAGACCGCAAGGTGAGATACATATTTTGAAAAGTTAATAACTATTATGAATTATGAATTAGAATTATAGATAATTTAAGAATTATTATAATATGATATACAGTATATACAAATGAAGCAGAATCTGTTGTTAGTGTCTGTCTGGATACAGTCTATTGATCTTGTACCATATATTATCACTGATCTGATGATATCAGATTAAGCTCATGTTACTGTGTAATATACTCATGCTGGAACATATCTATACAACTTTGTGGTTTTTGTTTTAATTATCTAATATAGCATTACGTAACCGGGAGTCACTTTTATTACAACTACACCAGACCTGTCACAAGAGCTGGTATCTCAAGTGGTTTTCAGTTTTGACATTCGCTGAAGATACTTACTATAGAGGGTGGCCTGCAGCGTAGTGGTTAAGGTAAATGACTGGGACACGCAAGGTCAGTGGCTCTAATCCCAGTGTAGCCACAATAAGATCAGCACAGCCATTGGGCCCTTGAGCAAGGCCCTTAACCCTGCATTGCTTCAGGGGAGGATTGTCTCCTGCTTAGTCTGATCAACTGTATGTCGCTCTGGATAAGAGCATCTGCTAAATGCCAATAATGTAATGTAATGTACCCCAGGGAGATATGGAATGGTGTCAAGAAATTAAAAGAACAAAAGTTTAAAGCAGGTACTGAGTAGCTCTGCCAATCTTTGTACATGCTTTAACCTAATCATCAGTCTCATCCCATTGATATGAAGATTAGTGGATCAGTACCAGCACAGTCGTGATGTCCATGTACAAAAGGTGCACATTAAAATGGTGGTTTGAAGCGGAGCAGCTGGATGGCTTCAAAGCAGACCATACTGCTTGACAGACAGGCATATGTCATGCTCAAACCCTTTGAAGAGCAGGTTTTTTGGGGATTTTTTTTATCCTCAGAATTCTGAGACAGTGTTCTAGAACTCCGCTGCTTTGAATTACCAGTAGTGATATTTTATGTCAGTTACTACAATTCTAATGACGTACAGCATTTGTGATCTTACACTGTAAAGCGTAAGAGAAACCCCCCATATACATACAGGGATATAAATAAGCAAAGGGTCAGGGCATTATGAACAAGCATTTTGCAGTCTCCCATTACTGGGATAAAAAGAGGTGCATATAATTGCTTGCCTTTGGTTTGTCAGTAGTTGTAGTCAGGTTTTTTTCTAAAATGATGAATTGAAATGCCTTGTAATTTTACATTTATTTCATCATCCATTGTTTTGATCTTCACTTCTTCAGTTTGGTTTGGCAGTGACCAATGGCACAAGCGAGAGAAGATGCATCTCACCCTCTGGTTGGGTTGCAGTTTTCTGTGAAAGCTCTGTGTTGTTCCCTCTAAGTGGCTTTGGGTTTGAGCCTGCTTGACGTGGCTGAAGTCTGATGACAGTATCACTTTTCCTGGGTTCCCTTTGAGGTTCTTTGAGGTGCACCAATTAGATGGAACTCTAGGTTTTGAAATGCTTCAGAGGTGCAATGGCATTTAAATGTCTGAATGGCGTATCCATTAAAAAACCCTAACCTTTAGCATAGATACCAGCATGCTATCACCAACTCAAAAACAGCTTAAATGACATCCTCACCTTTTCAGTACACTGAAAATAATTTTGCTTCTCTATCATCACAATGAGAATATTGTTGTAATGCCTTACTTTGTCTTTATTATCTTTATTTGAATCATAAAGTTTTCGCCCAGCTTCAAGTTCTGCGAAATTCAGCAGCAAGTCTGTTGAACAGAAAAAGTATGAGATGGCATATGACTCCAATTTTAGTGTCTCTACAGTGGTTCTCAATACAGTTTAGAATTGATTTAAAAATTGTATTGGATACCTAAGGCATTACATGGTCTGGCACCCAAGTACATTACTTTATTTGTAATACCATACAGCTCTAAAGAGTGCTCCAGTCTTCTGGGCCAGCCTCACAGGCTGAAAACAAAGAGACTAGGAGCGAGTGCTCAACATCAAACATCTGCACCGTGGTGTAGTGCAATCAGAAGGTGGCAGTATGCAATGTGGCTTTAGTCATACCACTCGAGCATGGCATGACACCCAACATGAATCGCTGACTAAATAGCCAGCAGTAAAAACGATCATATGTTAGATTTAAGCTGTGCTAAGTGGCCGCAGACAAGAGTTTCTGCAAAGAAAATAAGCCACATAATGTGCGCGATGTAAAAGCGGTGATTTATTTGATGCGCGGTTACTGTAATCCACGCCCCGGTAGATGGCGGCTGAGGTATTCCTCCTCCGCAGGGCTGTATTTTCAAACCCCGTCAGCTCGGTCCTCAGGGAAACTCGCCGTGCGTCGTCGTAAAGCCTCCACGCCCGAGAGTAGAACGGGATAACTCACGTCTGATGTCTCCATCCACCTCCCCTCAGCGAGCCCCGCATAGCTGCCGACGCGGCTCTCCAGTCTTAAATCATTCAGCTCTCTGCGGAGACACGCTATTAAATGTTCCGTGCTGAGAGTGTGGTTGAGGTGGGGATTATGTTTTAAATTAAAGAGTTTTTTAATTATTATTTTTATCCCAGCGATCTTTTCTGACTGTCCTGCCCAGGATGGTTCATTCCTATAGAGCAGGACAACGTTCGTCAGTCAATTAGAGTGGAAATCTAGTACATCCTGCCAGGTGACTTCCTGTCCAGCTGCACTGGAGTAGAGCCAACATGGACAGACCCTGTCGACCCTACATGACTGGATCAACATCTTCACTGCACACATACAGACAGCACACAGTGCACACAAATGTGAATCTGGAGCAGTTCCAGAGCAAGTGTCACTAAAGGTATTCACACTGCAGAAATATCAACTGCACACTCAATAATAACAAAGTTATACTGTTATGTTTTTATATTACGACCTGGACTGACTGGCCAGCTGGGCTGCTGCCGTTGTGCCCCTGTGTGGGCTGCTTAACCTGAATCGCTCTGGAACAACTCTCCAGCTGTTTAAATTGATTGTATGTAAAATCTAATCTGTCCAAGTCCCTCTGGATAGGAGCATTGACTAAAATGCTGTAATGTAAATATTCATTCCAATATTTACTGATGAACACTTTTTTACAGCTGTTTACCATCTGTATCCCCAGTGTGCTTTCATCCCAGTTTGCAGTGCCCAGTTGCATTAGTGGGCCTCACTGCCCATAACATCTTATTTGCTCGTGTATGTCAAAATGTATTTATTTTTATTACATCTGTGCACCTTTTTTGCCCCTCTTCTGAATAGAAAATGTACAGTACAGTAATGGTAAATACTAATTCAAGGTTTCATAATGGAACGATTGACAGTGGCTTCTATGCATTAGTTTTTAGTTATAATTGTGTGTCCCAGTTAGATCCTCATATGCACAAGCAGGCTTTTCATTAATAACACAAAGCCCTTCATTAGTGTTTACTGCTGCTGAGTTTACCTCAGAGAAAATTCACACACTTGCTTGATGCTCTAAAAACATGTTTTTTTTTTAACCATGTGGACAAGAAAGAAATAATTTTTTTTGGAGCATCTTTGGTGTGTGTTTGTTTTCCATAATCCCTTGAGGTGAGTTTACCCCCTTTGTTGTGACGATCAAAGAAAACCCAAGATTCCTGAAAGATGCTATAAAAATGCATTGATAGGCGGGCAGGCCCAAGCATTGACATCTTCACCCTCACCTAAAATTTGGTAAATGCAATACATTTATTAAGAACTAATGCATACAGAGAGTATGTGTGTGTGTGTGTCCATGCTTGTGTATTCACACGTATGTATGTTTTCATATGAACTACACAGCAGAGTCAAAGAAAAAACCATCTCAAACCCTTTGTGTGTCCTCGGTGGTCAGTTTATATATCGTAGAGGTTGCAATTTAAAAAGATCCACAATTTTTTTCCAAACACCCCATCTGAGGCAACAATAATAAAATAATTAAAAAAAGAAAGAAAAAAATCATGTGCACAGTTTTCAATACCATTTATCAGGTAAAGACGCATCCCCCCACATCAGCTTCTGAATGTGTGATCCAATGCAGTGTTAATAGTAGGGTTCCCCAGACTGCACCACATAAGCTATTTATTTTCCTGCTGTCAGAGCATCATATAGGTTTCAAAACGATAATCCTATATGTCTTGGACCAGGAATTCAACAGCTTCAAGTGTACACTGGTATCAGGACATGAAAGTGACCAGAATCCTACACTTCTTTTACAGGTCTTTTTCCCCCCTCTTCTTCATAATGTTGTTGCTTTTAGGTGACACTCACATCTGCACATAAAAATTATATATATTTATATTTCTATATATAATATATATTCATCATACTCTATTCACATTTTAAGTCTAAAGACGAACTTGTTTTGCAATGTTGAATCTAACAGTTAACAGCCACCCCTTCGGAGAGAGTGCCTTCTTCTCAAATACTGATCAACACACAACACACGCTCGACTAACGTTGACATGTTTGTACATTTTCGGAGGTTGTCAGGCTTCTCAAAGGTTTCGCCCTCCGGGTAATTTTCCAGGCTTAACTATGTATAGCTTAATTCCATCAAAACACATTAAAAAAAGCATTTACAAATGGTTGTCAGGAGAACCAGTGACTAGCCATAGACCGTAAACCAAAGCTAACCGTTATCTCCTTGTCAGGAGCCCATGATGTTTGGCACATTTTGACCTTGCTTCTTACAGATAACTCAGATGCCATTGGACAGACAGGTTTTATGCAAATATGGCCGACAAACAAAGTTGGAATTTATTTTTGTTTTAACACCGTATCATTATAAAGTAAAACCTTGTTTCAGTGAAAACCAAAAAAATAAAAATAAACATGAAAATTAAAAAGCAAAAAAAATCTATTTCAAATATCTACTGTACATCAACAACTTTTTCTGTAGGCAGTGAAAGCACTTCAAAGACAAGGAGTGTGGAATGATGGGCTGTTAACTGTGTCGAACTGCTTAAAATGTTTGTTTTAGTTTGCCACAAACAAATTCACATTATTAGGAATGAACAATACTGCTAAATACTTCCTTCTTGCTGAGAAAACATACTTTGCTTGGATAGGATACGCTGGTAATTCATACACCTTCCAAGGATTTTTTTTTTAAATGTAACATTAAAAACAATATTGTTATCCACTGCCAAGGGGGCTGCAGTGGACTTTGTGTAATATACACAACTCCCTCCTCCTATCTCTTTACTGTACATCAAATACTTTACAACAGAGAATTTAGAAAAGAAATTAAAAAAGAACGATAAACATGTTTTTAAAAAAAGACAAAGGCTGGAGGCATCTTCTTTTCATCAGAGTACTCTCCAAATAAATGCAAGTTTAAGCTTTGACTCACAATGACGTAAAAAAAAAGGAAAATAAAAAAATGGTACAAACGGTGTGTGAAAAGCTGTTCTTTTCAACCGTGGAAACGAAACGACATGTTTGTTTTCTTGTGCTTGGCACACTCAGCCCTGTTACTATCCTGCTTTATTTACAGTTAGTCTCTTTCCACTTCCCAACATTCAAGATTCCCTCCGCAAAAATCTCTCTCGACTCCAGCAGGTCAAGGTTCGCACTCTCTTACTCGTCACAGTGACCCACCATCGTCTCTTACTGCTTTACCCAGAATCCTCTCTGTCCACATCCTCTTCCCAGGCTCACTCGGTAGACTCGCTCATAAGAACCAGCTCACCATAAGTAAACTCACCATAAAAAAATAAATAAAAACCATGTGGTAACGCATGCACATGCACGCCCTGCCCTGCCCCCTAGATCACCTTGTACCACTCTGCAGATAGAGCTCTTCCTCCCCCCTGCCCCCCTAGACCCAGGAGTCTGGAGAGGCTGGGTAGTGACTCGTCTCGTAGTTGAGTTCGCTGTAGGGCCGGGACGCCGAGTAGAAGTCCACGTAGTTGCCGGTGGACTTCAGCCCCAGGTGCATGTTCACGTCGGTGGCAGCCGGGGGGCGCTGGTGCACCTGGTCTTCAAAGAACGCCTCCTCAAAGTTCCTGTTGGCGTTCTGAAAGACTGGGTACGGCTCGTAGTCCTTCCGGGCACTGTCCTGAGGAACAGGCTGGGCGGAGACCTGGGGGCCACAGGAGGAGGTTAGAGCAGCTCTTTGGGTTTCAGGTACTGAGGAGTTAAGAGGTACTGAGCAGAGGTGGAATGTCCCGGGGTCAGAAAGTATTTACATTACATTAGTGCCATTTGGCAGACGCTCTTATCCAGAGCGACATACAGTTTATCAGACTAAGCAGGAGACAATCCTCCCCTGGAGCAATGCAGGGTTAAGGGCCTTGCTCAAGGGCCCAACGGCTGTGCGGATCTTATTGTGGCTACACCGGGGATCGAACCACCTTGCGGGACGCAGTCATGTACCTTAACCACTACACTACAGTCCGCCTCTCAGTATAAGTCCTGCCATGCCTATCTTCCACTCATGAACTCAACCAGCTGATTTCACTAATTAGTTGTACCCTCAGGTTGAAGTGCTAATAAGCAAAACCAGGATTTTCCACCTCTGGTACAGAGTTTCCCAGGTAGAAAGGAGATAAGGTGCGAATAGATTTTCAGGTTTGTGTGGAGAGATGAGAAGATTATAAGAGGTTATTTTCAGGGTGTGAGGAGTATGTTTGAGAAAGTTCTCAGGTTTTTCAGGATCAGCAGTAGTGCTCGTGAACAGCTGATGGGAAAGTGAAGCTTCTGACAACCCAGTCAGGACGTTCCCCACTGCCTTTTAACCAATCAACAGTCTGCGTGTCATGCTAAAACAGCATGAGCCACTGGTAACATGTAAGAGCTCCAGCCATTTTTTACTTTAGAAAGCCACTCTTCAGTCTCTTTCAGTCCATTTCATCTTTATATAATCTGCCACCTCACTGAGAACCAAATAACAGCCTACATCACTGCTCTGACGGTGATAAGTATTTTGGCATGCTCAACAAAAACAGAAGGTACTTTTCAGTTCTTAAGTATACATTCAAAGAGTCAGCCAGTATACAGCCCACACTACCGCTAACCATTCAAAGGTATGCTTTTTTTTATTTTTAAGCAAGACAGACACACCTACACACGCTCATACATGTATGCACAGTTCTGGGAAGGCTGTTGGAAGTAGAATAAAATACCGATGTAATAAAAGAATAAAAGAGTGTGTGCTCGCTAATGTTTTCACAGAAAGAACACTGCATAAATCCTGACTCATCTAAGAAAACATTGAAAGCCAACTGAAACAAATATGTATCAAGAGGATTCTCCAACTTGTCAGACAGTACATTATGAAGCAAATCTACCCTCACCAACCCAAGGTTTACCTTCACAACAGCAGTGTTAATGGATTTAATTATACTACCATCTAAAACTGATAAAGGCTTTTCTAAACAACAAATGTCATGAACTCACTTTATTTTTTAACTTCTGACAAGAACCCCAGTCCCAGTGATAACCTTTTTTATCACCTCTTGGGACATAGTTGCACGGCAACTATGTTTACACATTTAATCTGTGTCTTAATCTTACACATTTAATCTGTGTTTTATCAGGATCAGTGAGCGCGCATTACCTGGATGTGTTTGAGGTCCTCATTAGGGGTCACATACGAATTCCGGAACAGGGTTGAGGTTCCGCTCGACACTTGAGCTAATGGAGGAACACATAAAAAGGTGGGAAATGTGGGAATTAGAGCATGTGTGTGTCCCTATGTGTGTGCGTGTGTGTGTGTGCGCATGCAGTGTGTGTGTATGAGTGTGTGTGTCAGTAAAGGTTACTTCCATAAAAGTGTGGAAGAGCCCTCCTGTTGATGGGTAAATCTGTAGCTTGTAAAAAGTAACGGTGAAAATGAGTGCCTTCAGGAGACATCTCAAAGTCCCATTTTAAAATGAGGGCAGACTTTCACAAAAAAAAGTCACTAGAGTCACTACAGTCAATGATGTAGGCTACATTCGAAGGATGATTATTGTTTAGTTGCAAGACGGGTTGAGATGTATGTTGGTTATTGTTCAATTTGAACTGCTCCTATCCAAACACTCTGACAGATACTGACGCATGAACCCCTAGGGGGCGCTCTCTGTGTGCTTGGAGTAGTGGAGGGGAGTCAGGGGGAGTGTTGGAGCACTGTGTTCAGCTCTGAGGCAGTGGAGGTTTAGAATTATATGAGGATGTGCATGTACTGTGGGCGTCCGTTCCGCTCAAATGACTTACAAATGTGCCAAACATTTTGTAATCAAAACAGGATTAGGAAACAACATTCTGAAAATTAAAAAATAAAACCTCAGTTTATCCCATAAGAATGCTAATTAATATTTGCCACATTGACAGGAGGAATCCCGCCTGTATTATTCTTTGGATAACACTGTTACTGATTAGGGAAATGGAGTGTAGTATTAAGGTAAGGGAACTCGACTTGCAACTCAGAGATTGTGGGTTTGATTCTTGCCCGAGGTGCTGCTGCTATCCTTAAACAAAACGCTTGGGGTTCATTGCGAGCTGCGACGTCGGCGGTTCGAATCCGACCGTCCGACATTTGTCGCATGTCTTCCCCTCTCTCTCGCTCCCATTCTTCCTGTCTCTCTATACTATATACTGTCCAATAAAGCTGAAAAAGGCCTAAAAAATATCTTAAAAAAAAAAAATGCTTATCCTGCTATATTTCAGAAATATACCCAAATGTGTATTATGATGCTTTGTATTTCTTAGTGCTTGCTAAAAGTAATGCAATATCAGAAACATTGAAAGTAAAATCTTATTATTAATGTTATGGCCTGAACTCTAAACCACCAACCTGCCATGGTGTCTTTCCTAGACAGGTGCTCCCCTTTGTTTCCCTGGTAACTGGCGTTGGTCCCGGTGGACTCGTAGTCCGGTTTCCTCTCCTTGAGACTGATCATCTCCCGTGGAGAGGCCGGGGCACTGGCTGTGGAACGGAGACCCTGCTGTAAAATCCAGCTATGACCAGCTACCAGCTCTTTCTGAACTGGTCAACCAGCTATCAGCAGTTTCAAAACATAGCTTGAGCTAAAACCATGTTGGGTATGGAGCTGATCTGAACTGGTCAACCAGCTATCAGCAGTTTCAAAACATAGCTTGAGCAGTAGTGGAACATTTTTTTGAGTGGAAGGCAGTGATAGAGCCAAAACCAAGCCCCCTGTACCCTGCACAGACAGCAGCCTAGGACAGCACTGATGTACACAACCTTTATTCTAATGTCCAACCCTTTCACCCAATTTAAATATGAGTATGCCAGAAAATGTTGCGTTTGCATATGTTTAAGTTTGAGGCGGTTCAGACGACGCACTTTCTGCAGCTTATTTTACTAATTAATGTGCGTCTCTGGAAACTGATAGCTCAAGTCTTTGAAAATGAAATCAGCAACACAACGTTTAAATTGTGACCTTTAGTAAAAACCTGCAATTATCTTCTTGCTGTGATCCTTCACTGGCTCTCTATTAGCACCTGCAGAAATTCATCAAATATCGCTGTCAGGTCCTGAGTGGACGCAGGGCTCTGTACTGATGAGACTGGCCTACAAACATGACTGAACATCCAAATTGGGAAATGAAAGAAAAAAAATGGATTGGCATAACGCTCTATTTATTACAAGTGTGGGCGGACTGCAGTCATAAAGATTGAGCTCAAAGACAAACAGCTAAGGTCTCTGCGGCTGATTTTACAGACAGGCTCCCTTGGGCAGGTTTGTGCTTTGATGTGTGGGAAGGGCTCTGTTCACCATGCTGGGTCTGGTACTGGAGCAGTGGACACACATGGGGCCCTCACTCTCTCTCTATCTCTCTCTATCTCTCTATCTCTATCTCTCTCTAACACACACATGCACACACTCATGTATGTACATGAAACACAAATAGTCTGTCTTACACAAACGCGAATGCATGCACACACACACACACACACACACTTCCATAAGAGCACACACACCAATGGTCATTCTTTCTCTCTCACTCTCTCACTCCCTATCTCTCTCACTCAGTCACTCTCACACACACACAAACACACACACACTCATGCGTGCACATATAACACAGATACACACCCAGATCCTGATCTTTGTATTTGTTTTGAAAAAAGCCTTCTATTAATATTGTGAACCGTAACATTTCAGACAGACTTCACACCATTCTCAGAACTGAGCAGCCTCCTTTCCACCCAGAACCAACGACAGACTGATGAC
The DNA here is from genome assembly GCF_963514075.1 of Conger conger. NCBI lineage: Eukaryota > Metazoa > Chordata > Actinopteri > Anguilliformes > Congridae > Conger > Conger conger. The sequence goes on along the minus strand of NC_083768.1, from coordinate 38,455,368 downwards.
AATGAACTGGCTAATTGATTCCATGCTTCTGATGCCATTGTGATATTGCATTACTGAAAAAAAGCGAGAGAGAGAGAGAGAGAGAGAGAGAGAGGGGGAGGGAGTGAGAGGGAGAGAGGGAGGGAGAATGAGAGAGAGAAAGGGAGGGACAGAGATAGACGGAGAGAGGGAGAGACAAGGAGAGAGGGAGAGAGGGAGGGAGGGAGAGTGAGAGAGAGAAGGGGAGGGACAGAGAGAGAGAGAAGGAGAGAGAGATGGAGGGAGGGAGAGTGAGAGTAAGAGAGGGAGAGAGATGGAGGGAGGGAGGGAGAGGGGCACTCTGTGATGAATGTCTTTGTGTCTACCTGACGGTGTACGAGTTTGTTTTTGTGATACGCTTGAGCACCATCTGGGACCTGTGAGACTACATCTGCCACGCAAACACTGCACTTGCTTCCATCGCTGCAAAAACCAGATTGCAGATTACTTTGCTTGTCTGGCCTGCACGCATACACACACACACACACACACATACACACACACACAAAACACACACACATTGTCAGGAATATTTTATGCACTGACATTTATCCACCAATACGGACATTATCGATCATAAAGCTAGAGCTATGCGCGCACACACACACACACACACACACACACACACACACGTGCACTCCCTTGGAGGAAAACCATGGCATTGTGCCCACCCTCAAATGACAGACAGAAAGATAAGCAAACTTATGCAAAAGATAACCAAATATTGAAAAGTTAGATATTACAATAAACCAAAATAAACAACACATCTGCTATCCAAATCCACCTGCCACACAATCTCTCAGATTCCCTTTCTTTTAATAAGATACAGTACAGCACACAGTAAAGTTAGCACATTTCAGTCATTAGCATCATGATTTGACACATGTATTCAGCTAATTATCAGTAGTTTCATGAATTTGAACAGGTGTGCAGTTAATGTATTTGCCTTATGGATTTCTGCAGGTGTGCAGCACATTAGCGTTCAGCTATAAGACTGTGTGCTGAGTGGATAAGTGCAGCTAGCTTCAACATGAAGACACACTGTCAGTGGGGACAGGAAGCCTTGTGTCTGATTGGCTGAAACAGCATCCAATGGAGGGATAGTATTTATAGCTGTCTGCTCCGTAACTGTCCCAAGCCATTCCCATCATCTACATCACCCTCACTTCAAAAGGCTGGCCGCTCTCTATAAAAAACCCAGATTTAATATCAGATTTTATTATTCTCCACATACATTCATTATCCAGGGGAACCAACCAACAGATTACATTCATACATTTACATATGCTGAGACATTTTTCATTAATGTGCCTCAATTTTTTTTTCCAAAACAATTGAGGTTAGGAACCATGCCCCGGGTACAACCACACAAGGACCCACAGGGGAATTAAACCCAAGACCTCCCGGGCTACTAACCTAGTTCCTGCTACGCCACTTAATTCAGCTCTCCTGTAGGGTCAGAGAGAGGGTACTCCACTCATGGGAAATAAGTGCAGTGAGCAGGCTGTGTGGGCACCGGGGCTGGTGTGCTACGCAGGGCAGGGTACCTTTTCCTGAACTCACAATCAAAGCGCTGGCTGCTGGGACACTGCTGGAGTACCCTGGAGCCTTGCTCTGAGGCAAAATATTCTGAGGTATAAAAGGGCAATAATGCAATGGGAGCTATGCAGGATGCTCTGGGCTTCAGTCCATGAAGATTTGTGTATCTGCACGAACCTACAGTCAGGGCTCTGAATCCATATGGGCTTGAGTCATTCTAGGTCTTAGCAGAAACAGGTTTGCATGCAGGTTGGAAGCCAGTGGTAGGCAGATTCTTTGGGTACATTAAGCAAAAAGTAAAACATTAAGTAAAAGGAAAGCTCAGTTTTGGAGGTACTACATGTATTTACTAAACATCCCCCTTTTGTACGGTGTGACTCCCAGGAAGCAGACGTGCATTGTCTGCCTTTGATAAGGCTGGGTACACAGGCCGGACCCAGAGACTCACAGTCCGTGGGCCTCGCTCTGTGGTCAGTACCACAGGCACTGAGCCCTGGTGCAAAGCACAGCTTTGGAGTTGCTGTGAAAATGGCTAGCTTCAGGGTAGATATGGATCTGGTGACATGTAGAGTACTCTCCCTTCCCCCTGTCTATTTCTCTCCTTCATTCTATCTCCCTCTCTCTTTCGGTGTGCCCCTCTCTCTCTTCATTTATCTCTCCTTCTGTTTCTCCCTGTCTCTAACTACCATCGTGTATCTCCCCCTCTCTCTTTCCCCCTTCATCTATCTCTCCCTCTTTCCTTCCTTATTTCTCCCTTTCTTTCTCTCTGCATCTCTCTCTACCCCTCCCTTGCCCTTCCTCTCCCCCCCTCTCTCTTTAGAGTCAAGAAAATAGCAGCGAGTTTGCAGGTCTTCACAGAGCCTGTTGGTGCTCTTCGGTTCAGTGTGAGACATGGCTGTGTTGGTCCACTCTTCAGTTCAGTGTGAGACATGGCATTGTTGGTGCACTTCAGTTCAGTGTGAGACATGGCATTGTTGGTGCACTTCAGTTCAGCGTGAGACATGGCCGCGGCGGTTTATCTGTGGCTGGGTTTAATTGGAACTGATTGATATTGGGAGAGGGACAGTGGGGGAACAAAGCAGCGTTTTAACTCCACAGCCTGCACTGCACTGCCAACTCCAAAATGCACTTCCATCCCGCAAAGAACATCAGCAGCCGCAGTGTTTGTACTACAGTCAGCGGCAGGAGATGAAACATTTCAGCCGCTTGTTCACGCGGATTAGCCCTTGGCTGATAATTTTTATTTGACATGGTATAACATGGAAGCTCTAATGTTGATGCACGACCATATTCATTTTTTCTCAGTACTGAAAACTTAATTTCTATGAGTGAAGGTAACATTTGCTCAAATTAAATTCAGGGCAGATTTCGTAATGCCTTATGTGAATTTGTATCCCATTAAAGAAATTACCATGACTTAAATTACATTTGCGGTCGGATTCTGAAAGTTTAAACTTATTTTCAGTTGAAGAGATTAACATTACTTATATTGAGGGCAGATATCTGAAAGTTTAAACTTGATTATCATTGAGGTAATTAACATTACTTTCAGGAGAATATTACTGAGAATCTCCTCGGGATAAGTAGGGGCTTGTTAGGTAGGTTGGCAAAAGCAGCTGTAGTTTGAGTACAAGACAAATTCCCTAACTCCTGCACCACACTATAATTAGTCAGTAGCTGGGAGAGTTGAAGCAAAGGATGATGGGAGGATGCACATATGTATGTACTGTATCACTAAAGAGATGCACCCGGTGCTATAGAAGGCAGCTCCCACCGAGGAGAGCAATTCAAGGTCGACACATGATCAAGCTGGCGAGCGTTATTGGACGGGATGGAAACATCAGTGGGCCGGGCACGTTGGGCCCCGGGCGTGAGCGTGCGCGTGCGGAAGCGTGCCACTGCGTGGAGACGGCTCTCCTGTGATGTCCTACCGACGCAGCTGAGGCTCCCAGGCACCACCGTGACGGAATCTCCCCCGGATATTTCTGCTTTCATCTCTCTCTCCGGGGGTGAAAACGGGAACTCCGTGTCAGGAGCGGTGGAGGGGAAGTGTGTGTGTGTGTGTGTGTGTGTGTGTGTGTGTGTGTGTATGTATGTGTCTGTATGTGTGTGTGTGTGTGTGTGTGTATGTGTGTATATTAGGATGTGTGTGTGCGTGTATGTGTGAGTGTGTATGTATTTGTATGTGTGTGTCTGTATGTGTGTGTGTGAGTATGCGTGTGTGTGTACAGTAGTATGTGTGTGTGTACGTGTGTGTATGTGTGTACAGTAGTATGTGTATGTATGTTTGTGTACATGTGTATGTACGTATGTGTGTGTTGTGTGTACGTGTGTGTATGTGCGTATATTAGTATGTGTGTATGTGTGTATGATCAACCTGGTTTCCCTGGATAAACGAGCGGGCTACTCTGCTTCCCGCCACGTGGCGTAAAAACCCGGCGCGAGCCGTGCGCTCCGGCCCTTTAAATCACCATCTGACTGCTTCACGGACCAATGAGCTCCTGAAGAGCCTCGCCTGAAGGTGACCTTGAGGAAAAAGTGCTTTTCCGCTCATGATGCGGGTGAACTGCTCTGGAAAGGCATTATTGCAGCAGAGCTCACGCTCTTCTCTCCCCCCCGGGGCGTGCTTCCATTAGCGCTCGCCGGAGTGGTGTGCCGCTCGGAGACACGTTCTTCCACAAAACACGGCGCAGCTCCAGAGGAGCCCCGCAGCCAGCCTCAAAACCGGCCGTCCAAACCCAACCAGAGATTTCCAGGCTACCCTGAAGAAAAATCTTTGGGAAAAGTCGATAAGAAGTTTTTTTAGTTTTTTTTATTCGGGCAAAATATACGACTTGTCTGGAAAGTGGCCCTGGGCTGTTATTGTGGATGGCGCTGGGTAGCAGACTCTCTCTCTCTGTTTCCACGGCTCAAGGTATTTTTTTAAGACCTTGTGGAACCCAAGGCCAGAGTCTTGTCTGTGTGACAGATGACTGCAGAGGTGCAAAAGGGTGACTCACCTGATCGATTGTTCGGGGAGGTCCGGACGGGCGAAATGGAGGGGGTTCGGGAGGAAGAGTAGGGCCTTTGCCTGTCCCTCTCTATTGTGGAGGAAGAGCCCACGAAGTGATACTGCGAATACCCGTCCTGCAAAACAAACAAGAAGCAAGACCTGATATCAGACCACCAGCAGAATTACAGCACCAAACATTATCATATGCATATAAAAAGTCTTGCAGTATGCTTGTGTAGATGATTTGCATGAATGAATGAATGTATGAGATCCTGCACTATGCACGTGTAACTGATCTGCATGCATGCGTGTAAAAAGGCCTGCAGTATGCATGCATAGATGATCTGCCTGAATGCATGTCTAAAAGCCTGCAGTATGCATGCGTAGATGATCTGCATGAATGCATGTATAAATGCTTGCAGTATGAATGTGTACATGCTCTGCATGAATGCAATACATTACATTGAATTATCAAAATGAATGCACATGTAAATAATCTTCATGGATGCATGAAATATCTTGCTGTATGCACACGGTCCACAGTTATTTCTCATTCACATACAGGTAACATCTGCAAACCGCTTCTCCAAAACACCATATGAAACTCGGCAGTACGTCTGACTCACTGGCAATATCTACACTTTCATCCCACTTATCGCTCTGAAAACTCCACAGCGATGGCTGTGTGGAGCCTTTCTAATCTTGGGGGAGCACAAACGACAGAAAGACAAAAGGCAGCACTCTCAAAAAGTTCTGAGTGTTCCCCTTGACTGGACAGTTTCTCATTAAAGAACCATACCAGCAGAGTGTGTGTGAGACTCACACACACATAGACACACAACAACTTGAAGGCAAAAACCAACTGTGCAGTCATTAAAAATGAATCCAGATTGTGTGCCTCAACCACTGTCATTGAAAAAGGGCCTCCGGCTTTTGTGGACTGAGCCATACTGGTGTACTACTGTATGCTGCAGTGAGAGGTGAGGAGTGCCAGGAGAGGAAGGCAGCAGTTCTAGGCCGGTGAGTTAGCATTCACCCCGACTGGGTCTGCTGACTTTTGTTTTCACCACCCTGTTGAGACCCAGCTAACTAGGTGAGGCCAGTTAACTGTGTAATAAATTGCTCTAATTAATTAACTAAAAGGAAAAAGGAAAACCAGCAGACCCTGTAGCTCTCCACGACCAGGGTTAGAGACCACACCGGTAGACACTGTGGCAAGAAAAGGTGGCTTCAGCACAGAAACCATGCTCTGTCATACCACATAAAGAGATACAAATCACATAACTTCTGCTGGTCCCTCCTCTTCTAGCTCTCCCTCACTTCCTACCAGCAGTGAGTATGCCCAGCCTCATGGTGGAGCTGCAGCTCCAAAGAGCCTCCAGAGTCCACCAGGGACCAGGCTCAGTTGCTGCAGTTTCACACCACAACAGCCACATAGCCAATCAGCATGCTGCGTCTGTATGGGTGGGGCGTGGCCTCCTGTTCTCTAATGACAGCACATTAACAGTCACAGACGGGAGCTCGTCGTGATGTTCTTCTCAGGACTCATCTCAGATCCAGGTCAGGGAAAAAGGTCCCACAGTTCCTCTCTCTGATAATTCCAATTAGTTTCAGGGAACCTTTTCCCCTCTGCTTATTTGCACACAAAAAGTCCGTTTGCTTCATTTAAGCTTGGCAGAACTCGCTCAGCGACCTTGGATCTAAATAAGGGAAATGCAATTTCAGTCGCCAAAGCTTAATTTCCTGAGATAACAGTTGAAAAAGGGCACAGCCACCTTTCATATAAGCCCTTAAAGTGCAATATGTGCACTAGTCAGCTTTCCTGTACCCTTTCCTGTGCTCATGAAAATCAATCAATAGAGAACTAAGATATCTACTAAAGTAAATATACTAGATAACAGAAAAAATGCAATCAAGCTATGTTGTGGTAGTATTTACTCCATTCCAACACCAAACCATTGCACAATCTATCATCACACATCCTAGTAATATATGATATACCAGAATCAATAAAATCAGTTGAAGGCCACAGATACAGTACACATAATGCACTACTAACTTAAACAAAGGCTTTGAACTTTCAGTGAATACTGTAAGACAGAAAAACTGGTAAGCGACCATGAAGAAAATAATGAATCATAATAAATTCATCAAAATAACTCATAAAATAATCACAATGAAAGATGAAGGCTAATTAAAAGTGGAATGGATGCCAATGGCATGCTAAGCTGTACATGTGCTGTCATCAAAAATGCACATAAACAAACAAGCGTTTATTAAATTAATTATAGCACACCACAGGTTCAGACTGTTTTTGTGCACTGCTTGAGAATTCAACTGGGGTTGAAAATTCAGAAATAGAGGTGATAATTAGGAATGCCTTTTCTTGGTTTAGCAGCATGACTCAGAATATAAAATCAAAATAACTGATCAATGTCCATGCTAAAGAAGATTTTGTTTCATTTTCTTACAACTATCTATCAAAGCATTAATCCCTTCACTGAACACGTCGACAGAACATTTTCTTCACCAAGTCAAAACTTGTCATGAACTATAAAAGGGGGGTCAATCTCCAATGTCAATCAGTATGTCAAAAAAATAAAATAAAACATTACGGTGGCCATACGAAAGTACCCAGGAACATTACGTTTGATGTACATTGTGAAGTGACAGATACGGACAGTGAGTCTGCCCTCTCAGTGGGAGTTACAGGTGTAAAAGAAGTCATCACAGCTTGTGATGCCTGAGGTTGAGACAGCCTGACAGGACTCACCAGTCTCTGACAATAACTCCTTTAACATCTGATACAGAGACCCGGCAATCACACCGTTAGCAGTACTGCTAACTATCGGCTACACTGGGGACTATTTCTGTCATGGCGCTTCTACTTGTGTGGCTAAGGGGGTGCAGTTAGGACAATACAGAGATAATGGCCATTGACATTTTGTTTTTGGTCATGCAACTCAGTAGGCACTCTTATTCACATAGCAGAGATATTTTAGGTGGAATTCTCTGTGTTCTGTCTCGGGAGGAACAAGAGGGTCTGTTGGGGTTAGTGGCCACAGAGCTCAGACTCTCAGACTCTCTCTGCAGCTCAGACTCTCAGACTCTCAGACTCTCTCTGCAGCTCAGACTCTCAGACTCTCTCAGACTCTCACTGCAGCTCAGAGTCTCAGACTCTCTCTGCAGCTCAGAGTCTCAGACTCTCTCTGCAGCTCAGAGTCTCAGACTCTCTCTGCAGCTCAGACTCTCAGACTCTCTCTGCAGCTCAGACTCTCAGACTCTCAGACTCTCTCAGACTCTCTCTGCAGCTCAGAGTCTCAGACTCTCTCTGCAGCTCAGACTCTCAGACCCTCTCTGCAGCTCAGAATATCAGACTCTCTCTGCAGCTCAGAGTCTCAGACTCTCTCTGCAGCTCAGACTCTCAGACTCTCTCTGCAGCTCAGACTCTCAGACTCTCTCAGACTCTCTCTGCAGCTCAGAGTCTCAGACTCTCTCTGCAGCTCAGACTCTCAGACTCTCTCTGCAGCTCAGAATATCAGACTCTCTCTGCAGCTCAGAGTCTCAGACTCTCTCTGCAGCTCAGACTCTCAGACTCTCTCAGACTCTCTCTGCAGCTAGGCACCGGCGGCACTGCCAGGAGGCCGACGGTGAGGGGAGACTGCCGTTGCTAAGCAACCTGCAGGCATGTGGGGAATAATGACGATGGGCAGGTACTCTGAACTGGCGGTGAAACGCGGCACTAAAGAGTGGCGTATGCAGCCAGTTAGCGTGGGTGCCAGAACCAGTGCTCATTTCCTGATGGTGTGATGACAGCTTTTAGTGACAGCTCCTGTGTGATTTCTTTTGCCTCTATTTTATGAATTCTTCTTATTTCTGGCACAGAATGTGCAGTCTATGTGTTTTATATTCATTCTCATTTCATGTGTTTCAAAGGGTTCAAGAGCTAGTGCATACCTGCCAAACTAACTGAGAAAATTACAGTCCTAACACAAGCTTACTTTGAGAAAATAGTGAATAAAACCAAAGAAGTGCAACCAATAACCAAACTGGAAATCTTATTATATAAAGATATGACTAGTTCTTTGATCAAACTTTTAAAAAAAGAAGTACTACTTATACTAACTAATATAACAGTGAAGTAGTAAAATATTTAATAAATGATTTCTAAAGGAGGTCTAGGTGCAACCAAAATATGCTTAAGTCTTGACTTAAATATTGGCTTAAGCACTAGGCTGTAATTGGAAGGCTCTGACTGTGCAGAAATATATGAGGGGAATTTGAGTGACTGATTATAACCCGAATATGGCCACAAGGTTAATTACACAGAGCTCCACAGGTGATAAATGCCAGCGTCGATGGCAGGCAGGCCATTTCCCTCTCCCTGTGTGCTTATCCTCCACATATATCACCAGCATTACATTACAGTGTGCTAGACTAACTCAAATATGGATGAAAAAGTGCAGCCCATTTGCAAGCGCGAGCTTATTATATAAGACATGGAGATCTGCCAAAGGAGTAACCATCTGGACGAAATGTGAAGAAATCAAGACCAACATACAGTATATTACCAAAAGGAACTAAGGGACCGTTTCATATTTTGTGTAGTGAAAATGATCCACGAACCCCAGCTAAAGGAAGGATGTTAAACTGTAAGCCAGTTAGAATCTTATTTGTGTAACTGTAGCAGCACTCACTATGAGGTCCCATAGATCCTGCCTGTACAAGTCTGTGTAGTGCGCTGTCCTTACAGAAATACAGAATGAATCTATGGTATGTACCAGGGTTATCTTGGGAGTCTTTGCTTCTGTGGTCCCCTTTAATAATTCCTAATGGATTATTGGTATGTGTTGATGTGCATTTACTCTGTCATTGATGTCACTTTTAATCTGTCAGTTTGAGAGCCCCAGTTGTAACATGTTTGGCCCTTTGTAGAATAACCTCCCCATAGTAGTGAAGGTGTTCCATGTTCCTCATTCTGCCAGCCAGAGAAGCCCCACACTGCAGCTATTCTGCAGACTGTAATATATACCCCTACTGTGTGATGAAGTAATACACATGCATATTGCAATGCAAGCCATACCATTATAATGCAATATACATAAATATTGTGATTGCTACATTACATTATTCACACGTATTATAATCCATGCTATTATAATGCAATACCCATTCACATACATATTGAAAGCCATGTTATCACCATGCAAAACACACATAATGCCAGCACAGCATTGCATTTTAAATGTGCTCAGAAAAAAGAACCTATATTAGAGAAATCGGTTAGAAATGTGACATTAACTAAAATTTCTATATTCAAAAACAAATACCAAAGAAAGGACATACTGTAGTTAAATTTGAAAGTATTAACCTTGTGTTCTAAATGTTCTATCCAACCAACCAAATCTGAATTTCATTTTATTTCTCCTCTCAGTGCTCTCGATGAATTTGAAGATGAATTATATACCTCCAGTGCCCATTTATACCACCCAACATGGCTCTCTGCCATATCTACTGCTACATCATCATAAACTAATTGCCTGTCTGTATTTTGCATCCTGCCTGCTTTAGTACACATCTGGAGCGTGGCTGTCCTAGTGCCAGAGGTTCACATTAAAGAAAGAAAGGGAGCTTTAAACACAGAGGCTCAATATAATAAATAGGCTCTAATTAGAGATAATCTAATTAACTTCTGCTGCATTTAAAAGTGAAGCAGTGATGGATTATCATTTCTGAGTCATTCCGTATCAAATTAAGCAGAACTGACATTTTCATTTTGCGCGACTGAAGGCGCGCATCAGTTACAACTTGTCGTGAGGCGCACGTTAGCGGAGACGTAACCTTCCCAGAAAGCCAGAGACTCGCGCTCGTTTCAGACGTACTGTGAAGCTGTTCGAATCCGGGGCCAGCTACCGCTTCTCACTCAGGGTTTCCCAAGCATCTTACCCCCCCCAAAAAACCCTCCCCACCAGTTTTTCTGAGAACTTCCACTCAAATAGCAAGCATCATTTTTGATACATAACTCATCTGAGAACTGAAAAAAAAACAAAAAAACTTGAGGGTATCTTAACAGTATTATAATATTACCTAAGATAAAGTCTTGCTTTTAAGACCAAAATATGTAATTTATCAAATATGAACATAAAAACCTTGCTCAAACTCTTCCATCTTGCTGATTCACAGTGGATCTCCACATGTAGCTAGTGAAAAATACAGTAGTAACCCTAACCCACTTTGGCACTGTAAATCTGGCTGTTTACTGTAAATAGACATAATGCGTGTAAAATGGTGACAGTATAATGCGCATATAATGATGATGATTTATAAGTCACACAGCTGGGGGTGTCTTACTTGTGAAAAGTATGAGGAAGATGAGTGTAAAAGGCAGGTCTGTGACTGGTCTGTCCCCAGAGAGAGGGGAGCTCCATGTTTTTCAGCAGGAATTGTTTTCCATGTAGTGTAAGCTCCAGGGGTTCTGGTTCCTCACAGGTTACAAAGCCCTGTAACCTAACGATGTTGCCTGTGTGTTTGTCTTCGCCCCTCATCCCTACCTCCTCCCAGTTAGCGTGTACATGCTCCTGTCCACATGGGAACAGACGCCCCTCCCCCTGCCCCCACCAAACTCTCAGAGCCCCCAATCCCAAAGTGTCTGATTCCATCACGCCTTGCCTGCCTCCACTGGAGGTCTCCAGCGGCCAGTGCAGAAAAAGATCCTTTAGTTCATTAATCCCTCGCCCGGAGGAATGGGGATAAACTCATTCTATCAATCCCGTGACATGCGCGCTGGCACCGATTGTATCACCGCGGCCGACGCCCGTCCGCATCTAAGCGCGTGCCGTTTCCCTCTCTCCCTCCCTCCCTCTGTCACTCCCTGTCTCCGTTTTATAGTATCTCTTCTTATAGCGCAGCTCAAAGTCACCTTTACCAAACCCCGCCGGGACATGTTAACAAGCTGATTTTACATAACTGCACAATGGCATTTCTCAGAACCAAAGCCAGTGGGTATTTGGGGTGAGTGGAAACAGACCCCAGGGCATCCTGGGACATGGGAGGACATGACCCACATTCTTTTAATATGGAGACATACAGAGGGCTAGATGGGCCTGTGCATGATGAACTGTAACATGTCATGGCGGCATCTCAGTGACATTTGTCTATAACCTTGAGAAATCAGAAGACTCGCACAGTAAAATTCCCAATGTTCATTTACATATACATGTACTCTGCGAGAGTAAAATTATTTCCTTCAGAGTAAACTCAACACTTACTGTGAAATTCTTAAGGCTGGTTAAAGCTCTGTTGTGGGACTGAAATCCCAGATTGTTCATGAACGTCCTAACCTCACCCGACATTGACTACGGTCGTTGTTTAATTAAAAAAATATTTAATTTATGAAGTATAAACCGAATGTCGCTGTGACCAACGATGTCTCTGATTGCAGTGACGGTCGCCTGAGTATAAAGCAGCCTTTACTGTTTTATTCAAATTATTAAAAACCAAGAGTAAAAAATCCCAAGGTGCAGTAGTGGGGATTCACTATACAAAGCAGCTGAACAGGAACTTGCTTCCAGGCAGCTGTCAGGAGGTATATACGTTTTAACAGAAACGGCCAGTTTAATGTGACCTACTTTTTGTGATATTTCTCTGATTTTGTCTTTTTCACTTGACATCTTTTCTGTAAATAATACTATTTCCTGAAACTAGAAAGCATAAATTACACTTAATTTCTCTGTGAATACAGTAAAAACAGGCTGATTTGCGGTTTATATTACTTTAAAATAAGTAAATTAAGAAATCAATGCGCTTTGGCACTGTCTGCTGTTGCCATGAGGAGAGACATCAGAAATAACGAAGTTTAACTCAATAATCGTTCAGAAGCGCAGGTTGCTGAAATTGCCTGAGGTTTGTGTACGCAATCACACAAAAGAGAGTGGCTTGACAAAGAATTGAACCGAATGACTGAAAGCATGCTGCACAACAATTCCTTATTGATCAGCCATTTTCTGTAAATATCTCCATGGCTGCTCAAACACACCATTACTCACTCATGTCAAAGCAAAGCAAAGTGCAGACCGATTCAAATAAAGTAAAATATGCATTTTTCATACATACTTCTCCACATTCTGTTTTTTCTTTCAGTTTCATTTTTGCGTTTACAAACATTTAAAACACTTCCTTTCTTTTCAGAGGTTATGCCAAGTTTACATAATTACTGCAGTAATGTATATATTTAATAATCTAGATACTAACTCATCTTTGTTGGCAGGCAAATCTACCTCGATTTGGATCTGTTACTTTTTGAAACTTTTGAAACTCTGCTCTGTGCTGGGCAACACGGCGTGTGGAAGGAGACTTCCCTGCCCACTGTGTGCTTGTTAGTATTCCCGTTGTGTTAGCATACTCTCAGTGACTTTTCACAGCCCGTCGCACCCGTGTGGTACCAGACGGACAGCTGAGACAGCCACCCTGTGTAAGGACAGTGAGGGAAGCCCTTCGTCTTGGTGGTTAAGTGGCAGGCAGCAACTGAAAGCGATGACTCAGACCTGGGCTTGTTCATGTGAGATGATGCCAGGAAGGCTTTGACGGTTTCTCTGGTGACGGGGGACAGCGGGTCTGTGCTGGTGTGAAGTGAAGCAGCGGCAGCTCCTGGTTTTTACCGCCCACAGGAGGAGCCGAGCCGTGGTCACTCCGTCATCGTGTCCTGTGGTCCTACTGCGCTTTATCGCCATGGAGACCACACCGGGAGTGAGAAAGACTCCCTCTGAGTCATTTCCATTCACCCTGACTGTATGCTTGTATAAATATATTATTGTGTATGAGGCAATCTCATATTAAATAGATTCATTTGTGCATGAGTAGCACTCAACACTGGCCCTGGAGGGACACAGTTCATACACCAACAGCTTCTTCATTGCCCTGACTAAACCTGTTCAGCTTCACCCTTTAGCATGGCTCTGTGGTTTGCGGTAAAGAGTGGAGTCAAACCGGCCGGACTGCAGTGGATCTGGAGTGGAGCAGGCCAGCCGGGTGGTGAAGGCTGTCTGGACCTTACCTTTTTGTAGAGGCTCCGCAGGTCTCTGTACTGCCACATACTGCTGAGCACCTGGGAGGCGGCTTTCACCACTTTCGGAGAGTGCCTGAAACATAGGACCAGGTACAAGACATTACACAGGGTCAGGTACAAGACATTACACAGAGTCAGGTACAAGACATTACACAGGGTCAGTTACAAGACATTATACAGGGTCAGGTACAAGACATTACACAGGGTCAGTTACAAGACATTATACAGGGTCAGGTACAGGACATTACACAGGGTCAGGTACAAGACATTACACAGGGTCAGTTACAATACATTATACAGGGTCAGGTACAAGACATTATACAGGGTCAGGTACAAGACATTATACAGGGTCAGGTACAAGACATTACACAGGGTCAGTTACAAGACATTACACAGGGTCAGGTACAAGGCATTACAGAGGGGCTGTAACACACAGGGCCAGGTCTTGCATGGTTGCAGATGATCTGTCAAACTAAATGACAATCGGCAGTTTACAATGCTGCAAATCTCAGATTTAACTGCCATTTAATTTGTAGGCCGGAGAAAAGGCAACAAAACGGCAGGAACAAATGGATTGTGTTTTTTAAGAGGGCTGCAGATTTATGAAGAGATAAATCCACTGGCAATCTGCACAACTTTTTCCTGCACGTGGTGAGTCTCGACCACTATTCTGTCACGTGCTTTCCACTTCACCGGTGTATTAATTCATCATGGCTGGAAGGAGCAGTCTGCACACCCTTAAATCACTCACAGGTGATCCTGGTGTGGGCACATCCCAGGGACTGCTGCCACCATCACAGAACTGTCACAGACTCTGGTCTTGTAGACATGTTCAATTCAGGCTTGGAGGCAATCAACATTTTTCCTTAACTTTAAATATACTGAATATATAAAAGAAGTATACATGTAAGTAAATATAGTGATGGAATATCAAAAGGTATTTAATAGCTGCATTTCTCACATTGACTGTAAACACTCTTGAGTAAACCAAAATATTGTTTAAAACACAGATTGATATACAACTCATTCCACCATAAAATGAAACGGGTTCAAACATGTTTGAGTAGACCACGTATGCTCCTCTCTGATACCTTACTACAGTATACCATGCCACGTGAAGGCCTCACATTGTTTGCCAACCAGAGCAGCTGAAATATATCTCACTGTTTTCAGTGCTATCATTCTAGCCCATTTGTTCTGCGCTGTCATTGATTAATTGCCCGGCTTCTCCTTGTGATTTCCTGCCGTGTCTGTAATAACCTGCATTGTTTCTCTGTAATGTGCTGTGCAGAGCAGTCTCCGACAGCTCCTTTGTTCAGCGCTATATTAAGTAAAGGAGGGGAGTGAAGGAGCAATGTTTCACAACCGTGTCAGTCACTGCGCGGAAAACAAAGCGGATTCGGGGTCGGGATCTGACCCAACAGCATCAAGATGCTGCTAATTAAAATACAATAGACGCGGTGAAATGCAATTAGCTGGGGATAAATAGGGCTGTCTGAAGCGTTTAACACCCCGGCCTCTGTATTCGGCTCTATTAAGGACGCTCAGAGGTAATTACAGTTTCAAACGGGCACTGTTGTCGTCGCCCGGTGTGGCCACGCCCCTTCTTGCATAGAAACCCCTCCCCTGTGTCATGTGATCCACAAACCCATTATACCCTTCATCAGGGCTGCAGGTCCTACCAGTGACACCCTTAAACCCCCCTTTCCGGCAGAAAACCCCTCGATAATAACACACTGCGCAAAGCGCACTGACAGAGACCAGGCATGAAGGAGCAATAGATGCTGTGGAAATGAAAGTAGTTTAACTGTACAAATCAGATGCAATACAAGGTGAATTAATATTGGAGAAAAATATTAGTTATTACAAAACAATTACTGGCGACTTATTTATAAAAACATTGTTAAGAACCGCAGTCTGGCTCTCCAGGATTCAATTAAAAAATAAGGAAATTAACTAACAGGATATTCTCCCCTCAGTAACTTCGACAGAGAAGCCCTTTTCTGCCAAGGCAGCATGCCATTTATATTCACCCCTCTGTGCTCATAGCTGTAACCTTTGCTATCAATTTAGAAGACCATTATTTTTCATTTTTCATCTTCCATTTTGATGACTCCATGACACATGATTCATAACTCAAAGGTTAAGATGCTTGTTCTATGTAGCTACTGCTTGTACTGGACTGGGTGGAAATGTTCAGGCGACCCAACTTAATTCCAACATCTATAAATCTGTCTATTATTCTCTCTCACTCACACTCACACTCACTCACTCACACACTCATTCACTCACTCTCTCTCTCTCTCTCTCACTCACTCACTCACTCCTCTCTCTCTCTCTCTCTCAGTCCATGGGCACACCTAATAATAAATTGTACAGTATGTGTTCATGCTTCTTTAGTACAAAGACGAGCCTCTATCACCGAAGACTGCAGGCAACAAACCTCTCTTCTAATTCCCAAGGTCCACAGAATGCTTTTGTTGGCACCGCAGCATAAACCGGCAATCCATCAGCATTAAGCGCTTTAAAACCTCCATATTACTCTGCCGTACACATCATCCTCCAAGAAAGATACTGGGCTGACCTTGGGATTCTCCACTCTTATTGTTGGCAGCCACACACGCAGACACACACACACACACACACACACACACACACACACACACAGTATCAGGTCGGCTGCAGCACACTCACCACCTCTTAAAAGGAAATCAGTGCCAATTCCTGAAAGAAGGGCTATTATCATCAGCTCGGCCATTTAACAGAAAGCCTTCTGTACAGGAGCCTTTGAGTCATCTCCGCCCACTGCTCTACCCCTGCGTCTGATTGGCCCAGACACTCTTTCACTTGGCAATCAATCGCAGTGGAGTGCACTTAGACCAGTCGGCTTTGACAAGCATCTTATAATTACTGGCCCAATTACAGCAGACGCAGACATGGGGAAAAGAGGTTTGAAGAGAAGCTGATCTGATATGTGCATGTCTATTACATGGGTCTGCAAGAAAAGTGGTATTTATGAAAACATCAAATCAGATGAAAAAAGGGTACTTTTTCCATCAATCCGTGAAGTACCTCGAATCGAACTTTTCTGAACCCAACACCCTTTAACATGACTCTAATCTAAGGAATCGATCGGCTAGTGACATCTTGAAATGCATTGTGGGAAAGTCCCCTGGGAGCACCAGGTAGATGATTGCTGATTGCTCCTTTATGTGGATCTAAGATCATTTATTTATTTATATAACACTGGTTTGTGTTAGCAGTAGGACCCTCAGACACAGGTTTGTGTTAGCAGTAGGACCCTCAGACACAGGTTTGTGTTAGCAGTAGGGACCTCAGACACAGGTTTGTGTTAGCAGTAGGACCCTCAGACACTGGTTTGTGTTAGCAGTAGGACCCTCAGACACTGGTTTGTGTTAGCAGTAGGACCCTCAGACACAGGTTTGTGTTAGCAGTAGGACCCTCAGACACAGGTTTGTGTTAGCAGTAGGAACCTCAGACACTGGTTTGTGTTAGCAGTAGAACCCTCAGACACAGGTTTGTGTTAGCAGTAGGAACCTCAGACACAGGTTTGTGTTAGCAGTAGGAACCTCAGACACAGGTTTGTCTTAGCAGTAGGAACCTCAGACTCAGGTTTGTGTTAGCAGGGACGGCAGGAGAGAGTCACTCACTTGTCTCCTTTGCTGCGGGCGATGCCGATGAGCTTCTCGATGCCGCCGGCGTCGCGGAGGGCCTTGGTGTTCTCCATGTTTTTGGTGATGACCTCATGCAGGGCGCAGCAGATGGCGGTCACTGTGTCGTCGGACATGGCCTTGCTGGGGGTGCCGTTGGTGGTGGCAGCCGCGTTGCTGCTGCTGCTGCTGCTGTTGTTGTTGTTGGTCCCGGGCAGGCGGTGCACCAGGTCGCGCATGGCGTACTTGCCTGTGAAAGGTCAGAGTTGAAAGGTCAGGGCGGGGCAGGTTGGGAACAGTGGGGAGATGGAGCATGCTGTATATAAATAATCATACGCACATCTGCAACAGGGTGCAGGGCTGAAATAATTCATAATGATAGAAAAGCCACTTTGAAACTCCAACACCTTTAATTGGTGCTATGTACACGTGGAAAAGCTAAGTCATTTAGACCTGAGGAAGATCCAGACTTGATAAAAATGTTTGCTTATTTTACATCTGCGTATCACCAATTAAAGGAGTGTAAATTCCATAACCAATCTACTCTTGTGCATTCTCACAGAGAGAGGACCACAACAGCAAACCGTTACAGTTGATTGGAAATGAATATGGAAGATGCAAAAGCAATTTAAGCATTAATTCAGTCCGCACACTCCAGCAATTACTGTACTTGTTTTTCGATTCTGCTGCATAGCTTGATTTAATTATGAATTCATAACTCAAAAATAAAATCTCATTACCGAGGGCAAGGTTCAAAACGCAGTTCCTAACTCTAGCTGCAGGTTATGAAAGGCGTTGAAGATGAGTGCAGACTGGTTCCAGGGGCTGCAGGTTCGAGCCTCGACTTTGTCCACAGCTGACTATGTTGTTTATGATACCATGGAAATAAGACATGGTAGGCTGCTACCCAGCAGGGCTAGGGTGGGGTTATCTGAACCAGGATTCTCTGATAACAGGTATACTGATTCAACCCAGTTATATTGCCCAGAGGCTACAATTCTTCAGTACTTCAGTACCTCATTTTATCATTTTTATTATTCTACGGGTTCTGTTTACAATTGCTCTCTTTTGTATGTTGCAATTGTATGTCTATACATCTTCTTGAGGGGATGTTGATGGCAAATAGTGTCAATTGGGGATTGCAAATTTGCAGAAAAAGGAAAAAGGTGAAAAAATCCTGAAAGTCAAAGGTAGTTAAATTCTGTACTCAAAGTGAAAGATTGTTTGGGGAAGTTTTATAAACTGCCTCACTGGTAACAGACAATTTCTAACAATTCCTGAACTTTCTGAAGTGAAAAAACACACATTTTTATCAGTCTACGGTTTGCTGGGTTGAATAAGAGTGATTTTTGAATTATATGAGGGAAAGTTATTGAACAATTTTTTTTTCTCAAAAAAGTGACAGAGCCTGAGCAGCCTCTAGAGAATGTTCTAGACCTAGCTGAAGTACATAAGTATTTCAGTATTTCTCTTGTGTGTTCACCCATTCTATGCATTTTTCATGTTCTTGGTTGATGGTAAATATGATGTGAGAGCACTCTAATTAAACAAAAAAAAAACCTCTAAAAAATAGGTATCATTGTGCACAAGGTAAAACGTCACTTTACCACCATCGTTCACATTTTTTGAAATCCTGAATTTGTCAGCTGAGAATTAGAAGGTTTTAAATGACGCTTTTGACAAAAATGAGTAATACATGTTATTTATAGGGCAATACATATGCGTGTGAAATTTTAAAAGGTCATATCTGCTTGGGGCCCATTCACTTTGGAGTCTTTGAAGCTCAATACTTCAAAACTACTCAGCACTCAGATAGAACCTTCTAGTTCTCAGCTCATGAATTGTTATGAAGAGCAGGCTACCAGATTAGCATGAACTACCTTGTCATGGTGAACTAAAACAATCAGCACCAAGGACAGCGTCCCAATCGTACGGGGAACAGAGTTCTGCACACTCAGCACCATGGCCAGCACCCTGTCGAGGCGGCCATATTCTTCCTGCTCCCTCACAGAACCATAGACTGCAGTCCAGTCACACAGGAATTACACTACAGAGCAAATGACATACGTTTAAAGTTTAAACCACCCTCGCCCATAACAATCTTATATTAAGACATATGTTTTACGTCGGCGGCACGGATGGTGCAGTGGGTAGCACTGCCGCCTCACAGCAAGGAGGTCCTGGGTTTGAATCCCCGTCGGCCGGGGCCTCTCTGTGCGGAGTTTGCATGTTCTCCCCGTGTCTGCGTGGGTTTCCTCCGGGTACTCCGGTTTCCTCCCACAGTCCAAAGACTTGCAGGTTAGGCTGATTGGAGAGTCTAAATTGCCTGTAGGTATGAATGTGTGAGTGAATGGTGTGTGTGCCCTGCGATGGACTGGCAACCTGTCCAGGGTGTATTCCTGCCTTTCGCCCAATGTATGCTGGGATAGGCTCCAGCCCCCCTGCGACCCTGTTCAGGATAAGCGGGTTAAGATAATGGATGGATGGATGGATGTTTTACGTCTTATATTATATAAAGACATATTGTCATGTACTACACTGTATATTCTACAAAATATAAGTATCCATATATACAATGATATTTATCCACCATAACATGTATAGTGCAATATATATATATATATATATATATTTTATGAAAGGTCCAATTAGTATTTGATGTATGTGCCACATTTAATATTAGCTTTCATATGGACATACATGTATGCACGCACACACACACACACACACACACGCGCGTGCACACACACACGGTTGCTCAGCCACCGCATTGGCAGAACAGAACCGCGTTTCTCCAAACATAAACATCTCCATTTCCATTCCATTTGGTAGCAGTGGCTGGAGGTAAAAGGCCTGGTGCTGACGGTGCATGATGGGCATGTGGTCTGAAGATGATGGAGTGTGTGAGCGAGAGGCACTGAGCGACGGGTGAAACAGGGCGAGCACAGCGCTAACCTGCAGAGGAAAAACGGCCGGCCTCGTCCATTACAAAAAACGGGAGAAATATAAACAGACTTTTCTCTACAAACACCTCTGTCCCCAAAGATGTATTGGCCATTTTTCTGTTTACTGCTTAGGATGTGATACAGCACACTGAATGCCAGTGGCCTTTGTTTATTTATATTATTCTGAATGGGCCTTCTCAGACGTGGTGAGAAACTGAGTATCAACCCTCCTGTTCAGGACAGATTCACCGTGCCGCAGAAACGCCTGCTGTTCGATGGTGATTCTCTTTTTATGCAGTCCCTTACCGGGGCATAAAGAACAGCATTACCAGGTAGCCATAACAGTAACACCCCCGCATGTTTACCAGGTTCCTATCACAATCACCATCACATCTTTAGTAAATTCGTATCTGAAAATATGACCAAAAAGCCAAAAACAAAATATAAATGTTTTATGTCAGTTTAAGGATACTGAAATTCAGCTGAAACACGCAGTTTACTTAAACATTCCTTTATTTCTCTACAGTTTGGCATTGCAAGTGCAGTCTCTGAAGTCCCTGCTGCAACACCACTCATGCCACAAGAAATGTAGCTACAGGGTGCGCACTCAACTGTGAGACACTCACACAACTCAGTCCACACAGTTCTGCAGGAGAGAGCTAGCGTCTTTTAAAGGTATTTTTTATCGCTCACTGACTGGGAACTGTGCGCTCCTTCTGTATCACTGTGTGATGTAATGCAGTGGAAATCAAAGGAGCCCTGATCCCAGTATAAACCCACTTAACACTTAACAGGATGAGGCTAATCCAGTCCTGCTAAAAATATGTACTTTTATATCATCAATAAGACTGATTGATGTTTTTCATTCCTGAGAGAACACTATTGAAGCCCTTACACACACAAATTGAAGTTTCCTTTTTCAGAATAAGTTTTTGTGACAAAAGAACTGAGAATAGGTTTGATCTAAGAAACTTTGATTATTCATCTTTTCCAGCATTCTGGAGTTTAGTCTACGGAACTTTCCATGACTTTGGTTATGGTACTTCAGCTCACAGATGTCATTGGCTGAGGAATTTTTAAATGAACCTGGCAGCCCAGAAGACCAGAGTTATCTGGATCAAAGATCATCCAAACTGCATCCAAATGTTCCAAAATATACAACAACAACAATAAAATAGGACGTACATAACTGCTCCGCTTGAATTTGTGGTTGCAGCTAAGATTTGAGATGTACTGTACTATTTTGTTTGTAGACATTTGTACACATAAGGCCTTTCAAAATATCAGCACTGCTTACAAGCCTTTTTCCAAACTCAGCCCCTCCAAATAACTCACAACAGATGTTTTACAAATCTGTGACTTAATCAACGGGCACTATCAAAATGCAAAATGCAAATGGTAAAATCGACAATCCAAAAGCCATGAATTTATTTACAAGTTTTTGTATATTCACACTTATATGGTATGTTTCTCTGAGAAAACAGTGCCTGTCTTTCAACATAAACCAACAATTAGGGATATAGAGTTTACCATTTAGGATTGTCAATGACAAAATTGAGTTTCAGGCTCAATATTAGACTCTTAAGGCTGAAGAGGTTATTACCACCAGCTTAAGCTCAATGGAGTCAATGACCTTTACTGCTGGTATGACCTTTACTGCTAGTTACTTCCACCCCAACCCCCACAGACCATGCTCCTGGGGTCCTGACAGCCAATAGGGTTTTAATGGACTGATGGCACTTTAAATGGCCATTAAGAGCACCTCAGTTACTCTCAGGCAATCTCCACTTTCTCATAACGCTTCCCATTAAAAATTCAGACAAGAATCAAGGAAAAAAGAAAAAGAACGGAGAACAACAAATACAATAAAATTAAATAAATAAAGAGTAATTGGATGAAAAATGGCGGTAAGATTGTGTGAAATTCCATTAGCAGACGTACGTGCTCCTGGCAGGTCGCCGTGCAGAATTCAATGCTCTAATATGTGTATCAATTAATTCCTTTAATGCCGGTGGAGGCGGATGAGGAGAGAGATTGCCAGATCCCATCTCCCGGGGAGAAATTGTGCGTCCTCTGGAAGCTGTGCTTCAGAGAGGGGTGCGCGTGCTGAGTGACAGCGCTCGCAGAAACACAGCGGCGGGGTTCAGACCAGCGCTCAGCGGGAGGGCTATCCCCCGCTCTGACCCCGCTCTGACCCCGCTCTGACCCCAGGCCCCACAGTCATCCAGCTGCAGCTGCAGCGGCTGGTTCAGCACACCCCAGACCTGTTTACTCCACCCAGCCCAGGGCCGACATGGTGATGGCTATCTGGGCTCTGTGTCACAGGGCCTTACTGCGCTGGCAGAGGAAAAGGAGAAATGTATCCAAAGTGCTTTACATTGCCTGTCATTCAGACACACGCACACACACCACACACTCACACACCAAAGCTCCTCGCGAGCAATTAGGGGTTAGGTGTCTTGCTTCGAGACACCCAGGGTGGCAAACCTCCCGACTGCCAGACGACTGCTCTTACTTCCTGAGCTAATGTAGCCCCATTAAAAACAACATTTAAAAAATCTAATTAAGAAAAAATCTAAATGTAATTACAAGTGGTAATCTTGAATCCAAAAAGAGACCTTTTATGATAGATAAAAGGGCCATATGATGAAAAGAAAAGAAAAGCAGTTTTCCTGAGTGAATATGTCTCCCACCGACTCCTGCTACAGCCATCAGCTTTGACTTTAAAAACAGTACACCAACATCCATTACTGTGGGTAGCATTAACTTTCTGTGTCATGTGACACTTTTCATTTCAGCTGGTTGGGGGGAGGTGCTGCTTGTGTAATTATGCTCCATAGTGCCAGCATCATCTAATTACCAGTAGCATTACCAGCCCTATTTATAATCCCAAAACTTGCAATAACGCTGCGCCTTCTTCAAGTTTCCCATTGGCACCCAAACCAGCAAACAGAGAAAGGAAAATGTAGTTGCCAAGGAAACGGCAATGGCCCACCAGGAAACCAAGTTTATGAGCAAAAAAAAAGATCAATAAGCCTGTTAGCAGTGTCATAAAAAGAACATTTCAAACAGACAAGCTGTGCAAAAAAAAAAAAAACCTCTAGAACTGTGCTAAAAACAAATTTAAAAAGGAACAGAAGAAGTTTACAGTAATCTTGAAAGTCCTTGTGACATAAAATATACAGAGGGGACGATGGCATTTTGGCTACACACTGTGCCAAGACTGTGAGAGATGAAGAAAAGACTTGTGGTCACAGATTGCTTTAGAGGGCTGAATTCAACCGCTTGTCACACAGACACACTCTAATTAAATCCTAAAAATACCTTATCGGCTTTGATAATCCTCCCTGGCACTGGAGAAAATTCCTCAAAAGCAATGACATATTTCACACAAAACACAGAGTGTAAAATCCAAAAGGCACATACTGTATTCTCCCCATAATGCCACTACCCTAATCTGGCCATGACTGCAGTGTTCCTGGGGGAAGCCAAAGAAGGCCCACACATTCTTGAACACTGTGTCAGGCCAGGTCACACATTCCTGAACACTGTGTTAGGCCAGGTCACACATTCCTGAGCACTGCGTTAGGCCAGGTCACACATTCCTGAGCATTGCGTTAGGCCAGGCCAGAGAGCTGGAGCTCTGATAGAGATTATCCTGAAGAGAGAAAGGGAAGCGTACCGATGAGCTCCTTGTTCCTCACGTCTAAGGCCATGTTCCGCAAAGCTGTCGCCACGGCGCACACCACCCGGTCGTTGTCTATCCGTAACAGCTCCACCAGAATGGGCAGGCCCTTCTCCTTACGCACCGCCGCACGGATATACACCGACCACTGGGGAGAGAGAGAGAGAGAGAGAGAGAGAGAGGGGGGAAGAGAGGGAGAGAGAGAAAGGAAGAGAGAGAGAGAAAGAGAGGGAGGGAGAGAGAGAGCGAGAGAGGGAGAGAGAGAAAGAGCAAGAGAGGGAGAGAGAGAGGAAAAGAGTCAGAGAGAGAGAGGAAGCGAGGGAGAGAGGGAGAGGAAGAGAGAGAGGAAGAGAGGGAGAGAGAGAGAGGAAGACAAGGAGAGAGAAGAGGAGGGAGAGAGGGAGAGAGCGAGAGAGAGAGAGAGAGAGGAGGAGGGAGAGAGGGAGAGAGGGAGAGAGAGAGAGGGAGAGAGAGACAGAGAGAGGGATGAGAGAGGGAGGGAGAGGAAGAGAGAGGGAGGAAAGGAAGGAGAGAGGGGGTAGAGAGGCAGGGAGAGTGAGAGAGTGAGGGAGAGAGATAGAGGGGAGAGAAGTAAGAGTTTGAGCAGGACAGAGACAGGGACAGAGAGAATGTATGAGAGACAGAAAGAGACAGGATAAGAAGAGGGGGCTTTTTAAAAGTTAACTGTTTATTTCTAAACTGACTTTATTAAGTCAAATCATCAAATCAACAAGCAGTATTTATCATCGTATTAAAAAGAAAACAAACAAATGAATAACTAAGAATAAACGTAAAAATCTTCATAAATCTAAAAAGTAAAACTATCTGTCCTCTTCCAGTGCTCACACTACTAATTAAAAGTTTTTTTTATGATTAGTAATGAATTAAACTCTAGATCCTAAAGTTCAGTTTAATTCTCTCCGTACATGTTTGTGTGACCACTGTGGAGGAGAGAAAGATAGAGTGATAGCAATAAAGAGAGAAAGTGAGAAAGAGAGCACGAGAGAAGAGAGAAAAGGAGAGTGAGAAAGAGATAGTGTGTATGTGTGAGAGAGAAAGAGAGAGGGAGAGGGAGGAAAAGAAAGGGTGTTTCAGGTTCACTGTCTGATGACATTGAATAACATTGTTGCTGGTCTAGAAAGTAGTAACTTCATTGAGCAGAAGCATGGTTTAGGCCAGGGCTACTCAACTCCACGTCATGAGGTGTCGGCAGGTATTCACTCCAAACATGCACTACACCACCAGATTTCACTAATTATTTTACCTGCTTGGCTCAGGAAGTAATAGCAGTAGTGAAATCAGGCAGTGTAGTTTATGGCTGGTGCAAATATCTGCAGGCCCCAGGACCTGGAGTTGAGTAGCCCAGGATTTAGGCCTTTTCTGAAGTGACCGTCATTCCTTCTAAATTGGTGGTAAGCTGGAGATCTACCAGGAGGTCTAGTCAGTTTCCTCTCCACCCCCAAAAAACACACCTCATTCAACAGCTAGAGATCTCATTGAGCTGGTTATTAGGATAGTCAGGTGTGCCACATTACGGTTGAAATGAAAGCCAAGAGAATGGTAAATCTTCAGGAACAGGGTTGGTTACACTGTACTAAAGCAAGTCTGAGACCCAGATTGGTTGCTATGTGTTTACTTGCTTTCTAGTGGGGCATCAAAGCTTTCCTCAATTTCCCAAGTTTTTTTCTTCAATTAAATAAAAATGAAGGGTTTGTAAATAAAAATGGACCCATCCAGTCTTCAAATTAAAAATAATTCAAATATAAAATAAAAGATTACTATTCCAAGCAAATTATTGCATAAGCCTTTAAATAGCTACCATGCTTCACTTAATGTACGACAGGGCAAAGAGTACTCAAGCAGGCCTTGGGCTATAGACAGCCTCTGCATTAGTGCTGCATAAATAGATAAAGCTAATTTTATGAAGTTAATTAGGTTTTGCGGCTACAGAATAAGAAAGCTGAATAATTAACATACACTTGGCGCCCTCTTCGCTCCTTCTAACATTTAAGGAGGGAGAGAGTGGTGTTTCCCAAAGTTTCCCTGACACAGCGGTCCGGCGCGAAGGTCAGCCTGACACGCGGCTTCCTCCGAAAGCGTGGTTTAACACCCGGCGTGGACGTGAGGCAGAGGGGCACTAAATTTGGGAAAGAAAGCAAAGGAACGGCCCTCCTCGGCCTGTCTGCATTTGACCGCTACTGAAGAACAGCCTTGTAAGCAAGGCTCTTTGCAGGTAGAGAAAACTCATTTAAATTCACCTCGGAGCGATAAGAATCTATAACTCTATCGCGCGCGGCACGGAGGAATTGTGAGCAGCAGCGTGCAGACACAGCAGGGCCGAGGAGCACCTGCAGGCCTGTTTTCTGGGGTGACGTCAGTGCGCGAGAAGGGACAAGCCTGAGACTGTATTATGAGCGTGTGCTTGGAATGTGGGTTTTAAGCTGAGCTAACTACATTCACAAATTGGGTGGTCATATCGTATGCTTTAGTCCTACTGCCGCCTTGCCCCAAGACGCTCACATGATGCCTTCGGTCATAAACTAGCCTTTAGGATGAACTAATGAGATGGATAAAACACATGCACACAGATTAGAACATGCTAACACGCTAACAGATGTCCAAAGAGTATGCCTGCTCTTGAATGCCCTCAATAAGGTATCAGCACCGGGTCCACATCCTTCTGATATTGCTAGGGATTTTGCTAATAGCCAATTCAATATAATGGCTATAATGGCTCTGTTGACTTATCGCTACCTGGGCTGGCCTTATCCCTCCCTGGCCAATCCCCCACCAAAAATGACAGGAGCCTAGACTGAGGTGGAGGAAAGGGGGAGGGTTGACTTGGCCAGGCTTCTCTCTGGAGGTTCAGACAGTAGAGAAAGCTGTTTACGTGTGAGTGGATTCATATACTGTCATGAGGATGGAAAATAACCATGTGACTCTTTCAGTGACTCGTAACTATACCACCTGACTCGAAGGGACTCATGTGACTGTACCATGTGACTCTCAGAGACCCATGTGACCTTTTCAGAAAGTCATGTGACTGCACCATGTGACTCTTTCAGGGACCCATGTGACTGTACCATGTGACTCTCAGAGACCCATGTGACCTTTTCAGAAAGTCATGTGACTGTAGCATGTGACTCTTTCAGGGACCCATGTGACTGCACCATGTGACTCTTTCAGGGATGCATGTGACTGGACCATGTGACTCTCAGAGACCCATGTGACGTTTTCAGAAAGTCATGTGACTGCACAATGTGACCAGGGCCTACCTTCCAGCTGCCGGCTGCCAGGTTCTGCAGGGCTCCGGCTGCTCCCTCCAGCGTGTCCGGGTTGGAGCACTCGGAGAGGAGGATGAGGTAGGGTTTGACGATGGAGGGGTGCCACAGCATCTGGATTCCTTTGGGGGGGTCTGCAGACTCAGGGAGGGGCCCCACACCATCCCACTGGGGAGCAGAGGAGAGCCAAACTCAGAGCTAAAGATAAAGAATATGAATCTGTATGCCTCTGTTTTGGACAGGTATAAAAGGGACCCAATCATCCTCTCATTATGAATTTCCTCTTTAACTATGACTCATTGGCCTGTGTTCAATCAGCATTTGAAACAATTATTTTCTTTCTTATTTTAAGAAAGAAGGAAGTAGCGCTCATGTAAATACAACAATCAAAGTCGACGAGAAACTGTACAAATCTGTGCAGGTCACAGAGTGTTCTCAAGGTCTGTCATGTTCCCTGTTTCTGCCCAACAGCCCATCAGCACATCAGAACAACCAAGCTCTGCCACTGCAGCTGCTTGAACTCCAGACGTCCCACAATCCTCCTGTCCCCGCATCAGGGCGGGTACGCTGGAGAGCATTTGACGGAGCGACGGCTCAGCGTGATAGGACGGTCTGAGTTTCAGAGACGCCAGTTTCTGCCTCTGACACACAGAGCGGGGAGAACAGCAGACCGCTTCCACAGAGCTGTCTCTGAACACCCTCTCAACACGGTACGCTCAAAATCCTTCCCTTTCCATCTCCTGAAATATCCATGAAAGAAGATTTCACTCCTTCTCTCCCAGGGTAAATAAAAATGCATTTTTCATGAAAACACAACATTAATGACTCATTTGGTGTTGGCTGGATGGAAAATATAGGCCTGCTATTCACAGAGTATATAAAAAAACACCACAAGTACTTGCTTCTAACCATAAGAAATGGCCCAGTTCAGTCGTAAAGGAACAGAGAGCTTGCTGTTTTTTAAAGTTAAACTGCATGGTGCCTGCTCCTGCATGGGGACCAGCGAGATCACTGTCTCCATGTAATCTCAAACGTCTCTTCAGCAGCAATGGCACTGACGTGCCGTGCAATTTAGGCTAGCGGAGGCCGCTGCCGAATGATATCAGCCTACTGCCGAAAGAGTGGCTCCCAAAGTAAGACTGTTCCACCCTGATAACAGCAAAACCCCGCTTTCCACAGTCGGTACAATGCCTTTTATCTTCTCTTTGCTTATTTATGCATCAGTTTATTCTTGCAGGATGTGTGAATTTTGAGTCAATAATTTACTCTTGCATCTTCAGGAGAGGAAGATTACGGCGTGGGTAATCGAAGCCTCATTCCCCTGAAACAGCATATTATAACATCGGCCATTAAAGCTGCGCCCTTATGACGCCACAGGATTCTCCTGATTGGCTGATTCCTTCCCATGCACTTTACACTGCACTGCTAAGAAACAAAAAACAAACAAAAAAACTGAAAACCAGAAACAATAGCAGCGTCTGGGGTGTTTAATATTTTAGGTGTTGCACTTTGGCAGGAGATAAGTCGTTTTATTCTTTTCCCTTTTGGAAGCAGATTGAGGGATTGGGGAGCGGGGGGTGGGATGGAGGGAGGAGTGGGTTGTATGATTTCTCCACCAGTCTATTACGGTTGCTAAACGCCTTCCCCTCCCATACAGAAGTGTGGCGGCAGTCAGTGCCCAGGGGTTAGAGCTGATGAATGTTTTAGGAGGAGCGCTTTAGTAGCCTCTGACTCCAGACCCAGTTGTCGCCGCATAACGGCGCCTAATCGCCGTCACGCTCGTCTGGGTCGCTGAAACATTCCATCCCCTCCCCAAAATCTTCAGCGGGGCTCACCTGAGACTTCACCTGAGGTCCCTAAGGACGATTCTCTGAAGCAGTAAAACCAGCGATAAAAAACTGTCTTGTTTGTAACACGCAGTATTGCTTTGCACGGACATTTATGTCCAATTAAAACTTTTGCCATTTCCCTAACTCCACTTTTTTCCTGAGTTCTTTGCTGAGTTTTAGAGGGAGAGACTTTGATTGCTTTGCTTTGAGTCTCTGAATTTGAGATAACTTACGCCCCTGAGATTACTGAAAAGGCCCCAAGGCCTGCATTACTTCTTTTTCATGCTATGCACCCCCTTTTCCATAAGTTTTGAATAACCAATTAGGTTCATGCTGCAATGCTCAACACAACTGCTGGTGTTGATTTGGAGGGTGCAGACAAGTTTGCTCACACGCAGGTAGACTCATGCGCAGCTGCACAAATGAACGTGCAGGTGCCTTCCTGACCAGCAGGGGTCACTGGTTCGTGATGAAACCCCACTCATCCTGGGGGACACTACAACCACTCGCTGCCTGCTGGCCACAGCTGGTCCAGATTTGGTATCAAACCGTGGGGCTCGTCCTTGTCCTAGAACAGTGCGTACACCCAGCTGTCCTTCTGTTCTTACATCTTGTTTTTTCAGAGTGCAGCACCACAAGTTTTAATCTGCCTCGCCAGGGCCCTCTTTCTGTCTTACCACAGTTTAGTTCATTTGCATCAATTTGTCAAAAACTACAGAGTTCAATTTGAAGAGGAACATTAGATATCAGTCAGACACATTGTAATGTCTTCCCCACTCTGCCGCACCCTGTTCCGCCCCCCCCAGGGCCCCCACCTGATCCTGCGTCTTCTTCTTCTTCTTCTTCTTGCCCCAGCAGCCCGAGCTCTCTCCGTCCTTGGCCCCGGCATCCCCGCAGAGCAGCCCGTCCAGCTCGTCCGTCCCCATCTGCTGGCCCTGGGACGTCTCAGCGGCCAGGCGGTACGACAGGTTCCTCAGGATGCACACGCAGTTCTCTATGGTCTGCGGAGAGAGAGGGACATGACCTTTCACCTTTCACAAGACCGCATTAGTATCTGTCTGTCTGCAGGATGGACACTCAGTTTTCTATGGTCTCTAGAGAGAGAGCGAGAGAGCTGTGACCTTTCACCTTTCACAGGACTGCATTAGTCTCTATCTGTCTGCAGGATGGACATTCAGTTCTCTGTGGTCTGCAGAGGGATAGCAATGACCTTTCACCTTTCACAAGACTACATCTGTCTGTTCCCACCAAAGTGAAAGTATGTTCTTATTCAATTTTCAGAGCATAACTCTGTCTTAACAAATGTTTTAGTCTTGCAATTTTCTCGGAAGGTGAAAATATTAGCTTGTTTTAAGTTACCGTTTGCTTGACAGTTTCTTATTCAATCTTGAAATGAGTCATACTTTCTCACCCAATTGGCAATATTTTTGTGTTATTTAGCAAGAAAATGAATAGAAATAATCATATATACAGGGCATCCAGAAATTATTCACAGCGCTTCACTTTTCCCACATTTTGTTATGTTACAGCCTTATTCCAAAATGGAATAAATTCATTTTTTTCCTCAAAATTCTACACACAACACCCCATAATGACAACATGAAAGAAGTTTTTTTGAAATTTTTGCAAATTTATTAAAAATAAAAAACACGAAATCACATGTACATAAGTATTCACAGCCTTTGCCATGAAGCTCAAAATTGAGCTCAGGTGCATCCTGTTTCCACTGATCAACCTTAAGATGTTTCTACATCTTAATTGGAGTCCACCTGTGGAAAATTCAGTTGATTGGACATGATTTGGAAAGGCACACACCTGTCTATATAAGGTCCCACAGTTGACAGTGCATGTCGGAGCACAAACCAAGCATGAAGTCAAAGGAATCGTCTGTAGACCTCCGAGACAGGATTGTCTCGAGGCACAAATCTGGGGAAGGGTACAGAAAAATTTCTGCTGCTTTGAAGGTCCCAATGAGCACAGTGGCCTCCATCATCCGTAAATGGAAGAAGTTTGGAACCACCAGGACTCTTCCTAGAGATGGCCGCCCATCTAAACTGAGCACTTGGGGGAGAAGGGCCTTAGTCAGGGAGGTGACCAAGAACCCGATGGTCACTCTGTCAGAGCTCCAGCGTTCCTCTGTGGAGAGAGGAGAACCTTCCAGAAGGACAACCATCTGCAGCAATCCACCAATCAGGCCTGTATGGTAGAGTTGCCAGACGGAAGCCACTCCTTGGTAAAAGGCATATGGCAGCCCACCTGGAGTTTGCCAAAAGGCACCTGAAGGACTCTTAGACCATGAGAAACAAAATTCTCTGGTCTGATGAGACAAAGATTGAACTCTTTGGCGTGAATGCCAGGCGTAATGTTTGGAGGAAACCAGGCACCGCCGCTCATCACCTGGCCAATACCATCCCTACAGTGAAGCATGGGGGTGGCAGCATCATGCTGTGGGGATGTTTTTCAGCGGTAGGAACTGGGAGACTAGTCAGGATTGAGGGAAAGATGAATGCAGCAATGTACAAAGACATCCTGGATGAAAACCTGCTCCAAAGAGCTCTTGACCTCAGACTTGGGCGACGGTTCATCTTTCAGCAGGACAACGACCCTAAGCACACAGCCAAGATATCAAAGGAGTGGCTTCAGGAGAACTCTGTGAATGTCCTTGAGTGGCTCAGCCAGAGCCCAGACTTGAATCCGATTGAACATCTCTGGAGAGATCTGAAAATGGCTGTTAGCTGATGCTCCTCATCCAACCTGATGGAGCTTGAGAGGTGCTGCAAAGAGGAATGGGCGAAACTGCCCAAAGATAGGTGTGCCAAGCTTGTGGCATCATATTAAAAAAGACTTGAGGCTGTAATTGCTGCCAAAGGTGCATCAACAAAGTTTTGAGCAAATGTGTTTTGCTGTGAATACTTATGTTGAGACGGGTGCGTGGGGGTTGGACCCAAAATGCACGACTCAGAAACAATAGTTATATAAAGACCCCTCAGGGCTTTATTCGGGACGAATCCCAGGAGCGTAGTCAAAACAAGCAAAGTCCATACATGTAGATCCAGCCAAACAAATAGTAAACAAACAAAAAGCACGGTGCCGAGGGAAGAGGCAAACTCGTAGTCGGTAGACGTGCAGGGAGGTCCGGTAGCAGGAGAGCTGTCAGCGGGGCAGATGAACAGACGGACGGCAGGCAGAGGCGTAGTCGTGGGCGAAGCGGGAGTCGAAACCATGAAACAATCAGCGAAGTAAAAGTACAAAAACGGTAGGCGAGGACGTAGTCAAAAAACAAACGATGGTCACAAAACAGAAATCAATAATCAATGGTCGGTAAACAGGCTTGGATCGTAACGTGTAATCAATAGTAGTAAATGCTCAAGAGTTGATTGGTAAACAGAGGCAGACAATTTCGCTGTGAACAGTAGCGCGACTGGGCTATAAATGCGGGTGTAGACAGGTGTAGACAATTAGTTAGAGCGTAGCAAGGAAATGGAAAACAGGTGCGATGGATGACAAGTTTAACAAGGAGATTAGTAATCGTTAGTAATAAACCTATCCTGCCCTAGCATTAGTAAATTAGTAAATGACATGCACGAGAAACGTAAGGTAACATGAACACATGATTAGTTTGTTAGTTTCTACCCAATCCTGATCTAGCATTAGTAGTTTTAGTAAATAGACAATTGGAAACAATTAGGGAGTGAATGACAGAAAGAGAGAGAGAGAAAAGGCGGAACGCAAGGTTTGCGGAAAGACATGTAAAAGTGTATGCATAAACAACGACCAGTTAACGTAACAATAAACATAAATCAAAACATGACACAAAACGAAACTAAGACGATAACCACTCAACATAACAAGGTAATATAATCGTACGAATCATAACTAGACATGACAAGAAAATAAATCGTAACGAGACATAACTAAACATGACAAGAAAATAAATCGTAACGAAACATAACTAAACAACATGACGAACCTAGACTAACATAATACATGATAAGACACTACGTGACTAAGACGACATGAATAAACATAAAACATGGCGAGACAGACCTGAAACGTGACATATGTAACATGTGATTTCTTAGTTTTTTATTTTTAATAAATTTGCAAAAATTTCAAAAAAACTTCTTTCATGTTGTCATTATGGGGTGTTGTGTGTAGAATTCTGAGTACAAAAAATAATTTATTCCATTTTGGAATAAGGCTGTAACATAACAAAATGTGGGAAAAGTGAAGCGCTGTGAATACTTTCCGGATGCACTATATATATATATAGTACTGTGCAAAGGTTTTAGGCAGGTGTGAAAAAATGCTGTGAAATAAGAATGCTTTCAAAAATAGAAATGTTAAGTTTATTTTTTAGCAATTAACAAAATGCATGAACAGAAGATGTGAATGAACAGAAGAAAAATCTAAATCAAATCAATATTTGGTGTTTATAAAAGAAAAAATAAAATGGAATCAATTCTTCTAGGTATACTTGCAGTTTTTGAAGGAACTCGGTAGGTAGGTTGATCCAAACATCTTGGAGAACTAGCCACAGTTCTTCGGTGGATTTAGGAAGCCTCAAATGCTTCTATCTCTTCATGTAATCCCAGTGGGGACTCTGTGGGAGCCATACCATCACTTCCAGGACTCCTTGTTCTTCTTTACGCTGAAGATAGTTCTTAATGACATTGCCTGTATGTTTGGGGTCGTTGTCCTGCTGTAGAATACATTTGGGGCCAATCAGATGCCTCCCTGATGGTATTGCATGATGGATAAGTATCTGCCTGTACTTCTCAGCATTAAGGAGACCATTAATTCTGACCAAATCCCCAACTCAACATTTGCAGAAATGCAGCTCCAAACTTGCAAGGAACCTCCACCATGCTTCATTGTTGCCTGCAGACTTTCATTCTTGTACCGCTCTCCAGCCCTTTTGGCGAACAAACTGCCTTCTGCTACAGCCAAATATTTTGACTCATCAGTCCTGCTGCCATTTTTCTGAGTTTTTGTGCAGTTGCTTGGCCTTTTTGGCCGCAATTCTTCCATGAAGACCACTTCTGACTAGATTTCTCCGCACAGTAGATGGGTTTAGCTGGGTGTACCAATTCTGAGCTGATGGCATTGCTGGACATCTTCCGATTGTGAAGGGAAGTAAGCAGGATGTGTCTTTCATCTGCTGCACTAAGCTTCCTTGGCTGACCACTGCATCTACGGTCCTCAACGTTGCCCGTTTCTTTGTGCTTCTTCAACACAACTGGAAACCCCTTTCTGCCTTGAAATTTCTGCCTGGGAGAGACCTTGCTGATGCAATATAACTACCTTGTGCCTTATTGCTGTGCTCAGTCTTGCCATGGTGTATGACTTCAGACATTAAACTGTCTTCAGCAACCTCACCTTGGAAGCAGAGTTTGGCTGTTCCTCATCCAGTTTTAACCCTCCTATACAGCTGTTTCTGTTTCAGTTAATGATTGCGTTTCAACCTACATATTAAATTGATGACCATTAGCTCATGTTTGGTATAATTGGCTAATCACACACCTGACTATATGCCTACAAAATCTCTGACTTTGTCCAAGTGTACCAAGAAGAATTGATGCTGGTTTGAAGGCAAAGGGTGGTCACACCAAATATTGATTTGATTTAGATTTTTCTTCTGTTCTGTTCAACATTTTGTTAATTGATAAAAATAAACTATAAACATTTCAATTTCTGAAAGCATTCTTACTTTACAGCATTTTTTCACACCCGCCTAAAACTTTTGCACATTGCACATTGTATTTATATTTGTATTGAATAAATACGACTAAAATACTTATTTAGATTTACTTATTCTTTTTTGCACTGTGATTTTTAATATACATGGCTAAAAACTGAAAAAATTCAAATGATGTTGGAAATACCCAACTAGCCAATTAGCTAAATAGCTTCATTCACATAGCAGGTTATCAGCATACAGCATTTTCCCTGAGGTATGTTGCAGTGAGCCTGAGCTTTCAAATCTGCTTTCCAAAGAAAACTCAGAGCAGACAGTTTGAATACAGCCCTGAAAGAAATGAAAGTGAAGAAATGTGCCCTCCGGGCCATATATTATCCTCCTTCACTAAGAGCATTGTTCTGCTGGACAGAGGCCAGAGAGCAACCGGATAATCCGGGGAAACACCCAGGCATCAGGCAGATAAGGCAAGAATTAAGTCTTTTAAAGAGAGGTGGGGCTGTGTACAAAAGAGGCCACAGAGAGATTAGCTTTCTTAGAGGTTTCTTCTATCTATCTATCTATCTATCTATCTATCTATCTATCTATCTATCTATCTATCTATCCATCCATCCATCTATCTACCTGTATCTATCTATCTATCTATCTATCTATCTATCTATCTATCTATCTGTCACCATGAACCCTTTAGTGGCAGGGGATTGTGGGTAATATATGGTGGAGGTGCTTGCGCTGTGTACACAGGCTGCACAGCACACTCAAAAGCACTCTATTTCTTTGTTTTTATTTCTGTGTGAAGCTCAAGAACAGTTACAGAGTTGGACTAGTTTCAAGGCCCAAAGCCTTCTTTAAGGCCTGCTGAGACTCTATGTTTGAATAAGGACCTTGAAGCAGAGCTCTGAAGAAAGCAACACTCTTCATGCGATGAGAGCCTCTCTGTGTGCTGCAGAGGAACAGGACCTGGGTCTACACAGAGAAATGCTCAACATAGGGTTTGATTCCCACAAAGGCCACTGCCCAGGAGGGCCTCTGTCGGTACAGCATTGAAGTTGAATGGCTTAGGAATAACATGCAGCTGCAAAAATTAATAATGTGTAAAAACTAGCTATGAGCCATTGTACACATATTTGCTACAGCACCTAGTAAATACATAATGCAACAAAATGGCCGCCACTGCAGGTCAATACGCCTGTGTGCTAAGGTGTCTGCGCTTGAGTCAGGACTGGTCTGAGGTCCAGCAGGGCCTGCTTTACGGCAGGCAGACACGGAGACGGAGGAGGTGTCTCACCTTGCTGTCGATCTCGCTGCTCCCCAGCGCGGTCTGGATGACGTACAGCAGCGCGTCGGTGAGGCCCTCGCACTCCCGCATGCGCCTCCGCGCCTCCTCTCCTGCCGAGCTGACGTTCCTGTGACAGAGGAGGAGGCAGGGGGAGCAAAGGTCAGCGCAGCCGTCGTCTCCAGCCCACCGAGGTGGCACTCCTTTCAGCCGGCGCTGAACGTGGTGTCACCGCTCACCCCGTTCTGCCACCTGGAGCTCGCCCGGTTGTTTGCTCTGGGGGTTTGTGGTCATATCGGCCTTGAAAGTACTTTTGAAATAAAATAAAACATCTGCCAAGTACATAAAGAATGCTTATTTTCAAACTATTTGTATTTGGTATTTTGTATTCTCACAGCAAAGCTCTCGACCTGCGGAACTTTTAACGTTTACATTGACACAAGAACAGAAGAAGCGGTCAGGACAGCTTGGCATTGTGGGTACGGTGGGCTGCTGAGGTGGACTGGAACGTGCCGCATACAAAATCTAACTGTGATTTCTCTTCAGGAGAGACATGGCAGATCGATGGCAGAGCTCCATTTATTAGGAGTAATAGGTCCGTGCGGGGGGAGAAGCACTCACCTTGCTGATAGAAAGGTAATAAGTCTGCGCTCAGCCTGCTCTTTATTGCATTACCTTATGAATGGGAAACCCGGTTTGCACATATTGCGCTGCTTATGAAATGGGACACCAATATTCCTCAATGAAAAAAAAAATCTATTTCTTTTATTATTTTGTGATATTGTTTTTTCCCCCTTAAATTACTTTCTTTAAAAGATTTATAGAGTTCCGCGCGCGCTCAAGAATTCTGTGTCAGAAATGTTATTGATCACAACCGCTGAATTTCAAAGGCACTTCTTTTCACGGGACATATTGTTTGTAACACAATAGATGTCTTTTTTCTGTCTACTGAATGGCGGAATGTTCTTTTTGTTCTACAGACTTCGTGCCCTTTGAAGCTACAGTATATTGGTACAATTAATCTTGTGAAATTTCCGTCCTTTTAATAAGTATGCTTTGGTGCTCCTTAATCATATTTATAAATTTGTGAAGACAACAGTCCTGCTCCGACACGCACCATGCTCACTGCACTGTGCACGGCGGCAACTTATCAGAGTTCATCATCTGTCATCTGACCTCCGAGCAGAATACTGAGCAGGACCAGAATACATTAGCTAATTTAATTGCTCGGAAGACACCCTGATCCAGCAGCACACGCATAGGCTTAATTACCTATATTATTCATCTGCAGCTGGATATTTACCAAAGCAATTCAGTTTATACAGCAAATCAATAACGCCAATACTGATAGTACAAATAAGCAGTACTCATGTGTGGGGAAGTGGGCTATTAAAGCATAATCATACACATTTCAGCTCACACATTTCCCTCCCTCTCGCTCACGCCCTCTCTCCCTCCCTCCATCCCTCCCTCTCTATTAATGGCATTACAATGACATCATGAGATATAATATTTCCCTCGCACTGTGCGTTTGCCTTATCTTCACACTCTATTTCGGACTGATTTAATTTCAGAACACTCAGGATTGATAAAAACATTAGCTGGGAAGTGTTGGTTTGGAAGCTGATCCACTGTAGCTACACTATATCAGATATGTACCTTATATGATATCTAAATAATATATCTGCTGTGCGTTACTGCACCTGCCTTACAGTGGTTATGGCTCGCCCAGTTGGTCCTCGTTTTTAAATCACATAAATGTGTCTGGGCTGATAAACTTTTTTGTGTATTTCTTCATAGTTTATTATTTATTTATCTATCTATTTACCTATTTTTAGCAAGAAGGCATCTTTATTAGACCCATTCAACCATGTTCACTGGGTTTTACACCACAATTTACCAGGTTAAAACTAATGTTATGAAGGGGATGGCACTTTTACTTGACAGTGCTTTCCATAGCATGATACTCTGCCGTACCAATGCAAGTAGAGTGAAGCCAAACTGCGTTGTATCTACTCACTATGCCACTCTGGTATGATCACGTGTAACAGCACTGAGTTGCTTGGCATATATGGCATATATGTCATATACCTTAATGGTATTTTCTGAACCTCAGTCTAGTCTTGAAGGCTGTGGTAATAGGAAGTCCCGTGGTGCTAGCGTAGCAAGTGTGGATGATCTGTCAGACTATACCACTTCATGAATATTAACAAGGGGTGTCAACAAGAGTCATTTTAGCTTCAGCGCTGCCAGAGGCAGAACTGTCTGCATTTAGCAGAGCTGATTTACCAGTAAACACAATTGCCGGTCCTGTAGCACACGCAGGCGTCGAGGTGAACACACTCAGCTGTCAGTCATGACAGAGCTCAGCCCTCCAGGAGAGGGCCCCGCCCCCGCAGCGCTGCCTATGAGGGACCAGGGCCCTGACGCTGGTAACGGAGACGCGGTGTGCGATGGGGAGCCGGCGTCTGCCCCATTAATATTCAGCCCCGCTTCCTGTTCTACTAACGACCCGTGAAAGCCATTAATTATCATTCTGGGGCCTGAGAGTCCTGTTCAGCCTTCTCTCATAAAGAGTCTGGCATAAATCAGCACATTACCCCCCTCTCCTCTTCCTTTACCTTCCCTGCAAAGTTTCCTCTGTGCTGAGCTAAGAATAAAATAAAACCGTGAGCTTTTTCTGAAGACCTTCACAAATTGAACAGGGTACGTATAGAGAGCTCAAAGGGGTATTATGTAAAATCGGGGGAATTCATTTTAAATAGGCTTGAATCCATTATTTCCTCACTTTCTTGAATATAGCTTTATGAAAATGGCATACCTTTCAAAATACAATAATTACACCAAAAATAAGCGTGAAAATGGCACAATTAATGTACTGGGTGGTGCAAACAGCAGGGAAGGAATAAGGAACATGACTGCTGAGAGTGCTAAGTGTAACAGCTCTCAGATAGCCTCATAGCTCATAATGCATAGTGGATTGAGCTAGTCCAGGTTTAATTGGACATAGGGTTGGATAAGACCTAAGAAAAGCAGCTATAGATTAGAGCAGGGGTCGGCAACCCTGGTCCTGGAGAGCCGCAAGGTGTGTTGGTTTTTGTTTTCGCCTTAATACCAGCAACTGATTCATACCCAAGAAACCAGGTGAGGCGAGTTAACTGTGTAATCCACTGCTTTAATCGATCAGTTAAGTGCTGAGTAACGACAAAAGCCAGCACACCCTGCGGCTCTCCAGGACCAGGGTTGCCGACCCCTGGATTAGAGCGTCTTGCCATCTCTATTGAATGGCAAAAACAATAATCACATTGCATTAATGAGTTATCCCAGGCTTTGCCGATTGTCTAAAAACTAAATTTTGATGATAAAAAGTATTTTGTGTAGAGTGGTAGGAAGGAAAGCTTTTGACATGGCAGGACTTTTGACATTTTTCTGAAATTTCAAGGGATGCAGTCAAGGTTGAATCCTGAGCTGGATGGAAATTAAACAGAATTCAAATGAGAATATGCTATATTACCTTGAGAAATGTTTGAAAAAAAAGACTCTATTTTCTATTTTCATTCATTCTAAATGAATTTGATCCCATGAATTTACTTACTTTTCAAGTTATCTCTTGAACATAATTAAAATGGGATGCAGTCATGC
Organism: Conger conger; assembly: GCF_963514075.1. Lineage (NCBI taxonomy): Eukaryota > Metazoa > Chordata > Actinopteri > Anguilliformes > Congridae > Conger > Conger conger. Next base: position 38,415,728 of record NC_083768.1, on the reverse strand, counting down.
ATGTCTCAAGGTTTTTTTCTCTGTAGCCTATTAGATCAGCTTTCTTCTTCTAACTTTTTCTCCGATAGGGGTTTAAGCCGGAGTTTCTCTGAGGTCAGCCTGGGAGACAGGAACCAATGGGAGACTCGCTGACTCACAGCCTGACTGTACCATGGCAGTAATGTCATTAATTATGCTCATTTCCACACCAGTGCATTTCCTCAAGTCCTGTATGAGTAATGTGACAAACAAAACACCAAGGGATTCACTCCAGACAAGCGGGCCTTTCCTTAACACCCTGCAGCGGTACCTCCCAAAGAATTTCAGCCGATTTGGTCTGGTGATCTTCCCTCAGGAGAAAAGAAAGTTTGACACCAATCTTGTGTGCTACAGTTTTTTGGATGTACCCCCTACCTCTGGGAATCCCTGGTTGTGGCTCTAGCGAGGTACTGTTTTATTACAGTGAAGCACAAATTCGGTCTACATTTGGCTGGGACTGGGATCTTAAAAATACAATGGAAAGTGGGTACTTAATCTTTGTGTTTTTGTGGTCACTGAATTCATCAGAATGTTTTGGTGAAGATGAAAAACAACTATTACTGTGTTTAATTGTTCTGTATCTGCACTGTTCTCTAGACCGATAGATACAGTACTATTGTCAAACTGAGAGGTTATTCTTCAGTTCACACCCATGCCATGACTCCACACACATGGATTCATGCTTCACCAAGCTTCCGACTACCGGAGAGTGTACTGACTCACACCGGGCCAGAATTTGGTTACATTTATGGTAAAATTAATAAATAATTATGGATCATAGCAAAACATTTTTTGCAGCGCATGAACCGACCCCAGTGCACCTGGGGGGCAGTTTCACTGAACACATTCCTGTACAGATGTGAGCAGCACTCCCCCACATTCCTCCCCCCAGAGCAGTACCCCCAGAACTACCTCACCCCTCTGATCCAACCCAACACCCCCCGCCCCTCAGGGACGTGTTAAACTCCGCTGCCTCATCAGTCATCTCTGCCAAACACACGTCACCAGGGTGTGGGGAAAGGGGCTCACAACTCTGCTACATACTGTGTACGATTATGGAAAGTGTACACAGCAACCGTTAAAGAGCCGACTGAGGGAAGTCGCAGAAGACACAAACATGGGAATGCATATGCTTGAGTGCGCACTCGATCTGTTCTTCGGCGAGCACTTTAACTTGGGCTTATTTTCCGGTGCTTTTAAACTACCATCCAGAAACATTACTGAATTACTTTAAAGCCTGAAAGAGGAAATGCGTGTTCAGTTCTCATTAAAATGAAACTACTGATTGTTTTACATTAAACAGCCTTCTGAGGTTCCCTCTAGCAAGTTGTACTGGGCCATTTTGTTCGCATAATTGGTGCTAAAGTACCGTGGTCACAGTTTGGGTATTTGGATGTTCGGTATTGTGAGTGAATACGAGGGGATATTTTTCTCCATTGGGGCCTTAAACGATTATTAAACGTGAATAATTTTCTTCCAGGCAGCGCACCTGCACTGTCCACACGTACGGTACGCAGGGAGGGAGTGGGGGGGAGGGGGGTTGTGTGGAAGAGAGAGCAGGGAGGGGGTGGAGTCAGAACTCCAGAAACAACGCTTCAGTGATTCTCAATGAGTTATTGAGCGCGCTCCGAGCGCTGGGGATCAGCGAACAGCACACGCAGCCGTTCCTGAGCTGAATCGGTGATATGCCACATCAAAACCACTACAGAAACACCAGGCCCGTCTCCATGGCAGGCATCGCAGGACCGGGAGAGTATCCTTGTTAAAAACAGGTCTAAGAGTTTAAAGGAATTTCCACTCTGCCAAAAGTGTCACTGCTCTCGCTAAAATCCCCACAGCACAGGAAGGGCTTTGGCAATGCGCACACACACGGCAACATGAATGCCACGGCTGCCTCTCTGCTGCGCTTTCGCTAAAATTTGCTACAATGCACTAGCGAAGGCATAACATAAACACACCGTGTTCCCAACACCAAGTTAGCTCACTATGTTCCGAACAGCGCAACTTTCATGGCAAATAAATAAAAAATTACTTCCAGATCGGCTTAGTTTTTTGTGTGTTTGTGAAGTATAATTCCTATCGTTTTCATAAACACTTGGTATGAGTCACATACACAATCCATTTCAGCATACAGTGACATGGTAATGTGGATCCGCTGTAACATTGTGGTGGAGAAGCTGTTGCTAACCAGAGACTACGAATTGAGCAGGCTTATACAGCTCAGCCAGCATAACAGAGTGAATAGGTGTTCAGACCATCGTGAGCTAACACGGTCTTCTGAACACAGGAACATTGTCTTGTTATATGTCATTTTCTCTATAAATATTGGTCCAATAATCACAAACCACATTCCTCAAGAGAAGAACTACCATTGAACGGACATCAAATTCTGGTGGAAGTTCTGTTCTGTTACTAGAGCAGTACACTAGTAAGGGGCGGGGCACCAGCTTAAAGGCCGGAGCAAACGATTACAGTTGTGGTAGAGAAGTGGTGGGTAGGCCAACACAGCCAGAGAGAAGAGAGGAGCAGTGCATTACAGGGTGGACGGGGCCATGGGGTAGGGGCGGGGCAAGTGCAGAGAGACAGTAAAACAGACAGGACGGAGAGAGCGTGTGGGTCAAAAAGCAGAGATGGAGAAAAGATCCAGAGAAAGGAAGAGAAAAGATGAATAAAGGCAGTTTCTTACAGTAAGAAGAAGGGAAGCGAGTGACAGAGAGAGACTGATAGAGTGATAGAGAGAGAGTGTGTGATAGAGAGAGAGTTAAAGAGTGACAGAGAGGCTGGTAGAGTGATAGTGTGTGTGATAGAGATATAGTGATAGAGATAGAAATAGAGATAGAGTGACAGAGATAGAAGTAGAGAGAGAATGATAGAGACAGAGAGAGTGATAGAGACAGAAATAGAAATAGAGAGTGGTAGAGGCAGAAAGTGATAGAGATAGAAAGAGAGAGAGAGTGGTAGGGCTCACCTCAGGCACCCCGTGGCGTTGCGCAGGACCTGGGAGGAGTGCAGGTGCAGTTTCCGGTCCTCCCGGTGGGGCGAGGCCTCCCAGCCGGAGTGGGGGATGATCACGGTGTTGGTCAGCACCGCCAGGGCGTCCTGGATGATGGGCATCTTCAGGGCATCACAGGAGGACAGGTTCCACAGCACGCCTGCAGGGGGAGCCAGAGAGGACCATGCTAAAGTGTGGAAAGACTGGCCGGGTACACTTTAATTTACATTACATTAGTTATTTAACTAACGCTTTTATCCAAAGCAACATACGGTTGATTAGACCGGAAAGGGGCCAATTCCCCTGGAACAATGTGGGGTTAAGGGCCAGCTCAAAAACAGGTTATTTGGGTTGTCTCCATAGAGGAACCCTTTTTAGTTCTTTATGGAACCCTCTATCCCAGACAAAGAGCCATTTTTCCCAACAAAGAACCCAACAAAGAATCACAGGGTTCCTTTTGGAACCATTCTTTCGAGTGTGTAGAGGAGCGGTTTGGGAAATGGGATTGCGAAAAAAAGCTGCAGGCTTGAGTCTTGGCTGAAACACTGTCGTTATTGAGAAAAGTGCTTAATCTAAATTACATTACAGCATGTTACAGCAAACATGCATGTGTAAGACATGTTTGCTAATTATGATGTATTCACACAGTTGATGTGCAAATCATAATACAACATTGATCGCCCATGGCATGAAAATATCTTGAGTCACAAAAGAGCAGACTGTCTGCGGTAAAGCCTTTTCAGGAAATAAACTAATAACGCTTTTACAGCTAACGTGTCTGGGAGGTGCAATTGATTAAACCAGTCACAATTAATTAAAAAAACATGCCAGAAATGGCATAGCTTTAATTGCCTTCCTAGACATGATGTCTCAACAATCCCATAACCTTAGGCATTGAATACTTCTGTAAAATTCCTCATAATGTAAATGACATCAATAAATGAAAAGTAATAGCATCTTAATAAGGAGTGAGCGTCAGTTTGACAAATTATCTGAAGGGAAAGATGAGTATTTAAAAAAAGAATCCATGATATCTTTTTCAGGGAGCATTTGGGATACATTCCAGATTAGCATCTGTAGCACAGTTTGGAACATCAAGCTGTCTGCCAGGCAAACACGGCAGATGTCAGCGAGGGCAGGCATGATTGGCCGAGATACTGTGAGAAAAACGATTGGCCGGGGGATCCAGATAACAAGTAATAGCTTTGAGCCACGGAAGAGCCGCAGGAATGTAGCAGGGCTCGTAGCATTAGCTCACAGTGCAAACACAATTCCGCGGGACATGGTTAGAGACTCAGAAGCAAACTGCCACATCTTCCAAATGTCAACCAGTAGCCACCAGTGCAAGTCTCCCCCCAACCCTCAGTTTCACTGCACGGACACAACTCTCTTTGCAGGGCACACTTATGGAGATGCCTTATGGTCACACTGCAACACTCATAGCAATCTCTGCCGTTGATTTGGGAGGGTTGAAGACAGGCACGTTCTCTGAAGCTTACGATGCCACCACGGGTTCTGCCAGCCACAGCCGGCACAGGCAAAGTTGCGAGTGCAAAATCGATTTAAACTAAAAATGTAAAAGAAATGAAGGAACATTTTTGCTATGTCTAAGCGGACAGAAACACTGTCAAAATAAATGACTCAGCGTATTCATCTATTTCTTAAATCAGTTATGAATCTTGAGTCCATGCGAGAGAGAGAGAGAGAGAGAGAGAGAGAGAGAGAGAGAGATTACATAGACAAGAGAATGCAGGAATCGAAAAGCCTGCACTGCAGAATATTGTAGCAGTGTTAGAAATGAAATCTAATTTCTCCTGGAGTGGCCTACTTTATTGAAACAAAACACCATGTCGGGCTTCATAGGAAGACATAAGTGCACCTTCCTGGGAGAGATGGAGATTTGGTATAATTTATTTCTGCAAGAGGAAGCAGTTTTCCTGATTACCTGAAATCACTGTTCTCCAGTGCCCTGGGTATTAATGCAGATCTAAAGCCCTGATCTCCCAAATTGCATATGATAGTTATATAACAAGATCTATATCGCTTTGACATGAAATTCCACCTCACTATTCATAACAATGCTAACATCATATTATACACTCAGTGAGCAGTTCATTGTGTATTTATTAGTCTTATTTTTTTGAGGGACAGGACCTCACAGGACAACAAAACACTGAGTGAGTACAGAGGAGACGTGGTCTCTCCTGAATGTTTGATAGAGTTGATTTCCCTGCTGGAAAATCCAGCTATGCCAGCTTGAAAATTGAACTTGTCAAGCTGGTCATAAGCTGGTCTACTGTAGCTGGGCATGAGCTGGTCAACCAGCATGGCAAAGCTGGTCTAGATGGGTTTGAGCTGGTCAACCTGCTAGTGCTGGTAGCTTTGCTCATTAGCTCTGAACCACATATTTTTCCTCTTCTTGCTACCACCTCAATGGCGTGTGCAAGGGGTTACCAATGCATTCCTGCCTAACCCATCCTCCGTCAATCTCTCATCAGGCGGGCCTAGGGCCAGGTCCTCGACAGCTTGTCTGAGGTTCTTACAAAACATAGCTTGAGCTGGTATAACCATGTCAAGCTGGGAGTTGGTGTGAAATGGCCAACCAGCTAAACCTTGTCAAGCTGGGATCTGGTGTGAACTGGTCACACTAAGAGACATAGAGAATACCAAGCAGCACCTGTGAGGGGCAAACTCTGTGCATGAGTGTAATGTTCAAGCCTCATGCAATTAAAACAGTGAGAATGTTTCTGTCTCTGGCAGATACTCCAGCATGTCAACAGCACTGTAAAAACCTTCATGCAGCATCGCCTTGTTTCTCAGACCTGCCATTTTGTCATCAGACTAGCTCAGAACCAAGGGGACAGGCAGACAGAATCCAGCCAGCGTTCCACAGAAATCGCATGCATTTCAGTAACAGTAAACCAGCATGCAGTGCATCAGACTTCTGGATGGGGAGTGATTGACAGCAGCATATTTCCATGGGGGGAGGGGGAGCAACGGATAAGGCCTTGCAGCACTCCCAGAGGACCTGAGGACCCGTGCCACCCCAATGCACTCTGGGACGACAGACATTACAGTCCAATGGACATACAGATGTGCTATGAGATACTGGGACTGAGTCCAGAGTGCCATCTGATTTAAAGAAATGCTGTGATGACTACATGCCTTGTATAAATATAAAATAATGAATAGAAATAAAACACTTTAATGTCAGAGGCAACCAGGGATCTAAAGAGAAAGTCACGAGCTTCATCTTGTTTACAGCAAAATGTCACATGAATTTGCTTCTGAAGGACACTGCAGTGAAAATGTGTTCTGTGCTATGGCAGAAATTGATTTAATTTTCTTAAGTTTCGTTTAGCTAACAGTATGTGCAGTATGTGAAAAATTAAGTATAGATTCAAATGACTACAAATGATGAGGTATAGTTGTGGGCCGAGCATTGCTGAATTAAATATACATTTGATTTGTGATTTGTGTTATTAAAGAAGAATGATATACAGCATTTGTGATGGATTGCTTATTACTGAAGCAATGCTGAGACAGGCAGTCTTGTTCATAGAACAGTATGCAATAATAACATCAATGTACAGACCATCCCTTAAGCTTGAACACTGCTGCACCCGAACAATTGCTCATTGTAGTTCATTTGCAATTTAATCAACTTAAATTGTTTCACAGTTGAATGTGTGATTTTGCTCAAAATCATCTGTAGGCAGGAAGAAACCCTGACACTGCCCAGCAGTGGTGAAAAAGTATATGTGGCAAAAAAGTCAGTAAACCATGTCTTGAAGGCCTGGACAGAGGTGAGGACCCTCCATTTTGGGCTAGGACACATGGGTCACAGAGGCCAGGGGAGGGCAAGTCCATTCTTGGAGGGCTATAGTTGAGCAACACCGGTTCAGTCGTAGGTTAGAGTTAAACCACAGCAAAATGTTCCACATCGACACTCAAAAAGAGTTACCAACTGCAATATACAAGCTTGTCAATAACTTTGTCTAACATGTCAGCTCACAGATAAGACTTGGCCAACTATATAAGAACAAAACTTTACATGAAATCCACAGACTGGCCCTCCGTGCCCACTCTGATGCCCTCTGTGCCCACTCCTGAGGGGCAGGTCATATTTATAACATCAACTTAAAATAGTTATTGTCCATGAGGCAGGGTTACAAATTATTATCACATTATTTCCATTTTTTTTTTTACAATTCAAAACTAAGAATAAGAAACTAAGAATAATACCAGACCAGACATGGCATTTCAGAGAAGAGAACACACACTATTCAGCAATATTAGGCAATGGTCCAGGGAAAGTGTTCAGTTGAACAGAGGTCTCTGGTTCGCTGTTGGTTATCACTGCCAAGGCACTCCGGACTCATTATAATTCTGAATTAATACAAACGCATGGTTTCTAAGACAGTAAGCAAGTCTGTGTTTGTCAGTAGGTCATTGGTGTAATTCAGATATTGTAAGTAAGGCATAACTGTTAAAACTCTATCCATCTGTTGACTGTATGCTACCACCTGTGGGAAGAATATCCTCTCTGGAGAGTAAATAGCATCTATCTCCAACCTAAAACTTTCTCTGACTGAAACTGCCCGGCTAGATTGTCTTTGCTTACTTCCTTCTGTAAAACTCTATTTATTTCACTTCTGCTCTCAGTGCTGCTCATCTTAATCTCCCCAACAGGTTCGGTTTACAGACTCACGCAGCCGTCTACCTTCTAGCTTGTATCTTCATTCCGCACACGATTTGCTGGCGAGCGATCAGAGTACAAAGCTGTTTCCCCCCAGCACCGGCGTCTGGCTCACCTGGGTGGCCGTGCGGCTGGTGTGCGGCTGGTGTGCGACCGCATTACAAGAAGGCATTAGCATCTCGCGCCCGCTATCTAATCTGCATCCTGTCCTGGCTTCCTGCGGTCCGCCGCGCGGCGCGGCTCTCGCTCCGGAGATGAAGGAGGTTAATTGCTTGGGTCTGACGCGCGGGACGGGTGCGTCTGTGCGAGCGCGTTCGCACGACGAGGTGGAGTGTTAGGTGGCCCGCCGGGGCGGACCCAAATGAACTCTGCGGGGGCAGCAGGGGAGCTGGTTCGGGGGCCGTTTAGAGGTTTTTTCGAGGTGACAGCGGGAACGAGAGGCCCTGGCTAACCCTGTAAACACAAGTGCTGACTTCATAAGGCTTCATTCTCAGCGGGAATATCCACCCGGGGGTCGAGGGTAATAAACAAGCGTGTGAGTAGGAGTGTGTTGTTGAAACCCTGGCCTTCTGTGAAATAATGGGCTCAAAAGGCACCGCTATTCTCAATTCAATTCTCAAATACAAACCCAGAGAACCTTAGCAGTGGGACACACATTAGCATGAATGTGCCTGCTTTGCACAGGATTCATGACTTTGTGAGTGTACCTGTGTGTGTGTGTGTGCATGTGCATGTGCATGTGTCTAGTACTCAACACCTTTCCGTTATTACACGATGGGACTGCACACAAAAATGACCCAAATTTTTCCACAAACTCTCATTGATGTTTTCACACTTTAGCTCCAAACACATACTATACTTACTTATGCTAAATAATGACTGCAAGAGACAGCAGTCATTGCTTATCAGTGAACACCACAGGCACTCCTGAAGCAGGAGAATAGCAGACTAGTTATCAGAGCTCTATGCATTACTCTTGAAATGCTCAGCCCATTTAAAATCATTTCAGTTTTTAATAATTGAAAAGAAATAGCAGTGAAAGTGAAGCTGGCAGCCAGCTGGACTTCCAACAGAGTTAGAAAGCTGCTAGCAAGCCTCGTTCCTCTCTGCCCACTGTCCTTCTGGATCCCTGCAGGCTGGTACCAGCACAGGTCTCACAGGCTAATGCTCCCTCTGGGTAATCTTAGCACAGCCACAACGACTCAGCGAGGCTGAACTGGCAGCATAACTTTCATAATACACGCGACTGATAAGTGTAAAGACAAGCTTTCCCTGTCTCCTGTCTCCAGGTATTTCTTTTTTTTGCATGTATATACTTCAAATACAGTGTGCACATGACAAAATAGAAATTGGATTTAAGAATATATGCATGAAAACTCAAAACTGCAGCAAGTGATGAGAAATAGATGAAAGTATTTACTTTGTACTGTTTTTCAGCATAATCCAACGTCTCAGAAGATATTCCTCTGACATTCTGGGGATTCTGGGGTTGGATATTTCTTTGAAGCTGAAACTTTCTGACAAAACTCTCACTAAAGTATCTGACTCGCTAAGATGCACTCACAATGTCAGATCACAGTGAATGTGACATACAGACTGATACCAGTGCTCATTTACGCAATGAAAGGCATTTACTTTTGAAAAAGCTATGGTGACACTCACCCAAAACAATTCAGTTTCTAAATCAGGTAACAAACAACTGTGGAAAATAAGCTTAAGTTATATTTCCATGCCATAGACATAACCAACCACCTATGACAAGACTGCCGCTTCTATTGAACAAAAGTGAGCCACCATTTTGTTTAATTCCATTGCAGTTATTTAGCTGATTATTTAATCCAAAGCAAGTAACATTTGATTAGACTAAGCAGGGGCCAATTCCCTCTGGAGCAATGTGGGGTTAAGGGTCTTGCTCAAGGGCCTAGCAACTGCACTGATCTTATTGTGCCTAAACTGGGGTTGGCTTGAACCACCAACCTTCCAAGTCTGTGCCAAGCACCTAAGCTATAAGCTGCCCCAGAGCAGTTTAACCAGAAGTTGGTACTATGCATGCTGCGATAGGAAGCTGTAAAAACCCCGAAGCGCTTCATTGGGAAGGTGTGACCTATGGAAATAGTGTTTCCTCTAAAGCATCTTGTCATGAGTGGAAGAGAGGAATATTTGACATGAGAGCTCTCACTTGCAGAGTAGGTGCAGAACTCAATGACAAAACCCACACAGATCTTGTCAAAGAAAGAAAGAACAAACAACTTCCCTGTCTGGAAAAATCCTCGATTAGTTCAGAAGAGTGCACAAAATTGCTTGTCTCCAGCCAATAACAAAGGAAAAATAATAGTTGTTTTAAATAGAACTGCTAAACATGCTTTGGTTCTCTGGTACTTTTAATCAATTACTGTATATTTCAACCGATTTAAACTACAAGGCACTTCCCTTGCCTGTCAGCAAGTACAAAATTAAATCCAGTACTACTTAATAGCTTCTGCATTACTGGTTAGTTCTGAAAGCTGTAACCGAAGACCAACAAGGTATCATAGCAACTGGCTCTGTGAATGTTGGAAATGTTCGACTGCCTGGAAATGTTTGGGGGCTTGCATCGCTGAGCAAAACAAATGAGTTCAGTACACTCGCCCTGCCAACAAGACAATCAACACAGCCTGTGCTAAAGCAGGTGTTTCTGCCAGACATCTATGTTTGGCTCTGCAGACGAACGCAGAATTCTCTCCTGAAAAGTACAACGCAGAAGAGGCAGGAGGCATTAACCATGCTGGCTCATCACAGCGCTACGTTATTTGCGTGCTTGCTGGAAAGCTCTCGCCCGGCGCGATGCGTGTGGCTGCAGTGGTCAGGTCAGTCACACAGTACAGCTCAAATGCTACGATGCCACTCCCCAGTCTGCTAACTGAACCAGCAATCTTCTGGTCTGCCATTATTGTTAAATCACATTATCAAAAATAAAAATAGCCCTACAAAACAGTACGCTAAACCGCACAATCGCAATAATAAGCATTATTAAGCTTTAATAAAATAGTATTGTGAGAAAATACTAATAATTTGTAAATAGTCAGGGCCTAACATAACAAATATGTGTAATTTAATACAAGCAAAAGCAAAACCTAGAAATGTGCCATACTGCACACACTGTAGCACAGCTACTAAGGTTAATTACATGTAATTACAGGTGACATTCAAGCATACAACACACATTGTAACAATGTCATAGCTACCAAATATTAATTACACATAATTACAGACTGAATCCAAGCATAGAGCACACACTGTAGTAATACCCCAGCTATTAAATGTTAATTACATGTAATAAGCTCTACCTGTGAGGAGTTCACGGATCTCCACGTCGGTGGTTTTCCGGAGCAGACGCACCAGGGCGGGGATCCCACCGCAGTTCTTCAGGGCGATCTTGTTGTCGTCGTTGGCCTTGCCGTACACCAGGTTCCTCAGGGCCCCGCAGGCACTGCGGTGAACCTCCGCCATGCGGTGATCCAGCAGATCCACCAGCAGCTGGATCCCTCCCTGCCTCCGGATCTGTTGCACACACACACGCACAGACATGCACAGACACGCACATACACAAACACACACGCACGCACACACACACAAAGGGGAGAGGGGAACAAAGGGTCAGTCCACGTGTGAAATATATTCTGTTTATTACCGTGAACACAGCAGTTTGGAGGAGAGTATTCCTGAATTTCGGGAGGATTCTGTAGACCTGAGATACCAGTAAGTGTTCCAAATTGTGTGCGAGAATAAACATTAGCACTATTTAAAAAACTTGTACCAAGAGCAGAAACATTAATGAAATAATGTGCTGTATTTTTGTCTTGAACCACATCCCTGTTGGTTCTGTGCTTTATTTCTGAATTTAATGAATGAACAATAAACAGGCATCACCAGTAAAGAGAATAATAGATCAACACAGCAAAATCTGTGTGAAATTACCTCTGACAGCATATTTAATCGACATGAATTAACACCAGACAAGTTATTTTTTGGATGAAAGAACAAACTATGCACAGTTTGAGAATCTTCTGTTACAATATGTTTCTCAGCATACACTAGCCTAAACCCCCACAGAGCAATCAACCAAGCAAGGGACAACAGTGGCAAGAAACAGCTACCTGGCCGGAAAATAGGTAGAAAGCTTAAGTGGGCACAAACCTAAGAGGAAGCCCATCCCCCTCCGGCTAGCTCGGGGTGTGGGCTGTGATAACTAGATTCAAAAAGTGCGATACAACATGTTAAAAAGAAAGATTAATGTTAGAGGCCTGTGAAAAGGGCTGATGAGGTCGCCGTTTGCCAGCAGAAGAGCAGGGAAACAAGCGCATCACCTGCTTCTGCTGCAGAGGTGTCCACTCCCTCTCACCCTCACAGAGAGAAAGGCTATAAAACTGTCAGAACAATTTGCTGTCCCCGCGATAAACACACGCGCAGTTCTGACAGCCGGCCCGGCTGCAGCTTTGTCAGGTCTTTTTGTTGTCTCGTGTTTGAACTGCCACCCCTCCCCCGTCTGCAAACCAGAGCAGAGGGGAAGTCAGTGGCTCGGCGACTGCTGTTCAGAGAGGCGATTCGCACGCAGGCTAAACAAACACACTCCGTCCCCTCTCAGAGCACGATGCCCGCACATCAATGTGGGCTAACACATAAAGGCAAATGTTTTCTATAAAAAAATAGTGTCAATCAGGACATGTCCTGATAGATATGTCAGTCAAAGAGCAGAAGGCATGACCACAGATATTATAGATGAAGCAGATGGTTACCTCAAAATTATTGACACTGAAACATTCAGGAACACAACCATGTATAATACAAAACCATGTATAATCCACAGCCATGTATAATATATAACCATGTATAATACACAACGGAAATTTAGAAGCACCAAGAACTCCCATTAACAAGCTCCTGTGTAACAGAAAGAGGCAGGATAGAAGAAACACAAGAGTTGACCACCAAGTTTGTCTATAGGATCTGTGGGACCACTCACACTGGACTGCAATCACAGTGTTCAGACAAGGTGTTCTGCTGGTAGAATGGTCACACACACATACACAAAACCCCTATCTGAACATAACGTGTACACACACAATGCCTGGAGCTTAATCTTTCAAAACATGGTGCATCACAGAGAGGAGAGTGACTGATTAAAAATAAAAGATTCTTTATGTATGAAACATGGCGGAGGTTAAGTTCTGACATTACCTCCGCTGCACGGCAGAGTATCGCTTGTGTTATGTTAAGATGGAGGACACTGAGGCTTGAGCGAGAGATGTGAATATCACGCAAACGCATCAGACAATTTCAAGAGCTCAGGAGACACGGTGAGCAATGCATACTGCAGTCTCGGCTTCGCAGCATTTCAAAAAATAAAATAAGAAAAAAAAAAAGCAATTAACTCTTTAAATGTCACTGAGCTGTAATCTAGCTCGCATCGCCAGTCACGCCCCAGAGGAACTGCTGCAGATTCAATTTGGGTAGAATTCATCTCTTCCCTAAACAGCGCTGGGTGGACTCTGCAGTGCTGCTGGCAGTCTAGACGTGGCGTAAGCTCTGTCTGGCTCGCTGGGTCACAGTCACTCCTGTTTCTGAGGTGGGCGACCGAGAACCCTGTGCTGGGTAAACCCTGGACCGGACCCCAGTGAGGAACAGAGCAATAACCCACAAAACCATTACAGTGCTGAGTAAACCCTGGACCGGACCCCAGTGTGGAACAGAGCAATAACCCACAATACCATTACAGTGCTGAGTAAACCCTGGACCGGACCCCAGTGTGGAACAGAGCAATAACCCACAAAACCATTACAGTGCTGAGTAAACCCTGGACCGGACCCCAGTGTGGAACAGAGCAATAACCCACAATATCCTCATATTGCTGAGTAAGGATCGATGTACAGGGCTTCATGCCTATTATAAGGGTGGCAAACCGTGTTTGCAGAGAATGGTGCGAAAAACAAAAATCTCTGTTCATGAGAGCGGTCAGAGGAGAAGGGTCAAACTGGTCAAAGCTGACAGGAAGGTGACAGTAAAGCAAATAACCACGCATTACAACAATGGTATGCAGAAGAATATCTCTGAACACGCAACGTGTCAAACCTCTAAGTGGACAGGCTACAGCAACAGAAGACTTAATAAGTCTAAAAAAACAAGATACTCATAGATACTAAATAAAGTGCTAGCAGAGTATATATATATATATATATATATATATATATATATATATATATATATATATATATATATATATATATATTGTAGCAACGTATCCAGCATTTCATGAAAGTCTTGGATTTGGAGATGTACTAGGAAAGAGGGTGAGGGTTGTCTTTTGGCGGTAAGTGTATGTGACACTCACTGGGTTAGTGAGTGAAAAGCCACTCACCACTCAGAGCTCATCTGATGGAGTTTGCTTGGGGGGAAACGACAGAGAAAGGTAATAAAAGCCTAGACGATGTCTAATGGTTGCTTTTCAGTTTCTTTAGAGGGAGTGGATGATGACTTTAAACTGGAATTTGCACATATTTTCATGGGAAAATAATTAATAGATATCCCGGACTAAGCTATGAATTCTCTATCACACATGTGCTGCATCATTCCAAATGGAATTTCTGTCCATATTCCAATTTGATTGTGACACTTTGTGAAGATTAATCAGCTCACAGCCTGGTTGAGCGTGATGATTTCTGAGGCTCCAGACAGCTCTTCCCGTGAGATTTGACATGGAGTGAATCATAGGTTTACAGTCTAATTCTGTCAGAGTAAAATATGGGCGGAAAAACAAAATGTGACAAGAAAGTAATATCACGTTGATGTAAAGATGATTATCATACTACGGTTAAGGAATAGAACCTGTGTGTGAGTATCAGAGAAGGTGTATGGATGTAGGTGTCTGTGTGCTTTTGTAAATGCGTTTTATCTTTAAAGCCATGCACAAGCACAAAACACAAGTCATATACTGGTATTTATGATGGCTGAATTCACAGAACCATGTTCTCTGCTGTTCTATATTTTGAATCTCAAGAAGGGAAAAAGAAAGCCAGCCTGGTAGGCTATATTAGGAAAACAGTATTTTTAAACTAGAGTAACTCTTATTACGTGCGGACGGATAGACTACGAGCCATAGAGGAAACGGTGCTGTCAGCGATGTGTTTCACATCAATAGGCCACATAACGAATAGCTGCTGCTTCCACTGGAGCCAATGGGGATCCTACTACATTAAATTAAATATATTCAGATTTATTAATACACAACATTTGCTCTCTTTTTTCTTTTTTTAACTGTCTTGCTGTTTGAGCACATTTTGTCTACCACTCACTGTGGTCTAGATTTGAGAATCAACATTTTGTTCCTGAGATTTTCCGATATCTAATTGCATTCTTTGGCCAGTTCTGAACCGGCTGTACCAACAAAGAAGGTTCATCCAGAGAACTCATTCCCAGACAGTCAGACAAGAACAATCTGACTGACCAACCCCCCCACCCACCATGTCTGAGGCTACACCCAAACATGCTGGTAATACTAGGTCTCTTGTTCGTGGTTCAGTGTGTTAGCTGGCTTAGCCACGAAACAGTGCTTCTTAAACATCCTCTTATGCGGCAGCGCATTCATAGCAGCTGAATACGCCAGCTTCAAACAGCCCTGGCACAGCCAGGCCACAGGGAGCCCAATGTCTACGGATGAGTCATCCTGCTGCTGGTGGCTCCCCATGGCTTGCTGAAGCACTTTTATGCATCATCAAACCTGCTTTAGTCAATAAAGGTGCAAGTCTGTTTTTTGGACATATTTGATTAATTCAATCTCAAGAATTACAATCAACACAAGTTACACTACCTCTTCAATTAAACCAATTTTTTAAAATATATCTTTATCTTCATTGCATTTTTAATTTGACTTTGCATTGTTGTCCTGGTTTTTCTAACCTCTCTCTTCAAACAGAAGGTAAATTAGAAAACATAACGGCTATTAAATATGTGAGAAATGCTAATTGAACATGTACCTACAATGGCTATAAACAAACTTTTAATTGACTTCTCCTGGGTGCCATTTTTTGTTTAAATGCTTCTTACAAGGCGAAGGTGCCGTCTGTTCTGTCTGTTCCTGAAGGGCCCTCAGAAAATGGCCGCAGAGCACATGTTTATATTTGTTTTTATGAAACAGCACACCAATTACGTTGGTGTGAAAAGATGCAATGGAACAGGTGCAAACAACTGACACAACCCAAATACCAATACTTAATCTATGCTTCCATTTTTACTCCCAAGTCTGAATTTCTAATCCTCCTTTTACTACAAATCAAAATGTCTGTAATCCTAAAACCCACCGAAAGGTCAGGTCCTAATTAATACAGTGATAGAATATGCAGTCCATGCTCTGACTTTGTTGGACCTGTCAAAACATGAAATGCTTGACAGCAATTCTGTCCAGATCAGGTTACACTACACATAACTAATTTACAGCAACTCACTGTAATACACATGCATTTCATGCATCTCAATATAATATATAAAAACTGTATAAACACAAAATGGCTAAACACAAAAGCTGAAACTAGCATTCCTCCAATAATAAACAATAAGAGCGATAAGAGAATATGGAGGACAGCTGTTTCAGATCATACTCCTCCATCCCCAGTGCTAATATTCTGCCGTGTTCTTTTCATTGGGTTATGTTTAAATGCCAGATACTGTTGCCTCTTACTCTTGGCTCAATTTCCCGTTTTTTTATCTCCAAATTTGATCTTTTTATATTAATATTCTGGGCCTTATCAAACAGTATAAGCCCTCGGGAGGAAAACGTTATTGGTTTGGTGTTCCTCCAACTTTTTTCTCATTAATTCCAGCTGTACAATTAGACGATAATTGCAAATACTCAGAGAAAGCAAATTTATATTCAATGATTACTCCAGAGAAAATGGCACTTAGAAAACACTGTAACACATTCCCATGAAATCATTTTTTATGTTATTGTTTTCTTTCAATCATGAAATACAATCTTTCATCTTCAGATAATATCCAACAAAAAGACATGTGCATGCTTAGATATAATGTTGTATCTTAAAAACTAGTAACTAGAAAGTTCCAGCAACAAACAAAACCAACTATATCTAGTGAATATTAAAAATCCTCCAGCTGTTACAATGCTACTTTGTAATTGCAGGTGTGCTGGTACAAATAAATTAATAGGATTTAACTGTTACAGAACCATACTCCATCCATCCATCCATTTTCACCCGCTTATCTGGAGTCGGGTCACGGTGGCAGTAGGCTAAGCTGGATTCCAGGCGTCCCTCTCCCCAGCAACGCATTCCAGCTCCTCCTGGGGGATCCCGAGGCATTCCCAGGCCAGGAGAGATATATAATCTCTCCAGCGGGTTCTGGGTCTACCTTGGGGTCTCCGCCCAGTTGGACGAGCCCGGAAAACCTCCAAAGGGAGGCGCCCGGGAGGCATCCTGATCAGATGCCCGAACCACCTCAATTGGCTCCTTTCGACGTGAAGGAGCAGCGGCTCTACTCCAAGCTCCCTCCGGATGTCGGAGCTCCTCACCCTATCTCTAAGGCTGAGCCCAGCCACCCTACGGAGGAAGCTCATTTCGGCCGCTTGTATACGCGATCTCGTTCTTTCGGTCACTACCCAAAGCTTGTGACCATAGATGAGGGTTGGGAAGTAGATCGACCGGTAAATCGAGAGCTTTGCCTTCCGACTCAGCTCCCTCTTCCCCACGACGGTCCAGTGCAATGCCCACATTACTGCTGACGCTGCACTGATCTCACGCTCCCTTCTACCCTCACTTGTGAACAAGACCCCGAGATACTTGAACTCCTTCACTTGGGGCAATGACTCGTTCCCAACCCGGAGGGAGCAATCCACCGTTTTCCGGCAGAGAACCATGGCCTCGGACTGAGGTCACCGAACCGGACACTCTCCTCACCTTGGCTGTGCCTTGAGATCCTGTCCATGAATATCACAAACAGGACCAGTGACAAGGGGCAACCTTGACCGGTGACAAGAGTCCAACACCCACTGGAAACATGCTTGACTTTGCGCCGAGGATGCGGACATTTCTCTCATTTGCTCTCATTTGGTTATACAGGGACCGGATGGCTCATAACAACGGCCCCGGTACCCCATACTCCCGCAGTACCCCCCCACAGGGTACCCGGGGGACACGGTCGAAAGGCTTCTCCAAGTTCACAAAGCACATGTGGACTGGATGGGCAAACTCCCATGACCCTGCCAGCAACCCCGCCAAGGTAAAGAGCTGGTCCACTGTTCCACGACCAGGACGGAAACCACATTGCTCCTCCTGAATCCAAGGTTCGACCATCGGTTGGAGCCTCCTTTCCAGCACCCTAGAGTAAGCTTTCCCAGGGAGGCTGAGGAGTGTGATACCCCGATAATTGGAGCACACCCACTCCGCAACTCCCACATGTCCACCCACTCGGACAGCATGTCCCCAGCCTCCCCCGAGATGCGTGGGAGTTGAAGACCTCGCGGACAGGCGCCTCCGCCAGACATTCCCAGTTCACCCTCACTACACGTTTGGGTTTACCGGGTCTGTCCGGCAGCCTCCCTGGCCACTTGATCCAACTCAGTTGACAGCTCTGCTCCTCTCTTCACCCGAGTGTCCAAGACATATGACCACAGGTCTGATGATACGACCACAAAGTCGGTCATCGATCTTTGGCCAAAGGTGCTCTGGTACAAAGTACACTTATGAGCTACCCTATGCTCAAACATGGTGTTTGTTATCGACAATCCATGACCAGCACAGAAGTCCAATAACAAGACACCGCTCGGGTTAAGATCAGGCAGGCCATTCCTCCCAATCACCCCCTTCCAGGTTTCTCCGTCATTGCCCACGTAAGCGTTGAAGTCGCCCAGCAGAACTATGCACTATGAACTATGAACTATATCCTTTCCAGGATGCTGCCCAGTGACTCCAAGAAGGCCGGATACTCTGAACTGCCGTTTGGTGCATAAGCACAAACGACAGTCAGAGCTTTACCCCCAGCGACACATAGTCGCAGAGAGGCGACCCTCTCGTTCCCTGGGTGGAGCTCTATCACAGTAGCACTCAGCCGGTGGCTTGCGAGTATCCCCACGCCTGAGCGTGAGCACCCGACTCCGATGCCGACCCCTGCAGGTGGTGAGCCCACAGGGCGGCGACCCCACGTTACCAATTCGGCCTGTGCCCGGCCGGGCCTGGCTACCAGACCCTCGCCGACGAGCTCCCCTCCCGGGTCTGGCTCCAGAAGGGGGCCCTGGTTTCCCTTTTCCGGGCGAGGTATCTTTGCACTTGTGAGGCCGTGTCATGGAGTCTTTGAATCGCTCTTAGTCTGGCCCCTCCCCCGGGACCAATTCGCCTTGGGAGACCCTACTGGGGGCTAACGCTAGTGCCCCCAACAACATGGCCCCGAGGATCACAGGGACACAAAACCCCTCCATCACGTTAAGGTGGCGATTCCTTGGAGAGAACCATCCTAACCAACCATTATGTGTTGTATCAGTGCTTTTGATGTGAACCAATCATAGTGCTTTCGAACTGAAAGTAAATACATGATTAATCTATGGAAGCCAACTGACAGCATGGTTTACAGTTACTGTAGCTTTGATCATTTCAGAGCTTAACAGGCCAGGCAATTTTTCTATATGTGAACCATCTTTTAGATCCAACATTTTAATTATCCATGTTTGGAAAGCCCAAAGATAAACCTAATTAGTTCTGGCCCACCTAGTTATAGGCAGGCCCAACTATATTTCAGACTACATTCCTACATCAAAGCATTGCGATTCCAGGTTTCTAACAGTCTCCAGCATTTTTTACTCTGTAAACTGAGCTCACCACATTACAAAAACACATTTCAGTGTAGCTGGTGCGGGCATAACGCAGGCACCCAATCACCTTACACTGGGAAGCAACCCAATAACGTGTCACCACGAGGGGCTGGTGGATTCAGTACCGCTTCACAGGGTGCTCCACAGACTGTGTTACCCCTGAAGGATGAGCACCCAGAATCCCTCTCTATCGCCTCTACTGCCCCCCCCCCCCAGAGGATCAGGCACCCAGAATCCCTCTCTATCGCCTCTACTGCCCACCCCCAGAGGATCAGGCACCCAGAATCCCTCTCTATCGCCTCTACTGCCCACCCCCAGAGGATCAGGCACCCAGAATCCCTCTCTATCGCCTCTACTGCCCACCCCCAGAGGATCAGGCACCCAGAATCCCTCTCTATCGCCTCTACTGCCCACCTCTCGAGGATCAGGCACCCACAAACCCTCTATTGCCCACATTATGGCCGTGTGGCAGAGCTGTCTTTACCTCAGACTTGATCTTGTTGTCTCCGAAGCACAGGTGCTGCAGGTAGGCCGCCGCGTTGGACTGGACCGAGGGGAACTGGTGCTGGAGCATCTGGATCACCTCTGGCAGCTCCGGGTCCCGCCATCCAAACTCCCTGCACAGACACAGACAGGGAGAGGGCCCGTTCAACCTAACCCCAAAAACACTCTATACATACAGCAATGTATAGAACATCACCAAAGTTAATTTTTTGTTTTATTCCTATTGAATTCCAGACACACAGATGTCAAGTAAGAAACAAACGGGAAAAAAAGCTAACATATTTCCAAAAAACTGTCACATTCCTATGCCAAAAACTACATTCAACCAAAAGAATGAGAGTTTGAGAGCTGCCACTTCAAAGAAAGGAGAATGTTGAGTTTAGAAAGGAAATGAAAGAAGACCTATTGAAATGTGTTAGTCGAAGCTGAAGAGCATTGAGTTGGTTAGACTGGGCGCAGGCCAAGGTGCCAAGCGCTTGTTTGGCATGTGCTTTCATCGTTCTGGAACAGTCTAAAACTGGAAGGGGCTACACAGACTGGACTGGTCTATTTCAGTCCCACAATTCTTTCTCCTCACAGATGACAGGGTGCAATTTTAAACAGCGTTTGAAAATTGCAACACAAAATATGAAATATGAAATATGCACCCCCCCACACCCTTTTCCATTCTTGCATATACCATTAGTGGGAAATGAGTTTATTATTATTATTAGGAACTTAAGAGTGAGTGTGTTTGTGCAAGCTGAGAAATAACATGGGCATATGGATTTCAAGGAGGCCTTGCCACGCGTATTGTTAAGTATCAAAGCTATCCACAATTTCATCATTCTTCTTTGGAGTCATTTACTTTTGCAGAAGCCTTGAAGACAGGTACTCATATGGGGAACTGAATGTTGCATCAAAAGACTCCTCCTGCATGGTGATTGAACTGTGGGGTTAAATTATTAAACCCAGAAGAGTGTCTGGTTAGATGCACACTGCCAACTATTGCACATCCATTGGTCTGTTAATTGTTCATACTGCATCACACTACACTCATTTAGCAGAATTATGGTCTGTATAAGGCCAGAGCGCAAAAGTGCATCCTCTTGAATTATCCAAGCTACAGGTATACAGAATGACTAAGAATACTCTCTGACCAATGAAAAATAGTTATAAAGCACTGATGTTCTGTGGAAACATAGTACCATGACAATATGTCAAATACATGCAAATATTTTAAAAAATGTTAACACATTAAAAATTTCCTTTTTCTAAGTGATAATGTCACATGGGTGACAATGTGCCATAAAGGTTTTGGAACTGTGGCTTTGTAACTCTGAGGCTGTAGCTTTGATTGCCAGGTGGAGTTGTGGAATTGCACCCTTGGGCGAGGTACTGAACCTGAATTGCTTTGGTAACTATCCAGCAATAAAAATGGGCCGTACATAAAATAATGTAAGCGCTGTAAGTCACTCTGGATAAAAGTGTCTCCTGAATGCCTAAAATGTAAATGCATTTGATAGTTGATCTTTAAACTGTATGTTTCCAGCATAAAATGGTCATTTTCTTGTGAACGTTAAGTGACAGGTGTAAGATATGGTGCCTCAGGACTAGGTTCCCTAAAATCACATCAGAAAATCTTAATCTTAATCTGAACGATAATTCAAATGGTATTTTTTACTGATAGTGTTAGTGAAGACTCAAAGAAATCATGCCATCTCACTTCTCCAGCTACAATCTTAGCTAAATCCTCGTTCCTGTGAGCTTAATTTTGTGATTTACATGTATATTTATCAGTGCAGGTGATATGTGAGATAATGAAGTGAATTATGCTTATGAATACAAATTTGCTCAAATGAACACCCTGTTGATATATAAAACCATATACAGTGAGACTGCATAGTGATTTAGTTCTGATCCTAATGGCAGAGGTAGCATGACCATATATGCAAATCAGCACAATGTTTCCATGGAGATTATGCAGTTCTCTGGGGTTGTGCAAGTCACAAGGCTTTCCATCCAGATCGGATCAACAAGGCCAATTCAAACAGAACTGCACGTCTATGGCAATGGAGGTCCTGTTTTATTAATTTTACTTCCAGATGTGTTCTTTGTCAATTAGCACATAATTCATTACCTAGTATATCATTTAAACTATACCTTGGTTCACCTAATGCTAAACATGCATTTAATGCCATACCTCTGCTGAAACTGAAACTATATTTCTGATACCTTACACAACATTTGTAAGGGAGCAGGGGCGGGAGACCAAGAGCGACCGGGAAGGGATCACAAAGTTACCAACGATAAGTTGGATAACCACTAAAATAGGTGAGGAAAATAACAGAAAACGGGAGAGACTCCCTGGCGAACTACCCACTGAAACAAAACCGTGAAAGTGCAAACTAACACAAAATCTCTAAAGAAGTGGGCGAGTTTTGTGAGCAACGAACGGAAAAAGGGAACCAAACTCCCCGGCGATACGCCAAGCGAAAATCTGACCTGACCTCTAATTGTGAGGAAAAACAAAACAAGATATTGCCGGCAGTCTCGAACGGGCTAAACCGTAAGCACCAAACTCTGCCACTTGCTCCTCAACACAGAGACGGAACCAAAAACAAAACTAGGGAACTAACCGACCCAAAGGGAAACAAAATAGGTCCCTAAACTTCTCTATTTCTAATTTCTAACTGAATGCTTTTCAGGACTAAAAGCAATTCAGTCTTCAAACAACTCTCTCTCTACCTCTACCTCTATCTCTATCTCTATCTCTACCTCTACCTCTACCTCTTTCTCTTCCTCACCCTCTCCCTCACCCTCTCCCTCTCCCTCTCCCGCTCCCGCTCCCTCTCCCTCTCCCTCTCCCTCTCCCTCTCCCTCTCCCTCTACACCGGCTCTGTGCACGTGTCAAACTGAAACACCAAAGCTCAGAGCAGTGCCAGGAAGAGACTTAAATAGCATTCCAAGCAGCTGACTGCAATCGGCCATGATTACACCCGCATTCCACATGCGGGAGGTAATTTTTCCTGCTGAACTAAGCCGGCAAGCCCTCTAGAGGTCTAGAGCGGTAAATCCTGGAATTTCCAGAAGTAGACAGTGAAAACCATGACAACATTCTATTTCTCTCTTGCACCTACTATGGCAAAACTTTATGTTATAACTTTAGGTCATTACCTTCATGACTCAGCAATCTTGTTTAATGCTTTTATTCTTATTATTATTTTTGTGGAAAAGAGCATCTGCTATCTCCCTTATGTGTACATGTAGTTTTTGTTTTGCTTTTGCTTGGATGAAAAACTACATGTATTTGATACAGAGACCTATCACAGTCAGGACCTGAACATATGTTCCTTTAGTAACAACGTGCTCCAAGCATATGTGGTCTCCTTGCTTTTAATACAGATGTAACTGACAACTTTCAACCCCTGGCACCAGCTAACTTTTATTGAATTCTCTAGAGGATTTAATATATTACAGTTACTATTCCAAAGGAAACATAAAACACAAAACAAGGTTCAATAATCCACTATTCAATAAACTTTATGCAAACAGGAAATACTGTGACACAAAAGTTATATGTGACAAGTATTTCCTGACTCCTGAATAGCCTTTTAAGTTGTGACTGATCCTTTCTCACACACATGTGAAGACCCCCTACTGCTCATGCTAATCCCTGTGTTATGTATCTCCAGGATGTGGAAATACGCTCAGTGAGCACTTTATTAGGGAGACTTGTACAGCAGCTTGTTAATGCAAATATGAGGCACCAACTAAATGCATAAAAGTGTGCAGACATTGTCAAAAGGTTCCGCTGTTTTTTAGACCAAATGTCAGAATAGGGAAGAAATGTAATTTAAGTGACTTCCACTGTGGAATGATTGTTGGTGCCAGACAGGGTTGTTTGAGTATCTCAGAAACGGCTGATCCTGGGATTTTCATGCTCAACTCTCTTGCAGAGAATGGTGCGAAAAACCAAAAACCAGTGAGCAGCAGTTCTGCAGGCAGAAACGCGTCGTTAATGAGAGGTCAGGGAAGAGAGGCCGGACTGGTCAGAGCTGACAGGAAGGTCACAGTAACCACACATTACAACAGTGGTATGCAGAAGAGCATCTCTGAACACACAACGCATCAAACCTCAAAGTGGATAGGCTACAGCAGCAGAAAGCCAATAAGTACAGTCTAATAAATACCTAATAAAGTGCTCAGTGAGTGTAAGTGAGGCTTTGCAGCAGTGTGTCGAAATCGTTACACAACCCAACCCATTCAGTTGCACTGGACTGTTCATCAGCCATGCAAATTTGGCAACCACAGTCATCTGGCAACCCTGGCGTACTGAGAGTGACAGCTCCACACAGGAAGATGCTGATTGGAGAGATGCGCAGCGGATAATGAGAGTGGACAAGCCCCATCGGGAGAGCTGATTGGACGTGCCACCTCGTAATTTATCATCATCCTATTTATAGCACATGCCAGCTGAATCCTGAATCGTGTGCCATTAGTTTCGGTATATATGTAGCCATTCTGTCAAGAGGCAAAAGACCTTATTAGCATCCATTACGCTATCTCTCCTGTCTGTTATGCATTCCAACTCATACACTGAAATTGTACAGAAGGGGGAAAAACAGAAGAAAAAGAAAGCTGTGAGAAGTGAGAGTTTATCAAAAGAAAATTTTGGTTTTTGAAGTCTACCAGCTTCCCCAATGATGGGAAAATTAACCCAAATGAACCCAAAAAACGGGCAGAGCTAATCAGCAGCCAACATATTTAGTTTGATTGTGCAACGTCCCATTTCAGAACACAAAATATTCTCACAATGTTACTGGAAAATTTTGTCAGTGTTATTTGCACTTGGCACTATGTGGTAGCATCGTGAGAAAGTTTCGTGTTAGCAGGAATGAAGCCTCACCCTCTCCCATCACAACATCAACATCATACCAAACTAAAATCCCACTCCTTTCTGTCTGAAGAACTAAAATATTTTTCGGAAATCTCAGCTCAGAAACAGGCAGCAGGTTCTCAGCTGTATGTCTGTAGCCTTTTGCATTTTAAAATTCTAATACCGCTCTGGAAGACTTCTTAATCTCCCACTGGTCCCCCCGGCCCTCTCGCCCACTCAAACAGCCGAACCTGCCTGGCGTGGGCGTGGCCCCACGGTGAACTGTGCAGCTCCAGGTGACGGCCACGCATAAATCACTCTCCAGAAATAATTTCTGAGGACTTTTCGATCGATAACGGCATTAATAAAACAGCAGAGCAGCCCGTCTGTCCTTGTTCTCACTGCGGTGATCTACAGTACATTCTGGCCTGGAATCCTGATCGAGCCTCCCGCCCTACAGGGTGGTGCATGCCTTTTAGCACTGCCAACTCCGGGTAGGTAGGACTTCAGTAGGCAGGGTACTACCTGCTTCCTTGGCTGGAACTGAATTTGTCCATAACTTTGACTAATAATTACAGTAAAAGGAATAGCTATTTTTTTCTTCTTCATGAAACATTGGCTGGGATTCAGTTTTTTTTGTCCATAACTTTGCAAGAGCAAGAGCTCCTCTTCAAGTTCAGCAATCACTAAACCTAACATGCCACACCGAGTTTGCAAAGAAGAAGTGTAATGTTTGCATTTACTAATAAACATACTGTAAGTAAACACTGTAAGGCTAATGTTGATTCAATCCCCTCATTGTGAAAGAGTGCACCTGTACCAGCCATGGAAACACAGGCCCCTGATGCACAAATCTTCTTCTCTAATTTATGGGGCCATTTTGGAGTGAGGCCAGATGACCCTGGGATCAGGTTAAAGGCCTACGATTTACTCTACAACTTCTACTTGCGTTACCCGAAAACAGATTCTGTTCTTTTCAGTGTCAGATCAGATTTTTTGACTACATTGGTCTTGTTATTCATTACATGTAAGACCATGTCTATTTTAGCATTAAAACAGCAGTGTACTAGCAAATATACCTACGCTTTTGAAAAAATGACTGGCTTACTTACAATCAACCTATTTATAAAAACTGACACTTTTGTATGCCTGGAAGGTTTGTTAGTCATTTGCTGGTTTACATTTTTGATTAAGTACTTACAGACTTTTAAGAGGTACTTGTCTCATAATCTTAATGGGAATGTGTCCTACAATATTTACGCCTCTATGAGTTTTATCAGGGCTCAGAAAACGCACGCTTTCTATGCAGAGGGAATGTAGTTTGTCTCAACAGTACTTACAAACCACAACAGGAAGAAGGAAGCCATTACTGTTGTTCTCACACCACCATGGAACTCATTAGTCTATCAGCTGTGACCTTTAACATGGCTGCACAAATTGTACAAAAAACTGTCTGCCGCTTGGTCGCTGTGTGGGCCACCTGGAGAACCACTGACAAAAAGGTGAATATGGCAACAGCAAATCTATGCTATGCTTTCATTATCACCTCTATGAGGACAACAGAAAAACATTGTGGACCCCAGAAAGTGTTAAGTTCAGCTAGTTAGACTGAATCTTTTTTCAAAAAATGTTCTGCTTCTCCTTAGCCAAATACATTCATGGACATAGAAGCCTAATATTAAGCATCCCTCAAACAGCTACTGTGCTGTTTGCCACCCATACCTGTTGATCCTCTTTTTGTGGCCATTTGATTGCAAAGATACAGCTATGTCTTTGTTCTCTAGTTTGTCTATCTTCCTCTCTTTCTCTCTACCCTCCCTAGCATCCTTACATGCCAAGAAAGAAAGTCCTTACGTGACTTATGGATGCTGGTAAATCTGCCATCCTGAAGGCCTTTTTAGCGCTTCGAAACAGACATGGCAATGAAAGCTGATCATGTTTTCATAATCATATCACTTAATTACAGGCTTAATTTAAGGGGTCTCCCAGTTATATAAAGGTCAACATGGGTTACTTTCCCACCAGGAAAGTAACCCATCAGGTAATAATCACATCTGGGTTTGAGTTAATGAATGCATAAGTAAATAAACTAGAGCCTGCATTGATTTTTCTGGTGTTCTGAGGCCAGCGGAAGAAAGGGAAAACAGAGGGTTTGGATTCTGTGTGCAGCTGCAGTGGGCGTATGGGGAGACGGCAAAATTCCCCTTAATTATCTGAAGGAACAGACAAAGCTTGACTAACAGTGTTGGGCATATGTTGCTGTAAATTCACATATGAACACAGAACACAACGCTCTTCACGATGAATCATCAAGAATACAGGTTCAATCAGAACGGCAAATTTACATACGTATGTATGCATGCCAAGGCACATACTGTAATGTATATATTCAGCAATTACAGAAGCGCAGGGCACAAGCACTGAATTTCAGCAATGTGGAATGGTTTCAGCATAAAAATTAACACCTCTCCTATCAACCCCATCCATCTGCTATAACTCTTCAAGGTAATCATGAAATCCTATTGATTGTCATGGTGAAGGTACACCACCAAACAGTCAGGACAGCATGTTGTAATCAGAATGATGATCATGGTGAACTAATCTTCTGCTGAGATGTTTCCTGGTCAGTAATTATATCAATCTGGTTTAAGCTTTTTATTTATTATAGGCATAAGTGTTGAATATAATACAATAGCACCTTTAACATTAGTTTCACAGGGGTTCATGCTAGACATCAGAAGATGGGGATATGATATAATATTCTCAAAATTACATTTGAATCAAAGCAAAATAAGCTGTGTATGTATGAATTTAGAAGTTGAAATATGTGACAAATTTGACATACAGTGTGACTTGCAAATTCTTCTCAAAATTTGACCACATAATCAATATAACTCCTTTACAGGCTGTCTGCTGCTTCTCACTGAAAGGCAATTGGAAACCCAGGACTGCAGTATATTACCTGGCCCATAGATGAACTGAAGAATCTGAACAGCTTTCTTGAAATAAACTATGAAAGATTAAATTAATAATGAGCCAATGTAAAGTAAAGGCCTGATTGTCAAGGAGAGCCAGACAGTGTTCTTGGGCACATCATTTCAGAACCTTAAGTGGCAGCCAGCCATCTCAGACATGCAGAACAGTGATCAGCCAGCATTCTAATGAGGCCGCTTCTGAGAAGGCCATTGGAGCTGGGGACATGTGATGTCACAATGCCGGATGACACGCGTCAGAAGCCCTGCTGACAGTTCCAGAACATTCCAGAAAAATTACAAATAAACTACATTAGTATAGATTTCTGGCTGTCCCTTGAACATGCTTCTATTTACATAATGCCTCAAGGAACATTGTAGGAACAATGCAATGCACCCCTCGATCCTGCACTGACCACTTCATTGAAAATAAAGCTGTGAAGGAAGAATCTCTGTAAAAATTTGTCATAAAAAGGCAAGGACAGATCACATTGCAGCAGGGCTGACTATAACTGTAGGCCATGCTATGAATGCTAATTCATGCTCATTATTTTTTTTTAAGTGTGTGAAACACAAGAACATCTGTCTATTTGCATAGACCTGGATCAAGGCACTGGGAGACTCATCACAGAGTTTATTTTGAATAATGTATTCAATATTTTATTTATTAATGTTTTGGACACAAATTTTCTCCCAAATTTAAAATGTGAAAGTCTAGAGCTGATAATGTGCCACCTACACTTTAGCGGATATATGTACCCTCCTTAGATGTAATCTCCTGCATAGTCAATCACTATTTCCCAAATCACAGACCAAACAGTACCACAGGAGAGCTGTCACAGGCCAGTCTCTCAATGATGACAACTAGTAACCTGTGGGGACACTGGTCTGGAGATATTGTGAACCAGGTCAGGCACCTGTGTTCTTTGTGTGAATCAGGCGCTTATGCACTTATGCTTCTCATACACTCTGCACAAACACCTTTACTGACCGAGTCAGACATGTTTTCTTTTTCACAGCTTAGCAAACTCCCCTTAACCAGATCCTGGGATACAGAATGCAGTATGTTACAGACCATCCCATTATTCAGTGGTAACGCCTCTCCGGGAATTAAAACTCGCGACCTCTGGCCTACATTCCCATTTCCCCAGTCACCACACCGCAGGCTTGCGAGAAAGGTCAGTCCCACAGTTCCACGCAACGCAGTCCCCATGGGCACAGTCAGTCCAATCTCAGCGTGACAGTGCGTTTCCCGCGAGCGGGCCTAAGAGCGGGAGACGTTTCGGCAAAAACCGGCAATTCAATCAGCGGCAGACAGCGCAAATGGCACTTTATCTTCTTAATTAAGTGGACACAAACAGCGTGGCAGGCAGCGGACACACTGCTCCCTGAATTAAGGCTAAGATTCTTATTTACGGGCTGACACCACAGCCCCGAACGGGAAGCCTGTCAGGGGCATCAATCGATAGCAGAGCCACGGAGTGGCAGGACGGAGTAGATTAATCACGCGGAGCCCGCTTCTCCTGGAACCCCGCCTCGCAGAAAACCTCCATCTCCAGGAAAAGAGGCACGTCACGGGAGAGATGGGCACATTCAGCCTGCCACGTAAGGGGCTGGTGCAAATGCATTATAGTAGTTGGTGCAAAACCTTACATTTTCAGAAATGACATTCGAAAGCCCATCACTCAACAAAACCTGGATGCTAAATTATTCTAAAAGAAAAAAATATATATTGGGTCTGTCCAAAACGAAACAAAATGAAGAAATTCGTTTTTTCAAAATACACAAAGATATTAACAGCATTACTCATCCTCTCTCAAAATATCTGACAAAAGAGCAAAACAAAACAGTGCTGGGAGGCTCACACAGTTAAGGCACCATTCTACTTCTAGTACCTGGATGGGACCATGGCGGAGGAATCTCCACTTCACCAGCGCACACTGTGGCTGGCTGCCCCTCAGGGTGACAGAGAACTCATCTCTACACCAGTCCCACAAGCCGACATGAGAAACGGAGGAGAGTGCATGCTTGTCTGCACCCTTCTAAAATGATAGCAACAGTTCCAGCAATGAGCGCATATACATATAGCACTTTCCTAATTGGGGAGCAAAAAGACTGAAAGTGCATTAAAAACACAAATGGGACAATTACTAAGAAAAGAATATTCAAATTGTAAAGAAAAGTACAATTCCATCCATTATGGACCAGAAGGGGGGACTAGAATTATTTTTCACTGTCCCATTAGGGACTCACTCACACCACTTAGGCTGAAAACAATCACAGTCCCCCTGGTGCCATGTAAACAGATCCAGTCACCCTAATTCCCTGTCTGATCAAACACTACAATGTTATCCTGCAATTTATCTGTAAGGACGAATGGGTCTGCAATCACTTTTTGAAATTTCTACTTTTTTTTTTTGGTGCAATCTGCAAATATCTTTTATGCTTGTGTACCCCATCCTTGTCTAATTTCATCAGGTGATCCTGCAGACAGGACGTTAGCGTCTCCATGGGCAACGGGCCGTTGCGTGAGTTGGCTCTAAACGGCGTACAGACACCGTTGGCTCAGACAGCTCTGTGAGACAGCCAGACTAATAAACAGGCCTTGAAGGCACACCCTGCTGTGTGTGTGGCAGACAGCTCTATCTGGGCTGACTCGCCGGGCCTGTGTTCTACAGGTTATCCGTTCCTACAGGGGGAGTCTGCTGGGGAAACTCAGGCTCGCTGGCTCATTTGCTGCTGCCAAACCTGGGAAATCAACCTGCGCCCTGTTTGGATTTAAAGCCCAGTTCCTTAACCACACACCAAACACCCCTGGCTCAGAGTTGAGTGTCCTCAGATCTCTGTGTTTCAGTACACCTGACTGCAGTGTAGGACATTTTGGCTCAACTCCTGGGTGACTGGCAGACAGGGACCACAATGTCAACCTTAGAGCTCCTTCCAATCGCTTATTGTATCCGTACTCCTCTCCTCGGTCCTCGCCTGACCTGAAAATCGATGGCAGTTCGGCATCTTTAAGGACATTCAAACTCGTTAAAGCGAGGAGACTCCCAGAGGGGACTTCAGTGAGGGTACAGGAGTGCAGCATTTGTGTAAGCCTTCTTTTGGAACGCATGACGTATAAATGATCCTGCTACGGATCCACTACTCCACATCTGCAGTCTGTAACTAGCATTGCTTTGAACTGGCACTTGGCTGAGCAAGGGCATTCCATTTGCCAAATAAATTCTGCCTGGAGTCTATCATCCTCATGTCTCATCCTTGCATCTCCTCCTGTGTGCAGCACTGTGGTGCTACCCAAAAGAGTTCTGGCTGATTCCTTTTCTTCTGTTTTAGAAAAGGCGCACAGTAATTGGAGGTTCACGGGCACGACACAGGATTCATTCCAATTTCTCATTTTCCCTCCTTGCACCTCTTCCTGGAATCCGTTCCTCACTCTTTAGCTCCACTCAATGGAGAACAAGTGAAAAAGGTGCAAGGAGTGAGAATAAGCGATTGGACTGAAA
Organism: Conger conger; assembly: GCF_963514075.1. Lineage (NCBI taxonomy): Eukaryota > Metazoa > Chordata > Actinopteri > Anguilliformes > Congridae > Conger > Conger conger. The sequence continues at coordinate 38,384,331 of NC_083768.1, read as the reverse complement.
CCTTTGTCTCTCAGATGTGAACTTCCAATTACTGGGGCACCATTTGTGAAAACAGAAGAGACAGAAGAGACAGAAACCATTTTGGCTACGGCCGCAAGGCACCCACAGGAGAGGCACATATTCTTCACTCATCAGAGGTGCAGCTGCACAGGCTGATCACAGGTGTCTGTGATTGGCTGGTGGAGATGACAGGTTGTGGACCAATGAGGCCTCTTTAAGACTTTCATCTCTATGGATTTTACAGAATACCCCACATGACCCCGGCGTGGTCCAAGAACAACTCGGACCATATGGTGTGTTCCTGCTCTACACATAAGCGTGTGAATGGGTTTCAGCACTCAATATGTTCAAGGAGCTTTCCAACCCCCGAGCAGGTGCATTTTCAAACAAACAAAATCTACCTCAGCTACTCATTCACAATTACTTAAGGTGCACATGCAGCACAAGGCATGCCTGATGCTTGGATCAGTTCTAGCAAATATTACATTATGTATTCACATATTTTCTTAGCACACATAGCTTTGGATATTGTAATATAAAGCTTACTTAATATACACTTTACATATTTGCTTATTTGTGATTTAAAAAAACCTTGTGCTGGGTGACAAACGGATTGCATGTTTTCCCAGTAACACTGTCTACAAACAGAAGTACTTCAGTAGCCCCTATTGCCCACAGAGGAAATGTTAAACATGAGAATGCCATCCTTCTTAGCGCTGCAGCTGGGTTATGGAGCCCAGTGCACTAGCAAAGCCTGCGGAGAGCTGAAGCTGCCACAGCATCTGGAGAGGGGAGATATTTCCCCGGGGGCCGCTATTGTGTCTGCTCAGGAGTGACCCTCCATGCTAACTTCTGACAGGCTCCAGATGTACTTTTACAGCCCACGTGTGTGTTTCCTGTTTGGTATTCGCTTGTTGCTGCTTTACGGACCGATGCCACCGCCCCCGGGCTGTAGCTCTTCTGCTTTTCCCCACCCCTCCCTCCAGACACACCGATCCACCTCCTCAACTTCATCACTGTTGATTTGTGGCGGAAGAAGAGGAGGAAAACAACACTTATTTTTTCAAGGTCATCTTCTCTGTTTTTGTTACCTGGGTGGGGGGTCTGCCTGGGCGGACGGGCGGGTGTGCGAGGAGGGTCGCGTACCTTCAGCCCAGATGTAATCTGACACTTTGGGTTCCCGCGGTGGAGAGAAAAGGAGAAGAGCGAAAACAAGGCGTGTTCTGTCGTTACTGCCTCGCGTGGGGCCTGCCTGCTCTTACCCTCCATCCCCAAAAACATTTACTTCACATCGAGGGACGCTGTGAGGCATTACCCACAGTCCAGCAGCAGCCGGTGAGAGGATTTTAGTGCCAAATGCTTTCCTGTCACACCTACGAAGCACTTTTCCTCCCGTCTCTGTCTCCTCCGTCCATAAAAGTATAACAAGCCGCAGGCGTGTAGAGTAATATTTTTTTCCTGCTTTCCGCGGAAAGCTAAGACGGATTTATCACTTTGCTCATTCACACCCGCACCATGTAAGTGTGTGACACAAGTTGAATTCTTGCTCATTAACAATGGATGGGAATCAGCAAAAACCCGCTCTCTCTTTCTTATCTTTTCAAATGGCTGTCCCAACTTTCCCAACCGCCTTCGGCTCTTTCAGAGGCACAGGCATGGCTCAGCGGCACCCATGCAGCCAAACCCTGGCCTGTAGTCTCCCCAGCCACTCTGCCTATGCTCCCTGTGGATTTCCCATTAGCAGGCTGTTACCATGCAGGCTGACTGGAAGCACTGAGGTCACACCAGCCATTGGAGGACGCTCTCCCCCTCTAAGCTGGCTTCCTCCTGAGATTTCCTCCCACTGGGGAGTTCTTTCTTGCCACAGTTTGATATTTTTTGCTTCATATTTTGTTTTCATCTTTCATAATTCTTCTATTTTCCTATTTCCTGAAAAGAATCTTTGTGTCAGTAAAAAGAGGCAGACAAATACAACTGAAATTGAAGTGAAATACATCAACCTCACAGAAAGAGAAAGCACACCATGAAAACAATGCTTCGGTTTGTCGCAACTATGGACAGATGTGATTTATTATTTCTGTGCAGACCCCAGGATAACTGAATTAGAATGCCTTCATTAGACACACTACCTCCTTCTGGTGCTGTGTCCCTTATACGCAACAGTATACCACATCCCTTATGGCGTACTCCTTGAAAACATATGGTATTCTGCTCTTGTTTTTACTATATATTATTTTCACTGATTTCATCCTCCAATTTGGCACTGAATTAACACATTGTTTGCTTTGATTTTGTATGCGTTGTTGAACTTTTTTCCATTTAAAGTGCTTTATAAATAGAGTTGAAATGTATGAATATATGCATAGTTATTTTGATACAATGTTGAACCATTGATGGGAAATGCACAGGCAGAACTGGCATTGGTCAGATTCAGGAAGCTAGTTCTGAACGCAAATGTGCTCATACAATTCTATACAGTTGCTTCTAGGTAATTTCCAGTGATGCCCATATATTTGACATATCAATTAATCAACAAAAAATGTCTCCAGTTTTGGGGAAGTGCACTATCCAGAGCCCTTTTCCTACAGTGACCAGATCACCAAGAGCAGCAATTTTTCACTTCAGCCCTATTGCATTATCAAACAATTATGTAATCACACACTGTTTGACACCTGGCCAGCCTGTCTGTGTTTAATATTTAATAAAGCAATATTAAATTATTTCTGCAGCGTTTCCTGCAGATTGCCTCCATCCTCCTTCTATAGTCATTCACAAGTAGAAAGACTCAGTCTGAAATGAAATCAATCAAATCCCTTCTCTTTCAGAAAGTGAATACAGAGGACTTTGACTATACAGGAAGAGAGACCATCCTGGCACCCCTCTGTGTCACTCCACACATGTTTCCAGAGATAAACTCCAGAGAGAGAACTTGAGCAAGAACAAGAGAACAAGAGTTGGAATTGAAGCATAAATATGCCACACATCCTTCACTAGTGTATGTACTGCTTCTCAGTGAGAACTGGCAATGCATTGTACTGCTAAAAGAGGAAACATTGGCTCGCATTCAATCAACAGTTGTCCTTAATTTTCACTAGAAACTAAAAGGAAGTGTTACTTTTTCCCTCTGCAAACACAGTGTGGTGAGTTAATAGACAGTTGGTGCTTGTTGAACTTACAAACCTGTGCTTGCGAAGAAAATAAAAATAAACACTTACATATATTTGTATATCAAACTTCAGGACAAATGTTAGTTGAAACCTGACCGAATGAAACATACTAAGTTTTGGTTTCTATTCCAGGCAAAAAACTCTTTGTGCATCCAACCAAACCATTGCAATGGGTTTTATTCTCCCAGACAAATTCCATGGAGCGGCTTTTCTTCAGACAGTGGTTAGTGCCATATTGATGCGGCTACATGACTCACTCTAGGTTAATAGTCATTCCAGGGACCAACGCCATCCCTGCGGAATGCACAGATATGCCTGATAATTAGATCCACAGGAACCAAGCAGTCCAACCTCCTCCAGGCAGCCGTAATGAAAAATAAAATCATATAACAATAGTAATAATCATGCAATACTCTCTCAGGAGGAACTGTTCCACATGGTGAAATATAAAATATTAAATATGCTATGTCCCATGTTCCTTGTTCATGGGGAGATTATTATTAACAAAAAAAAGACAAGAGAGATGAGTCATGCCGGACCTTGTCAAGTCAGACCTTGGAACCAAGATGGTCATGAGGGTCCCGGGGGTGTTCATTCTTGCAACGCAGAACAGGCCAAATGATACCTACCATTAATGACAATAACTAGTTCAGAGGCACAGGTTGCAGGCACCTCTATTCCAAACGGCTTACACAGCACGCTTATCATCCAACATCTGAATCTCACTGGACATTCACTTAGGCAATTTAGGCTCAGTTCCCCACAGGGGAATCAAACCTTTAACCTTTCGGTTAACAAGTTCTGTTCCCAAGACTTACTGTGTGCTGCCATTTCACCTTTTCAGAGGGGGGTGAGTGTGAATTGAGACAAACAGGTCAGCAAACAGCTAAAATGTGTTATTCCGCTCTGCCTTTTCAGTGCCGTGAGATAGAGAAAGAGATAGAGAATGTGAAAGAGATAGAGAGAAAGAGAGAGAGAGAGAGAGAGAGAGAGAGAGAGAGAGAGAGGCTCGTGGGCACTGAGCATCATACAGGGAAAGTGTTGTTGAACACGCTGCAGGCCATGTAATTACAACAAACTGTCAGTGCATTCACAGAGCAGTCGCCAAGGTGCGGACGGGGCTCATAATAAACACGCTAATGAAGGCACAGACACCCTCCTCTCCAACCACGCACCCAGCAGCTCTCTCTGTGCTGCACACTCCAAAAAGGGAGAGTCAACCAGATGCCTGATTTTAAGTGATTTTTACTCAGCAGATCAGTTTGTAGCTCTCAGCTTGTAGCACATAGAAAACAAGAGCTGACAGTATTTTGGTGGAAGAAAATCTTGCAACAACGGACTCCATCTGAATCCCCATCTTCTCCATCTCCTCTCTACCAAAATTCCAATTCTCCTCTTTAAACTACACTGCAATGCTGCCATTAAACTACACTACACTGCAGCCACTATACTACACTGCACTGCTGCCACTATAGTACACTGCACTGTTGCCATCACACTACACTGCACTGTTGCCATCATACTACACTGCACTGCTGCCATCATACTACACTGCACAGCTGCCACTATACTACACTGCACTGCTGCCACTATAGTACACTGCACTGTTGCCATCATACTACACTGCACAGCTGCCACTATACTACACTGCACAGCTGCCACTATACTACACTGCACTGCTGCCACTATACTACACTGCACAGCTGCCACTATACTACACTGCATAGCTGCCACTATACTACACTGCACTGCTGCCAGTATACTACACTGCACTGCTGCCATTATACTACACTGCACTGCAGCCATTATACTACACTGCACTGCTATCACTATACTGCACTGCAATGCTGCCATCATACTACACTTCACTGCTGCCATTATACTACACTGCACTGCTGCCATCATAGTACACTGCACTGCTGCCACTATACTACACTGCACTGCTGCCATTATACTACACTGCACTGCAGCCATTATACTACACTGCACTGCTGCCATCATACTACACTGCATTGGATTTGCTAATTAGCACAATTCTTTAGCCAGGAGGTAGGAACTAATTTGTGAAATCATCTGGCTGGGTTCATAGGTGGAAGAAACACTTAGACACACTTTTGTGCTTAACTTAAAGAAACCAGCTGAAGCAAGCTGTTTTCTGGCACAACATATTTCTTTGATTTCAATGACAATGGTCACAGGTGAGTACTGAACAACGAGGGCCCCATTTATCACATTACTGACATGCACGTGCATGCCAACACACACACACAGGCAAGTACGCACACACACATACACACAATTTAGCACTAAGCACCATATTTTACCCTTGCCCTGCATTCTGCGTTTTTAATCCCAGCGTATCATCAAGCCCAGTGAGTGAAATAATTGATTGTCACTGCGTGATTTCTTACATGACTTTGTAAAAGGTCAAGCTAAAAGACCAGCCTGCATGGTGCAAATGTTCTTTCCTTCTGCTATTGATTACCCATGGTACACTGAGGCCCAACCTCAACACCTGAGAAAACAATTCCTATTACAATGCAGTAAGCACAGTGCATATGTCATTCTGACCATAGAATAATACTTTCTAATAGAATATTCTAGAATATTCAAGATTCCCCATAAAGGGGACACACAAAGCATTCCAAGATTATCCCAGTGAATGAGGATACCATGAAAGAATGAACAGGCACAGACAAACACGCACTTCTAAAACTGTTCACATTCATTTCATGAAGTCAGTGGAACCAGAGACCCATACTATGCATACTATTCTGTTCATAAACAATGGACATTTTTTGTTGCAGTTAACTAATTAATGAAATAATGCCTTTTATCATGGTAATTACAATTAGAGAAGAGTTGTGGTTGTTGGCAGTCAGCCTAAACTGGCAAACCAAAGTTTCAAGACTAATAAAAAAGACAATTTACATGTATTTAATAAATACAGAATAAAAACAGTTGATGACTGAGGTGATTTGTAGATTAACATATTTTAATAAGGGGAATTATGGGTACTAAAAATACTGGAGAGAATAAAATGTTCAACACCACATGGCCAAAAGAAAGGCTGGTAATTAAACTATGATTTTAAAAAGCATGCTCACCCAAGTCAATCATTTTTACTCTTTTTTTTAAGTAAGAGCCAAAATCTACATACTATTTCTTATCAGATTTGATTCATTAGACAGGGGGAAAAAATATAGAAATTTGCCTAAACATGCAATTATGCTTATCTGTATTTATGATGATTTTACAAATTAATCATTTTTTCCTTCATCACTGTTACTTTCAACAGAAAACGAAATATGCAACATAACATATGCAAATGAAATCTGTGGCATTAAAAATATACATTGAACATGAACATTTATACTACAAAATAAAGTGCAGAAGTATGCAGCTTTTATGAAAATAAATCCATATAAAGATTACAGCTGCTGCTGCTACTACTACTACTACTACTACTACTACTACTACTAATAATAATAATAATAATAACAATAACAATAATAACAATAATAATAATACTAATCATCATCATCATAATCATCATCATAGCCAACTAATATTCAAAGTAATGTATGTTCTATGTATTTATTTTGTGCAAATACAGGTGTGCAATGGGGCATGACCAAGTTATTTTTCGACTAAAAAACAACTTACAGCCACCATTTTTGTTACTTATTTAATAGTGATACAGCGAACAGTCAGTCAGTAACAAACTGGTACTGATGCCTCCAATGCCTAGTGCAAGCAAGGGTCCTCCAATACCTTCCCATATTTCTCCAGGACTTCACTGGAGTCCAAACAGAGCCCAATGGGCCAAGTGTTGCTTGAGTGCTTTCATAACAGGCAGGACATTGTATTATCCTCAGGGTTGACAGCCATTTCATTTTTTATGTCATCATACAGAAGATTAATACAATGATGTAAGAACAGGGCACAAATAAGTAGTGCAGAAAACTGATTAGTAGCCATTCTAAAAGTATTTTACCACAGATAAGTACTGCAAGTACAGTTTGATAGTCAGAGCTACTGTAAAAGCAAAGATAAGACAATCCAGACATCGTTTAAACACGCAGTTAGATGGATAGTCTAACGCCATTGAATCTTCGTACATTCTGACAATGTGCATCTACAGCAGGCGGCAGATGGTGGTGTATTAATTACATGCAAGTTTCTGAGAGTTACATCTATAAATCGAAAACTTCATTATTAAAAGACCATCACCTGGGTAAAACACAACTGTGAAACTGCACTGATCGGTGAGAGTAAGGGCACGATAGCAGTTATGAAACCAAATTAAAAAGTACCCCCTCTCTGAGTTACAGTCTCAGCAGCTAAACAGTAACTCATTTATCAAATAATCCATTGATAATACTTTTTTTCTCCAGATTTTAATCACTCATGTTGGTCATAATTCATAAAATGGCATATTATTCCTATGGCATATTGACATAATCGTTATTTCTATAAAATAAAACCGTATTCATGATGACTTAAGGCACATTTATACTGACGGTTGAACTGTAGTTAATGCAATACTGAAGGCATCACTTCCAAAGGTACAGTGTGCTCAATCATGCCCTCCCGTACCTACATTTTCCATGGCTGAGTTGCCATGACGATTCCAGAGAGTACGCTCTGGATTCGAAACAGAGTGGAAATGCACATCGAAGGCATGTTGCCCTGGTTCATGAGTTTGACAGGCTACAGTAGATCTAAATAACAAATGACATCTCGAAGAGCTCATTTTATGCGTTATGCATATATAGGCATGCATGATAAAATCTGATCTTTCAAAACATATACAATCCACTGTATATAGTGTGAGAGAAAAATACTAACAGTGAGACATGCAGGTAGAGAGGGAAAGAGTACATTTGATACTTGACTTTACACAGTCTGGATTTTCCACAGTACTGCTCTGAGAGACAGGGTTCATGCTAAGCTGAGAACCTCAGGCAGAGAGTGGCTGTTGTCTGCAGTCAGAACAGTGACGGATAATCTGCCCATCACCAATTTTCACACACAGAGCCATGGTCCGAGCCCCAGTCTTCATAGCCCAAGCGACACTGTGGTTACCAATCAGGCTGCCCCAAGTGACACTGGTTACCAATCAGGCTGCCCCAACCAACACTGGTTACCAATCAGGCTGCCCCAACCAACACTGGTTACCAATCAGGCTGCCCCAAGTGACACTGGTTACCAATCAGGCTGCCCCAACCAACACTGGTTACCAATCAGGCTGCCCCAACCAACACTGGTTACCAATCAGACTGGTAACCAGTGTTGGTTGGGGCAGTCTGATTGGTAACCAGTGTTGGTTGGGGCAATCAGGCTGCCCCAACCAACACTGATTATCAATCAAGCTGCCCTAACCAACACTGATTACCAATCAGGCTGCCCCAACCAACACTGGTTACCAATCAGGCTGCCCCAAGTGACACTGGTTACCAATTAGGCTGCCCCAACCAACACTGGTTACCAATCAGGCTTCCCCAACCAACACTGATTACCAATCAGGCTGCCCCAACCAACACTGGTTACCAATCAGGCTGCCCCAACCAACACTGGTTACCAATCAGGCTGCCCCAACCAACACTGATTACCAATCAAGCTGCCCCAACCAACACTGATTACCAATCAGGCTGCCCCAAGTGACACTGGTTACCAATCAGGCTGCCCCAACCAACACTGGTTACCAATCAGGCTGCCCCAACCAACACTGATTACCAATCAGGCTGCCCCAACCAACACAGGTTACCAATCAGGCTGCCCAAACCAACACTGATTACCAATCAGGCTGCCCCAAGTGACACTGATTACCAATCAGGCTGCCCCAACCAACACTGATTACCAATCAGGCTGCCCCAACCAACACTGATTACCAATCAGACTGCCCCGAGTGACACTGATTACCAATCAGGCTGCCCAAGTGACACTGGTTACCAATCAGGCTGCCCCAACCAACACTGGTTACCAATCAGGCTGCCCCAAGTGACACTGTGGTGACCAATGAGGTGGCCCATGGCTTTGGCTAGCATGTCACACCTGTAACAGGGGGGGGCGGGGATCAAAATTAGTGTGTCTCTCCTGTGCAGCCAGTGGCTCAGCCAATCCTACCATTCATTTGCTACGGATTAATCACTTCCTTTTTTCAGCACATCAAAGCGTTTCTAAAAACTGCCATTTTGACTTTGTGTTTCTAATTAATGGCACATTTGTTGACTCATGCCAGGACATTAAAATGGTGATTTGCTTCTCATTAATTTTCCGTCCAATCTGTTTGAATAGGAACCCATCTGATACAGAAACAATTCCTGTGGATATGAGGGCTTAACATACAGCATGTGTAAATCCAGTGATGTGAGACATTAGCCCCGTGATACTGGCATTTTTCTTATTTTAGACCCGTGTCTTAGTCACTCAGATAACAGACGCTAACAGAAGCAGCATGTAGCATCTCAGCCCAAATGAAAACACTGAATCAAACACATTCACTAAAATTCTCTCTTCAGTCACAAGAGACTTTGTGGCACAATTTATATCGTCAACTTTAACTTGTCTTTCAAACGACAGCCCTCTATTCATCGCTCACAATAGGCTGAAGTGAAGTCAATTGTCCCAGCATTCTCCAGTCTCAAAAACAGTGGTAGCTATGAGCACACTCTAACAGCGGTATTAATTGAACTCTAGTTAATATGAGTTAATATTTGATTTAAAAATGAACATTTTGCACTGAAATTTCCATCTAGGCTCCATTGAACGCTGTTTCTCATGCGATGTTAGGGCTTTTAGGGCAACTTGGTTGGCAACACAGGCCAAGACTGGCACAGAATACAGAGATACCCTCCTGCTGACAGAACAATTTAATGAAGCTTTTTATCAGTTGCTGATATAGTTTCCCAAAACGTTGCCAGCCTGTATCGCCACCCTTACTGTATGCACAGACGTACTGGTATTACCATGCCGTAAAAAAGGTTAATCCACATAAGCATGAACTAGTGGCACAGATCAGTCGTCGGGGATCTGAGCTTGCAACCAGAAGGTCATAGGTTTTAAACTTTTGTGAGACACCCCTGAGTAAGCTGTTTTATATTTACAGATCAGCATTAAGCAGTCTCATACAGAGCAATTTACACAGATTCTATTTTTTACATACGGAAAAATCCTTCATGCAGCTGGATAGTTTAATGAAGCAATTCAGGTAGAGTGCCTTGCTCAAGGGTACAAAGCAGTGTGCTACACTGCCTACCACAGCATGCCTGTTTGTATTAATGGGAACGATGGAAACTGTAAGTCACCCAGGCTATGGGCGTGTGCCATGCAAAGTTAATCAAGAGAAGAAGAAACGAACCAGCCCTACATGTGCTGTTTTATGGGGGGGAGAAAGTGCCTAATCTGCGCAGGAAGTCTGCTTCACCTGCTGGATATTGCAGAAATTAACCGGCCATGACAAAGCACGAGCAAGCCTTCTCCGTGAGTGGACCATTTATCCGCGCTTGGTCACATGACTGCATGGGCCGTCGTGCGCTGTCTGCTGGCTGCAAAATATCCAGAAATATCTCCCCCTCTTGCCTCAAGTTGCTCTGGGGGAGCCTCCATTTTGACTCCAATAAAATCGGCAGTTTCCTAACCACCTCAGCCAGCAGAACATGCCTCAGGTGGATTAAAAGTAGAACCAACAGTTGAGCCAATAAGCACGCAGGCCTTCAGACAGAAGCGAGCATTTCCCACAGTGAAAAATTCAGAAAATCCGATGAGCCACTGCACAACACAGATGATTACTGACAAGCAGAGAAAATCTGTTCATGAAAACAAGCTGGCGTTAGACTTCAGGCAGCAACATTGCAGAGGTGTGAATGGTTGAGATTTGCAGAGCTCTTAGCCTCTTGTTTTATTTGGTGCATGGGGAGGATGGGTTGATGAGTTGCAAGCACTGGACGCATTGAGATACAAAGCCCACTTTAAACTTATCCTGAAATTCACACCCTCAATTACTGTTTTTTTACAATTTATATATGCTCGGCAAAGGCAGTCTACACATTTCAGCTGAACAGTGGTGCCGTATCTGTATCACACATCTAAATATATAGTTTCCTTTTATGCATTATACAACATACTGGTATTTACAATGTAAATATAGCTTAGTGTGTCTGTGTCTACAAATGGATTAGCCATTGTAATGACACTACCACAAATAAAATGCACAGTAATATATGCTTCAGCCTTGTTAAGATGCGTATTTATATCAATGAGAACGTAATTAATTACAGTATGCAGTTTACACTGGAGATTTCTGTAACTCATCAAGTGTGAAACACTATTCTGTTTTAAATGAAATAGAACCGTTTCTAGAGATTACAGTACATAGAGAATGTTTTAAGTCAAGATAACTAAGACCTGAAATGGTTCAATGAATTTTCAGATGGGCACAGGTAACCCATTCTTCCTTTCACAGACAAAACTCAACATTTTCCAGAGTATGTTCCATATTCCTGAGTGTTTCATGAATATGACAGACAGAAGCATGATTCACATTGCCCAAATGAATATTATGAAATGACAATGAATTATGTAAAATAATAATGTGAAAATGGAACAGAGACGCATGACATTTCTGCATGTCCCAAAAAAAGAAGAAAACAAACCAATATTATCAACAGCCCTATAGAAAAACAGAGTTCTGCACCAGCTATATCTACTCAGAATATCCGGCAATCTCCAAAAAAACACTTGAAATCGCATCTATTCCCAGAAACACTGAAACTTTGAATCTAACAAGCACCATCTAATTCCACAAATCCACACACAAAACTTCCACATAGTTCCAAAAGCACTCGGTCACTCTATTCCCACAGGGTAAACTTCCACCTAATTCCACAGACACACCGGAACATACTTCTCATTCCAAAAAGCAAAGACTGTAGTGATTGTATTGTAGAGCAGTAATTTACAGGCTCCCTTCCAGAAAGATCTGTGGTTCGTATGGAAAGAGTATTTCAGAGAGCAATGCTGCTGGCCCTTAAACGCTGAGGCTTATGGGTAACATTCTTCAATACATTTTACTCTGAAGTACTATCTTTAGCTCAAGCTTTTTGTTTTATCGCATTCAAACACATTCATGTCTAGTAATGGGCAGTAATGTTTGTGACTAATTTTCTGGGGCAGTTCACCCATAAAGCGATATTACTCAGAGTGCTATCTCTCGATTCCAGATAGTTTCACTGGGATTTGACGAGTTTTCTAGATATTGGCTGCAGCTCACCCTGATACAATGGACCTTGCACTGTCAGTGCCACGAACACGGGCCCCGTTGAGGTCTATTGTCAGGCTACAGTGAAAATCTAGATGTCTCACTCCAGGTAAGAGGAAACAGTTTTAGTCTATTTTTAGGGTGAACTGTCTCTTTAAGAAAATTTGTCACAAGTATTGGATAGGTGCATAAAAAGCATTGCCATTATTAGACATTAAAGTGTTTGACAGTGATGAAACACAGCTGAAGTTAAAGATAGACTATATTTAAGAATTAAAGAGAGGCACTCAATTGCAAAGACCTTCCTTCTGTATGAAGCAGAAGGCCCTTTATGTTCCGACACCTGGACCACCTCCAGTCAGACACAACACACCCCATAATTCACCAGTCCATCTTTCAAATGAAGCACTGCTAAGCACTGCAATAACATGCTAGGCCATCTACAATACAATCACTCAAAGCAGCAGTTAGAAAAGAGGTAGGGCTCCAACATGGCTGAGCTGACTAGCAACAGTGAAAAAAAAAGATCAGAATAGAATGTAAAAATAAATGTTTGATTACTTTGTCATTCTGTGTTCGGCTTGATTTTGATTCCAGACAAGGAATTCAGGGTCGTACCTATCGAGAGACAGGCAGAAAGAAAAAGGTAGGTGTCTCGCATGAAGGAGATTGAACATAAAATACTTATTAATGATTTTATAGATATCTTTTTTCCTGCTCTTATTACACTTGATTTTGGACATGCATTATGCATTATGAAATCTGTAGGTGCGATAAATAGAAATTAACATATAATTAATGAGCTATATTAATTAACTAACCAATCAATGATTAATAAATGAATTCATATATAATTAACTGCGCTGGTTGTGAAATATGGGGCAGCCAGCGGATTTGGAAGCAGGGCCAGGGTTTAAGGTGTTAATTGCAGGCCTTTTCTCATTAGCATGCTTAGTGCACAGCACCCAGCTGACTGAACACTACTGGATGCCAATGTGAGCGAAATGTGCAGGAAGCAATGTGGAGTAAAGAAAAAAGAATACATGGATAAACAGAAGGAGGGACAGAAAAGGCTGCTCTCTCTGGTGCTTCAACACTGATCAACACAGGCTCAGGATGGGGGACATGCTCCCTAATGTCGTGTATAAATAAAATAAAAACATCAGTCATTTCACTGTGTCAATTAAACATAACTGCAAATTTAGCAAGGAAAATAAATGCTTTTTTTATGAATTTCCTGGCAAAAATTCTAATGTAAAGAGAAAGTTTCATTTAAAAAAAATGTAATGCAAGGGTACTGATGAGCTCACATTTAATAATAGTATAGTATGTAAGTAAATGTGAATCATTATCTGTGCCAAAACATGTTATTGAAAGGGATAGTTCAGTTTTTAAGTCTATTTCAGTTCTAGTGATCAGCATGGACAGATGTATGACCAGTGAAGGATATTTTAGGTCATTTTCAGTTCCAAGATGTTTTTCCTGATCTGCCTGATTTTAAATGGCTGCTATTGGGACAACTGCAGGCTTGAGGTTTATAGCAAAACATGTATACATCATTTAACTCCTTAGCAGCTTGTACAGCAAAATTATGACTCCAGCAGCTATACATATGACCATATGAGCCTATATACATATACTAGTAGAATTTATTCAGAATTAGAAACATCGGTTCTTAAATCAAGCCAGTACAGGGTGGCCAGCTCTGGTCCCGGAGAGCCACAGGGTGTGCTAGCTTTTGTTTTCACCCTAAACTCAGCAACAAATTCAGACCCAAGTACCAGGTGAGGTGAGTTAACTGTGTAATCAACTGCTTTAATTGATCAATTAACTGCCGAGTAACAATGAAAGCCAGCACACCCTACGGCTCTCCGGGACCAGAGTTGGCCACCCCTGTAGTACTACTCTCCCTCCCAATTCAATTTTCTGTAAGGCCTTGCAACAGATGAAGGCGGTGAGTTTGAAGAGGGAATTTACAGTATATCGGCATTGTGAAATTCCTTTTGAGGACAACTAGGTTGTCTAAAGTAGTAGTTCGCGAAAATGTCATGAGGATGGTTTCATTGTTTTTGGAATTGCACAGACGCACACTTCTTCTCTCTTCTCTCTGGAGCAGTAATGTGCTTTTCTCCACATGCAGCGCTGATGATACAGGAAGCCACTTCTGCCATTCAGTGTGTTGGGCTCAGGCTGCATGTGCCGTAGCAAATCGCTCCAACCAGAAATAAGATGAATGCTATTTTATTCCTAATTTAATCAGGTATTATGCACATGTACAGCCTCTGCAAGCATAACTTCACTGTACAAGCTGGAGTCACTTGACAAGTATTTATTTGTTTAATTATTTTTGTATTAAACCCCTTATTAGTGGATGATAACCCCAAAATCAGCACTTGCAAAGCTAGCAGAAACTTCTGTAAATACATAAAACATCCTTCATCACATACCATAACTGTCCATACAATAAAACTGAAATAATATTAAAAACACCACAGGAAGTGAACAATCCCTTCACATGTGTTTGAATTATGGAACCAATAATTTCCTTTAGCCATCTGAAATATTTTAGCCTGAGCTAGATTTACTAATAAAAGTGTTGCACCTTGTTGTGGCTCATGTTTTTTCTTTAACTTAACATTCTAATTGCACTTTCCAAAAGTAAAATAACACAGTCAAAAAAATATTAACAACAAAAAAGTATTACGTTACAAAAGTGGTCAAAACATTTAGGCTTGAAGATGATGAATGGAATCATTTTAAAACAGAAATGTTATTTTCTGTTTTAAACCTACATAAATAATAATGAAATCCAAATTAAATCAAACAAAATAGAATAAATATGCAATAACCATGTATGGAACCATGCCGATAACACCCTTTCATCAGTAAAAACACTTCTACAGTCATAATCCTAGGCATTCTGCACAACCAAAAGGCATAAAGAACTAAGGCATGCTTTTATTGTGGTTAATATTATTATGATAATTATAATTAATGTTATTAACGGTGCGTCCCTCCAAAAAAACAAACAAACAAAAACAAAACAACAAAAAACGAAGCCAGTGCCAGTGATGGGGCGGGTGATTGGTGAGTAGGACACATAATAAAACAAGGGCAACAGAGTGACACGTGTCTCAACAGGAGAGAGAGAGAGAGAGAGAGAGAGAGCAAGGAAAAGGTAGATATACAGAGAGAGAGAGAGAGAGAGAGAGAGCTGGTGTGTAAACAGCATTCCCGCTCACCTGGGGTCCTTCTGGATGCTGTCGATGGAGGGAGAGCGGGCCAGGGCGGCCTCTGGGGGCAGGGCGGGGCCTGACTTGCTGTAGGGGGAGTCCACAGATGGGCAGAACTGGAGGGTGCGGTAGGGGTCGGCGTAGTTTGCCGCGGGGCCGGAGGCGTAGCTGGCCCTCTGGTACGTTCCCGTGGCGTTCTGACTTCCTGTGCGCTGCAACGGGACGGGGTCAACACCAGGGGAGGGCGGGGCTACGGGAGGAAAATGGGGACAGAGCAGAAAGTTGAGGACCTGTTCACAGAACTGCTTTACTGGGTCTGGAGCTGGAGGAGAGGCTACACACAACACACATGCAGGTGTACACAATAATACACAATACACAGACACATAACACACGCGAATCCACAAAAATACACACACAGGCACGCAGGTGTACACACACACACACAGACACATAACACACGCGCATCCATAAAAATACACACAGGCACACAGGTGTACACACAAACACAGACACACACACACACACACACACACATAACACACGCACATCCACAAAAATACACACACAGGCACATAGGTGTATACACACACACACACACACACACACACACAGACATATAACACACGCGCATCCACAAAAATACACACACAGGCATGCAGGTGTAAACACACACACACACACACACACATACATACACAAGCATCCACAAACACACACACACACACACACACACACACACAGGCACACCCAGGCACACAGAGGCGCACCAAACATAAGGGAAATGGTGGCATAAGAGGGGAAGAGAACAGGTGCAGAAACACAGTCAGAGCACAGAGCACAGCACAGAGCACACAGACACATAACACACAATCACAGAGCAGTACACTGCAGAACACCTCCATCACCTTTAAACACGGGAGCCACATTTAACCAGGAATTAAAGCCTGCTTCTGCTTGCTTAAAGGTCCATTAACACGCACATAAGGTGCTTATATGAGATCATAAAACCCTGGGACTGCACTGGCTGGATGCAGCGTGTCTCTGAACATCAGCTCTGTGAGGCAGCAGTCTGGCAGCCTTCCCACAGCTTCTACCCCAAACTCCATCAGCACGTGAACACATTAAACAACCACAGTTTACATTGACTTTCCTTCCCTGGGAACTGCCATTGATGCCTTTTATGCTGTAAAACCCAACAATCAACAAAGGAATCCTTTTGTTCTTTTATTCGGCAACATAAATATACGCAGGCAGACAAATAAATAATACTAATTTGTCTTTGTGCTTCCATGGATTAATTATTCAGTGACTACATTAGTTGATGATTGATTAAACAATTTCCTCCTAAATGCAGTCATTAACACAGGTTATGAGATGTAAAGGTCATGACATATAAAGGTGGCTAGGCGGGGTATTCAAAGCATACTGTATATTGGTCAGTCCGGTACGGACAAATGATTGACTCGATTGTGTCCAGCAAAATGCACCAGAATAGCCATTCCATTATTATTCCCTTAAAGGAATGAATAGTTACCAAGCAGGGTTGTGGCCTCAATTCCAATTCAGTCAAGGCAGTAAATACATTGTAATTCAATTACTTAATTGAGAAATCCCAATACAATCTTCCTGGCCATGTTTCAGGTCATGAACTGTATCTCAATTTGCTTGCTGGATTGAATGAAGTGAAACTGAATTGACCCCTACACTGTAATAAGGTGAAACTGAATTGACCCCCACACTGTAATAAGGTGAAACTGAATTGACCCCTTCACTGTAATAAGGTGAAACTGAATTTACCCCTACACTGTAATAAGGTGAAACTGAATTGACCCCTACACTGTAATAAGGTGAAACTGAATTGACCCCTACACTGTAATAAGGTGAAACTGAATTGACCCCTACACTGTAATAAGGTACATTTAACAGAGATGCAGTGGTGATGGATGAGCTCACTAAGTCTGGCCGCAGAAATACTCATGGTGATCACGGTTATGTATTGACGCATACGCATATTGAGCCCACGCATCAGTAAAAGTGGAAATGTGAAATATCTTATCGGGTGCTGTCCGTTCTCCGTTTGTTTGAACATTTCACCGTCGTGCGGGGTATGGCCGACAGGCGGGGTAAATTGCTTAACCTGAGCAGCCCCTGTAAACACCCAGCTGTTGGCTGTATAAACGGAACCATGAAGCCACGCCATTTGTTCTGGATAGGGAAGGCTGCATGCCGTGTCAATATAAATGCAAATTCGCTCAACAGCGTGCATTTTGTACATAGTGTACAGAAAGCAACAATGTTAGCCGGACGGTACGCTTGTGCAGAGACAAGGTTGAGGCTGATTTGGACGTTGAATAAATTCAGTCCTGGACAGATCAATAGGACTGTCAGTCAGAGCTCTGAATGCCTAAAACTGCAGAAGAAGACATTTACAAATGGCAGCCATCAGGAGTATGAACTCAAGCGAGTGTGATATGCAGAGATGCTCAGATTGATATTAAAATTATATGATTAAGACCAATTCATCGCACACGGAAAAGAGCATGAAAGGGAAAGGGTGATAGCTGAACACATGGGGGCAGATAACTGAAAAATCCTGAAAATGTAATTCTGCCACAACAGCACGTGACCCTTCCATGGCATATCTATTAATATTAGTGAGCAATATATAATAACAATCTGTAAATGAGTTCAGACCATGCAGGGTTTAATGTTATACAGTAGAATGCCAAAGACAAGGACATTTTGGAAGGCACTGAATAGCCCAAAGAAAATTCCTTATACTTCAGCAAGGCATATTTAATCATGTATTGACATGCTGTACACTACTTCCTCTTAAGGAATGACACAACTGTGGTTTGGTTTAACAAGGGCCGATGGGTTTGTAGGGTTTGTAGGGTTTGCAGAGACTGGAAGAGTCCCTAAGCGAGAGCTTCTTGTGTGGGACAGCCCAGAGCAGAGCATATTTCTGTTGACCTTCAGACACTATTAGGCCATCTCATCTCCAGGAGTCACTGCCATCTGACCCCCCTGCATCTCCCACACCAGGAGACTGCTCAATAACGCCGCACAAGCACATCCACAGCAACCCTGCGCTGCTCACTGCATACAAACACAGGGCCGTATTCACTGTACAGCGAGTGCACCGAAAATATACACACACACACACACAAACACACACACACAGGACCGTATTCACTGTACAGCGAGCGTACCAAAAACACACACACACACACACACACACACAAACAAACACAGGGCCGTATTCACTGGACAGCGAGTGCACCGAAAATCCACACACACACACACACAAACACACACACACACACACACACACACACACACACACAAACCCAGGGCCGTATTCACTGTACAGTGAGCGCACCAAAAACACACACACACACAAACACACACAAACACACACACTCGACTGTGTTTACTGCAGTGATGATGTACCATACAAGAAATAAATAAAGCTCAGAACTGTATTTCTTTTGGAGAGACTGTAGAAAAAGAATGCACCAAAAGAGGACTGTATTAATTTACGAGATTAATTCATGCAGAGGCTACTGCAGGTAATATATTCTGCAGTCTCTGACACTAACAGAAACGGTAGTCTAAGAAATTTTGACAAAGCACACTGCTCCTACACTGAACAGTGTACTTGTGCACATCAAAGGTCTGTCTCCTTAGCTTCTTCACTGATTTAATGCATACACTGACATCGCATGCCACCTCCATCTGCAAAATGGGGTTGTTGTCAGCAGCTATCACATCCCTACTTAACTATAAAAAAATCACCACAGGTGTGCAATTAATTAGAAAGGTACTGCCAGTTAGAGCCTCTATTTCCAATACTATTTATGTTGCTAACATGCACATGCTCTTATCAGAATAGAAATATATTAAAGTATTAATAAATAAAACACTTCAATTGGAATGGTTTATTCACCCTAATTAAACACAGAGAAGTCTAATAAAGTCTGGGCTGTTAGCCACTGATTTTGTAGTAGCGCTGATGGATGCCGCGCACCCATGTCTCATCTCTCGCGTCTGATAGGCTGGCTGTGAGAAAGGACCATCCCCATAAATCTAAACACAGTTACAGCATCCCCCCCCCCCCAAATGACTCACCAGGAGCCCTCACATCGTCTTACCACCTCAATCTGTCATCCCCATGAGTGTGTTCATGCGCGTGTGTGTGTGTTTGCAGCCGAATTTGCAACTGATTGCTAAGATGCACGCCTCAGTGAAGTGGGGTTACAACAGTTCACACCACTAAATGAGTCTGAATCACATCACCTTTTTATAGTTTGTTTTACAAATGGGCTTATTTACTGCTGAGTGGGAGCCTTGGTGCGATGTCACTTCCTGCTTCCTGTCAAGTCACACTACTTGACACTGTTGCTGTAGTAACAATTTGCCATGCAGCAGTTCAACAAAAAGTACTTTCATGTAAGGTAAAACTATATATGGTGCAATATGACACACACATTTGTATGTTTAACTCCAATCAGTCCAATCGGGAAGATCTGTCTGAGCATGCCCACAAAAGAAGAGGCAACAACAGCATAGTGCTTCGACAGCAGGTTTTCCAAAACACCGAAAGGAAGTGCACAGTTTATGGAACAAGATATTTATCAGTTCCAATTTTACTGCTGCAGATTCAGCTGCATTACACGTACAGAGCTGATGGCTTGTCATTACAAAAGTTCACAAGCCTAATTCCCATTGTTTTAATTAGGTTACCATAGTTATTTTTTGGCTGCTGTGTCATGTCATTACATTTTACTGACCTTCTAAAATGCTGTGCTAAGCTAGGTCTGCTGTCGTGAATACATTTCACACACAAGGTTTATGGTGTCATGGAAATAATAATAAATGATAATAACTCAATGTATTTCATTAAAGAAAAAGTAAGAAGTAAATATATTGTGTATTTGATGCCAAATTGGAGTCACAGTGTTACTTTCCCCTCCCTGCTTGAAAAAAGCCAAAAGAAATTCATACTTTCTCAATTTTGCAGTGAACAGTGACTGCATTCAAACATGATAGGATTATATAGGGTCTCTCAGTTATTCTAGCTCCTGTATCCACCATCCTACATATTCTGTGACAGACTTCACCCACAGTACAGCTTCCAAGCTAAGCTGTCTGCAGTCTGCCAAAAGGGTACGCGGCAATACTGAAATATGATAATACTGAAATATTATCAGCACTAACCTTGAAATTGTTTCCATACTGGACATTCTCAGAAAATGAACTTCACAGAAAGTCAGGTAAGTCCTTTGAAGGAAGATTTAGGAATTGATAAATCCCATAAAAAACATTTTCTTTGGCATTTGAAGAGGTGTACTCAAGAAAAAGAATACTTTTACAAATTGATTTGTCTAGATGGACTCTTCATACGGCTACGCACCCCCTTTAAACAATCATGTATTAGAAAAGGCACATTTGTGCATGTTCAGGGCTGAAAACATTTCATTATGTTTTATGACTTTGTGGGCCATTAAAACATGTCTCATTGATGTCTCATTTCTCCATTAGGAAGTTACTTCTATCGACTTATATAAATCACTGTACTACATTCATTTCTCAGATCTTTCATGGAAAAATATCTGTTAAAAACAGTTGGTAAAATAGTTCCAAAGAAACTGCTCAGTAAATGTGACCAAAAACAGCATCACTGTTGCATTTACATTTTAGGAATAGAGCAGTTACTCTTATCCGGATCAACCTGACATTCTTTTTTACAAACCACTGACACTATTCACTATTTGTATGTGTTGATGGCTTTAACAGCACTATCCCCCGGGGACCTGAAGCTACAACCTCAGAGCTGTAAGTCCAGTTCCCTACCCATGAAGCTGTAACATTGGCCCATTTCAGACCGGGGCCATTTATCATTGGCCAATCCTTAGGACTATAAACCAATAGGGACAACAATTCTTCACCTGGTAAAGGCCCAATAATCCAAATTCAGCTTGTCTTTGTGTAGATTTGGGAAACAACATTTAGCTGATTGTTATGGATTTATATATAGCCATATATAGCAAATAACAGTGCAAAAGAACTGAGAGAAAAATATAAATTGTTACTACTGGGCCCAGCCAGTCAGTCTAATCCAATCACAAGGGAAGCCTGTAAGCGTGTTATTTCTGGAGAAAAATAGAGCAAAATAGAACTGAGGCTTGCTCAAATGGTAGACAATTCTCAAAAATCTGCTTCACATTAATCAGAAAAATAAACTTTGTTCCGTATCTTTGCAGTCACTAATTCCTTCTCTTCCTCTTCATGATCCAAAAATATTAAACTATGCATGATAAGAACAACATGCAACATGCACTGGGCTAGGTTTCCCAAATCTGTCATTCACAGCACAATCTTTGACAAAAACAAACAAAAAAACAAACACCCTTTAAAATAAAAGACAAATATTGTAGTAGGTCTGACAACAGCTGCCCGGCAGAGAGGGAGGTACAGTGTGAGAATGTTTTATTCATTCCTGTTCAGACAGCTAAGCGTGGGACAGCTTTGATACACAGCCCTTGGGAAAGGCATTGACAGAGTCAGGCTGCAGATAAACAGTTTGACTTTGGCAGAAGGGTTAAGATTTGTCCTAATTCAGTTATTGTCCAAGATAGCCTGCCCTATAGACCCGTCTTAATCCAGTCATCTTCCAGGACAGCATTCTACAAAGCCGTCTTAATTCAGTCATTCTCAATAAATACGTGCCTTAAAGAGCTGTCTTCAGACAATATGCTGCTCCACAGAGCTCACTTAATTTAGTAATTCTCCACAGCCTCATATACTTAAAATCTGTCTTAATCCCTTTACTTAAAAAAACCCTTTCACTTTCACTGGCATCCACACGCAGACTGGCTCGACTTTGTTGGAATACCGTGTTGGTATAAGTGGGGTTTTAAAGCAAAGTACACATGCAATTTAGAGACGTGCTTGAAAGGAATGAGAAGGTGGTTTGTTTCTTCAGTCTGAGCCAACAGACCAATAGTCCACTCACCGTTAATTTTTAAGCCTACATGAGTGCCACACCTTCAGTTACCTCACAAAGCAGAACACAGAACTAAAGGAAAAACATCATACCATATGCGACAGGCTGTACAACTACTGACAGCACAGCACAATGTATAACAGTAAATAGTATATACGTAGTACAATAGTATGCACCATGTAAGTGTTGATTTAACACTTTCAATTTTACTGTGAGGGTTTAATATAGTCTAAGCGAAGAGTTTGAAATCCATCAGTCCTAACCGTCTGAACAAAACCAAAACAAACTGTCACACAATTTTGATTACTCATTCATAATTTAAATTATGATACGCACCCTCTGAAGAAACAAAGCATTATCATTGTGATCAATGCTGCAAGGTTCTTATTTTATATGACTTATGTCTTTTGTACAGTGCAGTACATATGTATTTGGACAGTGGTACAATTTCTGTTCTTTTGGCTCTGTGCTCCAGCACATCGGATTTGAAATGAAACAATGAATTGAATGAGAAACAATAAACGAGGTTAAAGTGCAGACTGTCACCTTTAATTTGAGGCTATTTACATCCATATCAGGAGATTTGTGTAGGAATTACATCCCTTTTACAATACATAGTTCCCCCATATAAGGGGACCAAAAGCATTGGGACAGTTGGCTTCTCAGCTATTTATGAATAGTCAGATGTATTTAATCACTTCACAAATTATATGATATGGATATAAATGCCCTCAAATTAAAGGTAACAGTCTCTACTTCAACCTCATTATTCATAGTTTCATTTAAAATCCGATGTGCTGGAGTACAGAGCGAAAAGAACAGAAATTGTACCACTGTCCAAATACTTATGGAGCGCACTGTAACTTACAGTTCTGCAGCTGACTCCCATAGCTTGACAGCAGACACCACCTTCATTTGCTCTCAGGGATTGAGCGTATAAAGGTACAAAGATGGCACGGGAAGAACAGGGGATTCTGGGAGACCTTTTCACATATTATTCCCCAATGACTCCGCAGAGCTCAGACCACAGATAGTTTGTGGCTCACCACATAATCAGCTCCATATTCTTACCATTTAAAGTTCTGTCTCTCTACCACTGAAGCCAAATAGAATGAAAATGCATCAAATTGTAAAGTACCAAAGCACAATTTGACCAAGTACAGTACCATAACAATTCATTTCTGTAATGTAATATAGCACTGTAAACTCCTGTCAACAGAAGAAACCTGCTGTCACTAAGAGACAGAGAGGGTGGAACGTCCAGGAGAGGATCTGATGAACCTAAAGAATTGGTAATTAGTCTTACTCAACAGACTAACATATTTCAATGTTTTTAATCTTGTGGAAAAAACTGGTGGTTGGTGAAGAAAAACAATTCTGAACAAGGGCTTGCCTTGGGCCAAAAATAATTATATGAAAAACATTCAGTGAACCCAAACAACAAGCAACAACAAGCATCCGGCAACTAAATGACTCAACTCGTTATCACACATAGTCTACTGAAGCATAACAGACTTGCTGTGTGAACACGTTTCGCTCACCAAAGCAAACTGTGTGCACTTGATGTGCGAATGCACTGTGCATCAAAGCACACTGCTTCGACTTAATGTGCGAACACACTTCATGTATCAGAGCACACTGGCTGCCCTGGAAGTGCGAGCCACACTGTATATGAAATCGCAGCGTGCTGCATGCGTTCGCTGGCTGGGCATTCTCGCGTCATGTATGTACAGTTGAAGGAACTTGTGGTGTGATGTGATCGATGATGTTTCTACCTGAAGAGAGCGCGACTAAAGCATGCCAATCATGTTAACGAGCACCTGTTAGCAATTTCAGCACCTGCTACTAATTTGCGCATGTGACTGACATCGACAGCTCTCTACTAGGAGCCATTTGTCTGTTCATAACACAGACTTGCTCTTTTCACCCTGACGAAGGAAAGCTGGTGATTTTCCAATTCCAATAATATAATCTCCGCTGGAGAGTGCAGTGTGCAACTTTCTTTTTTTTTTATCCTGTTTTCCATCAGTCTCGACCTCGTTTGTCTGGGTGCACATTCCAGCCATGCTTACTTAAATGCTATGTAATTCAACCATTGATTTGTCTGGGTCTAGCTTTAAGCATGGCCATCAAAATAAAAGACCTTCACTTTTGGGAAAGCAATCAAACATTCTTGTTACTGCCAGCAGATGAAGTCACACCAAAAGCAAGCGAAGAAAAATCTCTAAGCTGTTCTGTTTTTAATGACACAAAAAGGGCAGGCCGGGGTAACTGAGAGCTGAAAGATTAATTGCAGTAAGTCTGTAAAATAGGTTGTTGAGTCAGTATCCGAGCTCATCGGGACGGCAGGATGCAGGCAGGCTGGAGACACTGGAGCCTCCACGCAGACCTAAAGTGCCTCTCCACAGCAGATTTCCTGACGGTAGCAGAATTTCCAGGTAGGAAACTGCAAATGTGAAACAAAATGGAGTCTCCAGGGTGTGCGTTTGCCTGTGCCTTCAGAAAAGGCCACTGAATGATGGCCTGTATTTAAGCTGTAAGAGAGCACTCTGCCTCTCCCTCAGGAATGCCCTCACACCGTCACTCAGCTCAAAATCTCCTGCCAAAGTGCAATGTGTGACTTTCTGTTAGGAAGAGGAGATCTTCACCGCCCAGTATCCACCCAATTTCAAGAGAGTGGATAAATGTGTTAAATACATAAAAACAGGCCCTGATGTGAGGGCCAAATCTTTTGCCTAATGCACCAATTTATTCAACACAAATAAGTTCAGTGCACTAGATATATTACGCACTATGTTTTTGGGAGAATTACCTCAGGCATTAGGAAATGTAATATATAGTGACAGAAATACATTAACGTAATTTAGAAACATAATGCAAGTGTACCGACTTCAGTTCTTTTCTCTACGTAATTCTGCATTTGGCACTAGATTGCACTAATTTCAAGCAACCAGGATATTATCCCTGACAGATCCCTGAATGCCCCCAACCAGCCGTTGAATAATACGTTCGCTGCCTGATAGAACCAATCACATGTAATGCTGCCCTCAGAACACCAATAAATAAAACTCCTACGTGCTAAATACACTGTACACACTGGTGTTAAATGTGCTGAACACAATGGTGTTAAATGTGCTGTACACACTGGTGTTAAATACACCGTACACACTGGTGTTAAATACACCGTACACACTGGTGTTAAATGAGCTGTACACACTGGTGTTAAATGTGCTGTACACACTGGTGTTAAATGTGCTGTACACACTGGTGTTAAATGTGCTGTACACACTGGTGTTAAATGAGCTGTACACACTGTGCTGTACACACTGGTGTTAAATGTGCTGTACACACTGGTGTTAAATGTGCTGTACACACTGGTGTTAAATGAGCTGTACACACTGGTGTTAAATGTGCTGTACACACTGGTGTTAAATGTGCTGTACACACTGGTGTTAAATGAGCTGTGCTTATACCCGTGTTGGTGCGGTAGACCCCGGGGTGCCCTGGGGGCAGTGGCTCACCCTGGCTCTGGCTCAGGCTCCTGAGGGGGGGTTTCTGGTACACCCGGTCCTCGTAGATGGGGTCGATGTGGTGTTCGGGGGACTGCAGGGGTCGCAGCTCCGACCCCAGGTGACTGTGCTGGCTGCTGTACGAGCCCCTGGACCCTGTTCGGAGAAAAGAGCAGCAGCATGTATCCACATCGCAGATAACCAGGAGGCTGCCAGTTCAAATCCCGGGCACAGATACTGTATCCCAAGCAGGGGCCCCAGGCGGATATGTGCTGTCAGTTTTTTAAATCACCCTGCGTTCGTTCACAGTCTAAACAACCAAATGCCATATTAATGCTTCAATTCTGAACAACATAGAATAACAAAATGGTATGTTTTTTTCTTTCAAAATATGCTTTATTTATAATAAAGAAAAATGGATAGAAAATAGAATTTCATCATTATTGCACCTACAAAAAACCTTACTACCATGTGTATGTATTTACCACAACGCTGGGGAAAACATGTACTCATCTCAGTTTGAAATGTTTCACTCTTATTTAACTTTTTTCCAATTCTGCTGCAGTTCAGAGGAATTCAGGTCATATGGATTCTCCACCCACACAAGATTAAGGACCGGCGAAACCACAGGAGATCGCTGGACCTCTATACCACACCGGAGCTTTCCAAAACCATTTACTGCAGACATTTCCCATTGAGACACAGGTCAAAGTTCACCTTGAAAATGTGACAGACCACGGGGACCCTCAACTGCAGGTTATGATAAACGAGAACAAACCACTGAGCTCTGTTTCGGGGGGGGAACCAGCAGTCAACAGAAGCAGCAAATGAGACTCTTGTCGGCAAGTGTTCTGCACCAGGAAGGAGATTTTTTTCCCTCTCTTTCTTGCGGGACCTATTTGTTTTCAGCATAATGTAATTTCCTCCATTTACACACAGTGGGAAACGGACCCCCTTTCTCCCTTTAATAAGCTTATCAGAGCCAGCCAGCAGAGTCCTCCTGGAGACTCACCGCAAGCCTCTGGCATTGCGGAGATCCTTTGGGATAATTAAGAGCTCACTGAAACCATACGATACATCTCTTTTTCTCTCTCAGTCTGTATCTCTCTCTCTCTATAACTCTCTCTTTCTCTCACACTCTTGCTCTTGTGTTACCGTCTTGCTGGCTCTCCTTGCTTTTGTCTCCTCTGCCATCTTTGCCTGCCTCTTCCTTTCCATTCCTCCATGTATTTCTATCTATCGTTCATTTTCTTTGTCATCTACAATACGTGACCCACATTAACTCTGTGCCAGCAGACATCAGTACAAGCAGACAAAGAGAGAAAAAGATACTCAACCCACAGTCAAGGTTTTACTAGAGACTGGTCAGTGCTCTCAGCTCACTGCTGTAACACTTTAGCCTCTGTTCATGTCTCTGCTATAACACTTTAGCCTCTGTTTATGACTCTGCTATAACACATTAGCCTCTGTTCATGGCTCTGCTAAACCAATTTAGCCTCTGTCCATGGCTCTGCTATAACACTTTAGCATCTGTTCATGACTTTGCTATAACACTTTAGCCCCTCTTCATGGCTGTGCTATAACAACATGCTTTAGCCTGTGATCCTGGCTCTGTTATAATGAAGCCCCTGTTCATGGCTCTGCTATAAGACGCATGGTATGAAAGTGCAGTTAGCACAGAATCCTTGGAGTACAGGTGATCAGCAGCAGGAATGGTGCTCAGTTTCACTCACCTGCCAGGCTGCCGGGCCTCTGCAGGGTGGCGTTGGCGTACAGCTCGTGGGAGATCTTGTACTGGTCGGAGGAGTGCACCAGGCGCTTGGTGGGGGACAGCGTGGCGTAGCTGCCCACAGCCGAGCTCATCTGGTGCAGGGGGGAGGCGACGCAGGCGGGCGGGGACGAGGAGGCTGCCATGTTGATGGGGGAGCTGGTGCTGTAGGACTTGGCCAGCCGGCCGGGAGACTGCTTGGGGGAGGAGGAGGAGACGCGGCCCAGCGTGGCGTAGCCGGGGGCGTCCGAGGCCGAGCCCAGCCGGTGCAGTTTGGTGGGGGAGCCGGTGGCCTGCAGGGACAGGGGGGAGCTGACGCGCTGGGCCGGCAGGGTGGCGCAGGAGTAGTAGGGCGTGGACGTGGGCTGCGTGTCCGGCATGTGGAAGGCGCTCCCGTGGCTGGGCGCGAACGAGTCGCGCGACTGGGGGTCGCCACCGCCCGCCAGCTGGGCCGCTCGGTTAGACGTCACCTAGGAAACAAGCGGCGACCACGTCCCTGATTCAAAAGGTCTGCTTCGCATTATAGCAGAGGTTACAAAGAAGTGAATGCCTTTGGTATCGCTTTACATTCCCGAATGAGCAGAGCAGAGCAGTACAAAGCATGTATTCCTAATTCAACGACATTCCTATTGAGTAAAAATGTCAAGGTCTCTGACTTCGAGGGGTTGATGTTTCTGGAATGAATGTGGACTGAATGCGAAAAGAAACAGACAAAAAAATGAGGAATGACTTGATGATGCCAAGGTTATTGCCCCCTGATATATGATGACATCACTGGAGTAAAATGTAATGCCACTCTGATCCTATTGAGGAGCAGAATACCCAAAAACACTGAATAGAAGGCATGCATTTATAAACATGGAATCCTCAGAGCGTGTATTTATATGCAAATGCGTTTCTGGTGAAATTAATGTGAAGACTCTATAATGCTATAGAGGTCAAGTTGGTTTTGTTTTTCTCTGCTCAATTTGAATATCTGGGTCAGATGATATTTTTCTTGCAGGGTGGTTATGCATTGTTTTGCTCTGTTTTTTGATGTGGCATGTAGAACGTTATGAGAAACTCTGAAAAAATGAGTCACACCCCTTTCCGGCTGTGGTAATCTTGAGCTTAATGTTTCCTTATTATAAAAATACATGTTTCAAGTCTCTCTGAGGCATGGAGTCTCTATGGACTGTCAGCAGCTTCTTACTGTCTCCAAAACTGCAGGCAGAACACTATGAGAGAGAGGAATAGATCATGCCAAATAACTCAGAGAACACACACACACCTGCACACACCGATGCATGGATTTATTAAAGTGTCAAATTGCATCAAATTGTGATAACAATTCTTAATTGAAATTAATGTTACTTGGTGCACTTTCGACAACAAAAATATAGCCTATAAAGTACATGATTTTCACTAATTCACATTGGAAAAAAACCCTGAAATTCAATTTGTCTAACCGTGGATGAATTAATACATTTTTAAAAACACATTCATCATTTATTTGCTGATGAAATTTGGAGCTAATTCTTACAGTGTTTCTAAATGTGCAATGGCAATTCAGCAACACATTAGTATGAGCATGTGTGCATGTGTTTTAGTGTGTGTGTACTGTATATATGTGTGTATGTGTGTGTGTACTGTATGTGTGTGTGTATGTGTATGTGTGTGTGTGGGTGGGTGGGTGTGTGTACTGTATGTGTGTGTGTGTGTGTGTGTGTGTGTGGGTGTGTGTGTACTGTATGTGTGTGTGTGGGTGTGTGTGGGTGTGTGTGTGTACTGTATGTGTGTGTGTGTGTGTGTGTGGGTGGGTGTGTACTGTATGTGTGTAGGGCAGATGGACGATAGGAGGAAGATCTATGTATATGGCAGGATACTGAATTGAATCTTGCTGACTGTTGAATTCTTTCTAGACTCAGCCTGTCTGTATACTCTGTTAGGGAAATGATAACTGACCCACAGCTACCTCCTTTCTAATGGCTTTTCAATGACTATGATTCCAAAAGGCTTAGCTTATCCAACTTACAAAAATATACAAAAGCTAATACAGTCTGTATCTGGGTGTAAAGAAAACAATGAAAAGTCACAAACGAAATGTATAAAATGACTTCCATGCATGCGCACAGACACGCACACACGCACACGCATGCACGCACACACACACAAAATACAGCACAGGCGTTCACTGATGCATGCTGAATTGCTGGAATACTGAACAGCATCTGACAGCCAAACTCAAATAAACCAATAAAGTCCTCGTCCGTTAGATTTATGAGTACGCTATCTCTCTACTGCATGCTGATAAATGAAACCTCTCGCTATGATTCGCTTATTTACCCGTGAAAGATATTCAAATTTTCTCTCTTTCCCTATCACTCACTCACCTGGTATCTCTCTCTCTCTCTCACTCTCCCTCTGCCTCTATATTTCTCTCATTCCCATGAGTATCTATAAAGCTCTCTCTTTCTCCTTCTCTCCCACCAGTGGGTCTCTGCGCTGTCACTCTCTCCTCCCTCTCTGTTGCCCTCCTCTCTCGCTTTCTCTCTCTCTCTCAAAGTGCCCACAAACCCCCACCCTCTTGCTCTCTCAAAACTGTAATTCAAACTGCTTCATTGGCATGACAAAATTAACATTTGTATTGCCAAAGCATGGCAAGGAAAATATGAAACACCAGGTAACACTCAGGTCTCTTTTTCTCTCTCTCTCTCTGTCCCTCTCTCTCCACCCCCTCTCTCCCTTCATCTCCTCCCCTCCTCTCACTTTCTCTCCCCTCCCCTCTTTCTCTCTCCCCCCCCTCCATCTCCCACTCACTCTCCCTCTCCCCCCTCTCCCCCCTCACTCGCCCTCCACCCCTCCTCCCTCTCTCCCACTGCTGCATGCTGAGAACATCCACAGCCGTTCACACAGAGAGACCGCAGCAGAACCGCGGATCTGACCTGGTTGTAGCTGTGGACCGCTCCGCCTGCCTGACCGCTCCGCGCTGGGGCCTGTGAGGTGGATGAGTCACTCAGAGCCAGGGTCTGGCTGCTGTGGTAGCTGGCTGTGTACGGGAACGAGCCGTCCGGGTTGGAGTTCAGCTGCAGCGCACTCTGGGATAGCAGGCTGGGCCCTGCAATGAAGAAGGAGCAAAGACAAAAGACAGACTTTTAGAGCGCTCACGTGTTGTCCAAACGAGTCTGACAATGAAGGCAATCAGAAATCACTGGCTGCTGCCAAAAAAGTTTCCATTTCATATCAGCCCCTTTCCATCGCTTACCCCAGTGCCAAGTGAGAATTAACACCACTTACTCTCCCAGGGAAAGCCTTGCACTATTAGTTCACACGCTCATAATGGTTTCCCCACTGCGGAGTGTGCAAGCCCAGCAATGGCCGCCCTCATCAAAGCACTCAATTAATTCACAGCGCAGTGCACTCCTACTTAAAGGGCACCTCGTGCCGCTCTTGGAAAATAGCCACCTAATTAAATACTGACATTCAATTCAGTTTTTTTTAGACATCATCATAAGTAAAAAAAGGTCTTTGCTAATAAAACCCAGGGACAGGGCATTGCTACACATAACAGACACACATAGAGACTATACAGTGGGTAGCAAAGGTCACAGGAAACTGCCAAGAATTTATTGTTTTCATTATACTGTATATCAAGGCCACGGGCTAATACAATTATGATACTATGTTTATACTTAAAAATACATTAATTTGTCATAATCCCAAAAAAATGTGTAAGCTCAGAAATTGTTAGCATGTGGTGTGTCTGCCTTTCGCTTTGATTACCACCTTCATTTTGTCATTGAGTCAGACAGCTTCTGCAACACGCCATCTTCTGTTTCAACCCTGCACTTTCTCATCACATCCCATAGATTCATTTCTCCCACAGATGTTCGATTGGGTTCAGGTCTGGTGACTGTGGTGGGAATGTCATCCTAATGAGCTCCCCTTCTGAATAATGTACTCTTGAAAAAGATGTGTAATTGGACTATCATAATTGCAATATTCCCATTAATCCTTGATAAATAATGAAAACCACCAAGTCTTGGTAGAGTCCCCAGAGATTTGTATGTGTGTGTATGTGTATGTGTGTGTGTGTGTGTGCATGTGTGTGTATATACACTCAGTGAGCACTTTATTAGGCAGACCTGTACACCAGTTTGTTAATGCAAATATTTAATCATCAAAACTGCTGTTCTTCAGTCCAAATGTCAGAATGGGGAACAAATGTGATCTAAGTGACTTTGATCGTGGAATAATTGTTGGTGCCAGACAGGGTGGTTTGAGTATTTGACTGCTGATCTCATGGGTTTTTATGCACAACAGTCTCTAGTCTCTAGAATAGTGAGAAAAAAACAAAACATCCAGTGAGCAGCAGTTCTGCAGACAGAAACGGCTTGTTAATGAGAGAGGTCAGAGGAGAAGGGCCAGACTGGTCAAAGCTGGCAGGTGACATAAATGCAAATAATGATACATTACAACAGTGGTATGCAGCTACAGCAGCAGAAGACCAATAAGTCAAAAAAATAAGTCTAATGAATTCCTAAGTGCTCACTGAGTGTACAATATATACATCCATCCATAATAATGTCAAACACACACTCCTGTAGGTCAGTGGGCCCAGGGAGGCTCGTCTGTGAATACTTGATTCATCCACACACACACTTTTCCCGCCTTTTATTTACTCCCAGAAGCACCTTTTGGTGCCTTTAAAGCCGTCTGTGAGATATCCGTGTGGGAATGACACTGGCATTAGACCAAGGCTGCCCATATGACCTCCTTTTGTGACGGAGGGAATTGAGCGCTGGATAGCAGCCCGCGGCACACAGCCCCCACCCCCCCCCGGTCACCCACACCAACCCCCCCGCCCGGCTGCGGTCACACCTCTCACTGGATTTACACCTGGCGCTAACCGCTAAACACTAACGCCGGCCTGGGAACGAGCTCCTCATTTTCACGTCCTGATGGGAAGGCGCTGCATGTATGAGTCTGTCAACAGCAGAAATACAGCCACTCTTTCAGGGAGCGGGGTACGGCCACCTTACACCAGGAGAAGAGAGGTCTGATTTGATGGAGTCAGACAACGTTTCCCCAAAGACGCTCTGGTGTACAGTGTGATGGCCTGTACCATCAGTCCAGATGGGAAACGACTGATTAAACACGTCCTTTTTTTGTACCCCTGAGTATGGCTCTGTATAACCGTTCATGAAGCTACAAATGGGCTCATAAATTTGCCAAAAATGCGTTTTATCATTTATCATCAATTTCAGAAAAACATATATATGAGACATTTGGCATCCTCTGTAGCTGTATTCAAATGAGCTGTTCAGAAGTTCAGAGCGTTCTGACTGCTATCATGAATCCCTTCCAATATCCCCAGAAGAAACGGCAGCTTCAAAATCTTTCTTTCAGAATCCTCAGATTTTTTGCCCATTTCCAAGTAAACTATCCCACTCCTTTCAGCTGACTGAATATAAACTTGATTACCTCGTTGCAATTATTTGAGATTTTATTCTTCCTACTTTGATGCACTTTAGAGAGGATGAAAGAAACCTTGGCCTATTGTGAGCTATAATTTACATAAAGGGTCCTTGACAGACACTTGATGTGTCTTGACAGGTACGTGCGCAAATGGATTCTGCCAAAGAAATCCATTCAAAAAAGTTATAAAGCTGCATCTTTTCATTTTTGAAATGAGAGGAACCCTATAAACAAGGACATTGAATACTGAGGATTTTTGAGCATCTAATGCACCTGATATTCAATCAGACACAATTTGCAGGAATTTACTTCCAATGTGTAATTCTGCACATCCATGAATTTGGCAGATATATATCTTTTAATGTAGGACTGGTGTATTCATGTTTTTCATTCTTCACCAAAATCGTTCCAGGGTTTCAATTTGGATGATGCGTGCATCTATGACATTTTATACCACATATACAATATTCAGTGTGATTATACTTCCTAGGTTCTAAGGAAACATTACAAAAATGTTACAAAAAATAATAGACTAGTCACTGGCATGTGTAGCTATTGCAGTGCAGTAAGAGCATTCTACCACTAGAGGCACTTTGAGGAAAGACCAAAAGAGGGAATAAAGCCAGTGTTGACGATGTTTGTCCTTAAAGCCTGCCCCCTCCCTGCACAAACAGTACCGACTCCCCAGATAAAAAAAACTCTGTCCTTACTGTCGCCTGCAGAAAATTCCTGGGGGTCCAGTATTCCAGACTCCTGCAAAGAGCGGATGCAGGAATCCACCAGTTCCAGGCCAGTGGTCAGTTCATCCTCAATGTCTTTCTGTCCTCCATCTGTTAACACAGGAGAAGGGTGTGGAGTCAGGAATTACCCACACTTTGTATAGCGGTGAGTAGCTTGGCACAGACTCTCCTCAGATATACGTAGCTAACAGCAGAATTCGGTATAATAGTCTTTTTCATCTTTAGTAATCGTTCGAGAGTCAATAGAAATGACCATGGAATGCAGTACATACAAGTTGAATGAGGAAATGTTGGTCAAATCCGTGCAATAATCATGTTTGAAATGTAATTTTAGAATTAAATTATGCGCATCAAGAGACAAAAATAGCCGGCAGCATTCTGGCACGTCTCTGAGAATGGTCAGGGAACTCAAGCTAGTAACAGCTGTTTGCGTACACCCACGCCCTGTCCCCGATGTATCCATTCTGGCTTAAAAGCCAAAGCATATGAACCTAAATCAAAGGAATACAAGATATAAATTAGAACTACAAATTCAGCGCCGTGCATTTGCATGTTCACACTTTGTGCATGAAGCGTGTTTTTTTATTGTAATCTGCTGTGTTATTCGTAGGTCTGTGCTTGTCTTCGCCATTCCTGTGATATGCATTTCCCCCTGAGATAAAGTAGGTAAATAAATAGACATTTTAAAATGTTCTCCTTCACAGTTCTGTTGGCCTGCTGGAGACTGAAGTGCGCATTAGCTCCATGGTTCCGCAGGTCTTTTTAGCCGCTCTGCGACACACACTTTATCCTCGCATTTAGCGCTGCCGTTTGATGTTTAAGGGAGCCAGTGGGGGTTTCTCAGGTCATGTTTTACCCTTTAACAGTCAATCCGTTTGAACTCTTTCATACTGTGTGTGTGACAGGGTCGGGTCTGATGCCGTTCGGGGTCTGCCTGATGCTGACGGCTGTCAGAGAACAGTGTGGCGGTGCCCACCACCTTCACAACCCAGCCCTTATTATTTTACAAATGCCAGATTATGAATGATGATGAAGATTTCACTTTTAGGAACAAACGGTTTAAAAGTGCAAATTATCAATGTAAACCACCTTTCATGAAAGTGAAATTAAATCATTGTTATTAAAAGCAGACATGCTTGGGTCATAAGAACAATGCGTGACAGAAGACAACCTTACATTGCTAATAAATGATGGGGAAGTCTTGTCATTATTAACATTCATAAATCAAAAATTTGTAATAACTGGGAATGAAGAGAATTACTATGCACACTGCACACAGTAACTGAAAACCAATTATAATACACATAAGATATGTATGATATACTGTAGGTCCATATACTACACAACACCTGATGTTCAGCCTACTCCTTAACTGCTAAGAAATCCAATTGCACCATATCACAACCACAAATCCTCAATTTAATTAAAATGCGTTGCTTAATTAAACTGCTTGTGGTTAGTTCTCGGAGGCATGAAAATCTCCAAGAAAAATATCAACTCAGATATCAAATCAGAAATCCAGTGCATTGTTTAAGCACTGGTATTGAAGATGATTATTCCTACAGAGTGTTCTTGGCTCAGCCAGTCACTGACTGTCTTATTTGTGGAGTGCAGCTAAATGGACCAGTCATGGAGTACTTTACTAAGCTGTGAGGTCAGGCATTCAGTGCAGCAGTTTGTGCAGTTGTGGTCAAGTGTGCTGCAGCTTTTCATCCCAAACAACAGGAAAAACAACAACAGACAAGTAGTAATATCTCAACACATAAAAAAGAGATAACAAACACACATACCTTGGTTATTCCAGCGAAACTGCTCGTCTGCTGAACTGCAAGACATGAAAAAAACAATTCCCGTTAGTAAGCGCCTTGCACAGAACAACGCACACCATCCAAGACATAATCACAGCTATAAAAATCATAAGCAGAAGATAAAAGCACTTAAAAGGCTCTTTCGGGGGTTCAATGAGAAATCAAATCCCAATAAATTTGTTCGGTTGCATGTGCCAAGAATGTAAATGCGTTGTGGGTTTAAATCTTCTTTTAACCATTTCTAAAACAGATTACATTTTTCTCCAAATCTGAAATGTGTAATTGTATTTCTGCAAACTCCCCAGTGTATTTCAGAGAGCTCACTCAGTAATAAAATAATAATTTTCATTTTACAGTGGAACAAGCACATACAGTATGCTGCCAGCCACCAGTTGTATTCACCCTTTTGGCCTGCATGTATCTGGCACGACCACAAGACCAAAACTGACAGCAAATTTGCCCATGATGCACTGCCATCATTATAATTTGCGAAAGTACTTTATCATTCATTTATAATAATTCAATATAAATAACATATTCTCTCACTGCCTTAAATGAAAGAACCAAAATTCCTCTGAATAGCAATGAGGCAGATGCTCTCACACAAACAACCATGTAATCCAGCAAACACAAAACTCTGTACAGTATCAATGACAAAAAACCATCAGTTTCAAAACCTAGCATGAGCAGTTAAGAGATTGTCCAAGCTAGAAATTCAGGAACACCCAGGTTCAGTGCCTTACAGTTGTTAATTCCAGATGTGTTTCTGCGTGGCAGTTGCCCAACAAAATGGCCGAAGTGTGAGAAAGGCAGAGGGGCCTTTCCAGCTGCCCTGTAGGACCGGCTGCTGGCCTCTTCATCATCCCAGTGGCTATCATCGATTTCCCCTGTCCCCTGCTCCTCTACCCAATGTGTGCGGAATGCCCAGATTCACCCCCGTCCCTGCTCCCTGGTCATGGGGCAGTGACGGATGGCCAGGGAAAACCCAGCTCTGCATGCTAACGGCGGCGTAACGCATTTTTCCCGGAGTGCTCGTTCATCACCCGCTCTTTAGGGAGCGACCGAGGAGCGGGGCCTTATGGGGGAGCCCACAGAAAGACAGGAGGAGTCCCTATCCACCGCTCTCTATCTCCCTCTATCGCCCTCTCTCGATTTACTCCATGTTCTTCAACCTCCATCGACGGTCCCAGCGTAGGCTACTCTTCAAAGTCAAATTCTGCCCACGTACAGGAAGTCAGATTCCGTAAACGCTGCGCGGCTAAGGCGCAGGTGGTAATGACATCACACCCCAACGTGCGATGAAGATCCACACCTCCGTGTGAAATGGCGCCGTACAGTTTGACTCGTAATCGTTGCCTGGGAGATTACCGTGAGCTCAAGCGCTTTGCTTAATTAGACTCGCGATTGAGAAGCATGCCTGAGAAAGCGAAGCTGGCTGCGCCGCTGATGACGGACGCCGGGCGGAAAAAGAAACGGGGAGAGACTGTCAGTTCGCTGCCTGCGCACGGTGGAGAGGGTAGCCGCAAGCTACGTCATCAGCCTTAAGTGGAGCAGAAGTGCAGAGGTCCTGTCTCCGGGCCTGCTGCTGAATTCAGCGTGACTCCACAGAGCCGGGAGCAATGATGCGGAGGACAAATCAGATAAACAGTGCAGCACAACATTCGGCGTAGAGACTGATTAATGTAATCTGCATCTGCACCACCGCATTTCAAATGTTGGGCGCTTTCCAACAATTATCCTTTGCACAAGCTATAGAACAAACACTGGACGTTCATAGCCATTACTAAATACATACTGTACATTCACAATTCACAATATTCACAAATGCCGATGTCAATTACTCCAAATAGGCATATGGTGTGTGTCACGTGGCACTTATTTTACATGCTTACCATTTTGGCTCGAGGGTGATATAGCCATATTTTGAAAACAGAAGTGGTAACGATTAACGATTTATTGACAAATTTGCAGTTTATTTACTGCTTATGAATGCATCCTATGCTCTCATGGAGAGCCATTCTAATAGTTTAGCTAACCTTAACCATGCATTCCACTGCTCTTATGATCACTAATACATTTTTATATAGCAGCCATATACTTTTCAGCTGAAAATCTCAGCTGAATATTTTAATCCACTCATTATATCTGAAAACTCTTAATCCTCTGAAAACATTTATCGAAAACATTCAATATAACAATATAACATTCACATTATGTTATATTCATGTATTTCAGTACTCCAGCCCTTATTTTTAGTTAATATTCTGTAATCCACAAATGAGAAAAGCTGGTTCAGGAGAAAACAGAATTGCATGCTGCCATTTAAATTCTGCTTCAGAAAGTTTACAAAATGGAATAAGACGAATGATAAAGCACATGCCCATAGCATCTTTGTATCTCTTTGTCAAAGGTTTCTTTTTATGTTGCACAGAGGAATACAAATCTTTTGTAACATATGCCACGGCAGACACACCAATGCAGCTTTCACTGAGTCTGATCTACAGCCCACAGGAACAGTTGGGTATTTCAAAACTGGCCCACTATTTCTGTTCAAGTTTCTTCCACGTCAGACCACATCAAACTTCCCTAACACAACCCTAATGTTTCAGCTAGGGAACTACTGTATCACAGTCAGAGATGCCTTGCATACCTACACCTACTGTATTTTCCCACAAACTTACGGTGTAGCTTTTCATTTCAAACCTTCCTTAGAGAACACTTCCCACTGGCTACAACCTTGATGCCTGTCAACCGTCAAAATATGTTGATTAAATTCAGCTACTGAGTGTTCAGAGACAGAGAGATTCAATATTCTGTACTGTAATGTATGTCCTGTTTCAGGCCTGTCCTGTGCTTTTGTTACTGATTGTTATTGCAGGGTTAATACGGATTACCAAACAAAAGGCCACAACAATGCCACGGTGAGATTTTTTTCTGTGAAACTAGGGAGATTACCAGGCCTGCATTCAATGGATTGCTGAAATGAACTCAAGTAGGCTTTCACCCCAAGCAACTAATTATAGGGGCATCGTCTTCAGAACAAAACAAAACAAGTCAGTTTAATTGGCGGGATTAGACGAGGCAGAACACTGCAGGTGAGGGAATGAAGGGTTCTGGGCAGGATGGGCTCTCCCCCTGCACTGGAAAGAACTGTAGGAGGTTACCATGGTGACGTCTCAACAGGGAGCGATTCCTCTGACACACTCGACGGGTTCTTTCTGAGCCTGTGTGTTTGCTTGATGCAGCAAACCAATAAAAGGCAGGTTACTGTGTGATATGAGAAACACAAGGACAAACTGCTGACTAAACTGCACTGAGAAAAGAGGTTCTGGAGTGTCCACTTCAAATGGTCACACAAGTGCAGTGTGCGTACGCACAAACTCTGACACACACACACACACACACGCACACACACAGAAACAACAGCACTTCTGCGAAGTACCAGAGGGAGGCCCATTAAATGGTCTCCATGGCAACTGCCTCCACAACCATGCTCCTCCTTGCTTCCCATTGCATCCATCCCCAGTTTCTGAGAATCAACAAGAAAACAAACAGCTGACAGTGGATCCCTCCCCCAAGATGTGTGCTGCTGTGCTCCTGAGACTCACTTTCCCTTGCATTCCCTCTGGGTGGAACTGTTCAGCTTTCTGTGTGTGTGTGTGGGTGTGTGCGTGTGTCCGTATTGCGTATGTGTATATGTGTGTGAGAGAGAGAAAGAGAGGGTGAGAGACCTGCTGTTTCGCATGTTCCCTGCCATGCTTTGGCAATACAAATACAATATTTGTCATGCCAATAAAGCACTTTAACTGTGAAAAGTACATGGATGATGCAGTACATGGACCGGAGCAGTAAGATAGCCATGCAGCCATGGGTATACAGCAGAGGCTAGGTCATCGAGCAGAGTTTAGGGCACTGGTCAAACTGTATGTGGGACTCTTTCCTGTTACCCTTGAGCAAGGGGCTTATCGTGAGTCATAACCATCCAGCTGTTGAGCTAATAACATTTAAACAAGAGTCAGCATGCTTATGGCTGTGACAATGAATTATAATAAACAGTGCCTTTACTCCAGCAGATGTTAGAAACAGTGGGGAGGGCAATGGTATTTACATTTACACAAATAAAATGTCATGGTGGAAATCCCCATAGCTGAATTACTGATTTATATTGAAGAAATCTGAGCAAGTTAAGACTAAAGTCAAAACTTTAATTAACTATTATTTGCAGAGGACAAACTTGCAGTTAGGCTGGCAGCTGTGTGTTAACACCCTGCAATATGTGAGTTGTGCTATTTCTCATTCAGTCTACATATTAGTCGTGTACTACTCTCTGTGTGTGTATTTCTGGTACAAAGGCTGTGTCCCTTTAAAAGTTTACTCTCAAGTGTCCACGGTTAAGAATGCATCAATCCTGGTCACCACATGAATTATGAAAAAGAAAAGCAAGTCACCGGCATAAAATAATGATGGCTCGGAGAGCCAGGCGATTCGCTGCAGCAGAGCTGGTCTCAAGCAGAACGACGAAGGTCAGATATAGTGCTGGAAGCCAGAAATATGAGCCAATCATTGGGCCCCAGAGGAGGCTGCCGCCAGCCTGTTGGAGTTCTACCCTGCTGTCACAAGAGTGCTCAGAGTCCCCCTAATGACTCCTCCAGTTAAAAGACAATAATTGGCGTACAAAAAGCACTTTAATCTAGCCAAGCCTTTTGGTGTACGACAATGGGGTATTAGCCATTGCTCAGCACATCAAAGCTATGCAGGTTTGTAAATCTGCTTAGAATGGGTGTACCACGGTTTATGTGGGTACAGGGGAAAGACCAGTCTGTGTGAATCTAAGAGATTTTATAAAACACCCACCCTTATATTACAAGGAATACAGTGTTTGATTGGGCGCACAAGAGAGAAACACAGTGAGAGCCTTAGGCTCAGTCCATCCAACTGAAAACCTTTTTGCAATGTCTCTGTTCTTTACTGCAACAGCAACCATTACACACAAGTGCTACTTCATTCCTTTAGTTCAGTCAGTCAGACAGAAGGACAGACAGGCTACATGGAGCCGAATGCAAGGTGCCCACAGGCGATAGTGATGTTAACTGAAAAATAACAAAGAATAATATCAAGGTATACTGGCACTAGGTAATTATTCCATCTGTAATGCACATTTACAACATTTCCAAATCTGGCAACATTACTATTTTCATGAATAATATGGGATCTGGTGAGCTCCTCATGTTTAAATCCAGAATTTTAAAATGCTACAGTTGATAGAAATGGAATATCTGAATGATGTTCATAACAACCTTGGGGAGGAAAAAAGGCCTGTATTCAAGTCCCTTTTCCAATTTCAGTGAGCACTACATATTTTATATCTAACAACATTTTACTTCAAAGATCACAACCGTTGGATACAGACAACAGTGCATAGCCCTGCAGGAAATGACCAAACACAGAGCTTGCTTTAATTCCTTCCTCAAATTCAAGGAAAAAAGTGTGTTGTGTGCAGACGGATAACAGGGATTAATCTGCGTCCAGGTTTCAGGTAAAACAGATGCTGATGAAATGCCTCTCGATTGATCCTGAGACTCAAAACCCTTCAGGAACGTACAGAGAGGTACGCCAAGCCACAGAGCGGCTCTGCGCTCTTATTTTGAAACTGTCCGGCTCCTTAACAGAGGGGACTGTGTGTCCTTCATCTCTCTTTATTACATCACAAGGGAGGGTTCTTTTAATTCTACGGCTGGACAGCCCGCTCTCCCAGAACGCTTCTTCCTCATGTGTCACTTCCCTGTGATTGACAGCCCCATTCATGCGTGCTCTCCACCGGATTCCCAGTAGACTGGCGGTTCAGCGCGGCCCATCTGGGGAGCTGTCAGACTGTTAGAGCTAGATTAGAGAAAATAAAAGCGGCAGAGCTTGATATTTCCCCCGCGGATATGCATTTTCATATCCTCACAACGGAGGCAAAGAGGACCCCTATTTAAATATGCAAAGGCAGAGTCATGGACTGACCCAGGTAATTCAATTCTCCCACACAAATCTGCTGCCCATTATGGGAAAAATTATATTTTGATATAAGGGGAGGGGGGTTTGGACTGAAAATAAAACAGAATATGCACGATAATATGTAAAGAAGACATCCCTCACTGTTGCTTTTATATATATTAAGACACAAGATGAAATAAATTAGAAAAAATAATACGGCTTTGAAATCACATAGAGCCTTCTACTTTGAAATAATATGCACTTTATAGAGTAAGTATAAGAATTTAAACTCACTCATTTATTTTGTCTGTATTCAGTATCTTGTCAGAAACAGGACTGAATCCAAACTTCCTTACATTGGGCCTGAACAACAATTGAAATTGCAATAAAAAAAGACATTGAAATCACTAATATAATAATACATGCACGTTACTAGTCCACACGCCAAATACCCTCCGAGCCCTGCCCCCTCAAAGATAGGTCCAATCAGCAAGTCACACACTTGCTTTTCCCCCAGTTGCATTGCAGGTGCTGCTGATGTCATCATTGTTGTTATTGTTGTACAATATCAAACCACCTCCAGGAAGGCACCAGCCAGGCCTGGCACCAGCATGAATGAATAAAACCTTCTCCAAAATGGCCGAAAGGATGTGGGGCTGGCAAGAAGCTCAAAGTCCTTATGAAACTTGGTCTGGAAAGGAAGAGTGGAGGCAGGGGGGTAGGGGACCAGGAGGTCTACAGTCTTTCACTCAGAGGAGAAGCAACAGAGGTACAAAGGAGAAACACATCCTTGATACTCTCTTCATGCGGTTTTCAAACAGAGGAAGAAAGGTTTCTGTCTGAAGGTGGGGGAGAAGGTCACAGACCAGAATAAGAACGAGAGATGCAGATTCACGCTCTTCCTCCTTTTTACAGAAGAAAAGTATGTTTCGCAGAGACAAGCGGGCATACGTATGTGCACAAAGCAGGGACCACAGAAACACAATGAAGATGACGTGATGTGTGAACCATGCGCAG
Organism: Conger conger; assembly: GCF_963514075.1. Classification (NCBI taxonomy): domain Eukaryota; kingdom Metazoa; phylum Chordata; class Actinopteri; order Anguilliformes; family Congridae; genus Conger; species Conger conger. The sequence continues at coordinate 38,341,379 of NC_083768.1, read as the reverse complement.
ACTGGAATTGAAAGATCCGGTAAACAACATTAAATTATGTTTATTAAATTAAGGATGGAGCTGGTTAACGAATAAGGACCAGAAGATTCCCAGGTCAGAAGGTTACAAGCAGTCGTTTTCAACGACAACATTAGCCAGAAATAGCTCGCATTGGCCTAGAACAAATCAATGGTCAACCTTTTGTGAGAGGTTTTAAAACATACTGTACAGACTTTACTACCTCAACCGGTAGAGTAGTCCATGGGTATAACAGCATACCCATACATGATAAAAATGTAAAATTAAAAACCCTGAATGTTATGATGGTTAAAGAGGGCTCATTAGGCTCCTCATACATGTTCTGGCTAATTAGAGAAGAGCTGTCAAACAGATACAGTATATATGTCATACTGCGCAGAGGACCATAAATCATAGCAATTGTTATATTAATAAAACTGAAATTATTAAATTTTCAGCTAAAATTAGTCATGTTCTGGAAGCAATGGGTCAAACTGAAGTCCGACACCAGGCCAATCTGTGTTATCAGGTGAAGGGGGTCATTGGGTTGACATTAATTAATTAACTGATTAATTGATTAATGTCAGAGTCACTCACCCAGCGTGAAGTTTGAGGCATGCAGATACAGCTCCCATGGCTGATCTAAACGGTGGTAAAACAGCGACACAAACATGGTTACAGTGCGTTCCCTGTACAGAGGAACAACAGCAGGCAGCCACACGCGGCCGGTCAGCTCAAACACTGCCTTCCAGAGCAGCTTTGTGCTTTGGTATCCATCCTCGGCCATGCAGCTGGGATCGGCACATGGTTGGTCGTCATGGAGGGAGGATTTCGGGACGACATTGGCTCAGGCGGTAAGAGCGGTCGTCTGGCAGTCGGAGGGTTGCAGGTTCGATCCCGCCCAGGGTATGTCGAAGTGTCCCTGAGCAAGACACCTAACCCCCAAATGCTCCTGAGGAGCTGGTTGGTGCCTTGCATGGCAGCCAATCGCCATTGGTGTGCGTATGAATAGGTGAATGAAAAGCATCATATGTACTGCACTTTACCATTCTACTGGTGGGATTTCCTTGACTCCTCATGCACTGGCAGCTCTTATCAGCTGTCGGTATGGCTGGAGTCTCTCTGCGACATGCTCAGAAAGCATAGTCCTCAGCTGCAGCGACTGCGCAGCTACTGAGGGGGCGTTGAGTGGCGTCTGGTGGAATGTTCCGGAGGGAAGGAAGCACTCGTCTGACAGCACTGGAATGGAAGCGATGACGTCACAGACTTAGGAACAGAGGCGGCCGTTCCAAATTGGAAGTCGAGTAAAATACTTAAATGCGCAACACGGAGTCGGTAATTGACTTCGCTTCATTACGAACCTTTAAATCTGTGATGTAAGCCTTAAATGTGCTCTCCTTAATAAATAACTGCCAGAGCTTAAGTCTGTACCGTGTTCCCTTTGGTCCGGTCTGTAATTAGTGCAGGCTGGATGGATGTCACATTTAAAAGCTCATTTAGGGGCTGCAGCCCACCTCTTCCTTACAATCCCGTCCATTTAAACAGCCGGGCAGCACGGAGCGCGGAGGCAGAGAGAGCGTAGGTGTGCCCTGACCCCTCCACGCCGTCTGGAAATCAAAGCCGCGGCCTCCTGATTGCAATCCCTGATTCCCGAGCGGCTGGCAGAAGAGGCTCGGAGCGAGTGTGGGCTTGCCGCTGCCGCCGCGGGCTTCACGCCGCCCATGTAATCAGCCGCCGGCCGTCCAATCCGGGGGGAACGGGCTCCTGTCCCGGGGGGGAGGGGGGGCGTGCTGGTTTTCGCCGCGCCGTCCGCTGGTTCTCGGCACGTTTCAGCATCGATGTGATTACTCGCCGCTCGACACAGTGTTGGACGCCGCATTTCAAAGACCTGACCCGGCCTCTGATTGACAGAAAAGCGCAAAAGCCATCAGACACTGTGGCCCCCCAGGACTGGGACAGGAGATCCCTGATCTAATCACTGGTGCGGCACAATTGGTTTTGTTCAGCCAGTGGTAGAATGGGTTTCCAGGGCTCCCGGAGTTACACTTTCCACGCTCTCCTACGAGCAGCGCGACATCTCTGCTCTGGTACTGTGTGAGCTTTGTGATGGAAGGAATCAGAGAAGTGCCTGTTAAAATAGTGCAGGGTGGATTTAATGCTGTGTGCTGGAACCTGAGTCCATCAGGACAGAGGGGACCAGGCTATAGTATGCTACACAACACAGCACAACACAACACAACTCAACACGATATGATACAACCAACATAACGGACCATCACCACAGATCACCAAAAGCCAATACTCTGCACCTCATAAAATCACAAAACAAAACTTTCAAAAGCACAACACAACATCTCCTCAAATCTCATACCCCACAGACCTTCAGTAGCCCACCCTAAGACTGATAGGCTGCCCTGCTGCCTGGTCACAGGCAGTGCAAGCCAAGGAGACAGGGACTGCTGCTCACATCAGCTACTGCAGTGAGATTAACACACACTCACACACACTCACACACAACACACAGATATACCCTCACAGAAACACATATACACACCACACACATGCACATACACTCTCACATTCACGCAGGTGCTGTCCATACCCTCACACACACACACACACACACACACACACACACACAGAAGCACACACACACACACAGATATACTTTCACATACTCACGCTCATGCATGCACACAGAAACACACACACACACACACAGAGAAACACACAGAGCCTCATACAGCATGCACACACAACACAACACGCACATGGGCCCACACAGGCTCCCTCCCATGCAAGCACAGACAGAAGCACACACACACGCACATACACACACACACACACACACACGCAGACACATACAGACACACACACACGCCTCATACAGCACATACACAACCAGGCTCCCTCTCATGCAAGCACATACACACACACACACGCACACACACACACACACACACACACACACACAGTCTGGCAGAGCAGTTATCAGGGCTCAGTACATGTGCAGTGTTTGGAGGAGATAAGCTCTTGTATTTGCATTCACAATCAGGGTCAGCGCGCTGACCTCCATAGCCCTGCCCGTTTGACAGATATAATGAACGTCTCCTCCGGTGGGCTGTTCTGCCCTCCCCCCACATCACCCGCAGATGACCTGCTTCCTGATGGATTGCTGAGGTGGTAACTTTGGGATGGCCTGCCATTACAATGAAAATCACACCATGGTGAACGCCAGCCGGGAGCCAATCAATGCACTGGGATAAGCCTAAACCTGACTGCAGCCATGACATCCGCATAACATACATAAGTAACATTCATATTTTACACAGCACAATGTATTTCAAACTAGTTTCTTTATATAGCAGTTGACATGTCTTTTTCACTGTGTTGTTCTGACAGGTGATAAATAATTCAGAAACATACATGAGGTACTTCAGTCCAGGAACAACAATCCTTTGCTCATACACATTGCCAATGATTTCACTTAGAGCGATACTTCACCTTCTTGGGTGTTTTGATATTATTCCAGGTTTTCATCATCTCACTCTGTTTTGCCTTTCACAAGGTAAGTCCCATCAGCAGCATATTATTTATACAGCTGTTCTTGCTGCTTTTCACTTCATTACGCAATTTACACAAACTCATTATCCTGGCAGAAAAAGTGTGTACAGTAACATTACAAACCTCCTGAGGTTTTATGTGTGTATATTACACAATTATTCCCCAAAAACATGACATTTCGGAAATCCAAATGCAATTGCATGCATTTGGATCGCCTGTGGTGGGGGTGTAGGGGGTTGCAGGGTTCTTTGTGATGAGATTATGCAAATATTACACTCACCTCTAACATCTCTTTATGTTTTCTGGCTCAGAAATGGTACTGTACATAGATGCTTTGGCAATGTTACATTGGTATTGAATGTCTTGGCAAATAGCATAATTGCATGCAACTGAATTGAGAATGAAAGAGAGAGACACAGAGATCACACTAAATTGAAAGAAAAAAAACTAGTTTGAGACTCTGGTTCCCTTCCTCAATTACTAAGTGGACAATGTGTACACAAACTGTCAGCATCTTTCAGAACCCGGGAACGCGTGATTATGGCCACTTTGCTTTCCGCTTGCGAGGGCAACTCTGGGTCACAATCGATCGGTATAATTGACTTAAACAGAGGCTATATTTTTTCCTCTTTTTTCCTGTCCTTGGCTGGCCAGTGAACGCCGTACAAACAGAACATTTCACAGGGTAAAGAAAACTGCCCCCGGGTAAGAAGGAACTGTCCTAGCATGAGGTGTGAGCAAAATGGCGCCTTTCTGTTTCAGTCATGGGCCATAAAGAGGAAGACTAACTGAGGCAGTTAGTGTGTGTGACGCATTGGCCTGGTGCTCTGCCCGTAGCGATGTCTTGCTCGTCTGCCTCTCAATGCAGCTTACTTGTCTTATTTAAACAAAAGCCCCAGAGCAGAAAGTCAAGCATAAATGCGCTTACATCAGACAGCCATTCTTGTCAGATTATGAAAAGCACAAGGAACAAAATGCAAGAATTCCACCCACCACCAAAATTCATATTGGTTTATGAGTCATATACTACTACGTGTGTCGCAAGCATTATGTCTGAAGAACAATAAAGTACACAACCCTAGGCCAGACAAATATATATATATATATATATATATATATATATATATACATATATATACATCTCGCCTCAAGAAATATACTGTGCCAATTCTGGTAAAGCTTTATTTTACAGCCAGTTAATTACTTAGTATTTACAGGGTAAATACACAGCTACTTGTGTAGCTATGAGGTAACTGCTCTGATTTCAGTATCACAGACTATGAAACACAGTTGGTAAGTGCAAGTACTATGTAAATATGTTTTACAGCCCGTTTCATAGTACTTACCTGTGAAATAGTTACGTAATACAGTAAATACCTGGTATTTGCCCAGTAAATACTAGGCAATTGACAGGCTGTAAAATAACACATTACCCCAAATGTGTCCAACAGAGCCCTTTTATACACACTGCTGCATACGCAACAACCATGTGCACAGTGATTGGGCACAAGGCACACTGAGTTCCTTCAGGGGAACCAGAATGGAAGCCAGTGACGGACACGACATTCTCAGGAGAAGCAGGGGGCTTCTGAGTAGAACAGTTAAGAGAATGGGCCTAAAACTACTTGGTAATTATTCACAGCTCACCTTGTTCAGTTTCAGGACTTTTTGTCACATTTTATTATACCCTGCGCTTAATTATAATAATCAGTGTGATGCAAACTAGCAACTATTATTTAAAGTGACAAAAACCAGCAGAGAGTTTGTGGTAGCGATGGGGCTTGATGAAGCTCATATTATGGTGGTGTTAATCAGAAGGAGAGAGTCTATGAAAATTCTATGTGTGGGTTTCATGAAACCTTGCTTTCCCATTGCTAGTTTTCGGTGCTTTTGTACATAATAATAATAATAATAATAATAACAATAATAATAATAATTTGTTATTTAGCTGACGCTTTTATCCAAAGCGACTTACAGCTGATTAGACCAAGCAGGGGACAATCCCCCCTGGAGCAATATGGGGTTAAGGGCCTGCTCAAGGGCCCAACAGCATGTCTATACCGGGGCCAAATCTTCTGGGCCCCAGTCATGCACCTTAGCCACAAGGCTACATGCCTTGACATTGACATTGATATTGAGTTGTCATGGTGACAGATAGGCTAACCAATCAGCATTCCCTCTCCTCTTGTAGCACATTGGGAAATGGCCACACCCTCTCACGACAGCTGATACATCAGATAGCATCAGAGACGAGAGCACAGCTCATGCATTCAGGAGTGTTACTGTGTGCTGAGAAAAAGTCTTATTCAAAAACATTTACTTGCTCAAGTATGAACGTACTGTTGGCTAAAGGTCATGACCTTGCCCCTTGCTTGGATAGACAGGTCAGACCATATACTGTAGACTTTTATCTGATACTGTCACTAATCCTGTCCGATGGGGCACTCGGGGTGGAGCATGATGGGGGAGATGTATATGTCAGCAGACAAGGCCATTTTTGATTGGTTCTCTTAACAGACATGAGCATAGGTGAGCAAATTAAGCCCACAATTATGTGTTTCTCCTGTTGGGGGTGAAATTTAGCTATGTTACATTTCATTATTTATTACAGCTACATTATTACAGTAATTCTGACCTGAAAGCTATAATGTATATTATCAGCAAAGCGCAGGAGAATTTAATTGAGTCATAATTTTACACATTCTGTAATCTTAATGGAAATAGGAAACGATATATTTACATAATATAGTCTACGTGCCATAAAAGATGTAGCTTGATTTAAAGTCTCATGCTTATTATCTTATTGAATGCCTAGTCTTTATATCACACTGTGTCTGGAATATGCATAATTAAAAATCATGGCCTCTGTTCATCACCGAGGAAGCAAAATAGCAAAGGGGTTTAATATAATCTGGTAATGCCATTGTTCATCTGAACGTAAAGCCACACATGCTCATTATGACAGCCAAATAGCCAGGCATTTAAGAGGCTTCTCACGGTTTAAAAGGGAAGTCTTCTCATATCCTTTCACTATTTTTTGTCTGCTTGCTGTTTCATGACTTATTGGCATATCAGCCGACATGGAAGCTTTAAGAGACACACACACTTTCTGTGAAAATGACATCAGATACAGGAGGAAAATGCAGCCATTTTATGGAAGCGGGATGACCAACGTTGGAGGGCTGCAGGGCATTGTAGTTTTGTAGTTTTGTAGTGACATCGGCAGTGGCATTCATCGTGCCCATGGTAACCGCACCGGTATCGCCACGGAAACAAATGTCCTTGCCAGACATCACGCCAGAACCGGCCGCAGCCGCTCGCTCAAGCCATGTGAGTAATAATGCATCATAGCAGTGCTGGCACTACATTTACAAACTTAACATACGGCTAACGGGGGAAGCCAAATTGGCAGTGCGAGGACTGTCTGACAGCTTTTCTTTAATGCCCCCTCGCCGTGCTCTGCAGTCAGCGTTTAAAGGGGGGGGGGGGGGCATCACCAGGGAGCGACTCGCACTTCACCACACGCCCTGCGTTTAGCTCGCTGCGCGAGCAGATGTTCCGGGCGACACCCCAGGCGTAGCGTACAGCGGCTCTGTTACACACGATTAGCCGCAGATCCCCACGCCGCGTGAGCACGTGTGCTACAGTGACCACCTGGAGCCAAAAAGCACGGAAAGCAGAGCAGTCTGTCAAAGCTTACCTTGAGAGAGTGCTACCACAATTGAAACCTCTGTGATTCTGAACCAAGTTTAGGATATCAAAAGACACTTCCAATTCAGCATAAATGACATAGAACAAGTTAATCATATTACATAGTGCGCTCTCAGCTTCCTCAAAGATCAAGAACATACCCCACAGACAGACATTTTGCGCAAAATTTGACTGCACTGATTATGGCTAGAAGTCTGGGGTGCGTTTCCCGAAGCCTTCTTTACGCTACGTTGTTCGTAATTTGTACTTTAAGCTCTACCTTAACGCTTCAGCGTGTTTCTCGAAACGTTCTTAGCTAAGTATACCTTCTGTACATCGTACTTTCGTAAGGCTGGTCTGGACCACTCTTCGCTCTACCTTAGCGATGTTGTCAGCTCACTCCGCTAGTGGCCACCACTGTTACAACTGCAAGCCTCTAAAATCAGCTGTTGCACTTAGTTACATTTCTATCTGTTAACCAATATCTACACAAATAATTCTACAGTTGTAGTTGGCTAATAATATTACTAAAATACCACATTAATGGGACTGTTTTTATGCAAAGAATAAAATTGTACATTACGAAGGATGCATGTTGCACTTTATTGAACATGTTGCCTAATTGCCTTTTAAATGAAATTCATAAACGGACGATTTACTTGACGACTGACTTACTCTCTCTGTGGGCTGGAGCGATGTTTAACCATAGTTCTTTCTTTGTTTAGTTGGAGACCGTAGTCCTAAAACTGGAAAATAATGTTTCTTTATTCAGCGCCAAATCTAACAATATCTCCAATTCATTTGCTGTGAAGCTGTTGGACTGCTTATTTCTTATATATACGGACGGATAATTTTGTTTGTATTTTTTAAATTCTATTACTACGTTCCCACCAGTCATGATAAATACAATATTTTTAGTATTCCTGCAGTATTCTATTCATAAATAACACTACTTTCTCTCATAACACAGTCAAACAGTCGCTGCATGGAGTGAATAATCGATCTTAGAGCAAGTCGATGGGCCTAGTAAGGTCGCACATAGAAGCTATCCCTAAGTGATAGTTCAGGGAACACACTTAGAAAAGTAAACAACTTTAGTAAGGTATACCTTAGAGAGTCTTCGTAAAGCGCTAAGAGAGACCATTATCGGGAAACGCACGCCTGTATATTTGTTTAGTTATAATATTTGCTTGAACTTATAATAAACTTGTGAGCAGCAACCATCTGTTTGACATGGTGACTTTCATTTTGATGACAACCCTCTCAAAACACACACTTGATTGATATTTTAATTTCCCTGCCTGCAAGAGTGATTGAACACAGATGTCTTTGCAGTGATTCACTGTTTCCTCAGAACAGGAGATTTTTCTTCAAAATGAATATATAAACTGACAAAAAAGTGGTTGATTATTTATATATTAATTCTTGGAAACTATTGAATGCTTCAGTATCACAAAATTCTGAGTGTGCATGTCTAGAAGAGAAACAGGAGCTCAAATGCAAATCATAGTTATGGGTTCAGAGGTTGACAATGTGAGGGAGAGTGAGTCAGTGAATCAGTGATATTAACTCACTCAATCACTGGCTCATCTGGCTCACATGTTGCATGGTCTCCTGGTCAGTGGTACAGTCAGTTTGTCAATGTGAGGGAGAGTGAGTCAGTGAATCAGTGATATTAACTCACTCAATCACTGGCTCATCTGGCTCACATGTTGCATGGTCTCCTGGTCAGTGGTACAGTCAGTTTGTCAATGTGAGGGAGAGTGAGTCAGTGAATCAGTGATATTAACTCACTCAATCACTGGCTCATCTGGCTCACATGTTGCATGGTCTCCTGGTCAGTGGTCCAGTCAGTTTATCTATGTGAGGGATCGTGAGTCAGTGAATCAGTGATATTAACTCACTCAATCACTGGCTCATCTGGGTCACATGTTGCATGGTCTCCTGGTCAGTGGTACAGTCAGTTTGTCAATGTGAGGGAGAGTGAGTCAGTGAATCAGTGATATTAACTCACTCAATCACTGGCTCAGTCACTTATTCGCTCATACGCAAGGATGCTCTCACTCTCTGTATCTCACTCTCTCCATCAGTCAGTCAGTGAGGGCATGGGTGAGCGAGTGAGCGAGTGAGTGAGTAAGCAAGTGAGTGAGCAAGCGAGTGAGTGGGTGAGTGAGTGAGCGAGTGAGTGAGCGAGCAAGCGACTGAGTGGGTGAGTGAGTGAGCAAGGGGAAATGAATGATTGAAGAAGTGAGTGTGGAAGAAATAAAGTGAGAGACTAAGCTTACTGGTGACTGTGTGAGCGAGTGAACCAGTGAGGTATGTAGGCTCCTTGTTTCCATAGCTGCCTCATCTGGTAGAAGTGTCATTAGCTAACCTGCATTTCAGACAGGATGGTCGTGATCGTCTCTAAGGGCTGTTGAATAACAAGGCCTATTCTGCTCTGATGCATGACTTTTAAAGGTCATTCAATCACCCCGAATATTTCAGCCAGATCTATCAACGACACAGACGCAGGGAGAGAATTAATGTCTTGATATTTACACTATGTGAAAGTGCGCGGTCACTGGCAGCCCACAAACTCAGCAGACGACAGTGGGCACAACCCAAACTGAAAGCTGTCAGTCAGGGTAATGAAATACCCGGGGCCACTCCACTGTAAGAGCGACTCAGAGAGGAACCAGGTGCGCACTGCCACCGCCTGAGGTCAAACCTCCACCCAGCCAAGACCAGATCGAAAGTCACAATTCAGGCTTGTTCCAGTGCTCTGTGGCACATGCCCCATGGAGGTACGTGCCCTACCTTTAGTTTTTCTCTGCTTCATTAAACCATGAGCAAGCGCATGATTGGATGCACAGTCTTGGAGCATTCTTGATATGCCTGGGCTGAGATAATAAATAGCACATTCGTGTTTTATTACTTACACAATTGCAAGAGGCAGTTCATGTTTTATAGCATTCCAGACCAGGCCTGTACCCAGACGTTCCCCTAAATCTAGTACACAGAATAAAAGTAATTTATGAACTTCTGCCTCAGGTAGGTATATACATTGCTCTTTATTTCTAACAAAACATTTTTGCTTATCAGTAGCTGATAGTAGCAATAGCTTAATTATCCAATTTTCTATTTGGAAATAAAATGTAAAACAGTTAAATGTGAAAATGTTCATGTTTGTGCATAATTCACAGTTTGAGATTTTACACTTTGGGAAAAATTGTGGGAAAATTTTTTGCCATATGAGCCAGTTAAAAACTGAGAATCAACATCCTCTTCATCACATCAATCTCACCATTGGAAAAAACATAAATCACGTGGCTATCAGTCATATTTTTAATAACAGAAAAAGCACAGTAAATCATGCAAAGCGTAATTGCTTTTCACCCTTGGCAATCATTTCCATGCTGAATGCCTCTTTCTGCTGAGTTTCTCCTGATAATTCACACTGTGCATATCTAAGTGGGCCTGTATTAAGGGTAATCAAAATGGCAGACTCTCCACTGTTCGCACTGTCAAGAATGCTTAACGAGTTAAATCTAATCGGTACGATTAATCCCAGTACCATGCCTCCAAAGCGAAAGACTGTTGTTGACTCCATCAGAATGACATATAGCCCAGTATGTCTAATCATCACTGATGGTGTACGTACACAAATACCACTTTGTACAATTCCCATGATCCCATCTGTCCTTCACCCTCACTCAAAATTAAATGTAATTGTTCTATTTTTCTTCACAACCCAGTCTGGCGATTTCAGAAATTGCCAACATGAATGGAAGAGCGTGTTTGCTGTTTAATGAGAAAAGTAAACCTTATTTGCAAGTCAAACTAAAGGACAAATGTCGACTAAACCCAGGGGATAGTTGATTAAATGAGCTAATGCAATTACTGGCTCCTACAGACTTACCAAACTATTTCCACACAAGATTCTGGGCCTCCCTCTGACCCAAGACGCTAAAAAAAGTGCAAGGATCCTGCCCCTGTCTCAGTCAAGCCGAAACTACCACCTGTCAAACAAACATTCCCAAGATGTACATTTCCACTGTAAATGCCACTTTCACTGCCTTTCACTGTCCAAAGTCAGTCAGCAAACTCCCAATTACAACACTACTAGACTAAACAAAAAATGCCTGCAATGCTTAGCCGTAGATTAGCATCGACGGTGAAAGTAATTTGTTCGAATATTACAGTAGTTGCTAGTATGTTTACTTTTTCTGGTTAGTCAAAAGTTAAATTCAGGAACTCTACCAAAACATGTAATGCAACTATTTTGTTGGTTAGTTCCACTGAGGTTAACTGTTGTTGAGAGTAAAGGAACTGAACTCCTGAACCAGACATTTGGGACAATGACTCAAAATCAAACATATTTTAATGTTTCCTTACTCTCTTCCAAACTACTTGAATTTCACCAGGAAACACATAAGATTATCAACATAGGTTATGCACATCTGGATGCTTGCTAAGAACACAAATTGTCATACTGTATAGGTGTATGGAGTGTGAACCACATTCATCTACTTTACCAATGCGAAAATAAAACACTCAGTCTTGCACAAGAGTGACTTTGCACTGGTTCTTCCTGGATAAAGAGGGGGGAAAGCACTTAATTCTGCCCATTGGCTATCAATTATACTATGTAATTATATTTTGTTTACGTTTCTATCTATTAAATTACCAAATTTCAAATGAGTCTGTATGTTTTGAATTTTAATGTCGGAAATTCATTCAAATCCAGAAAATAAACAAGATGTCAGTTGTCCATCACCATTTGTTCTGCTACTATTTAGCTATGGTGTCTCAGGTAAAAGGATTTCCATGTTAATTGGATAACCTGGATAAATGAAAGCTAAGGCATTCATGAATAAATATTGTGCAGATACTCTCTCTCCCTGTCTCCAGGGGAGATGAATGAGGTCCCAGGTGTGGTCCACTCATGCCTATAATCTCTACCACTGAGGAAGCCACCTGCTCCCCTCATGTTGCTACACATACACACTCAAATACTCGCAAACACTCCCACACATTAATAATATAACCTTTTTACCATGCTGCCCAATTTTGTCCAAGAAGGGCCATTGTGGGTGCATGGTTTTGTTCCTGCCCAGCACTAAACACCTGGTTGATCTAATTAAGCTGTAGATTTGATTAGACTATGATTAGTTCATTACTATATTCCAACAGGTGTTCTATTACTCATTAGCGAAAAAAACCTGCACCCTTCAGACCTTCCTGGATGAACTGAACAACTTTATTACAGTTATTGAATTGAGCACAACACTGCACAAATTGGTCCAGGGCACCGGCTTCTTGCTCCAGGTTTGGGAGAAATCACATATGTGGCCTGGCGTGTGACATAATGCCTGGATGTATGGTGTTGGACTCGGATAGCGGGAGAAGGGGAAACAGACTGAGTGGTGGGAGGGGGCCATTTTGGGTGGGGGCAGGGAGCAGCAGACGTACCTAATGCTACTCATGCTGCCGGTCTCAGATCCCAGCTTGCATCGCTCCAGTTGGCTGGCGACGATCTGGCGTTCAGCCTCCAGTTCGCGGGTCAGTCTCTCAAACTGCAGCTCCTGTGGGCAAACAGAGAGACGCACGACATTTACTCAACACGGAGCTCTGCGTTTAGAGCCACCGTCGAAGCAAAACCGCTTCTGACATAGGAAAGAACATGTTTGCCATTGAAGCGCTGTTAAGGTTTGAACAAACTCCACCAAGGAAATGTTCTCTGTCTGGAGTAAATGATTCTTACTAAGACTAATGAAGTTCCATTAACTACTTACTATCAATACAACTCTGTCATATGCATCTACAAAATACCTTAAATAACAGGCCTGTAAATAACATATAGGTGAAAACTATTTTAAACTAAAACGTGTGAGGTTGGGAGATGATCCTGCTTCCTTCCACCATTTGTGGCCCAGCCCTAGTCCTGCGTTATGATAGATGGTGCTACTTATTTTCCTATCCTGAAAACTCCAGCAGAGCTGTGGTCAGAGACAGAACGTCCACAGCCAGCATTCCTCCACAGAAAGCACCAGGAACCCCCATCAGCACACAGCAGGACTGAGCAAAGACAATGCACGGCTACGTCTCTGCTAAGTGCACTCTGCTGATTCAAGAGGCGCACGCAGAGTCCAAATTTAAAATCTTAATTTGACAAAGCGACTGTTCACAAGCAAAAAGAAAAAGGTACAATAGCACAACCACACGTTCCAGTGGAATGGTTACCCTGTAGACAACCCTGTAGGAATGTATTTAGTGTTACATAAAATATAGCATTATATATTGATTGACATTATACAGTAAACTAGCTGGTGGGAGGGCAAGATGAAGCCTCTGAAATGTCTCGGCACATGACATCTACATCCATAAAAACATCCTTACATGCAGTACCTACAAGCACATGCAGGTTTTAAACCAAACAGTCACTTTTTAAGACACCAAGGTTGTAGGCGAGTCACTAATCATTAACCAAGCAACAGGACCCCACCTAGTAACTTATTAAAGTTAAATGGAGCATTCCCATTCACTGTGAAATGAGACACTCAATAGTCCACTGCACAGTTGGTGTCGATGGAAGAAGGTTGCTAGATACTGGACCCAGTATGTCTGTTTTGTAGCTATATCTGCGAACAGGGGTTCCCAAAACACTGACACAACAGAACAGTCAGAACTGTAGTTATACACCGTCACCATTCCTGCTGGAGCTAACTTTTGTCATCTTATAGACGAATCAAATTATGCAGCGTCCTTACCAATCAAAAACAGGGATTAATCCAAAGTGATAACAACACATTCTCAGGTAGACCACATGTACATTAATCAAAGAGTTAATAACTCCCAATGTCCAGGAACATAATACATACATCAATGGTTCATTGTACTTGATTTTTGCATGTAAATTAAAATTATATTACAATGGTAGCAAAAGCAGAAAAAATATATAACTTTTAATGCCTGTATCGTCAAGATAAATTCAGGCTGATAGAAAACGCTGCATGAAGTCAAAGTGTAAGAGCAGCAGTGGCAATAAATCCGACGATTAATCCGGCGACCAGCACTCAGCGGCGGTAATCAGCGTTAATATGCAGGCCGAGCTAGCGACAGAAGGGTCCGCAGCACCCAGGACGACACCTGTCAATTAAAACCCAAATGTGACAGGACTGGAATTAGCTCTCTCAGCCCCAGGGGTCAAAGAGACTCTGTGGGGCAGTTAACCTGAAATCTGGATCCCAGACACATCGCATGTCATTTTGGGCAAGGGACCAGATGATGGATGCCACAGGCATGCCTGGCCAACGCGATTATAAATAAAGGACCACACTGCGGAGATGCCCAGCCACAGCTACAACTGAGCTGCTAACCCATATTGAGCAGTTTTATGAAAAGCTTACCCATATAAATGTATATGCGTTTGCTACAAAAAGTATATCTGTCATTTAAATAAGGAAGTAGGTGAGTTCAGAAAAAGATAAGATGGACTTTCCCCGAAGGGAATTTGTCTCGGACGATATTTTCCCTCAGATTTGGATTAATTTGGTAATTAATGAGTGTCAAACAGGTCGATAGCAGGACTGATCTCTGCCAATTTTGACTTTCCCCAAGTTGCCAGGATTATCGATCTCTTCAGAAATCCAGTCACGGACTGAATGAAATGATCGTGGCCCACAGTCCCACAATCCCTACCCCCCATAAGAGAAGCCGGCACTCTCTGTGACTGTTTAAAACTCTCTGGACTGAGGCAAAATCAATCCCCCACTGCAGGATGACAATATGGAAGTTTGGGCCCAACTGACTAAGCCAGCAAAAAACCTTTAGACTTTCAAGGAGCTCCAAACTTTTGAATTTATAAAACATATTACATATATCTTTATTGTACTCTGGAAATGATATTATCTTATATTATATCAAACTTTGTAGATTAGATTATAAAAAATATAATAAAACTATAGAAAACCTGGAGTACAATGTAGAAAACACAAAAATATTGAGTCAACCAGCTGGTCACAAGTTCTCTCTCACAAGCCCAAGGGAGTAGGCCTCTGTCACACAGAAAGCCAGTGAAAGACAATACTCCAGATCTACAACCTGTTTTCAACGATTTCCAGAAAAACACCTGTTACCAAACCCCGCTCTCAAGTACGCTAGGAGACGAGTTATATTTACCGGCACATGAACCATGCTCCAGACCACAACCGCTTTGAGAATAGTCCACTTTGCGCGACTTTACCATCCCTCCCTTTCTACCACTCCACCACCTTGGTTTGCCTGGTCGTCTCTGAGAGTATTTCTGCGCTGGAGCCTGGGAGCAACTGCCCTCAATCACGCTGCAGAGAACAGAAGCTCAGCCAGGCACAAAGGTCTCCATGGAAACGGAGAACTTAGACCCTCTTTGGCATTATCTATGCAACATTTCATCACAAAAAAGGCCCCTCCCACCAGCCTGCCCCACTGCCTGCCTGCCAAATCCGCTGCCTCCCTTTCCAATCGCTCCTCTGTCCTCCCCCCCCACCCCCCCTTCTCCTGTTTCAAAAGCCATCTGCGCTCTGCAGGAATAGAGGGGAGGGGAAAAGCCACGAGACTGGCTGAGAATGGCAAGTGTTATTTTTTTGGGATTGAAACAGTGACTGTGTTCCCCTTGGCTGGCGATGCGTCTGTGCGGGTTTCACCCAAGGGATGCTGGGTAACTCTTCTGCTCCAGCGATGCTGTATGGCTTCACCCGCCTGAGAGGCTGAGGCTCGGACCACTGATGTGCCCATATAATGGAAGTGTTTATATATAGCTCATACAGAGAGAATGACAAGGAGGTGTCAGCCATGAGAGAGAGTGAAACATGTTTTAAAATGTGTGTGTGTGTGCCCGTGTGTTTGTGTGTGTGTGTGTGTGTTTGTGTGTAAATATATAAATGTACATATGTGTGCATTGTCTTCACCATATTTTATTAGATGTCTTTCCTACAGAGGGGTTAACAGTTTCAGCTAATGAAAAATATTTCATAAACAGGTCTCTAGCTAAATGCACAAATTTAGTTTTCCCTACCTTTTTGCCAACAAGCTTATATGGGGTTCATTTTATCAAAGCAGCTTGAAATAGAAAAAAATAAAAAAGAGATTCAGAAAAAGTGAGCGACTGACAGGAAAGAGGCAGCCAGAGAGAAAGAACTGGAGAGAGAGGGAGAAAGAGAGAGAGAGAGGGAGAGAGGGAGATAGAGACAGACAGAGAGACAGAGAGAGGGAGAGAGACAGAGAGAGACAGACAGAAACAGAGAGAGAGTGAGAGAGAGATACAGAGAGAGAGAGAGTAGTTCCATATTGAATATTTGATATTGTATATGACAAAATTGGCATTACTGCTTTGGTTTGTTCTGCCAATAAAACAGAATTTGGATTAAATCGAGATGAACTGAAAGGAGAAAGAATCGCAGATGCCATTTCTGCCAAGAGCAACAATCTCCACCCTGACAGAGATCTCACCAAACACCCTGCTATTCATCCTCTCGGCTGGGAATTAAGCATTTCAGGGATCCAATTAGACTTCCCTGGAATGGGGAGCTGCCGGAGTACGATCCAAATGGAACAGAACTGGGCGCCTGGGCTTTAGATACAGGCAACAAATAACAACACTAATTGAAAATGGAACTGACCTTCAGCTTGAAAGCCACTGAGATCGGCCAGTCGCAAAGGAACAGGATGCCTCGGCTGCCACGGTAACCACCAGCCCCTGATTGTTCACCCATACACATTGGAGAGAGACTCAATTCTCAGACCTATTCAATCTATCCTCAAAGTGCACTGTCCATAACCGTGAACGATGAATTCTGCTAAGAAAGATGACTTTTTCTTTATGTTAAAACGTGAGGACAGGAGTTCCAGAGTAGCTGGAATCAATTCAGAGTGAATTCATGAAACCCAAATTGCTTTCCTTCTCCTTTGCCTAAGGCTCCTTACCAGGACACAATGTTATTGAATGCCCTGTAGCATGCAGTAGTCTCGTTGTACACGATAATGTGAAATAATGCAGCAGTAGGACAGCCATTTCCAGACGTGGTTTCTAACTAATTTGTGAATAACTAAATCCAATGCCTGCAGGCACACTCAACCCTGGTCCTACAAACCCACAGTGCCTTTCAGCCTTCATTCTGAACCAATCATTCTGGCTCTACTAATCACAGTCTTGATTAATTGAGTTTAGCTTCCCTTCACATTTCTGAAAACGCCACATGGTGACAGTGTGCTGGGTTATTGATAACAGTGAAACAACAGCGTTTGACCTTCTGGTCAGATCAGTCTGGGCATCCACTTCCAGTTAAACGATCCGTGGATGTGTTCTCCCTCTCACAGCGAAAGTAGCACAGCTCACGACACTGCAGAAAACAGAGGTTTTAAAGGAGGGTAAATGCCCATTTATAGAGCAATTAAGGTTGAGTCCCAACTGAGAGTAAACCCTAAAACCATGGAGTTGCAAGTCCAGTTTCAAAAAGGAGTGTTGATCTATAGATGAGTCATGAGTGTGCTGGTATGCACTCTTGAATTTAGAGAGCAAATTACATGACTCACAAAAATGGCTGGCCACTCCAGATTAAAAATAAAAAAGGTAATTTACTTGAGAAATTAACATTTTTAGTCATTTTCAGATGTGGCCCCTGGTCTACTGGACAGGAAATTGCTTCCATGATGGCAGGGAAAGGATATATCCTCCTACAGTTGTGTTGTGAGGCCACTGCTGTTCAAAGGTGA
This sequence comes from Conger conger, assembly GCF_963514075.1. Classification (NCBI taxonomy): domain Eukaryota; kingdom Metazoa; phylum Chordata; class Actinopteri; order Anguilliformes; family Congridae; genus Conger; species Conger conger. The sequence goes on along the minus strand of NC_083768.1, from coordinate 38,323,394 downwards.
TCAGTTTGATTGATTGAATGACTCTGCCTACTCCCTCAGAAGATAAAATTCATTTTATTGCATTTTCATCTCACTCCCTTTTTTAAAGATATAAAGACCAGACTAAGCCACAGAGAGACAACTACAGGCAAATTAATAGTTAACTACTGTGTTCAAGCACAGCAATCGAAAGCACTGTCTGTATTGTTCCCAGCTATTTGACTGTTATTTGGCACATTACAATAGCCTTAAAAGAGTCCGGGTGAGGCATTGTAATACTATACTGTAGAATGGGACTCAATTGCAGTCATTAAAAAGGTACTCTTTAAGCTTTAAATGCCACAGCTGTTGATTCACCACCAGTTAATAATAATAAGTAGTCAATAATAATAATAATAATAATAATAATAATAATAATAATAATATTGCAATGTTTTATCAGTTCTACACAAAATGATACATTACATATTTTGCAAGTGGAATGGTATTGAATGACAGATTGAGAGATAAAAAACAGACTAGTTAAGTACAAGGTCAGTATCCTCTGATCCACCAAGCTTTCCTGGATACGTACCTCCACATACACTATTCTCTTTGATGCTGGCATTTCATTGTAATTCATTTTGGCAATACGGTTATTGGGTCCGTCTGCTTGTGGTATTGTACGTGTAAGTAGCTTACTGTTCACGTGGTCATGGGACTCAGCTGCCAAATTAAGCAAGTCCTTTTCTTCTTCCGTACAGCAGGACCTACACTCCCAGAAGAAAGGGTTCCAAAAGGCTCCTCTGTGTCTCGTTCACGGGTTCTTTGTTTGGTAAAATGGTTCAATATGGGAGTTTTCACACTTTTCACACCTACCATAGAGGGTTCCAGAACTAAAAAGGGCCCCCCTACAGAGTCAAGCCAAAGAACCTTTCTGAGAGTGTAAGAAGTAAAGTTCTATTAAAAGGTTTTTCAAAATGTTGATTTTACAGAGGTATTAAAGCACATGTAATTTTGGCTGTTAAATTCCCTGCAGTTCCTGTAATTTTAACACATACATTGTTCATTTGGGGCCAGGAATCACCCCAGCCACACTGGGGTTTGTCCTTAACAGTTCAGGAGTTTACTGGTTCATGCCATTTAGGGTAAATGATGCTGTTTGTTACTCACAGTGACAGTTAAACAATGTGGACTGTAAGGGTGGGAGAAAAGGGGAACAGTTGGAGTAATTGCTATTAGAGGTTATAAAGGAGGCTGAGGACTGAGAACTGAATCTGTGCCATATGAGAAGTGCTCTGAGCCCCGGCGAAGTGAAGCGGCTTTTCCGACGCTTCAGTCAACATCACTAAACTGTGACTATGAACAGGAATACGGGCACAGACAGTGATTTTAATTAAAACAAAGAAGAAAAAATTCAACAACAAACAAATGCATTTTTTCCTCTTCAGAAGTAGTCTAGTTTGCCTGCAGACATAGATTGACATTTCTCTTCTCATGAGGCAGTGGGTGTACATTTTATTAGATGAATGTCACGCTGTGCGCAGATGAAGTTATTTTTGGGCCCCAATTCCCCTTAAAATGGCCCAAGGGGGAGTTTTGGAAATGGAAGCCAGAAATGTATTGTTTTAAAAAGATGGATGAGCCAGAACCACTTCAAGGATGACACAGAAAAAGAAAAAAAAAGAATCAAACTTTCTAAAAAAAAAAGACTGATGGGGACACTGTGCTGTAGGACACTTGGTTTTCCAGACGACATGTTAAATCAAAGGCCCTTACTGCGCTCTTTAATGATCCCCTGGCACTAATTGCGAAGAGTTAGGGGTTCCCCAGTGCGCGGTATATCCCGCCAACCTGGCTCTCTCATCCTGGTCATCTAATTAGGCTGCAGTGTAACTGGCGGAGCAAACCATCCCTGTCCACATCAGTGTATGAGTTATGACTTCTCCCCCAGAACGAGAGCCGTGTGTCACACAGTAGGGCCACACTTATGTGGCAGGTGACAGAACTGCCATTGAGGTCCTCTGATGAAATGTGCACATGCATGCAATGAAATACTATTATTATTATTATTATTATTATTATTATTATTAATTTGAGAGGAGATTCACACTGTATTTCGTGATTGTGGTTCAAATTTCGAATAAAGATATCATCGGACGTGCGGATTATATAAGGCTGCTTTCAGCATTGAGGACAAGCTGAGCCTCTTTTCATTTTGTTCCATTGTAACATTATAATGTATAACCACCGTGTAACATGGGCCTGATCTGAACTGTTCATTCTCATTTCTGAATACCCCAGTGAATGCAATGGAAAGAGCTGCAATCTGAAATGATGGTACATAATGCATGTCCGTGCCACCCACACACGATGCATATACTCACACATGCATGCACCTGAGCACGCAAACATGCGCATTATAGAAACACGCACGCACACATGCACACACACGCACATACACACCCACGTACACACACACAGAAAGCATGTCCATTGATTAATGACTGTGTTCAGGCATGCTGGTATAACCTCTGTGCTGTCCGAGTTTCTAAATAAATAACACTGTATTGTAATATTTCTTCATTCTTATCAGGCGCCATCAGTCACAATACAATTTTGCTCGGTCTGCATCAGTATAGACAGCACAAGGATTGGATTGGAAAATGGATTGTGTCTTTTCACACCAGATTGAATGTTCTTTTTTCTTTTTAAAATCTTTTTTTTTACATTAACCACATTCTTTTTTTAAATGTGTTTCATGTAGATGGTAATTGTGGTAGCTCTTTAATGCAATTAAACTTAATGCAATTTTAACAATTTATGTTCAGTAGGATATTTTGAATTGTGAACCAAGTCCGCACTTCTTACTGCCTATTATGGGTCAAGATTTCCCCGCCCAAGCTGAGCTGCTGCACTTTAATCGCTGATCTTTGCACTGCGTCACCTAAATGTCATTAAAATAAAGTAAATTCCTTTTTCGAAAGCAATGGTAGTCAGTTTGGCTGTAGTTCCATTTCCTCAAAGGTTATTAAAGGCTGTGACTGTATCTTATCGGTTCAACAAACCACACCCTGAAAAAATGTTCTGAAGCACTGACCATTAAATATTTGGCAGAAAGGATAGAACAGTGCATGAAAGTGAAAAGCATCAGTGGCTATGGATATGAACACTACATCACATATACTGGTCCAATGCTGTTTAGCTGACTGGGCCATGTCACATGTGACTGACATTAGATGGAACTTATGCAGGAGTTACCGTCATCATAACTGCACCTCTGATGCTTGTGTGCATGTGTGTATACGTATGTGTGTGTGTGTGTGTGTGTGTATGTGTGGATGTACTTGTACTCGTTGTATAAGTACTGTATTTGCATATGTCTAATTGCACAGCAAGGGGTACAGGGATATAAGAAGCAGAGATAACTCAATAATAATGTTCCAAAACATAATAAGGGAGAAATATGTGAGCTCTCTGTATTATTGCAGTCTTAAGTTACCCAGCAGGGTTACACAGTATACATGCCCAAACATGCAAAACAAAACAAAACAAAAAACACACACAAATGTGTAACTACCCAGATTTTACTAAAAATAGTAAGCAGAGCAGAGAGAACAACCTCCACTCAACCACTGTAACGCTTCATCAGGAAAACTGTAATAGCAGTGAAAATTAAACTGGCAACATTTGAAGGATACCTTTTCAACCTCCATGTAGATCAACAGTGCATTGTTTTAAACACTAAATGTCAGGAACAGTAGAGACTAGCCCACGTAAAAAGCAGTCATGGGGATTCTCTAACTGGCTCTACATAAAAGATGAAGGATATATGATTGCTGAATAGTCAGCAGTCCAATAGAAATGCCTATGACTATATGCTTTGTATAAAAAATATACATTTGTGCAGAAGATCGGGCTGATGAACCTTCAGAACATTAATGGCCAGAGGTTTTGAGGGGGTGCAATCGGAGTGGGTTTGACGGGAGTAGACTAACCTCAGAGAAAAATGCCTCTGTCTCGCAAGCACTCCTCAGATCACCAAATAACAAATGATTCACTGGATTAATAATCCAATGGCACACAGTGATCTGAGTGACCACAGTACACAACATATGAGTATGCTGTGCAAATTATACGTATCATGTCATATATTTTTCATTTTGATACCGCAGGATATTCAATGAAGCAGCCCAAGTTGAGTAACTCAGTGTGAGGAGTGGTCCACCGGGATTTTGAAGGTCTGTCGTAAAAAGTACATCACCAATGTTTGATGAAATGTGCTTTGCTAATAAATGAGATTTGATTTGAATCTTCATTGAAGGGGTAATTTCCGGAAGTGCGACAGCACGCTGAAGAATGGAAACACATCCGCAGACCGGCACTTCACAGGCTGCCTCTCCGCTCGAGTGGATGCCTCCACGAGCCTTCTCCGCCTCCGCACACAACACAACTCCGAACACACTCCCGCAGATCAAACGAATGCTTACACACTCAGCCCACTGCAACTGGGTCCAGTAGAGTACCACAAGAGGGTGAGAAATAACATATTCCCTTTCATCACAAAAGCCACTTTTAATTTTATTTATTTATTTTCACCGAAAACAAGAAACAGAAGCTAATAAACAGCTCTAGCACCCACCCATACATGAGATGGCCGACATCAGAGGAGTGTGCTTGAGATGTGTCTCACAGAGAGGAAGGGGGGGGATCTCACAGCGAGAGTGCCGGGTAAGTGGCTTCAGCTTTACGGTATCAGAAGAAAAGTAGGAGAGCTGAGAATTGTCGGGGAAGTGCGGTGAATTCTGCGTGAACTGGCGGTGACTGGGAGGCCTTGCTGCCTACTCCAAATGCAAAGAAATATAGGACATGAGTGAAAAAGAGCTTAATTCCTCAATATAACATCACAGGATTGTGTTTAGCCCGTCCTTTTGGGAGAAGGAATGCATGCTCTTCTGGGACCGGCAAGAGTGTGTGTGTGTGTGTGTGTGTGTGTGTTCTGAGACACAGGCAAACGTGTGCATGTGCCGTGTGTGTGCAGGCATGTGTTAGTGGGAAGACATTTTACCACAACAGGGTTTGGATATGAATTTGTGAGGAACAGCGAGAAAGAGGAAGGAGGGGGGGGGGAACTGGAGATGAGGGGAAAAGATGAAGTGATATAAGGGAGAGGGAGAGAGGAGCAGAGAGGCAGGAGACTCACACAGAGAGCGGAGTCCACCTCCATGTTTACCGTGTGTTGCTCATTTAAGCTCATCTGCATGCTCGGTCGTGTGGTTGAAGGGGAAGATTTATACGACAGGCCCTGCTTTCCTTAGTAATTCTTCAAGGGAGCTGATAGTAAACAAGATGTTATTGATAATCGATGAATAATTTACTATTCACAAAGAGAACGTGGGACGGAATACTAATGTTAACTTTATTCAGCTGTGGGGGTTACTTTTTAATGACACATTAGCAAAATAGTATGCTGTTGCGTAAGAGTTTCCTACATGACTCTGACATATTCAATCTTAAAGAAACTATAGTGTAGCTGTGGTTGAGGAGATTGATTTGGTATTCATGGTTGATATAGTATCATTGCAAAAATCTGTGAATGTACAGTATACTGACTGGCCAATATGTGTGTACTGAATGGAATGTATTAGACTGATAATTACACAATAATTACTGATAATTATATAATAATCATATTCCTTATACTGTAAATGCTCCTGTATATACAGAATGTGTATAAAATTGCTTGTTTCACCTTTAGAGTGAATATACCATATTGTAAACCCTATGCTGTACTTTCCATGTTCTCTTAACTGTTTAATTTAAAATAATTGGCAATTACATATGACATATAACCCGTATTTCATCTTTTATATTTGATAAATACCCATCTACCCATATTCCTTTTTCGTGAATGGGCATAACAAGAAACAAAAATCAGTCTCTGCTTTACCAAAAGAAATCTCATGGGCATGCGTTTATTTTCCTGCTTCTTGAGCCCCCCGACCACACACGCACCCCCACTCAGAGACATGGTACAGTCCACTGCCCCTTCCGACCCACCCCGGTGGATGATACAAAGGCTTTTCCCCTTCACTTCCATCTTGTTTTCTATATATCCTGAACTCGCATTAATATGTCACTTTTCAAGAGTGATTCACAGTGAAGAGAGTGAACTGACCTTCACCGCCAATGTGTTTTTTTATTTTTGTTTTTCATTTATTTATTGATTAAAAACAGGAAGTCTCTTAAGATAAAAATCAATTTTTCATGGCCAAGATAGCAACCATAAAATAGAAAGGAAAAGTTCCCTATGAACACAGCAAAATACACTGGTGATGCATGGCAGCCATTTTGTGCCAGAACTCCACACATCAACTGAAGTAGAAAGGAAGCAGAGTTTGGAGAAGGGAGCAATGATTCTTTGGAAAGACTTTCACTTTCCCATGTGTGAAGATGAGAGCTTGCAACACAGCCAGCTGAAGAGCTCTCCCCCTCTGGGAGGCAAGCTAAGCAGTATGAGGTATCCAGCACAGGGTATAGCTGCCATTTCCCATACTCAATCACCATCAATCATATATAATTCCAGTTACAGGCACTATTTTCACTGTAAATATGAACAATGTACTTCCATACAGTCAAAAATAATCATGCTTTGAACCGAAACTCAAAAAAGGCATATAATAATGGGGTGAAAAAGTTTATTCAAACTATGCACTGAAAATAACTTTGGTTATTTAGACAGGTACTGTTTAGACAGGCAGTGTGCCACAGGGGGCTTCAGCGAGGGGCTGATGGGAGATGGAGTCTGGAGATTGTTGAACACATTTCAAAACATTGTGCTTTGTACTGCATCTCCCTTAATGCTTTCGGTTAAATTTTTTAAGGACTCTCTCTGCCTTTTGTACACATCTCAACCGTTGCTTTATTGAGCCTTACAATGTGTGAGAAAAGTCAATGTATTAAGTTCAGTGACAAAATATGAAAAAACTAAAGTAAAGATAACTGTTATTGCCAGAATTTTTCAAAATTAGTCCATTCTTATATTTTAAGCATATTACTGAAATTGTAAATTATTAATAAATATCAACAAAATATCTCAAACACTCACTGAAACTGTCTGCATCCCATTTTTCAGTCAGTCTAAGAACAGGGTATCTACCCACAGACCTAACAAATACCTTTCCAGCTCATTATTTTGGCTTGCTCTGTGCCCTGTATGCTAGACATCATAGAACATACTGTAAACAGCCGTGCGGGCAGTTATTGGTCTCTACCAATGCATTGGACATGTGTATTACCAATAGGTATTCCTATAAATGCATATACACTAGTAAACAGGAAAATACTGTTTGTTATTTATTCATTTATTATATTGTATATACAGGTATACTGTGTGCCCGGGTGCCATTTGCAACATATTGCCTAAGCATTTTTGTTCAGCTTGCAGAACTATCAACTTTAGTAATGGGTTTTCCAATTTGAAAAAGTCCTGCAAAACTCCCACTGGAGTCTTCTTTCCACAGAAGACAGTGGCGATGATCAATGCATCTAGCAAGGCTGTATCTGTATTTGGGAGAGGCGCTGGTACTTAGCGGGCGTGACGGAGGCTGGATTATTCGTACGGAGGTGTGACGCTAACATGGGGCACGCTGATTAATGGCCTCAAACATCTGCTGGGAACAGGGCGGGACCGTGTAAAAGCAGCACGGGGCAGTAATAGCGAAATATCCTGCTCTCTGCTCACACTGCCACAGACACTGCAGGGTTTGTAAACGGAGCACTCCACAGACACGGAGAAATGAGCAGTCTGATGCCCGCCGTGTAATCAGCCAATTTATCTCAAGCCCGTCTGCGATCAATCAATTGCTTTAATGCAGCCCTGCAATCACCACGCTCAGCCAGGGAAAATTTAAGCGAATCGATAAACTGTCACAACCTGATAGACAGTGTCAAGATCCACGGCAACAAGCGGAGGCACTATTAATTCCACTTTAAGTGAAGATGTCTTCCACACACGGTGACACAAGAGGCAAGAGCCCCGAATTACCTCCACAAAATCTTTACTTTGTTAGAAACTCCACAGAATACCTCACAGATGACTTCAGAGCACCTGGATCTACAGTCTGATTTAAGCAGAGTTATCTTCAACCAGAAAGATTGAATACAGGAATAAGTTGAGCCTGCCTTGCCAATACGGTCACATTAGTGTTTCTGACCTTGAAGTTGACAGTCCACATATGAAACACAGAATGGCATTTATATGGAATAGCTCAGATTTTAAAAATATTTCATTTCAAAGGGCACACATTCGCAATGGCTTACATGTTCATTATTTTTAAAGGGGGGGAGTTAATAAATTAGCAGACATATAGCAGCACTGTATAACAGCATCAATTCACCTCATGATACCTGCTGAATAAAACATCAATGGATTTACCTTTATCTGTAATTAGGAAGTCATTAGCAAAAACACTTGTAAGGTCATTTAATATTTGAATAAGGGATTAATGGATGGTCATGGACGGAATGGCTGGTGTAGGGAATAGGCACTACTCATTGACAGCAAACTCAACGAAATGCACAGTGCAAAGTCATACCACAGTCACTCCCCACTGTCCAAACGTATCAATGGCCCACTGTGCTAGCACTGTTTCATTGCAGGAGAGAATTCAGATGTTCTGAGTTCATTTGCATTCACCATCACCTTATAAGTATTCAACAACAATCATCTTCAAACCTGACTGTAAGGGTCAAGCTCTTTTCACATACACAGAGCAGCACTGGCAATTTTGTTGATGCAGACATGTATCGCATCCAACTATTTGTGAAGAGAATAAATTGATACTTATTTATTTGTACATTTAAAGGGACAATAGGTAATTTTGGACTCCTAACGGATTTGCAACAACAAAAAAACTCACAACACTGTTTACGCTTCCCATAATCTATGAATATAACACATAATATAAAGCGTTATTATACAGTTAAATGTTCTCCTGCACTGTTTTGGAAATCTGACAGTGACAAACACAGCAGAACCTGCTGTCTTTTCGTAGTGTTCTAGTAATAAAATGTTTGCCAAACAGGTGACTATGAAATCTTGACTTTGGTGTGCTATAGAACACTATTTATATTTTTTGTCTTTTTGAAAAAAAAAAGCTAACCAACTATATTGTGAGCAAGTTATTTGGCTACGTAACTAGCTGGCTATATATCTAAGATATGATAGTCTACCAAAAACTATGCAACTGTAACTTAGTTTTGAGAGAAATAAAGGTTTGGCTAAACACGGATGATTGAACACGTAAAGAGATAAAAGGAACGTGTAGCTCCCCAAATTGCACTCCAGATAAGCGATCACTGAAACTCTGTATACTATTGCTTATCAAATTAGAAAACAATACCAGTTCGCTATCAGTAACGACAAGCAAATATGACAAGCTATTACTAGTTAGCTTCCCAAATTTACAAATATCCACCTGAAGCACAACGCTTGTGCAATCACTACTATGTTCGTATTGCCTATATCTTATAGTGAGTGAATATTTGTAAATTCATCAAGCTTACTACAGCTAATTAGCTTGTTGCTATCAATAACAAACTGGTATTGCTTTATAACTAGATATATAGTATTTGCTTGAATACTAAGCAATCGTATACAGAGTTTCAGTGATCGCTTGTCTGGAGTGCAATTTGGGCAGCTCCACGAACAATCACAATAAGCCCCCACGCCATTGGCTGTTGCAGTTAGAACCAATTTTCAACCAATGAGCTTGAATTGTTGTACAGCTGTACAATGTTTTAATACAGAGTGACAAATGTACACCTTGAAACCCGAATTTAAGGACTATAAACACAGGCAGATGTTGAGTCAACAAGTCAGTGAGCCTTTTTCAGTGATAGGAAGGGATTTACAATGGTCTTAATACAAAAATCTTACCTATTGTACCTTCAAAATTAATATATTGAAGTCCACAACAAATATTGAACTGAATCCAGACCTGTTTAGATTGAGATGTTCCGAACACTGCACACAATCTTGGATAGTTGCCTTCAAAGCTAAAAGTTTATTTTTCGAAACTTAAAATTATATTTGCACACTCAATGTTAATGCATATTTATCATTTATTAATTTGAATCTCATATTTATTTATTTTTTGAGCATAAAAACCACTTAAGCAAACAGGCATTTGAGCAGTCTCATTGCAAATCAGACTGGGATCATCACTTAAGCCAAAAGGCAGTAGAACGCATTGCTTCCTCCCAAAATCTGTCACTGTGGGATCCGCTCATACCCACAAAGACTAATTCATCAATGAAAGCATGACACTGATAGGTGGCCCGTGGCAGTTTTAATTTAACCGAGTGATGCTAGCCTGCTGCTGTGCCTTTCTTGTTTAAAATTGGACACGACACTGACACCTCCTTCCGAAAGCAGATAAGAGGGGAGGAGAGATGTGTGGAAAATGGCGTTAGCGACTGCTGCCAGTGCACACAGGGGGGTAAACACGGTGCATTTCTGCATGATTCCCAGAACCTCTGCCCTCCCAAATTCCTGCTCCATTTGTCCACGGTTTGATATCCACAATTAGACTGCTCGAGTACGTAAACATTCTGTTTGAAATTGTGCTTCACTCCAGTCTATTTATTTAATTATACCAGAAAGGGGTAGGCTTAAGAAAACAATTTTTCTTTTTTTTTTGAACAAAAAACAATGAAAGTGTCTGGAATCTGCCAGACATGAGTGCAAACAAGAGTAACTGAGTCACTCAACAGCTAATATAATTCACCAAGGACCTAAGAAATAAAATCAGCCTTTTAGCACTTTACTTTAATGGAAGTAAAAGTGCATCTACTCCTATCAAATAAGGTCCATTTTACTATGAGTATTAAATTATCCTATTTTTTCACACCTAATGAAAGCAATTAGAGAACAGACGGGTCTATACGCCCAGAGCAGAGCAGGAGTCGGTTCATTTTTTATTCCATACCTCTTCCACTTGGCTGAATTTATCATGCCCCCGACAGGGCTGCAAGCCATTAACACCTAGGCCTGTACACCACCTATCCACAAACCACTCTGTCCTCCATTTTAAGTGACAAATCAATCTTTGTACAATAAGCATTTAGTGGTCACCAAAACAAATAGTGAAAAAAGTGCTTAGAATTAAATAAATAAAAACTTGCATAAATATGTTCCGAGGGACAAGGTAAAAGTTAATTTATAAACCTGAGGATCTTGTAAATACTGCACCCTCCATTATCTCTTTCCTGTGTTGATTGACAGCTGAGCGACGCATGTACTTTTCACTCATCAGCCGAGGATAATGGAATTGACGGCTCTCCTGACAGCTTTAATGAAGCAGATTTCATGAAAAATAGAGGCCTTTCAAACGTATGTCACAGAAAACAATGACAATATTTTATTGAAACTTTTGTCGAAACCATGCCCCAAATAAAAACAAAAGGTTGCAATAGAGATAGTTTCATATTTTTTCCCAGAATGGCCATCCTCTGTAGCCTGGATATTGTATGTCAAGTTTGAATTTGATGCATTTTACGACAGGGATCAAGTTCCTGTATCCATGACATTCACAATCCATGATATGAACTTCCTGTTTCCAATTTGATCCTCTTCCTGTAGTCGATAGCACGAGCAAGCCTTGCGGCCAGCCAAGTTTTTCATTAGAGAGCATAGAGAAACATAAAACTATTTTTAAAGAGGCCCTGAGGAGCCTCATAAATGCTTCCAAAAGCAGAGGATTTGCTGTAAGAGCAAGTATCGCAAACCAGACAGTTTATCTTCCTACTGAAGTTACTGAAGAATTTAAATGTTCAAATTTTACTGCCATTTCTTATGAAAGACTGTCATTTTGCCATTTGCTGAATTGAATTAAAAACATAAAACTTTCTCAAAATCTTTTCAAAAAATGTGAAAGGGGGCTAGAGTGCACCTTCTTTGTCTACTAGTGGTAAAATTTATTATTTAGTGATATAACTTTTTTTTGTGATTCTCAACAGAATTGATATGCATTTAAAACAGGATAGATTTGTCGACACAATACAGTAACCCATGAATTTTAAACAAGTGATAGGTTCACACCCATACAGCACTGAATATACATTGTAGCGCTGTTTGGGCATGTCTTTATCATTTTAGGAACAACCTCACACGTAGAAATGCATGAATTAATTCTCTATCCACAGTGAATCACAAATCACAATTTAGTGAAAATAAAACCATGCCACTACACGTCAAACTAGACGTCATCTACTGCATACTAATCTTGTTAACTCTAAGACCTAAGGATATTTTCCCCCTTTCTTAGTTTTTAACTCATATTGTTAGCCTGCCTTTACCTTCAGCATCAAGCCATTCCTCATTTCTTTCAGAACAGGCTCACTTACATGAACAAACCATGAAACAGCCGTTCTGTTGTATTATGTGTCTGTGAACTGCAATGAAAGACCCAAAAAGTGAAAAATGAAAGTGAATTTCTTGGTTTTAATGACATACAGCCAACACAATGTGTTCCTAGGCTTTTTATTCATATATCTGTCACTCCAAGGTCTTGCCGTGAGAAAAGAACCAAAAGCAATATCACACATCCCAGAAAGCATAAAATATTCCTATAATTAAAAGCTGAAATTGGAAAACAAAACTGTGGCAAGTATTAAACCATGTACAACTAGCGTAACTCCCCAAATATATGCGCAATAGTACTATACACGCAATATATACTCCTAAAACATCCCTCACTCCACAAACTCCTTTGGCAGAGGAGACTCTTAGCAGCTGGACTGCCTACATTCTTGATAGGGTATCTACAGCTCTGAGTGGTTTAGAAGCAGCTTTGCTTTGTATTGGTAGATGTATTGTAAACCCCACCACCATTACCATGCCTAAAGGACTGGTTTGCTTTACTAGAAAAAACTTGATAGTGTAACCATCGGCTCCATGAAAATCTCAGCTTTTAAATGCATTTGCGGATTGAAAGGTTTGATTAACATTTGATTTGGAGAGTATTAGGAGTGCATTATTGCTCGCCGGCGACCTGGTGGACCTCAGGCAAGCGAAGGTGAGGTTAAAATAAATACCATCTATGAACGCCCGTTCGCAGCACAATATTCAGAACTTAAAAAAAAAAAAACAATCAAAACACCCTGCTGGATACAGCTGCGGTTCTGTAATGATGTATTACCTCAGGAAACAGGTCAGTCTGTGATGGAGTTGGGCTATAGCATACAAACCTAAGCAATTCTGACTCCCTTAAAATAATCTTCTATACTAAAATAGAGGTTTGTAAGGGCCAGACCAAGAGTTGATGAACCACACTTGGCAGGACACAACAGTATTCATTTATTGACTTCAGCTGATAAAGTCCATCTCAACATGATATGGCACTGCATCCTACCTGGTGAGTTATACTATAGCAAACAGAGACAATATGTACTGGCATTTATAAAGGAATTCACCTGGGAGAAAAGGCTGCCTGCAAAATGAAATCAGTTGTTTTATTATTAGCCTGACAAGGACTGTGTTTGGATTCTTTTTCCTTTAGATGTAAAACTGCATTTGTACGAATGCTCCCGAGTAAACCTACATTGTGTGTTTTAGGGTATAGATTAGCTAATCGAGTGCACAGTTTGCAAAACTGAGGGTACAGATTTTTTTTTTAAACAAGGGTGACCAGGGGGGCTCTGTACAGTACATGTGAGCTGGAGTTGTTTAAAACATCACATCAGTTCAGCCCTAATCATAAGAGATGCAAACTGTTATTTGATATTACTTAATCATTTACAAAAAAATGAATACTACATGTATTTTAAAGGCTATTGCAAAAGTTATTAGGCTTCATCAAGCAATGTCATATATCCTTGATTTAAGGTATCGTAAGATATCTTACATGCTTTCTGAACATAATCAAAATGTCACTTCAAAATGTAGGCATTCAACTGAACCACAGCCTTTTGTGTTTTGTAAAGAGAAAGCTTTGCTGTTTTTTTTTTTTATGAACTCTCACATTTTGGGAGAAAAATTAAACCCTTGCTTCATATGCTTTGATATCAATTTACATTTGCAAAATATCCTTACACAGCAATAACATAGCAGGCACGCTTTCACTGGCCCTCCATCCAGGTGGCTAATTTGGCTTCTTTTGGAATCAATTACGTGGAGAGCAACTGCGGGCTGAAAACCTTATATATAGCCACTGTTATAACTAGCACGGAATTAAGGCAGAAGTCCGGTTCAACTGTGCTGTAAATAAGGGTCACATACATGACCTGACCAAGTCAGAGTTCATCCTGAGCCCAGTAAAATAACGTGGCTAAACACGGTCACCCCTGCCTGCTGTAATTACAGGCTACTGTACGACAGGAGCCTCTCAGTAGTGATGATGACATCGTTTGCCACCGTATCACCCAAGAGGGGAATGACTCTGTCCCCTTCTGCCATTTTCATTCTTCATGACCCACATACATAAGGCAGGGGTGATTGCGCATTAGTGATTTTAAAAAATAGGTGTGCTAATTACACTGTCTCACTGTCATAGAGTAATGAAAATCAATGCCAACACACCATATCAGAAATGTTGTCTGCCAAAGAAACCAGACTAACACTAAACAAAGTATAGCTACAGTATATATTGATTCATTTATGTGTTTTTTTTACATAATGTTTTTTGCAGCATTCTTTGCAAACTCTAGAGAATAGTTTCTGAGATCAAAAGTTTCTGAGATACCCAAACAACCCTGTCTAGCACCAACAATCATTCCATGGTCAAAGTCACTTAGATCACATTTCTTCCCCATTCTGTCATTTGGTCTGAAAAAACCTCTTGACCACATGCACGCGTTTATACATTTTTTTGCTGCTACATGATTGGCTGATTAAATGTTTGCAATCTGGTGTACAGGTCTACCTAATACAGTGCTCAGTGAGTGCAATTATATTTTTGAATTTTCTATTTTTCTATTTTCTATTTCTATTTTCCTAATTCCACTGTACTAAGATAACATGTCTAGGTAAAGTCTGTTGCTTCTAGTCAGAAACATTGGTCTCACTGGTGCTAACTATCCTGACAGCGCATTAGCATAGTGCACAGCGCTACTGTCTGAACAGCTGTCAGAGCAGCAACTCCAGAGGCACAATTAGAAATTACTCATTTTATTCCTACAAAAGGTTTTATAAAATACATGCAGAGCAGAGAAAATAGAGGAGGCACGGTAGAACATGAAAGAACAGAGGAGAGAGAGAGATACGTCAGTGCTACCAAGCCCTTAAAATACACTGCACTATGACCGATGACCCGTCAGTGGTGAAAAATATTAAGGTAAGAAATAGGATCAGACTGCAGGAGAGTAGCCTGCAGACACGGCTGACAGCACAAACCATGGCTGGCCCGAGAGGACATGTGCTGCCTACACTGCAGCTATGAAGGTGCTGCAGTACAGCCACACTCCATCAAAAACTGTGTACAGGGACGTAGGAGACGTGTACTCTCCCACAATAATGCAGATAAAGTTATGATTCCCTGCCATACAGAACAGGATAGCATGATGAGCACTTTGCCAATGTGTCTCCTTCATTTAATTATTATTTTAATTGTCAGATTTTTTTCTTTAACCTTTGATTACATTTCAGACTTGTGCTACTGTATCATCATCATATACAGTTAAATGCAAAAGTATTGGGACAGTGGCACAAAATCCATATCCAGTGATGCACATAGGAATTACAGGCCTTTTTATGTCCCCATTGAGACATAATCACTGTCCGAATACTTTTGCACAAACTCACAGTATGAATGAAAACAAATTGAGAGAGACAGCGACAGGAAGAGAGAGAGTCAGAGATTGAGAGAGAATGTTTGTGTGTGTGTGTGTGTGTGTGTGTGTGTGTGTGTGTGTGTGCACGAGAGAGAGGAAAAAATATATTAACATAGAGAGGGAGTAAGAGTGTGAGTATAACATTGTCCAAGCAGTATTCCCTGATGTTAACCTTGTACAGGCTACTTCGACTCCTTTGATAAGAGCAGCGAAAGGAGTCGAAGGAGTACCAATAAATGACATCTGAGCAGAGGATGATGGACTGTTTCCTGGATGGGAACGCTAAGCGCTATGCATGTAGCATATAAGATGCTTCTGGCAAAGAGACTGTCTCCTGCAGCTGGCTGTATTCTGTCACAGGCGGAGGGGGGCCCCAAACCCCCGCCCCCCCCTCGAATACACATCATTCTGCCTGTGTCGTCCCTCCTTATCATGAAAGGACAGCAGGCTGCTCGCTGTTAGCACTGGAGGAGCACGTGCACGCTGACAGTTTACAACCAAGATACACATCAAATCTATTAACCTTCTGGAACAGAGAACAGGGGGGGGCTGTTTTGTCTTTTTGCCATTGTAAACAGCTTGCCAACCCTGCCACCCCCCTCCCCCTCTACCCACCTAATCCTTTCACCCTAATTACCACAAGTTGTCTGGCTATTGCCTATTACTATATGATTACTAACCCTCCCCTATAACAAATCTCTAAATGATTTTCTACATATTCACATGGCCACGAAAATGTGAATTTCTCATTTGGGGCTAAAGCTAGCATCTTAATTCACAGGAAAGAAAAGGCTTTTGTAGCTTTGGGCTAGAATCAATCTTGTGTCGTAAACTCTGAAACATGTAGCTGCAAGTGAAAAGAAAAATAAACTTTACAAATAGAGTTTGACACCAGCAGCGAACACTAATATTAATGAAAAAATGTGGTTGCTGTGAGAAACGTAACCCTTACCTTTGCAGGTAAAATGAGGACAAATGGTGATTGATTTATTTGAGAAACAGCTTACAAGACTGTAAAACAAATGTCAGCATTTATCAGTTTAAAAAAAAGGAAATAACAATGAAAGTATATAGTTCCAAAGTAGCCGCAACATCATACTTTAAGTTGACACTTGGTAGATAGGGTAAGAGAGGTTAGAGGAAAGGCCTGGACATTGTCACAGACACTTCCCCTTTCCACTTATAAGAAGGGAGGAACCATGGTGGACCATGGTGCTCAGTCTGCTCTCCTCACCCAAATGGGAGGCACCTCACTCACCACCAGGGGTCCAGAACTGACACCAGACTAGGAGGGAGGGGCCAGGTGCCAAGGGGCAGGAGAACAGAGAGGCCTGGTCGATGTGTAGGGGCTGGTGATCCTTGGAATATATAATAAAGATCAGCCCACAGGTTAGTAGTATGGTTGCGAATGTCTGCAAGACTATGAAAGTAGCTAATGTAGGGTGAGCTCACTGACTGAGCCTGGGGAGAAATGTGGATCGGGCGAGAAACAGTGTTCTGGATGAGAAGCGCAGGTTCAATGGTGGAGGCTGGGAGTCCAGCGAGGATGGAGGTGCAGCAGTCCAGATGGGAGATGACCAGACTAAGAGCTGATCTGAGTAGGTTGGTGAGGATTATTCATACAGTATGCCGTACAGGAAGCATCTGCACACCCAGCATACTGCTTTGATGTTCCTTGGAGAGGGACAGTCTGATGTTGTTTGTTGTTGCTAAAATCAACATTTGTTATTTTGACCTCAACCTACGTCTTCGATAAATAAATGCAAGTGTCCCTTTATTTCTTGAAAAACTCCAATTTAAACTCCATGTTAATTTTAGTGCCTAACTCTTCAAATTATCATTTTAATTTGTAGTCATTTGCAAGTCAAGGTTAAGGATAATCCTTGAACGAATCCAGGCCGATTTCCCTAATCAATCAGTCAGATCTTGAGAAAGCCAAGAGTTCATTTCCATAAAACAAAGTCAATGCTTTCTATTTCCTCATGTTTAAATGGTAAAACATACAGGCTTCCTGGGCCCAGAAGATTTGGTCTCTGCCTGTTTCCATCCATGTCCGGGGGTGCACAAATGTATGAGTATGGAGCTCTTTGGTCCAGCTCTGCTCTAATTGATTCAAAGCAGGCCATACAGCTGATTGAATATTTTCTCCAATAATTGCATTTCTGTAGAAACTCCTCATCCGCATTCTGAATGAATTCAACTAGATCTCTATTTGTGATTACACAATGGTGTGGAAGACCCATTACAAGGATTGCGGTTTTCCTGACCTGGTATTTGACATTGGCTGAGCTAAGTACACAAGAGATAAAAATAATAAAAGATAAGAACAGCCCAAGGGTAAGCATTTGCTTATATTATTGATGAAATAGCCTTTCTTATTTCTGTTGTCCCTGGTAAATGTGACCTGGTTCAGCTGGAACATTTGTAGAAAAGCCCCCTGCTAAAAAAAACAGCGCAAGCTAGGTTTTGAAACAGCTGGTAGCCGGTTGACCAGTTTAGACCAGCTCCATACTCAACATGGTTTGACCAGCTCAAGCTAGGTTTTGTAACAGCTGGTAACTGGTCATTTCAAGCTGGTCACAGCTGGATTTTACACCAGGGCCCTTTCCCACGATGGCAAAATGCACACAATTCCAGGGAGCACAAGCACAAGAGTTCAGAAGCGGTGACCAGAAACTGTTTATCACTGCTGAGAATATATACATGGTGTTCTTTCCTGTTATAGTTAACAAGCTACAGTCCCAGTTGATTTTTGCAGTGTAGTAGCTCCAGGACCAGCTTAACAATGTAGGGATAGAACTTTCAGAGCAGAAACGTTAACAGGGATTCATCTGTTCATACGAGTGATACAGAATCTTTGTGGTTGTTCTATTGACAGTCACGTGCAGTCTTGATTGGGGCTGATATACACCAAAAACACTGAAGACCACTAAGAGGTAGTCCCCTGGATCGGCCATTTTAGCCTCCTGACTTTAACCTCCCAACAGCATTCGAGCAGTGAAAGCAAGCAGTCCACAACAGGTTGGCTTGGGGTTGGCCGGGAGCAGGTTGACAGCCAGGCCACTACTCCGGGTCATTCTGGCTTAATCTTATATCCCTGCACACTGTCGCATTTCCTCCCTGAAAGAGCTTCTTTATTCTCCTTGCTTAAAGTCAGCAGAGCTGGCCGCAGAGGCCATACGAACTGCACGGCCTGTCAGCCCTTGTTCACATCGACACGTGTTCCCAGGCCCCCGCCCCCGAACACTGGGCCCCACAGCCCTCCCACGGCGGGCCCCCAGGATGCGGCTGGGTGCAGGGCGAGCACCCATCAGGAACACCTTTAGCTACGCCTGCAGGACACGGCCCCGTCAACTTTTCATTTCCGATTAGTTTTACACTGATCTTTATTCAAATGCTCACACAAACCGGCAGAAGGCACACTCGGGGCAAAATTGCGTGACCGTCTCCATTGAGTGAGGTGGAAATGTGGGGGTAATCATGAAAGTGAGGGTCAGTGTGGAGTGATGTGTGGTGTCAGTCTGAATCATTTCTCAGCGGTCGGTGAGAAAGTGAGTGGGCCCTAGCAGGTAAGCTTTAATCAGCGAATGAAAAACTGTATGCTCTATGCTTCCGTCTGCTTAGTGGGCTCCATTTTCTTTATATTTATATTTTTAACAGGTTTCATTTGGACCAGATTTTGAAACAAATAACTTTCCTCTAGCCAGCAAGTCGCCAATTTGAAAGCAACACTCTAACTCTCCAATTTGGCTTTCCAGATTTATTTAAACCATGCTCAAGGTGCAACAAAGCTCAATTTGTTTAAATAGTACTACATTTAATTTAGGTGATTGTGTCACTGCTTCACAGGACTGGAAGCCTGGGGACCTTGCACACCTACTGGACCAGGGTTAGTAGCATGGGCATCATTCAGGTAAGATCTGAGCAGCCCTGCAGGCACTGGGGCCCTCAGGGACAATTATGGAGCAGCCCTGCAGGTACTGTGGCCCTCAGGGACCAGGTTGGAGCAGCCTTGCAGGTACTGGGGCCCTCAGGGACCAGGTTGGAGCAGCCCTGCAGGTACTTGTGGCCCCTAGGGACTAGATTTGTGTTGAGCACTGTCACCCTCTGGGATTTGAGGACCCCATTTTGAAGTGAAATAAAAAATATACATATGATTTATTATGCTCTAGGCTTGAATTTATTTAATTTCTCAAGGTTAAACATTCCACTGATGACTGTATAATCGTACTTTCAAGGAGTTCTAAACCTCAGAGACCTTTGTATAAATTAGGTTGTCATTTGCATCTTATATATCAGTACATATCAATTCCCTGTAATCCTATTCTCATCTCTGCACTCAGGAGCCTAAATTAATCTATATTTACTTGTCAATAAATATGTTGGAAAACATGTTTTTACTGATTTGAAATGTCACATTTTGTAGCTCTGATCATATTTCATTTGATCCAAGCGTTCTTTTTTTTTTACTTTCCGAAATGTCTATTGACCGGGGCTGTAAATCAGAGCACAAAATTAATGTAATCCCAAAAGCAGTGTGCCATAAATACTAGCTGCAGTCCCAGATATAATATTTGCACAGCATATGGTGTTTGTTTAAGGATTCCTCAACACCGACAGTGCAGACCCATTCTAATCTCTTAACAACAGGTCACACGGATGCAGGAAAAAAGGAGAGAGCAGGAAAAACAAACAAACAAAGAAGAAGAACAAATCAATGTGTGAGAATCCCGCATGCCCAGAAGGCAGCTTTATCTGCGTCAACTTGCATAAAATATACCACATTCAGTGTGCGTCTACTGAAACAGCTCAGGCTGAAACTCGCTCAACGAGTTCCCCCCCATGATTCAAACCCGTTACCTTCTGACCGCAGGTTCAAAGCCGTTTATCAGTTTAGACAAAATCCTTGCCATCCGCAAAATGAATTCACAGAACTGTAAAGCCTATCTGCCCACCCGCATGAACAACCTTGAATCCCTTCTACATCTCTATTCAGTGTCCGCAAGGTAAGTACAAGTGTTCACACTCCTCAAAACTTCTCACGCTGTTTATTCTTCACAGGAAAAGTTTGTAATTTAGTTGTGGCCATCACTAACATTGGCAAACTGTAGGGGAAGAGACTCCTGTTTTTACTTGCAAGTCAGAATTAAAGAAAAATGTTATATAGATTGAATCCAGGTTAGTGAGTCATTTTGGCAAACGTCCATAATGAAAAGATGAAAATACAATGGTGTGTTAACACGACTGTGGCAAACTGCATGATTCTGTAAGTGTTGATGCAATTTTCCATCTCTGGATGTGACCACGCTTTCTGACTTTAACAAGCTAGCAACCTCATCATTCATATTCTGACTATTACAGGCCTGTATATTACAGGTATATTACAACATTCCCAGAGGGAATATACCACTGTACGCTGTATACAATGAGCTATGTTTGAAATGTGTAGACACAAATGACTGTTTTCAACCGGTATCATTGCTTTGTTTAGACAGTGTTGCTATTTATCATAGTTAGTGTGGTGGTCAGGTTTAACGCTGCAGTAAGGAGGTCCAACCATATGATGTTGCTTGTATGCTCTATGAAATTTTCAAATGTGCCCTGTCACTCAGCACACAGGATAAGCCAACCCCTTGAGCGTGGCCATCTAAAATTGTTCACTCATCAATAGCTGCCAGTCTCTGACAAAGAATATAACAAGAATAGTTTTTTAAGACCGTGAAATTACAGTGGTTAGATAACTCACAATATAGCTCACAAACTGATGAATTATCATTCATTCATATGGAAAATCACACGTGAACATTTATGAGGAAAGTATGTAAAGTCTGAAATTCTTCAGCTGCGCTGTCGGATGTGGAAAGCCGGCGGTCTGCACTTTAGTATTTCACGGGGCAAACGGCCCATTTCACAGCGAACGGAGCTCTGGGGTGAATTTATGAACCTGCTGCCACGTTTTGGAGAGCGCGGTTTCCGCACGCGGGGCGTCGCTGAACTGTGGAGTGGAACCGCCAAGGCCCGTAGAGTTTGGCACAGACCCTGCTGGCACTTGCTCGCCAGATCTACATGGGAAAGGCACCAACTCTGCCGGAACCTCTATAAGGCCCCGTGTGTAGACATTGGGATGATACTGTATGCAGTGTGTGTGTGTGTGCGTGTGTGTGTGTGCGTGTGTTTCACAGAGTTAATTTCTCATTTGCAATGTAGTCACAATGTACAATGTAGTTTTTCTTTTAACTTAGAAAATCATTATAATTGGTCAGCTTGTCAATGCCGATGTCTTTAGGTCACTGCAAAAGTCTCTAGACTTGGCAACACAATCACAATTATGGAAACATTTGCAGTCTTCAGTGACATTTATCACCGCAAAGTACATTTAATGTTAAACATGACTACTGAGAGGCAAATATACTGTTTACCTACATAAAAAAACTAACACATATGGCTGAATTGATATGATATATGCAATATATGTGATTTTATTAAACAACATGAACAATATAAATGTTTTTCATTTATTTTTATTTTACTGGGGTAAAGGAGAGAGCCATCTGTATTTGGTGTGTAAATATGTATGTATTCAGAAGGCCACAGGGCTGGAATTATATCCATCCGATTTATGTGCATCTGATGGATTTGTGAAATTATATACACCAGGATACTTATCATAGAGCAGATTTTATCACACAGGTCAGAAAAAAGAAAATCCTTCCTCTCCATCCTTTTATCCCCTTAAATACCAAGCTAACCCCATATATTTCAAGAAATAGAAAGCCAGTTATTTATATGATGTGGCTAATAATAGCGCAAATGCCACCTAGCTACTGAAAGTGGATGTGTCTGATTCTGCTGGAAAATCCAGACTACTAGTCCAACCCAGAATTTGTGATACTGGTCAGAACAAGCCAGTACTCATTATGGCTGAAGAGAAGATGTCTGCCTCCATATTGCAAATTAGCAAAACCCCTTCATATTCATGGTTTTTTGTCTGCAACAATCTGGTATTCTGAGGTGACTATACACATCTGATTCTCTCACAATCTTGAGCTTTATTTTGTGGGACTGAAAGCATCTTGGAAACAGATTGGACCCACAGAATGGCAGAAAGGCCCAATTTTTCTGTAGTCATTCTGTTCATAATCAGGCTGCTGCTCTGTGAGATGCTAACATTAAAGTGAGGAATGTGCACAGACACTATGGGAATGTGCCGGAACATTAGGAGTGGTGTGAAAACACAGGTAGAGTGAGAGACATGTTATTTTATTTAAATTGTATTAAAGTTAGCAAACACAGGATGTTCCAGAGCATTATTGCCACATGGTATTTTCTGTTTAGCCTGCCATAGATTACCAGGCCAATTTGTTTTCCCAGAAATATCACACCCATTTTACACTGCAGAAATCTTTTTTTGCCCACTGACACTTTCCCCACTTGTAAGTCACTTCAGCTAAAAGCTTCTGCCAACTAGTTCCATATACAGTACATGCTATTTGTTTTTCTGGAATGGGGTAAAATTACTCACACAAATATGCAACACCACTGAAGCACTGATTATTATTATTATTATTTTTAATTTTTTAATTTTTTACTTTTACATATTTACATGTTTTAATGACTGACTTCAGCACTCAAGCAGTGAAGCATTGAAGTAGTCTTTAGTGATACTAGGGTAACCGTGATTCTGCAGTCATTTGACCCCACCCCCGAAAACTAAAGACAATATTGAATATTACAAAACAAATTTGGTAGTCAAAACAAATGACAATAAGAACAAGAAATGAAGAGGGCACTTTTGCACCCGTCACCATGAGACTGGTGTGGACCGCTCAGGACTGTGGGGGCCTACCTGCTCTTTGACGGAGGCCAGGATGGCGGACGTGGTCTCTGTCTCGGACCCGTCGCCGTTGGAGGCGTTCAAAACGGGGCTCAACATGCCGGTCTTTTCCTGCTCAGACGGCTGGTCAGGAACTGGCATAGCTCCTGAAGAGGAAGAAAAGAAAATAAAAAAAGTCTGTTAAAGAATGCGAAGCAAAATGTCCTCTGTCGACTTCACAGAAGTAACAGCTCAATTAGCAACAACCTATGAATCCCATGTACATGCCTTTCTCGAGTAGACAGGGCTTGTGCTAATTCTGTAAAGTTTTGTACGTGCATTTTCTTTTACAGATGGATAGACAGATTTCTCAAAGCAAACTGTTACCAATTAACCTGCAAAGCTAATTAGAGCAATTAATAACTCCCAAACAACGGCAGCCAATTATCTGCAGGCGTACATCTTTGAGAAAATAACTCAAAACTCTCACTCCTTGCAAAAACAGACTGTTCCGTTCCCTTCCCACTCTACAGTCAGAATGTTCAAAATGGCACAGAACATTCTAGAGACAGAACAAGCCCCAGGAGAAAGCTATCACTTGGAGGAGTGGTGTGTATCTTACATCTGAAAGCAGAATTGGATAACATCTAATGTAGTGGTAACCCAAGCAACCACGGTCAAAATTAACCCTCACATCTGGCTGGAAGAATCCATGGTTAACACAGGTGTGAATTAAGTCTACAGGGCCCAGTATGATACGCATGTTGTGTTATACACTCAGTGAGCACTTTATTAGGTATTTATTAGACTTTTTTAGACTTATTGGTCTGCTGCTGTAGTGTATCTACTTAAGAGGTTTGATGCATTGTGTGTTTAAAGAGAGAGTTCTTCTGCATACCACTGTTGTAATGCGTAGTTATTTGTGCTTGTACCACCCTTCTCCTCTGACCGCTCTCATTAACAACGCATTTCTGCTTGCAGAACTGCTGCTAACTGGATGTCTTTTCTTTTTTCACACCATTCTCTGCAAACTCTAGTGACTGTTGTGCATGTAAATCACAGGAGACACTCAAACCACCCTGTCTGGCAACAACAATCATTCCACGGTCAAAGTAACTTAAATCACATTTCTTCTCCATTCTGACATTCTTGCAGGTACTCAATTGCAGTGTCCATAGACCTCGTATTTTTCACACAGATTTTAATGTGTCTAAAAAAAAAAAAAAGATTTATGTCTGACCGTTATATTACAGGAACCTTTAACATAAAAAAGTACTGTGAGCTGACGTTCAGCCAAAGCAATTACTCAGGTGCAAACATAATCTCAAAAAGTATGCCATAATGAGTTTTACATGAACAAAGTTACTGTACATTTAACAAATTCAGACCATTTTTTATTGATTACACGTCAAACACCCTGGCCATTACTATAGGTATATAGCATAAACAGGGAATAATGTGTTGAATTGACAAGGACGACAAGCTGAGTCCATGGCACAATGTCCGGGCAGATGAAAATGGCTGACTCGGCCAAGTCTGTGCAACCATTAATAAAGACAACTTGCATTATTGGAGAAGACAAGAGGCCACAGCAGACAAGTGCTTTCAGAGAAAATGTAATTATAGCCACTTAAGACTCTATTCTCTGAGTGTTAACGTAGTTTCATCTATCTTTCTCACATTAGTGGGCAACTAAAAGTTAGACACCAGCCTACCCAATGGAGTGTCCTTTGCAATGCTGAGGTCATCATAAGAACACTTGCACAGATTTAGATGGGGTCAAAACAGCGTTTCAAGAAACTTTTTATTGAACTCAATTAGCCGATTTGTTACTATGAGATTATTATCTACTTTACAGTACTAGTATATTATACATCATTACTTTGTTTAATTTGATACCCTTCCAACCATCCTCAAAGTTGATAAAATATCGCATAAAAAAGTAAATGAAACAGGATACTGGCAGAAGAAATATTCATTTATAAACATGTTCTTAGTACAGCACTATAACAACAGTATAACAAACAGTATAACAACTAATAAAGAAGCATTCTACTTGTGCACCTGTTCACACCATTCTTGCCTTTCCTCAAAGAGCAATACCTAGATTTAATATATTAAGATATAAGCTATATTTTACCATCATAAAAATGGCAGTGTACATAATCTGACAGCCTGATCATACCACATATTACTTCAATATGTTGCCATGGAAACAGCAGTCCCCAGAAGCCTCATTAAAATGCAACACACTGCTTATTCCAGCGTTAATTATCCATGAAGCTGTCTGGACACAGCTCTCTCTCTTCATGGTCTGTGCACCACCGGGAAATACTGAAACAGTGACGATGTGTGTTCAGCAAGGTTTCACTGAAGTAATTTGGCTTTATAAAAGGGAATACAGCCAGGTCACGGTTTCCATGGGTAGCCAGCTCTGATGCAACAACATACTTCAGACAAACACCGCTAACTGTTTATGTAAAGCTCAATGCTCACTGGGGCTTGAAGATCAGGCTCACAATCACCTGTTATAATTATTCGCAAAGAATGAGGAACTGTCTCCAATCAAATTATCAAAGCTGGCAGGGGTTATGATTCACCCGATTCTGTCTGTGTTTGGCTGTCTGACTGTTAGCAAAATATCTCCAAGATTCACAAACGGATTTGCATGAAATTGTGTGGAAAGCTTGGTCAGAGGGCAAAGAAGAATCACTTTAAATAACTTTTCACACAAATAGGCCAAAGGGGAGAGTGGCAGTAGGAGTGGATTCTCACAAAAAGGCATGTAACTCCTGAATGGACTCACGTAACACCACAGAACTTTCTGGAAGTGTTGCTCATGACTCATGATGCAAGGACGAACCAATAAACTTTTCACACCAGATGGCCAATGGTTGTTCGGAAGTGGATGTGGCTACTCACAAAAAGGTATGCAACTTCTGAACAGATTCACAAGACCCCACGCAACATTTTGTGCCTATCAGCAAGGAGAACACACGTCTAGCAACTGAGGAAATAGTGCCGATTGTGCCATGTGGTTTTGTAGTTAATTATTTAATTATTCATTTAGTTTTCTTATTTCCATTATTACAGTATGTGAGTGGGGTAAATGCTGTGATCACTTAGGTTACCACAGCAATTGGTAAGGTTAATCACAGACCCAGACATTTTGAAGGCTTGAATAGGTAACTATCATCCAGCAGGAGTTAGCTGCTCATTTTCACAGACGAGCCAAAAATAACCACACTATGCCAGAAAATAAAACCAACACAAAAGTAAAAGTAAGTCAAAGTAAAGAAGGAATATTTATTGTGTCATAGCCTGCAGTACATTTTTAACATGGTTCCAAGGTAGATGTTCACCATGGCTACTGAGGTAGACTATACCTGCTCAAAGGCAAAGCAGCCATTTACCTGTGGGATTCAAACCTGCAACCACACAGCGATGGGCCCAGTCTCGCCACCGCAACACTGCACTGCTGCCTGCTTTCACAGACCTCAGCTAGGTCAGCCTTCCTCTGCAATGTGGAGCACGGTTCTGAGATCTGGGAATATAACATTAAGCTGTCTGAATCCCGAGTGACACATTACTGTCCTACCCTACAGCAAGGAACTTAATTAGCTTTGCTTTAGAAAATGACCAGTTAAATGGAGATGGCTGGTGTGTAAGTGGGCACACACTTAGTCAGAAAATGCATAGGTATAACACAATAGATATAGTTTATATTCTGCTCATGTTTTTTTCCCATTAACGCAGTGGTCTTAGGTTAGACATGCTATTGGAAATAGTTCCAGGCAAAATATATGCCACAATTTCTTTTTTTTTAACATAATTGCATAATAAACACATGTACAATCACTGGAAGCAGTGTCACTGTACAAACTTCTTTGTGACTTCAGTCACTTGGAAGTGAATTTTCTTGCTTTCGACCCCAAACCCTTCAATTCCCCTGCAGCCATTGTAAAGCCATATGCCTGATCGCACACAAAAGTGGGCCAATCGAAAGCATACCCAAGCCAGAAAATGAACAATCCCTTTAAAGTATCTCAACAAAAGCACAAGCACTTTAAAGTATCACCATCAAAACTCTATTTTCAAGAGGTTTCGAAATTTGAGGACATTCATGGATTTCTGCAGAAGTGTGGGAATCCTAGTGAGCCGACTTCCAGGCAGTTCTCAAAGCCCTGGATTACAGTTTAAGTTTACGGTGCAAAAGTCAACAGACCGCCCCCTTCTTTTATTTACTTTCCAGTTAAAACAGCCATTATGTGCAAGTTATTTATTTTTCAGCATCAGAAAACATATATTTAACTCAAAATTAAACACACAACAATCTCCATAATGATGTACAATATCAAATCTTTCAGCATTTAATGTCCATCCTTTATTACAGCGCCCATTCTTTTCAGGAGACTTGCATTGAGTTTTTCAAAGAAATCTGTTTTTAAAAGAAAGTGTCCTGCATTATTGCCTGACACTGATACAAATGGCTGATTTGACTGGAAATGTAATACACAAAAGGGTGGTCTCTGACCTTACAGTACAGTACTGTATATAGAATATGACTTCTCAGAGGTGGACATTTCAGTCACTCATAGACCGTGTCACACAGAGCAGCGAAAAGCACCAGGTCGTATGTCAGTCAGAGCTGCTGTAAAGGGGGGGCTTTGCTCTTTCCTTGCTCACAGTTCTTCCTGTGATGCATGGTCTGCATCGCCAAACGCATCACAAACAGGCGCCGCAGATCAGAAACGCAGAGTCTGCAAACGCGGGCGTGTGAACCTGCTGGGGGAGGCAGAATTGAGGCGACACGCCATCCGTCTCCGAACAGCCTTCACGCCACTGCTCCCCTCTCTGAAACGGACTTCGCCGAAACTCAACGACTGCTTATTGTTCCTCCTTTTTTCAGAAACAGGAAATCCATGCCCTGTTTTCACACGCTTAAAATTCTCTCTGCTATTTCTTTAGCTAACACCCTTGGCCAAGTTGCCTAGCCCCTAGCTTAGCCCCCACTGAGACACTGGCCCCATACAGCTCAGTGTGCACTCTGTGCTCTTAGCTTGTGTGTACGCGTGTGTGTGTGTGTGTACGCGTGTGTGTACACATGTGTGCATGTGTGTGAGTGTCTGTATGTGTATTTGTGTGAGTATGTGTCTGTGCGTGTGTGTGTGTGTTTGAGAGTGGGTTCGCTTCATCCTGAACAGACAAATTGATTCAACTAATTGCTGTGTTAAAGAGCACCTAAGGCTCTTACCTCACTGTTCTACTTTAGAGTGTGCTTCTCATTAAACCTTGAAAAAAGCTTTCTGAAAAAGGTCAATAAGATTTGATTGTGAACTCCCATGTAACAGTTTACAGGAACATTCTGGAAACGCAGCCATTCACACATTAGCCTTCAGGAGGCTGATTTACAGACGCTTGTTCCCTGCAAACTGTAGTTTTCCTGAGGTTTTCTTTAATCGATCCACTCTAATCGCACATTCTAACTCTGTTTCCACTTCATATTGTCTATTTTAGGAGCTTTTTCTCATAATATTGACTGGTGAGTCACAATGAAAAGGCAGTCTCATTACAGTAATAGCCGCTGTCATTTCACAGGAGCGCAGACACGCACACGGACGGAAATAAAGAGCAAGCCGGCACTGCGTTCCGCTCTGCGTTCCGCCAGCCAAGCTGTGCAGTTATCGGCTTGGAAGAGAACCCGTCACATGCAGCTGGCACGGGCGGTCTGCAGGGATCCAAACGGCCAGAGGAGGTGCTGTTGTGCGATGAGACATTGTCATAAAGAGGGCTGCCAAGGGACTCACAGATAGCATATTCAGTGCTGTCCCTGGTTTCATATGGTGTTACATGAAACCACTCAGAAGCTATGTCTCTTAAACCGTCAAAATCCGAGGTGGAAAATCCAGGTTCTTCCCAGGATTTTCTTCCAATCACCTGGATTTGCTAATTAGCACAATTCTTCCACCTGGAGGTAGACCTAATTAGTGAAAACAGCTGGCCGAGTTCAGGGGTGAAAGGAACACATGGCCAGACTTTTACTTTCTGGCCAATGGACTTTCCACCTTTGATGAAAATAACTTGATTTTGACTTCTCTTACCTATCAGGTCTGTCGAGCAGTCGGACTGTCAGCTTCACAGACGGACCACAGAGCAAAAACAAACAGCACAGGACAAATGCAACAAATTAATCAAAGATTAACAAGGCACCAGGGCACACCAACATAGTCCAACCAGGTCGTCACTACGCCAATGTCTGATAAAGCAGAGTGTCTATTTATATAGCATTCTTGCCATCATGCTTAATCTAGAAAAATACATGTTCATGCATAAACATATGCTCCAGGTGAATAGTGTTTTTTCATATTATGACAATGTAACAGGATGTAATTTTCCATAATTGCTCATAAATGACATCTGTGTCGTGGCAGAAGGTTCCGGCTCCTGGCCCTGCTTCTTAAATGGGCCTGTATAAAACAGGAGCAACAGTGAGCCAACACGAGCACAACAACAGCTTTCACCACCTCAGACCTGGGCCAAATGTGCATGTAAACTTCTTACATGGCAGTAACATTTGAATAGGCTCCTGCAGAGAATTTAGCTGGGAAAAACCATAGAAAAACAAACATTCACTTTAAGGTGGTTGGGAGGCTGCAGGAGTTTCCTGGTGCCTAATGGGTGTCAGAAGCATTTGAAATAATGATTTGAGCTGGGCTCTGTTTGACAGGGCCCCAGTGCCAGATGAGAGGAGGACAGTTCTGTGTGAATTTCCATCGATTCCGCCACGGGCGGCTGTAAGCCTCTGGCATTTCAGAGCGTTTTAGAGCGGGTTCCTCCCTAAGCCTCAGTCATGTTCATCCACAGAGCTCCGACAGGGATCGATGAGAACGTCACGCCCGCATTCCTCCACGAAAACCGCCCTCCTCTCCTCTCCGCTCGGTAATGACCACGGGGAGAAGGCACGGATTCCATGAGCCGAAGCTTGTTGGGAAAAAAAGGCCCGCGTTCTCGCTTTTTGTTGTCAAATGCCAGAACAAACCAGTATTTCCACCCGATCCGCTGTGTAGAAATAATTGGAAATGATCTGATGTGGGATTCGCTGCAGTTTAAGGTCTGTCTGATTTTGTTTTCCCCACACCAGGGAGTGACCTGGTCCTGGTGAGTGATGTGAGATGAGTTTATGTCAAATGTCTGTCACTGCCAGCTGACAGGATGAATCTAACAAAATCCCTCAAAGAGAGACAAGCAACAACGTCCTGGGGAACGAGGCAGGTGCTCGAGAGTCTTCACCCCCCTCTCTCTCTCTCTCTCTCTCTCTCTCTCTCCCTCTGCTTCCGCATTACCATCCGATAAAACTATCAAACCCGACACGCCATTCCACCGTTCAGATATGGCAGCAGGGTCTGATGGGAAATTACAGAGTAAGGCTCGTTGCTCGGCAGCTTTTGGGACCCGCGAGAGCTTCTCAGCCTGACCGCCGCGTCTTCCCGGCAATTGACTCATTTCCCGCCAGACGCCATGTCTCCACCCGGAGAGCGTGGCTGGCAGCCGCCAATGTCTCCTGCCCACACCGAATCCTAATTCCACCCCGCCATGGCACATTCACGCCAGAACAGGAACGGAGCGACGGTAGCCAAGCTAAGGGCCACAGACAGACAGGCAGTGAGAAATCAGAATGAGTGGCAGAAGTATTTTAAAACTAAATGTTCCCTGATAAAGTCCTCAAACATTACATAGTGCACAAGCCCTTGCTGTACCAGAAACTTGAAACTGCAATGCTTTACCAGGAGTATCCAAACTCTGAGTAAAAAGACTACCTTTCTAAGTATGAGCTATAGGCCTACCATTCTACTGACAGAGTAATTTAACTCCAATAGGGATTTTATGAGTCCAAGAGGAATATACTCTTTCAAAGTAAAACATACTCAAGTTTATTTAACGCTAAAGATTTTACACGAAAGACCGCAGAAACTGAAGGGTCTATTAACATTGAAGCGCATGCAAAATGGCTTAGACAGAGCGGTGTAAAACGCAGCTGACACAAAGCTAATTCGTTATTCCAGCAGTTTAAAAGGTAATTACACTCGAGATCCCATTTGTTTAGCTGTAAACATGCTTGTATGCCAACTTTATCATGAAACATTTTAACACACACCATTGTTTCAACATTTTGGCAGTAAAAAACTGGAAATCTTTGTTTTTTGCTACCCTCTAAGGTTTGAAAAACACTTTCTTCCCCTCTGGCCTAACCTTAATTATGATGTCAGGGTTCCTCTTTGGATGTAACTCCACTTCAAATAGAAATGGTTTACCATTTACTTTTTAACACACGTTTTAACACAAGTCGAAAAGCCAGCGGTTACAGATCAGTACTACTATGGAATGGAACACTGCAGGCACCTGAATGATTCAAGAATACTTTATGATGGACATATCTGCTCCACCCATCCCACAATGCATTTTTTTAAATTGTGCAGTAGGCGGAGCTAGACTGAAAGATTGCAATCACTCCAAAAGCAGATGGCAAGTTTAGTTCACAGAACTTTAACTAAATATACTGTAATGCATTTTTCAACTGCAGCGTCAAAAACACTGTCCACACCTCCTGTCCAATGCCTGTTAATACCAACCAAGATCCTGTTGATACCAACCAAGATCCAGACATCATCTGAATAGCTGTCAGACTTTAACAGTGTGAGTCTCACTGCCTGTCAGATGGAGGCCCTCTCAGACAGAATATCTCCCCTATCGTTGGCCACTATAATTGGCTTGTCCTCAATTTCCCTTCTCCTTGCATGAACTCAAGTTATTCAACAGCTCGGTTTATTTACTTATCCCTCCAATGAAATGACAAGCACTCTCTCTGGGGTTAATAAAGGGGTTAAAATACCATGATTGTTTATATGTATGTGTAGCTCAGAAGGCAGATAAACAGCAGATGGATAGAAAATAAAAGAATAAGTAAAAGAGGTTCCGGTGAATATGAACAGGCTACTTTTTGAGCATGACGTTTGCACTTAATTCACAGCATCAGCGGAGAATGAAACACATCACTCTGACGCACTCATGTTGCTGCACCATGCCCACCCATCGTGCCCATCGAGAATCCTAGAATCAGGCCAGTACCAGCACATTAGTTTAGCAGCCATCGCCAATAAAACAGAACTCTGATGTTATCTTACATCCCTACAAAAAAGGATCAGCGGTAAGTGTATGAAAAAAGGCAGGAAAGGGTCAAATACTACCCGTGCAGTTCAGACAGGCACAGTTTAATTAGCGCTAATAACCTGATGAAGTTGCCAATAGGCTCGTTGCACCGCACGTCTGTCAAGCAAAGGCATAACCAGGAAGGCCTGTAAAATGTACTCCTCTGCCAGGAATAAGGTGTGAAGAACCTGATGAGAATAACTGCAGTAAGTGTAACTTTATATATATATATATATATATATATATATATATTTTTTTTTTCATAATCACAAGCAGACAGTAAAAAAAAACAAAAAAAAACCTCCACACTGTGCTAAAGGAAAACGGGGGAGATGCTTCCAGGGACTGTTTCCATGGTGACAGCCACACGCAAACGCAGCGGCCTATAGGTGAACTGATGTCCCTGAATACTGAGTGCTCGCACCACACACTGTCCACCCAACGCACACGCACACACCCCTGGGAAAACACATAAACCATGTCTCTCAGAACCTCCACACCCTCTCCTCTCTCACCATGGGCTACTGATGGGGGTTGCGGTACTCCATGAGTGACAGGAAATCTGCCATTACCGCCCAAATGGGAAACCTTTCAAAAGACTGGCAGCCCAGCTGCCAGAAATCAAGAACGCTGGCAACTGTCATGGTTGTTGTAATGCTTTCTGTCTTTTCTTCACTTTTTTAAAAAACTCACAGCGTGGCCAAATGAGCATCTAATTCTCCAAAGAGTTTGAGCATCTGGCAGGTCATCAATGCACCCAATCATTTTGTTTGCAGAGGTACAAAAGGTAATGCTTACTTGTATGCTCCTCTGAAATAGCAGAAAGTGGAAGAACACTTCACAACTGAAGATCTATTGTACATATGCAATTATGTGAATAATTGCAATTTTCTATAAAGAAAAGAAGGTACATATCTACAATCACACAGCTAGTAATGTGGTAATAGATAGTGGTTTATCAAACTGCCCATTACCTGAGCATATCTCCCAAAATATCAAACAAGTGGTTTTCAATAACTCCAAACCTAAACCTAACCTTAACCTGTCTGTTCATCAATTACATTGTTATTATGGCAGGTTAAAAATGTGCAATTACATTGTTATTATGGCAGGTTAAAAATGTGTTGCGTTCTCTCCTGTGTGTGTATGCCTGTTTGTTGTGTATGTGTCTGTGTGTTTGAGTGGTTGTCGGTGTGTGTGTGTTTATGGGTTAGAGCGTATGTGTGAGTGTGTGCATGTATCTGCTTGTGTGTTTGTGTGTGTATGTGTGTATGTGTGTGTGCATGTGGTGTGTGTGTTTGTGGGTTAGTGTGTATATGTGAGTGTCTGTGCGTGTGTGTGTGTGTGTGCACATGTGGGTGTGTGTATTTGTGGATTAGTAAGTATGTGTATGTTTGTTTGTGTGTGTGTGTATCTGCGTGTGTGTTTGTGTATGTGTGTCTATGTGAGTGTCTGAATGTATCTGCGTGTGTGTTTGTGTATTTGTGTGTGTATGTTTGTGTGTGTGCATGTGTATGTTTGTGTGTGTGTGTTTATGTGTGTGTGTATGTTTGTATGTGTGCATGTGTATGTTTGTGTGTGTGTATGTGTATGTTTGTGTGTGTGTGTATGTGTATCTTTGTGTGTGCGCATGTGTATGTTTGTGTGTGTATGTGTGTGTGTGTGCATGTGCATGTTTGTGTGTGTGTATGTGTATGTGTATGTTTGTGTGTGTGCATGTGTATGTTTGTGTGTGTGTGTATGTGTATGTTTGTGTGTGTGCATGTGTATGTTTGTGTGTGTGTGTGTGTGTGTATGTGTGTGCGCATGTTGTATTTGATACCCTATGCACAGCTCCTTGTGGTGTAATCAGTGAAGGCTCAGCCAAATCCCTGGACCTCCTATAGAGTTCAATCACTCCTGCCAGCAGGCCTCTCTCCTCTCAGAGAGAGCTCCCTTCGCTGCGGAGATTATGTGTGAATGCTGTGAGCTACAGAACACGTGCACGGAACCTCTCAGGTGCACTGCTTTTATATAACCTATCACTGCTTCATAAACACAATCATAGGTGTGACAAATATTCACTTTAATTAAAAAACGAATTTGTAAATGAGTTGATAGAGGCACCGCAACTGTATTGTTTAGCCTACTTAGCCTAAATGTAAACATTTTCTTCTCATAAGCACATCACCTACTGTATATAAATAAGTGGGAATAGGATTCACAAATTCATATTAGCAAGTAAAATTTTTTATCTGATTTCCGTGATAATTACATCTCAGGGGCAAACTTCATTTTTCCATCAACATCTATAATCAGCTCCAGCATCTCCCTCTCATCTCTTCTGGAGGGTACTGGACCCCCTCACATACAATACAATATGGTCACCAGCAGCAAGCTCCCTGATTCCATGGCAGCACTGCCCAAGGCTGCGTGTTCCACAGTACACATTCCCATCATGCCATTCTTCTGTTTCCTTACAGGGCCTAGATGTGACCTGTCATGAGCTGGCAAAATCTCTCTCATTACACATCCTTCAGACGCTTCCTCCATGCTGGGTCAGAGTGGAGTGTACTTCTGTAGAGTCTTGATGAAGCCCCCCTCATCAATGCAATCCTGGTTTCAGCAGGTTTACTGCCACCGGCCATGAAACAC
This sequence comes from Conger conger, assembly GCF_963514075.1. Classification (NCBI taxonomy): domain Eukaryota; kingdom Metazoa; phylum Chordata; class Actinopteri; order Anguilliformes; family Congridae; genus Conger; species Conger conger. Next base: position 38,287,951 of record NC_083768.1, on the reverse strand, counting down.
TAGAGCCACTAACTTTTCCTGCTGGCTAAACCATGCCAAGCTGAGCTGAACCAAGCCTGGCCAAGCAGGCCCTCGCTGAGAATACATGCTTACTTCCCCATAACAGTTACCAAGCTGTCGTGCAGAGTATGGCATGGAACTATACGAATGTGAAAGACTGTAGAGCTTCTACACTTCTGCTCAAAACTGGAAAAATGAGTTCCAACTCTCAAAATGTCTGTGTGGTCCAGACTCGCATCAGAGATTAGTCTCATGCAGCCAATTCGTGCTATTATTGTGATTTTGACATTAATCATCATAACTATATCTATAACAGAACGGGGGGGGGGGGCAGGGTTTGAATATATAACTGCTGTCGTGTGTAATTTTAGATGCAATTATCCTGTTGTGCTAGAAATCCATTTAAACACAATATGACACTCATTAAATTTGGAAGTTGCACCTGTTTTAGGCTAAGAAGCTAAATAAATAAAAAATCACACTTAGGGTGAGAAAAAAAACTGGCAAACAAACAGTCAAACACACAGAATTTAGCGAATGCTCTTATCTAGAGTGACGTACAAACAGTGTCTTACAGTCTTTTACTTTATCTGTACGGCTGAACATTAACTGAAGCAGTATAGTTTAGATACCTTGCGCAGGGTCCAACAGCAGCCACACCTACAACACCAGCAACAACAGCAACACCTACAACTCTGCAATGTCAATACAGGTCTCCAGTGCTACACAGCCGCTACCTGAAACAAATATCATTAGGAACCACACCTATTAGACTGAAAGACTAATGTCTTTGTGCTCATGGCCATCAGTGATGACATGTTGAACACTGAATCCTGCAGAAGTGACCATGGCAGTGGATATACCGGTTGTGCACTGAGAACAGGACTGCCACTGGGACTAGAATTCCCCCTTTAATCATTTTGCCTTCCAGACAAAGCACTATTTGGGACCCCTCCCCAACCGTCGCCCATGATGCATTTTGTGGGCAGCTAGAACCGCAGTTCTCTCCCAGCCTGGCACCCAGCACGTGAGCACGTCTCGTATCAAGGCTGCCATTTCATGCTCAACTGCATTGCAGCCCAAAAACACACCTCTTTTCTACAGGTGCGAGTATTCTCCCAGAGCAGTGCCTTTGCAAACGATTGGTTACGTTCTAACAAAATGGTGGAGCATAACAGAGCTAACTTCTCCTCAATCCTGAGTAGCACATGTCCATCTTATCAGTGAGGCGCTGTCTCTTTTGTACAGGATGACATAGGTTTATTTTGTTAATCAACATCACACTCTGCCTGCAGAACAAACCCATTCCTGTGATGTCAGCTGCTTCTCCAGCTACTTACACAGACCTGAGATGGTTTTTTTTCAAGTCGCTGCTCTTTCATGTTTCTAACAAAACCTTCACATATGGCCACACATGCGCTTATCAGATTTATCGTTATCTCCACTTCAAGCCCTGGGATTTTCATTTTTAATGAATTTTCTTTTCCATTAAATAGATGCCTTGCCCTGTATACGGCTGAGATTTCAGCAGACAAATTATTCACAAGATTGTATCCCACAGACAGGTGCACAAAGAGGCGCGCACACACACACACGCACACACACACGTCACACACTCTACCTCAGTCTCTCTCCAATAGTTTTCTACAGTGTGTGACTTTCTGTTGTTCTCTTTAAGACATTCTGGTAATCTCAGTTTTACATAGAAGAAAGCATGAGGCTATTCATTTGCTATTCATTTGGGGATACAGTTCTGTCTTCCCAAACTGCTATCTTTTTCCCCCCATAAATGATAAAAACATATTTGTAGTCAGACTCTCACTTTCTCTCCATCTCTCTCTCCCTCTCTCACTCTCTCTCACACACACACACACACACACACATGCACACACTCACACAAAAATGCACTCGCAGACAGATGCACACACACACACACACACACACACACATACACACACACACACACTGTCACACACACATACACGCACACACACACACACACACACACACACCAGGTGTGCAACCTGCAAATGAAGGTCCTATCAGCCAGAAGTACTGGCTGGATTGACATTACCTGGGCTGATGGGTGCACACCTCACTGAAATTTCAATTTCAGCCCAAAGGAACATCGTCTATGTGTGAATTTAGATTGAGACCACATACTGGGCTACCTTGGTCTCTATAGTGATGGAGGAGCCAAGACACCAGCACAGTGCTGTAGTTCTCAAGTTTGAGTGACAGAGATGTTTCAGCAATAATTATTTGCAAAATAATCAAAGTGCTTATGATCATAATGGGAACCTGACTTGTAATGAGAACACAGTGGGGTTGAATCACTGGTGCAATCCTATGCAACAATTACATACCAGCTTACATGCATACTAGTCAATATTGTGGCAAAGCTTTCAGGATACAGGGTACAACTTTACATAAATGGATAAACTGTCATGTATATATGTCAGCGTCAATAAGGGTCTCTGGTAGGGAAATCTGTTTATTTTCCAAGACCTGCCCTGAAATTCAGTGTTTTCTTTGTTGTTTGCTGCCATTGTGTGTGGATTCAATGAAACTGAAACAACTAAAATGAGGGTTAAGAAATTGGTGTCAGATGTCAAGTTATGTTTATTGGTACAAACTGAGCAACAGTCAGAGATTAAATGAATGTTTATGCATTCATCAAATATGATTCACACTGTTGTTGCTTTAAACGCATGAATATGAGGCAGCACAGCTATCATCATATTAAGCAGTGAACTCTGCATGGTGAATCAGCACTTTAAGGCAAGCACTTTGCCACTTCATTCTACCGCACAGTTTTGCTGTGTTATCAATGAAAATGCTATGTGGGTCTACAACGTGCAATTACTACAGTAATTGTAGATTTATTATGTCTCAAAATACATAGAAAAATTTCTGAACCCCAACACTGAGATGGTATTCTATAAAAATATCAAGCTACCCTTATAAAAGATGAGATTATGGGAGGGTCATTCTTATTCTTGTGTGGGGAAAAAAACATACGCAATACACAGAAGCATGTGAATGTGTCTGTTCATGTGTATACCTGCTTTTGGCTTGTACTCCATTGCGCTGGGTAAACTAGCTATTGTATTCCAATGCGCTGGGTAAACTAGATATTGTATTCCAATGCGCTGGGTAAACTAGCTATTGTATTCCAATGCGCTGGGTAAACTAGCTATTGTATTCCAATGCGCTGGGTAAACTAGCTATTGTATTCCAATGCGCTGGGTAAAGTAACCATTTTATTCCACTGCACTGGGTAAACTAGCTATTGTATTCCAATGCGCTGGGTAAACTAGCTATTGTATTCCAATGCGCTGGGTAAACTAGCTATTGTATTCCAATGTGCTGGGTAAAGTAACCATTTTATTCCACTGCACTGGGTAAACTAGCTATTGTATTCCAATGCGCTGGGTAAAGTAACCATTTTATTCCACTGCACTGGTAAAGTAGCTGCCATGTTTGTCGTTGTGAGTGGCGAGATGCCAGTGACAATGATCGGTTGTCGCGGTGACGGCTAAAGTGGGCAGACAGTAATCTGTCATCACCTCACTGCTATAGCAGGAGACCTGAGGATGGGTTACGGGGCTGTTGAGAGAGAGGGGTTTACATAATGCAGAGGGCTCCCAGGTGGGCTGGTAGAGGAGGCTAACTATTCTCAAAGGAATGCGCGAATATGCAAATACAGTGTTTACGGCAGTGTAGCGCAGAGGTTAGGGAACAGGGCTTGTTGCTCAGGGGCTGCAGGTTTCATTCCCAGGTGGGGCACAGATGCTGTTCCCTTGAACAAGGCCCAGGAAATTCAGTAAATATCCAGCAGCCAGAATGCATTGTAGGCAAAAATAAATTGTACACTATGTTGAGCATATCTGGACAAGAGCATCTCTTAAATGCCTTTTAAACATTTTAATGTAATATACATATATCCATGACAGTGGTGTTTCACGTCCAATAGACCTGTTATTTCTCTTTTATCAAATAAGGTCTGCCTGCTGTTTATTTTCAATTATTTTCGTTCAAAAAAGATTTTCAATACATAATATCTCAACTAAACTACTTATATTCCCCCCTATAACCCCCCCCCCCCCCACACCCCCACCCCCACCCTCCATTGCAACACCCCCCACTCTCCAGGCCACGGAACATAGCACAGCAAAACACCCGAAATCACAACAGAGAGTCAACACCAGCAGCCACTGAATGCCAGGCATTTCATTTCTTGTGACCAGCGCCGTGAATTTGAGTGTTCAATGCTTCTATATAAATAATTTGCAGAAAGCTATTTACCCAAGGAGACCAAGACAGGGAGTGTGGCGGCTTCCACCTTTGTGCAAGCATCTTTCTAGCCCCACTGAGGCCAGCCAACCATATGCATTTTTGAGGTAGGCATAAATCAAGTTTCAAAATTCAAAATTAGTACTCTGGGACAACATCAAATATCTCTGTTAATAATGTTGGATAAAACTGCAGCCACTTGATCTGCAGTGGGGCAATACCAGACATATGCATGAAGGTGCTGACGGACCCCTTAGGACAAAACTCACAGATCAGTTAGTGATCAAGCTTTGTGATGTTTTCTAGGTGTTATTTATGTTCAATAAAGTTGTAGTGCATGAAAGATTGCTGCAAATGGTTTCCCAAGGAATGTCACAATCCTTAGTTGATACTGTCGATCTTTATCCCAAATTTATTGTAATAGGCTAGAAGGAGAAATGTGTAAAGGGCATAGGTTTTCATTGGCACACACAAACGTCGGTAAAAGTAAAATGATGTACCAGGTAGGTCGTATTGTGATTTGAAATCCTGAAATGTGCGGAGGCCATTTTGCTAAAAAATTTCAGCAAAGGTATGAATATCCTGTATGCGGAAATGAGAAAGGATGGGAGTCTGTTAAAAGTGTATAGTTATGAAAAATGTGTGTGTGGCTAAATGTCATTGGCAGATGTCCGTTGTATGTTTCTTGACTCTTTCCCAGATTGTAAGAAAAATGGGGCTATGGGCCTGGAAAAATGTTGTTGAACCAAGTGTGTGTGTGTGTGTGTGTGTGTGTGTGTGTGTGTTTACTACTTGTCACCACTTCAACAATGTCGGAACATACAGAATGAAATCAGGGAGTGAAGAAGATTTTTTAATCTCCAGAAACAGAGTATGGTCATGCTTAAGAGCTGTCCATACTGTAGACCAGTTTGTTTCCCAGTCCTGGTCCATCAAACACACGGGGAAGGCCCAGTAATCAGTGGCTTGATGGTTCAATGATTAGTTGAGTCAGGTGTGTCAGTGCTGAGTAAGAACAGAAATGTGCCTCAGGGCCTCCAAGACCCGCACTGGAAAACAGAAAACATCTTGAGGCTTCTTTGACACAATCACCATCTCCCAAGATATTACAGCACAATTTACTAAATGGCCTAAAGGTGGATACTTGTGTGCTGCATGTCCTGACAGCTCAAAAAGGCTCCTGCTATGGTTTTGGTTCTGCGAGGAAAAGATTCTTTTGGAGATACTAATAAGAAGTCAGTTTTTTCCAAGGCCATTATCTTTGTGTCGGTGCGGTGGCCCCAATCACAGATCTCCTAATCAACTGGCACACGCTACACAGGAAGTGCGCTGTTCTGACTGCACGAGCACGCAGCTCAGCTGGCGGAATACAGGCTCGATAAAGACACCTGAGATAACGGGTGACAGCGTAACAGTGCAACAGGCCGACAAGACCTAGGATGATCAGGAGAAAAATAACAAAAATATGAGGACAATTGCTAAAACTCACTCACTTTCTTAAAGTAAATATCGAAGAGGGATGTTGACAAGCAATTCACCGTCAATTTGTCCATGGTCTGCACGGCATTGTGGGAATTCCGCAGAGCACAAAAGTCCCAGTTTCGGTTTACACAGCGAGGGGCCTGGGGCAATTAAATATATCCCAGAATAACATCCTCAGAAGACGTCTAGGCGTGACCTTGATGATAAAAAGTCATAAAAATAAATTACTCAACACGCGCTGCGATCAAAGCAGCCTGCTGCTTCTCACCCCATTCTGTCTTCAATACACTTTACTACTGTACCGTTAGACAGGACCCCACCGTAATATCACAACTCCATCCAAAAAATATATCATTGGGCCGGTGTATTTAATGCCAATTTGACATGAAACTCTTGAGGCCAGATCCTGGCTTGAGCTACACAGCCTTAACTTGATTTGTGCTCAAGTTAAGCACATCTCTTCTCAGTGAGAATCCTGGCTTGGGTGACTTCATTGTGGACTAGTGATAGTCTTTGAGGTGGTCTCACTGAAAAAGTGTGTCCCACTGAATAACAAGTTATGCAAATCCTGGCTTGAGATCCTGGCTTCTTTTTAATCTACTGTAGTTTAATCTACCAGCCTTTGCTTGTCTGGTAAAGTGGAATAAGTAGGGCAAATTTATCGGCCAGCATATGAAATTACAGCTCAGTGGATTTTTTCCAACCACTGTTGATGTATGGCAATTTTGATGTTTAATGTTAAAAATGAATATATGTAGTTGTAAAATGGCATTTATGTTTAAATAAACACTTAAATGTCACCACATTTGATATGCCGTTACTAATGAATCGTAATTAAATATTGTACGACTTGATCTTGCATAGAAAGTGTATATTTTTTTATTTAAGCCTATTTACATTGAACAGAAAACTGTCTGGGCCTGAAACCGAAGCACTTCTTTAATGAAATATACAGAATCAGAGAAGGCCAGGGACCACAGATATAACTTGGCAGCATCCCTGCCCTCTAGCCTTCAAATGCCAAATGATATCACGATTGTGGCATATTGCCATTTACTAGTGTGTCAAATACCCACCACACTGCAGACTGTAGTGGGTGTTGGATCCAGATGTCCAAAGTTAACCATTTTCCTGAGGTGGGAGACATGTATTTGTCCTGTCAGCCAATTCAGGAGGCCTTGAGGTGCAAACCATTTGGGAATCAGTAAGGTCGCAACCAATGAAATGGGCTATAGCTAACATTTAAAAAACAGGAAATAATTGACACTCGGCTCAGACTAACCTTAAGCTTGATTTTGACTGGCGGACAAACTGTAAACTTTAACCTTTGCAGGAACTGGATGTGTGGCAGGGGAATATGTCTCTCAATAAGGACTGAGTTAATGCCTACAGCACTCTCTCATACCAGCCAAGAGCGGAACATAAAGTCACCTTCACATAGCCATACATCTATAATCCTGTACCTATTGAAGAGGGGTGAATCCCAATTCTCTCCCACTGGTTATTGCCAAATAAACATTACAGGAAAGTGCATTAAGGCCTAATGGGGTTTTAAACCAAGTTGTATGGAGGCATCTTTCCAGACAGCCCCTCTCAATAACCAGATCATGAACCCCATGAATGACTTGCCAAGAGCCTTACCTTTGATATGGATGACTGACTGAGCAGTGTGTATACATACACTCAGTGAGCACTTTATTAGGTAGACCAGTACACCAGCTTGAAAAAAAAAAAAAAAGAACTAAATTATTTTTCCAGGGACCCAGGTGTGTCTCCTTCCGGTGCCTGGAATAATTTTTCTCCTTATCATTGCATGTTGCCTGGAAACCAGCTACTCCAGAAACATTCAAGGCCAAACTCCATGGATAGGCAATATAATTGCTTATGTTATTGTGTCTCACAGTGCCTTCCATTATATACACTCTAATGTGAATACTCTGAGTCACTGTCTGTAGAATACGCTGTACAGAACGTACGAACCCAAGCTCTCTCTCCAGCTGTCCATCTGGTTTTATTCTGCACACACTTTTTCAAGGCTCACAGTGGATCACAGTGACATATTTCCCCACGTCAATAGCAGGCCGGCCTCTTTGTTTCATTCCTTTAATTTCCGTGGGATAATAAAAGAATTGAACCTCCACTCAATGTCCTTATCACGGGCTAGACTGAAAATGAGACTATATAATAATGGTTCATAATTCAATGTTATGAAAAACGTATTCAGATTAAACATATGCAGAGAAACAGAAAAAAGAACAAGGTTATCGTGCATGAGAAAGTATTTTGTATGCAGAGTAAAGAATAACTTAACTGAAGTGGATAACCTCCCAAGGGCTAAATCCCGCAAAAATAATCATTATTAATTCCAATTTTACTGAAATATACCTGTCCCACAAGTAAGTTGTGGGAAACAAAACCTACAAAAACAAACATACGAGGTCCCCTTGATAATTGTGTTAATGTGGCTTATTTTGTTCAGCAAGAAATTTTGGGCACCATTTATATTTTCATAATGAAAAGCAATTTTAGATTTCTAAAACCAAGCATTTCAAAACCAAGGTACATACCAAACAGAGAATGTTATGTACTGTTATACCTCGAGCAAATTCTTTCTATGGAAACCAAAGAATGAAGAAAGTTAAAATAAAATGGGAGAGAAACACGCAGGCGACTGCAGTGTAGGGCTTCCTTCTTTTCTTTAAGACGTCCATAAATAGGCTGCTGGAGCTCAGCTCCTCTCATATTTCACATTTCAGCATTTTATTCAGAAAAAAAGCCTCTCTCCTGACCTCCATCTTTAAACCCAGCAAAGCCAATGGATGTTTATGTCCTAGGATCTAACTGATATTGCCCAGACAAATCACTGTAACAAAAGGGAGAAATAAAACACAATCAAATGTCCCACACACACGCACATGCACACGCATGCACAAGTACACACACATACACACACACACACAGACACGCACACACACACACACACACACACACACACATACACACACACCAGTGCAGAGGCAGTACTCTCCTTGGAAGAGAACAGAACAGAAATGATCAGAAACAAGGGCCTTTAAAGAATGAGGCCATAGCTGATTTTAAGTATTAATGGATTATGCTTTCAGGCTTTATGTTAAAACAGGCATGCTTAGACAGAAATAATTATACAACTACCTTCATAAAAGAATCAGACACAATGTTTTTTTTTGTTCATTAAAAGTAAGGCTGGGATCTATGGTTCAGCAGTTACATTCATAATAGATTAGCCCTCAATGTCTTTTCAGTGAAGACACAGCCAAAGATTGAATCATCGGTAAAATGGTGTTATATGCCGATGACAATCTCAACATTTCCTAACTCCAAACCACCACCAAAGCCTATAGGTTAATTGGAGTGGAATTGCCAATGACTATATTTTCAAATAAGAGCACAATTTCCTTCACTTTGTAGATGTAGATGCCTTTTTGGATTTGCATAGACAAGTTAAGCACCGATTAATAACTCTGAGATTACATTTTAGAGATGTACTGTATAGTTGGCTTGGATCTCTCAATGTACTCTATGATGTCATTTTAGTGATGAAAGCAGTGCACCAAAACATTTTCATCTTTAGCCTCATCTTTAATGAGAATACTCTGAGTGCACATTATGAATGAACGACACACTGAGCCCCACACTGTATAACTCAACTGAAGATGAAAAGGCCTTTTGCCTGTTGTCATTGCTGTTGCTAAAAGTATTCCAGTTTACTCTCTCCTTATCCATATTCATGAGGTGGCATGCACAAAGTCAACATTCATATATAACAGAGATGAAACACATCAGTGAGTTCTATAGGCTGACCAGACGGACATCCATTGCAGCTACAATATTCCAGTTTGATGCACGTTATAAATATTGCTAAAAAGGTGTGACCAGAGCCAATGGCAATGGATGCTGTCCTTGCGAATGCCGCTACCCTGTCCTTCTGTTCCAGAAACTCAGAATCCCCTGTAGTTCGGGAGCACACAAAGTAAAGAGGAAAAAGGTCTGAAGGAATTCAGGAGTTGGTTATCTGGTTGCCAAAGAGAATCTGTCTGTGCTGAATCCTTCACAAAAGGGCTGCGGGCCTGCTGGTTGGCCATCTCTGACGCACCCTCCAGGTTCTTTATTTCAGCATTCAGGCCGAAACTCCCCTGTGAACATGAGGTCACGCACGGTTTGAGCATTTCCGTTCGCTAATGGAGACTCCGGTGAGAGCAGACTCCATTCAGGCTAATGCTGCAGGCCCACTCCAGGGCCCTACCACAATGGCAGAGAGAGCGGCAGCTCGCCGGAGAGACGCGTCGCAGTCCAATAATCCCTGATGCAACCCGGCTGGATCTACAGTACCGTCTCCTCACACACACAGCAAATTACAGCCACTCAAAAAAGCAAACGATTCACATTTGCGTTATAGATTTAATAACAAAGAAACAACAGGTTCATCATTTATCATTTATCACAGTCTTCATACTCATACAACAAAAACCTTGATGCGGAATATTCTCGGCTATTTGTTTATGTCCGGTTTTTATTTGGGGTTTTATTTCATCCCAAGGGCCTAATTGATACATTAAAGCATACAGACAGAGATATTTCTACTTTGTACTTTGTGCATAATGTTCTACAAACTTTTTTGATGGTAAACGTTAACTATTAAACCACAGTATCTCTGAAACGTTCACATGATAAACAATGGCAAAGGCAGCAAGGGGCTTCACATAGAAGGATGCAGCGCTCCGATAGCGATCGTTTCGTTTGCGAATTCTGCTGCGGTGCGCTGATGATGCGTGGATAAGTCCGCCCCACGCGCCCGTCTCCCGCACACACGCCCTGCGCTGGGAAAGCCAGGGACCGGGCAGGCTGAAAGGGAGAGATTAGCCCCTGTCATAACAGCCTTTAGAATAGCTAGTGATGAGTGCCGAGGTTTGCCTCCCCGTCAATGAAGGCACTCACGTCCGACACGGAGCAGCCAGACTACAGCTTCCTGTGCGGGGCTTAAAGCGCCCCTCTCTCATAAACCAGAGCACAAGTGTAAGGGAAGAGGACACATGACTGGAAGAGGCTGCTTCATCATCACTCAAAGTCTTCGCTAACAATATAAGTTACAGACCATTTTGTGAAAAGTGTCACTGAAAACATATTTTCACTGCTCCGCTCAAGAATGTTAAAACATAAATAAAAACAGGCCAGGTGCAGAGGACAGGAAACGTACCAAGTGCTGCACAGTGGGAAGAAACTTACACACTAGATATCACAGTCAGACTCATCTTCTTCTTACTGAACAGTTTAATTAGCACATAGGGGCAAACCTCAGACATTTTGGCTCCAAGGCTTACACTAGCGTGCGACACAACAGGGCTTTCCATTCCATAAGTAGCCACAAAACCATCCCTTTAAATAATTAATGACAATCACTGCACTGCACAAGACATTACGACTTTTTTTACAGCAGCCTGTAAGCGGTGATGACCTCACCTCATGACTAATACCTCTGCTAACAGAAGGCTTGGTTTTCTGTCTGCTTGGCTCTGGTTGGACAGCACTGACCAACATATGTCCTTCCACTGAACTGACAAATGATGTGTCACAGAGCACAAAAGTGTAGCACAAAATATATTATTATTATTGAAAATGACCATGGTGACAAAAAAGCATGCAAATGTAACAAAACTATGTTGTCATTTTCAGCAGGATAGGGTGTTTTTTGAAAGAGCAACGAGGATCCACTATAATAAAGTATGCAAAAGGGTGACAATGCCAAAACAGGGTTCTCAAATCGAACCAATACAACCTGAAAATATTACGTTAATTAATTTCACTCTGAGGAAAAGAAGCAATATTGTACATTGTACGAGTATTTCAGATATTAAAATATTACATGACAGTACATAGAAATAAATCATCCCCCAAGAATTTCGAGAAATTAGTTTAGGAAATGAACTGACATTTCTAATTATGAAAGGAGTTAACTCAGCCACAACATAAAATTTGCAACACAAATGTAGAAATATCTTTCAGGTGTAAAACCGTAAATCAAGTATATCTGAGTATATCAAGTATATCTTGGCTGAATGTATATTGACATCATATTCTAACAACTGCTGAACTGCATGTAAATGCACTTCGGACAGTGAATAACACAGCAGCTCCAAATGATGGATATTCTGCCCTGCATCCAGCCATCCACCAGACAGAATCATCAGGCCCAGATATACAGAGGTGAGCATCAACATCAGGTCCCTTCCCAGAACTGCCTACTCAGACGTCCGTCATCAGAAGCAACAGAGCTGACCGTGGTTGGGCAAGAGTCGCAGTGACTCTCACCGTGGTTGGTCCAAAAGGCATGCGACTGCTGGGGCTGGAGAGAGCGCCTCGTTAAGGGCCAGCCGGCCCCAGCTGAGCCATTCTGTCCACTCGCCCGTTCAGCCAATCAACTGCCGAGACCACATTCAATCGTTGCCATGAGAACCGTCAGACGGAAAAGCTTCGGAACGCCACCACAGCGCGGGGACCAATTAATGCGTAATAAAATAAATAAATGAGAAAACTCGGGATGCTACACCACAATTAGGCCAGTGATGGACAGCACCGAATAGAAATGTTCAACAGTTAATACAAAATGTCAAGTGACAACAGCGGCATGTTCATCTCTGTATCCATGGCCAAATGAACTGCAAAATCTAAATGATGCTGCAGTTTAATAGATATTACACATTATGGAAAGACAAATGCTAAAAATATAGCCTACTAATCATTATGCGATACCTACATTTTGCAATACCATTATTGTAATTGATAATATCCAAATTATGGAAGGATTACAAGAACGATCTAGCAATTCCCACTTTTAAAATGATCCAAAACAATGAAACTTGAATTTGGAGTAAAACACATATCTGTGTGTGCTTACGCATGCATGTATGTACACGTGTGTTTGTCCACACTACTTGTGTCCCTGTGTGTGTACGCATGTATTTGTGTGCATAAACATGTGTGTGCATATACATGCAAGTCTGATTTGATCCCGTGTTAGCATGTGTGTATACACACAGTTTTACCACATACGATACTTATAATACAGATCTTTGTGAACATACAAAAATGTCTTTTCTGCCCCAGGTTCTCTCAACAGTGTCTCAATCCCATAGAAAGCACACACAGCTGCACAAAGCTCATTCATGGACAAGGCTCTGGAATCATTACCGCCATCCCACAGGAACGCCATGTGAGCGGGACGACCTGATCAAGCACAGTCCCGGGAAGGCTCCATTTTAAGCACCTTGATCCGTGTTCCGCACGGTTCTAGAAGGAAAATGGTTCCGGGTCAAATGCAAGTGTTGCATAACGCTTGCATCACGGGGAAGGATGTGCTCATATTTAGATTTCTGCTTCAGAAAATAGACGAGCTGACTGTAGCTGACTTTAATGAATAATGCATGAGCTACCAAAGCACTCCTAACCACTCTGTAGCTACAATTTCATCTGAAATGTAATTCAATTATACACCAAGTGTGTGTGTTCGTGTGTGTGTCCATGTGCACTCAGTGAGCACTTTATTAAGTAGACCTGCACACCAGCTTGTTAATGCAAATATTTAATCAGCCAATCATGTGGCAGCAACTAAATGCATAAAAGCATGTAGATGTGGTCAAGAGGTTCAGCTGTTTTTCAGAAGAAATGTCAGAATTGAGAAGAAAATGAATGATTGTTCGTGCCAGTCAGGGTGGTTTGAGTGTCTCAGAAACTGCTGATTTCCTGAGATTTTCATGCAAAACAGTCTGTAGTGTTTAGGAAAATCCACATAACATCTCATATCAAGCTGTAATATTGAGCTTCAAAATACTTTACAAACTTTACAAAACATAGCAACCCTCTTCAAATGGGGAGAATAACGCCAGTACAAATGGGGGAATGGCCAGGAGAAACCAATCAAATTCAAGTACGAGTCATGCAATTCTGCTCTCAAAGAGTTTCTCATCGTAGATACAGTACGATACGATACAGACCATAACAGGATGTTCACACCGAACACAGAATATTCTGGAAAAAAAACAGATGGGATACACTGGGGGAAGTATACTCATTGAGACCTCATCATTAAAAAAAATGAATCATTCGCAAAATCTGTCAACAGAAGCTAAATAAATTAACGAGGTGACAGCTGAGAGATGCACTGGCCCAATTCAGAAATGGGAGAGCTATAACTGGATCAGTTAACATGGAACTGTAGACAACAACAGAAAACAACAGCAGGACGCTGTATATAGGCCTAAGAGGTATTAAACAGTCAAATTTATAACAGAGTAAAACTCGGTGGCATATGAACATGCGATATCGCAAAAGACTGCTTGAACTGAGATGAATAGTACTCATTTAAATCGATGTTCTGCCAATTGATTGGCTGTTCATGTGCAAGTTGTTCAATAAAAGAATGTTGGAAATGCTTATGTTTTTAATTCAGTGGGCATAGGCTATTCGTTGTCTGGGGTCTATTTTAGCTGTGTACCTAAAGCTGAAAGACACGCTTCAATATTTGTTTATAAATCAAAAGTCATATAGTCATCGCAATACTCAACGTTATCACATATCACATATCCTCATATCGTGCAGCCAGAGAGTGAACCACAAGGGGATATCAAACGTGTCAAGATCATCATGTGCTACAGCTATTACAGGAGCAAGTGGTAGGGGAGTAAGTGCCTGCAGTTTCAGGGACTGCATGGGTAGGCATGTTCACTGAGCTGGAAGGACAGTGGGTAAATGGGAAGACAGAAGCTGGCCTATGACTGTATTGCCATTTACTGTGACAAGGAGACACCTGGGGCGATTACGGACCAACCTCAGCTGTGCATGCCTTTAGATGAGCCTATCACTGCCCAACGGTCTGCGCAAGACAAGGGTCCACACCCCTGGTCCTGTAGAACGGGGTTTCCAGGCTTTCGTATCCATCTTATAAGCATTGACCAATTCAAAGTCAAGGTGAGGGAAGTTGAGTTAACTGCATGTAATCAACAGGCCAAGCATGAAACATTTAAATAAAAAAACGATGGTTCTATGGATCTTCCAGAACAGGCCGGCAGACCCCTGGTGTAGGAGAATGGATGGAAATCCCCATTTCAAAGTTTACCCTAACCACTATGCTACAGGCTATAATGCTAGCACTTCTGCTGCTGCTGCTACTACTACTAATACTACTGCTGCTGCTGCTGTACTAGTACAACTACTACTAAAATGTTCAGGATTTCAGTTTTTCTTTTTTTAAATATCAAAGACATATGTAGAATAACAACAATAACCTTATTATTTAAAGGCAGGCTATGCTGAAATTTATTGCTTCGCTTCTGTGTTTGTACACAAAAAACGCATATGCCCCATTCTCAACCCCGCCTCTCCTTTGCAGATGACTATGTGACATAATAGCAATGAGCTAAGAAACTGCAGTCTAAAACTGTTTCATAAAACATTAGCTAGCTATTTAACTGACGTGTGTTTGTATTTAGTTAGCTAGCTTTAGCTAAAAGTTGGAGACACCATGGATTTCAATCTGCTGTCTAGCCTGCAACACAATTCTGTAACATAAATTGATTGTCACTTTAAATAGTTTTCAAGACTCAAGTCTTCTGAAAGTCCAGGGGTTTTGGATTTAGGCATAAGCTCCCTGCCCCGGAGAGGAAATACACTGGTAGAATCTCCCAAAAATATAAGCAGTGACATTAATAGTGTGGAGTGGGACCCAGCTATCACGGTCAGCCAGCTGATGCACAAAACTGAAAGTAGTTAGCTTACGCGGCAGCTAATTAATGTTACTGAAAGCTGGCCTGCCACTTGATTAATGGTTAGCGACCAAGGCTAATCTCTCGCAAACCCAGCTCACCACTGTAGTAGGCAATCATCTCCTCTTGCCCCCCTCCTCCTTCTATTGGATCATAGAGCATATGAGTTCAGGGTATTGGGCACATGCTTTTCAGATACAACACAGAAATAAAAAGGCCACACCCAGAAGAGGCCCGACGAGTGTTTTTTGAATAGCAAATACAAGTAGACAAGCAAGGTACTGGGCAGAAGTGAACACAGACACTGGTTTCCAGTGTATCATAGTAATAACTGAGCATGATTGTTTTATAATATTTTCAAGGTGAAAATCCTGCATGGTATGCCTTTAACAGTCATCGAATGAAATTACAAGATCGATAGTTTTTCTCTTCAATAAATAATTTCTCACTACAACAATGTTTTTACATTGTTATTATTATGATTATGATTATTATTGTGACTATTATTATTATCATAAAAGTCTATGTTAACTCCCCAATGTTCATCTATATGATCCAAATGGCGCCATCAGGTCCCTGCCATTATGTGAAATATTAATATATTACTGCTTATAGAGGGAAAAAAAGAAAGTCAGCTAAATTCTCACCAGTTATGATAAAAATATACTTATCATATAAACTAGTAAATGGTATGACTGTATACACTATGTACTGATCTAAATAATGAAAATTAAATACAGTACAGAAATGTACAGATCATCTGAGGCCCAGTGAAACACAAACCACTGTTATGCATTTCGTTTCGGCTAACGCAAGCAGACAACATGTTATTGTGCGTGCACATGAGGCATAAACTAGAACACTCTGGAGAGTGAGAAAGGCAGCTTCAAAAATAATGCACATTATGCCCTCAGTGGCTACAGCCAATGAGCATACTCCAGGGTCGCCATGGTTTCTGACATACAACATTTCAGGGCTAGCAACTCCCGTGTGCTTACTGGAAGAAGATCATACTTCGGAAGAATAAAAATACAAGTGTTTGCATTGCATTTGCATTGACTGCTGGAATGGAGGCTTGCGTTTTCCCACTGAATAGACTTTTTTCCTGCAATATTGCTTGCCATATGCTTTAAGAATGAATGTTGAGTGGCAAACATCCATTCAAAGGGAAATATAGCCGTCTACACAGTAGCTATCCACATTTCCAGGTGTTGCGAATCCCTCGTGGGGAGCACCAGATTCTCAGCGGTAATCCACAGTGTTGTAAAACAGGTGCAATCTTTGGATTTAAAATGAGGTTATGCTTTAGGTGCCAAAAGGTTGGTGTTTTTGGTCCCTTTACAGGGTTGGAGAGTTACTGGGGTAAATGAGAGTCCCTGCCTTACTCTGCCACCAACAGAAATGCCCCACCCCAGAGCCCACCAGTGAAGCACCATTAAGCCTGCTGGTTTTCAGTTCATCCAGTTCATTCAGGACTGTTTGATATGGCATTTATAATCTTGCCTCATCAAATGTCAATAAGCACATGTGAAAGATCAAGTAGAAAACTCCAAAATGAAATAGGAGGTTAAAGGTCTTCATCCCAATTCCGATTTAAAATATTGCACCTTATCAGGAACAGTGTGCAGTGCAATCCGTAGTTTTTTTTAAACACAATAATAATAATAAAAATTATACAAATAATAATAATTTTTTAATAAAATGAAAAATAATCATTAAAAATACTTTAATTTATATAGCCCCTTTCCAGAGCAGAGATTCAAGAAGTTAACACAAATGACAACACCAGGCTGACCCACTGTGATTGCACGTTCTGGTTTCACATGCTCAACGTGCATTCTTATGTCCCTGTGGAGGTAATAAACCTAGGTCCTCAAGGGGGCGAACCAGGACAGCTGTGAAAGACTGAGAGGAAGAAAGCACAAATGGACGAAAATGGCTTCATCCTGTGACTCTCTGCTATAGTGCCCCTCGCTGCAATGTTTGACAATGCAGCTTACACTCACGTTGCATCAAAAATTTCTCGTGACATAATTTAGAATGTCATCACTGATATCTGAAACATGTTCATCATGTTGTTTAAAAAAAACACTAAAACTTGGTTCCTGATTTTCCAAGCGATATGAAATTGACACAGAATCTGGAGACAGGAAATGACATGTTATGTGGGAGACACTGCAAGCAACATTAGGATGGTCCTTCAGAGTTCAGGAGGCCTGCAATTGTAGTGAAGAGCATGACAGGTGCAAAAATCAGATACACAGATGATGATTCATATGGGCAATAAACTCACAGCACACAAATTCACCATTCATCTTTGAATTTCCAACCATATAACAGGATTTTTCCAAAACATTACTACCATAACATGTTCATCATCCCACAGCACAAGGTGCACCTCACCCTGACAAAATAACTTCCTTATGTCCTGGCAGGAAGAAAAAGTGCCATTTGCAAATCCTCTTGGAAATGGGGTCTAACATTGGACATCATCCATGGTCCTTAAAAGTGCGCACACTTTAGACATTTTTTTTTCAGTAAAGATGTAACTTCACTTCATATTACACCTTAAAATTAAATCAATGTGCTATGTGCCCTACTAAAATATGTGAGTATGTGACAAACAAACACGAATGAAAAGATTTGTGTAATACTGTAGCTCACTGTATGCAACAAATATTCCTATATTTCAATTCTGTATCATGTAGACTTTAATCTCAGGGAAAAACAGAAGATATTAGGAACTAGCGATACACAATAAAACATGTTTTACATTACACAGCATTATATATTTATTGTAATGTCCAAACCAATTTGCAGTCAGTATCTGTTGACCAAAAGCGACGCTAGATTTACAACATGAATCCAACCATAAACGTAATCACAACAGCTGTGTTCTACCGTTGCAGAGGTTTTGAGGCTCGTACAATAACCCTCCGACGGTAGCTGGCCATGAAAGCGCTCCGATTCTAGTCTTAAAAAGGATGTTGCGCCTCCATTGTGAACCTGCCTGTCTGGCCAATGCGAAAAGCGATCGATTCAACCACATTACAGAAAGTCTACGCGTAAGAAATGGAGATGCTTCCTCTTCCCCGGCATTGATTATATAAAAAGCATAATATACACCATTACCAACGACAAAACAACAGTCCATTTTATAGGCTGCATTGTGCTGGGCGAGGAAGCGATGGTAGTCCTTGGTGTATTCAACATACCCCTGAATATGCACAGAAGCTTAAAAATACACCATTAAAATTTAGGTCACCAGGCAGGAAAAGTGGTAAGCGTTTGCTACGCCAATAGACCCGCTTGAGATGGGGGGTGGGGGGTTCGGCATCAAAGGAGCGCCTACTCCGATCCATATTCAGAAAATGACCAACGCTATCCATGCAAACAGCTCATTTTTAAAAGAAATTAAATGCCAAACGTATATACATTGCACTAAAATAACGTGTAAATAACCATTGTGAAGGCATAGCCTAATGGTGCTGTTTTTTCTCCTCCTCTTATAAACGGAAAAGGCATCAATTCGCACATCATAAGGGAAGGTGGGACACGATAAAGCAGAAGGAATGACATTGCACTTACCGAATACAATCGTAGGGAAAACAACGCTCAGCGCGACTCCCCTAGTTTCCTTTCCGTTGCTTAGAAAGAACCGAATTGTCTGCTCATGCCCCGCAGTCGGTGTCGAAAATGCACCTTTGGCTGGATGTTAGGGGCGGGCGAGGAAACGGAGGCATCCGCTAGAAGAACAGCTTTGCGAACGCGAGACCGGATCACTGCGGCGCGCAGCTGTTAGCAGCGGCGCTCGTGCTCCTCTCCGGTCTGTACCAGCCCAGCTCCCAGGGAAACGCAGCATCGCTGCGCCCGACCGTGTGCGCCTTTCATCGCGACGATGGCTAGAGCGACATCTGCTGGAGATGCTCGAAAGAAATCGACACCTCCTCTCCTCTCACCAAAAATGCCTGATGGACAGTGACCCTATCCCACGCACGGATCTCTCTCTTGCTCATTTTCAGCCATTACTTCAGCGAAAATTGAATAAAATATTCATTCTCGCTCATGTTTATAAACAACAGCAGTGCAATAACTGGCAAACATACCATGCAAAAACAGCCTAACCACATTTATAACAATACTATTTTACTATTTTACTTCGTGTTGTTTTCTATTATAGATTCTTCGCTTTGTATAGGTACATTTAAAATAGTAGTAGGCTAGTTGCTGTTGCTCGAACAGTATTTTCAACCCAGGTAACGTCAACACATGTTCTAGGACGGAATCCGCATAATTAGACTGCCTAAATTTTACGTTAACATTTTGAGACACATGATTGCAACTAAATATATAAAGCAACTGTTATTGTTTACGAAGGAGAATGGCGGACCTTAATTTTTTCCTCGGGTTGCCATCCTTTCAAATCCATGGGAACAGTGGCGTCATGTGTCAGCCATCAAATCTCAAACCAAACCTAAAGTCAAAACACTCTGTGACAATAAAATAAATACAAACTTGGGGTGCCAAGGGCAAGTAGGAAACACTGAAAATACTGAAAATAGCTTCTGCTGGAACAAACTAGGGACTATCGAAAATATTATTACTGGCCATAAATTCGTTAAGATTGTTGTTTTAACTCACCATTAGATGAACGTTCGATACTAAGCGGAAAAATAGAACAAATAGGCGAAAGTTTATTGGCTGATTTTTCAATCAAGGCACGCTCTCGACTCTCACGGGTGTGCTCGTTCCCTCCCACACCTTATGTTGTGGTGACGTCACTCCAAATATCCCCAAATTGTCGCTTTTCAGACGCCAATTGTGCCAAGCAGCGCGTCTTGAGGCAGAACAGTCACGGCTACAGTTTATGAGCGTCCAATTAATGAATAAGATTAATAAACAGAACATTATGTGGTGTACCCAGCTGACCTCCCTCCCGAGCATGGCGCAACAGTGGCCACGCTGCTCAGTTACGCAGACGTTCAGACCGAATGCACTCTCATTTTAAAGGGCACCTGGGCCCGTTCCATGAAATTAACCTTTGAATCATTACAACAATAAATTATTTTGTGTCTGAAAAAATAAGTACTGTAGTTCAAAATTAATGCAAAGGAATGCATGCAAACTGTTGGTGCTAGAAGGGGGGTCAGGGCTTGGTAAGAAGAATAAATAGTAATCGTTCATTTTTTGTTTGTTTTTCTTTCCTTGTCACATTGCTATGTCTACATCAATTTAATGGTTACAGCCTGCTTATGTGTCAGGATTACAACCACAGATTGTGGTTTGTGGTTACTGCCATAATTGTGCTGTGGTTTGTAGTCATAGCGACCTCTCCATTCTGCCAGCTCTGCTCTGGGTGCCTGGCTCCTCCCCACCGTGTGCCTGTGATGGTCGCCATGTCTCCTGCCTGTGATGGTCGCCATGACTCCTGCCTGTACTCCCCCCCCCGCCAGTGGTGGAATGAGACTCCTACTGTGGTCAGGACTGTGGAAACCCTGGCCATCCTCTGAAGACCCAGCTCTTAGGTCTGAACCATGGATCCCCTGATGCTCTTCAGCTTTCCTGTCCTTTCCTTCTTTTTTGGATTTTCCTAGTTGTAGATTACAGAGTGATGTGTCAGCAAGATCGTATACCGTGATTTTATAGTATATTTTATACAGTATATTCCAGTGGGGTCCTGCTTCAAATCCTCTTTGAATGCTGCAGCTGGATAATCATGTACTAACATTACTAGATGGCATGCCCCCAACCGTCTGACCTGGAATCGGGGTCCTGGGGAAGCCATTAACAAGCTGTACCAATTGCAGCCAACCCAGGCTAGTGAAAGCAAAACAATAGCAACATATAACCTCTTCATTGCATGCTGTATTCATGCTGAACATTTGTCAATCAGAAGGGTGTGTGCATTGTGAAATGGCTGGTGTTTGTGTCGCGTGCAGGAGAGTTGCAGAAGACACATTTGTGCAGAAAGGCACTGTGCCGTCCTGTATCTGGGCTGTATAAATGCATGTGTACTGGCAAGGAGGGCTGCTCAGCACAAGTGAATGCATTAGCCAGAGCATTAGAAGCTGACCTACTTTTTTCCGAAACAGCTCAGTGCTTTTTACAGCAGCTACAGTGCTGTATGCTGTATCATTGGGGGGTGGGGGCAGGGGTGCTATTGCAACTCTTCCCAGCCTGATAATCTATAGATTTGTTTCGATGTTTAACACACTATTAAATGGTGGATTACGGACCGGCTGTTTAGCACCACTCTATTTAACTCTCGGAGTAGGACAGAGGGCAGGAGGGGTGGTGCCTGTTCGCTGTGTCCTGTATTCTTTCCCTGTGGTAGAAATATACTTTCCTCTAATGTCTTCTCAATACTGGAGATATAGCATTGTTTCTTGCTACCCATCAATTTAAAGTACCGGATAAAACTCAAGTTCAGCTATTCACTTTAGCTAAAGTCCCTCTGTTAAGTTTCAGATTTTGCTGTAAAATTGTGTTTTTTTAAATTCTATATTGGATTGCAATCAGTTTGTTTATGAATCATATGCAATTACATACTGCTGTAGTCACAAACATGGACAATGCAATACAGAAAAGCAAGGCTTCCTGGTTTAGGGCTGCTGGAATATGTGCTGATAAAAGCCCACTGCTCAAATAATAGTGCAGTCATTATCTTCAGTACGGTAGCACATGTATATGTAATATACAGTACAGCATGTATGCACAGATGAGGTGGCGTTCCCCCGTGGCAGCTCCTTGAAGCTCTCGGTCATTGTTATTCACAGCTGGGATAAATGTGACTTCACAGAGAGGGCCTCTCCGGTGCCGTTGATCAGAGCGCGGCTCTGCTCCTCTCCTGCCGCCCGTCCACTGCTGCGCTGCCGTTTGCTCTGCCGCTCGCTGGGATTGTTGGTGTATTCGCTTCAGTTCATCTGACAGGAGAGAATATGAAAGCGCATGTCCGCATACCGTATGTGTCAGGGGTTGGGGGGGGTATCCTGCGTGGCTGTTATGTTTGTGTGTTGTCAGTTGCTGATTCTACCCACCTAGTAGGCATGTGAGTCTTAGTATAAGAATAATGATCAACAGATGAGATATGAGACAGCAATAAACAGATCATGCTGTGTGTCACCATGGTAGTATATCTATATCCACAGTATTG
Organism: Conger conger; assembly: GCF_963514075.1. Lineage (NCBI taxonomy): Eukaryota > Metazoa > Chordata > Actinopteri > Anguilliformes > Congridae > Conger > Conger conger. The sequence goes on along the minus strand of NC_083768.1, from coordinate 38,265,226 downwards.
TCACATACATGTCATCATGCTTTGATTTACTGTGTAATAAACTACCACCACTTATTATTCTGCTACTACTACTACTACTACTACTACTACTACTACTACTACTACTACTACTACTACTACGATGACCATAACACCTTTTCTTTCATTCAAATAGCTTTGCAGGGATGAGAGTGAAGTTCCACCCAATGACGACCAATGTGTAGCACCCATCTGGAGAGGGAGAGAACCATTTTTAGCCAATTAAACTGGGGGCTGTGCTTAAGAGGCTGGTTGAGAAAGCCAGATTAGGCATTCTGCCAGGACATTCTTGGTGATAACTACTACTACTACTACTACTACTACTACAACAACTAATAATAATAATAGTTCAACACTGCATCCAGACTATCTTTCTGTCCACTCCGTAGACATACCATGCTAGAAGACACAGATCTCGGAAGATACACAGGGCTGTGTGTTCAGTTTCTATAGGACTAAAATAATCATAGCTATTCCTATAGCACAGAGCAAACATATTTGTAGTACTATATGAACGATGGATGGATAATGAGTGTGGTCACAAGTCACACTGAAGACATATCATATATTCTTGTACATTAAATTAATGCTTAGTTCCTGTTTCCATGTGTCCCCAAGTGCGTATATATAGACATGCACACACACACACACACACACACACACTGTATAGTATATACCCTGACCCACATTGACAAATTGACATAATGACCAACACTGCAAATGCATTTTGATTCCGTCAGGATAAGAACAACAGCAAGGTCAAATGCAAGTCTAGAAAACAGAAGCTCATTGTTTTATCATCTGTTGGGAGGAGAGAAAAACAGAGGACTATAATCATTATGGCTTAGCCCAGGACCTCAGAAGAGCTCTTAACGCTGATCACTGAACAGGGGCACAGGCTTGAGTGGTGCTTACGGTACAGAGCAATTCAATGTCACGTGACAAGGCTCGGGGCCAGAGATGGGGACTAATTCAGCTGCCGACTCAGGAGAACAGTAAAGATTAAGAGTTGAGGCAGATGTTCTGAGCAGACGCTAAGCTAAATGTCAACAAGAAGGAGACGTCAGGCTGTCGACAAGCAATGGGAAAACCCGTCTTCCGTGCGCCTTTGTGTTTGCCAACTGTCAATCAAAGACATCACAGCGTTTCCAGGATGCGTTCAATTGACCGACCGCAGCATTTACCGGTTATTATCCTGTTATTTTGCAGGTTTCGGTCTTCGGTAGGCTACTTCAATGAACAGCCCGAATGACCTGTTAAACAATTCAGACGCGGAACTTGCTAATACGTATGTAGGGGAACACGTAGCTAAACCACGTAAATTGCAACTGTAATTCCATGTGGAACATTAGCCGAATGTTGTAACGAGATAGCGTTGTGCTTTCTTTTACATTTCTCTGATGTTTGTGAACCCAGCAGAAGTAGCGAGCCTGACGCAATTAACAAGACATAAATTTGTCAATGTAGTTATATTTTGTGAAGACAAGTACTGGAGTACAGGTAAAACCGTGAAGCTATTTCTGTTTCCTAAAACTTAATTTTAATAAAATATGACAGCCGTTGCCTGCCGTTATACTGTCCTATTGTACTGGAATTTTTAAGTACAATGAAAATGGTGGAGGCGTGACGACACAGACCACGAACAAAGGAAGCAAGAAACCTGTGTGTGGTAAAACAACAACAGTCTTCTTAGATAGATCTAAGCTCGTTTTGTTCAGCACAATTAATCCAACCATTACTCGCCTGCATAAGATAACCACTGCAAACAGAAGACCGACAAACAAAAAATCAATGACTATAGCTTCTCATACACTGCATCGATTGTTTGTTCCGCGTCTCTTATTCCCACAAGCAAGAACAGTTAGATGAGTTGTTTTCAACTGGGAAAATAGAATAAGACAAGGGAAAGCGGGTTTCCCACACGACTGCATGCACAGCCAGGGATGCCCAGACATCATGTGAGACACCCCTGCTAGCAGAGGAATTCTATAATCCCTTTCACGCTCGTTTCCGCAGATCCTGGATCAGCCTGCTGACAGAACAGCTGAGTCTCCGGCGAAGATCAAGGCCCATTCTCGCAGGACACAGGGAAACTCATTTGCTTGTGACCTTCAGCGAAAGATTAAGATCCGAGGCCTGGCATTTAACTCCTCTACAGCAGCGAGAGGTGGGCTGGTGAGGCACAATTAATGGGGTTTGGTGGGGACGGAGTACTTCACCGGATTCGAACCACCCCTGACTGCTTCTTTTTGCGTTCTGTCAACGCACAATGAACAGGTATGAAATTGAAATGCAAATCATGGATTGGCAGCTGATTCATCCATCCACTGGCTTTGCATTTTATAAAAGTTCACTTTTGAAGTTAAAACCTAATTTCAATTTTTCAGAATCAAATTAATTTCAAGTAAGCGGATGTCTTTGATAGAATTTAACTTCTTTAATGAAGAGTTCATAGAGGAACATGAACCACTTTAACACAATGAAATAAAAATAAGGTGCTTAAAGGTGATCTTACTAAAACGTGGAAACTTAAATACAAAAAAAAAAACTTAGAAGTGTTACCAGTTCGTTATCTCTAAATTCTTTATATTATATTTTGAGAAACAATATAATGTAGGTAATTAATCATTTTAGACACCCGAATGGAATAATGGTTTCCAAGGAGATGCTATCATATTTTAAAACATTCTTTCAGTTTTATCAGTAGTAAAAGAAATGACATTGTTTGCCACCGAGAAAGAGGTGATGCGGTGTTCTGTGGCTATGCATAGATTGCCACCTAGTGGGGAAGAAATTAACTGCAAAGCTCCGATCTGGCTTAACCAGAGCGCTCTCCTTAAACTGCGCAACTGATGTTGGAGGAATATTTGAATCGTTCGTTGACAGTTTACCGATTGTGATTTATATTTTTCATAACTGCTAGATTAACACCGGAGACACCTAGGCAAACACTGGTGTTAAGATACAATTCAATTCCTTTATTTCCTCATATTACAGACAGACAATCCCCTTGTACAATTATAACAATGAATCAAAGGAAGAATAAAACATGGGAATGACCTAAAATAACCTCGGTACAGCAGACACCTCCATGCCTTTTTACTGAGGAAATGTGCTTTTCGCTCCAAAGATATTTCACTGAGACGCATCCAATCCTGCATAAATTACAAGCTCCCTGAAATAACACAAAGCAACATTCTGTATGAAATATGAATATGTACTGTACTCTCAGAATACAAGCTAGAGAAATGTATATGGTAATTTGACTCCACTTGGCCATACAAAGGGGGATTTCTTTGTACAAAAAACAGAAACCGTGAAATGGAGATTATGGCATTTCAACAACCCATAAATATAAATGTTCTATCATACTTATTAAATGTAGTCCTCATAAAAAAAGATTAAGAAATGTACTTAAATCAAACAAATGCAATTCCCTCATACTAATCCAGCTACCTAATTTCGACTTTAATGTAAAAATGGACATTTAAACATAAATAAAAAGAAAACCCCACGGGTATTCAATCACATTGCAGAGCAGATTGCAATTAAATTCAAATAAAACGGTGAAGGAAAGGCAACTTATCATTTTGGTTGTCCTTGAAATTCATGAAAAACATTGCATGTAATAAAAGAGCAGACTCTATTAATCGGCTGACTGCAGCCCAGCTCGGCGGAATACAGATCCCAGTCTGTTCAGGGCCATTTTATTATTTAATAGATTTCAAAGTAATAGGTACAAATGTTCACGTCAGCACCGAATGTTACACTGTCATCGGATACAACACAGTAATTGCAAGCGATGGGACTCTACAGGGAACAATGCCGCGCTCGTTAATATTCCTGTACGGTCATTGGGAAATACCCTTTCAGCTGAAATGAAATGCACCATAAATAATATTTCTAAGGTCAGGGCTGTTATGGCTGAACACCTTGGAGACATGCCAATGTTCTACATTCCCTAAATGACCAGGCTGGATTAATGTACAGGGCAGTGCCTTAGTTTTTTGTGTTTTCTATTCATTTTTGTGGGTGTTAAAACAAAAATAGCTTTTAAAACTATTCAGAACAAATTTGCCTCAACATGTACAATACGCGAGGACCCGGTGAGGTGGAAGTGGCCATTGAGACAGACGGACTCAGTGCTGCTCCTCCCGGCTCATAAGGACAGCCTCTTCAGTCCACACTCGCAGCAGAACTGGGCCCGGGCTGAGGGGAACCTGCTTCCGCAGTCCTGGCAGAAGTTGGCCGGCCTGGCCAGCTTTGAGCACGCGTCGCTGCGGGAGCGGAGATTAGGGCGGGGTCAGGCACGTCTGACACGAACACTGTTTGCCTGACGAGTAGATGCTCCTTTACCAAGGCCAGCTTATTAAACCTCCAGGCTTCAGATCACACCCGGCAAGCCCCAGGAGATGAACCCAAGCCCTTCTTGCCCATATATGTACAGATAATGTTGTCACTTTTACTTTCTTACTTATTATTACATTATGAAGGCAGAAGCAAAGAGTAATGGTGTTTTAAGATAACTTAATATTCCACATAAGCCCACTGATTCTGCATTTCTGAATCTTAATGTGTAAAATGGCACCTATTCTCAGAACATACAGTAAGTGCACTAATAAATGGCACCTCACATATATCTATTAGAAAGCAGGCCAGGTAAAGAGCTTCACAATCAACCTCACAAGGGCTGGTTAACACCATGTCCAACTAAGCACTTCCTGGGAGTCCTTTTTCAACGACAGACTGGAATCCAGTCAGATGAACGTGTTGAACAGTAATACCCTGCCAGGCTGTCAGAGAACAGTAGTACTGTACAGGCTGCTCCATGTATGCCTGCGTCGGGGCCAGAGGACAGAAGCTGTGCTCCATACCTGGGGGTGGCGCGCTGTGCATTGTGGGCCTTCGGAGTCATCTTCACTCCAATCCCCTCCAGCAAGTTCAGATCAGACCCCGGAGAACTGCGGCACTTGGCTTCCGCACTTTGAGAGTAAACACACGGTAAAATGTTCAGTGAAATCAGCTCTGACAGAGTACCTTTACATCTGACAGACAATTTCATCATACTTCCACTCTTCACATGTATTACTTTGCATTCCTTTATCAAATCTTATCCTGAGACACTTGCAATATAGGAGAGACAGAAGTGAATTCAACTGGCTTAATATGAGAAATAGACTTGGCATAACTAGTAATTGCGTCAAAGGCTACCCACATACAGTAAAAGTAAAGTAAAAGTGAATATAAATAAACTGAACCATATGAATATAAATGAATATGGGGGCATTGCATTTACATTGAACCTTTCAGTATCAAAACACACTTTACAGTGAATAAAATGAGCAAATATGTTTTAAAATCACAAGTATTCTTTCTCTCATTATAGAAAGGCTTGTCCTGCACTACCAGTTTCCCGTGATTCTTTTCTCCTGGTCTCCTTCTGTGGTGATTCTCCAGTACACGCCATCACAACAACATGACCCCGGAGGGGATAGGTTTTGCAAGGGGGATAGAATTTGTTGTGACAGCAGCCTCACCCAGGTGTGGGGCTGGTCATGGAGGAGTCGTTTTGGGAGGGGGAGAAACTTCTCCTCACCGATCCAGCAGAGGGCGTCCTCCTTCCCGGGGTCCCTGTACACATACACACAGAGGTGTAGAGTGAGAGCACAGGCCCTGTCACTTCAGCACTACAAACTGTCCCTCCACACTGTAGCACTGAGCTGCAACAACTAAAGCTCCTACAGTTCATTACTGTTATGACCTTTAACATATTATATTTACAGTTACCTTTTGAAATTAAATATATTTGAGACTTAAATTATTTGGACGCATACGTCACCGTGATGGCGAGTACTGCAATTATGGTGGCCTCCAAATCCAGTAATGAATTCAAATTTCAAACACAAAACGCTAAAGCAAAGGCAGCAATGGAAATGTGCGTTTCAGTTCAGAAACAATAAAAAGTCAAAAACAAAAAGCAACAAAGGAGAATCGCTGCAAAACCACCTGATACAATCTAATTAAATAGTCAAATGAGGTGAGGTCAAAACAAAAACTGCTTTTTCGGATAAGACTGGGCACCGCTAATATGTACTCTATGCTGACGTACGTCATGCCACAAGGGGAGAGTCACTCATTGGCCACTTTGTGATCAATTGAATATCCAGTATTGAAGCTTTTGAACCGACTTGTCGCAGAAAGATGCAACTTTTGCAGACTGCAGCCCACCTGGACCAAGGTTTTGCTTGTTTTTAAGACACTGCAGTCCTCCAGAACCAGGATTTATTAGCCTTATAAACAGAGAGGCCTTTCAGGGCTAGGATTTAGTAGCTTTATAAACACTGCAGCCTTCCAGAACCCAGGTTGTGTAGCCTAACAGACACTGCGGCCACCAGGACCAGAAGTGCGCTGGCCTCCTTCCAAACTCTTACCTCCAGCATTCTGTCCAGAGTTTGCCTTCTTAATTGGGGGAGGTTTGTACTGTTAACAGAGAAACAGACACAACCCTTTCCTTACAAAGAGTTCAGAAACAGTTCAGCAAACAGCAGGAGAAAGAAAAAACCCTACATGCCTCTAACTTGCTGTTAACCATTTAATTAGATTTTTGTTCACCTTAGCAATACAATGTGCCTGCGCGTATGGCCCTTACACAGTGCTGACATAGCAGACCCTCGTCACACATCCGTTAACACAGCTAAACATTTGCAGGAGCCGCTTGGGTTAAGCGCCCGCTGTTGCAGTGGCCTGGGACTTCAGCCTGCCACCCTCTGGTGTCCAGCGCACTAACGCTGTAGTGGTGTACCTGTGGCTTGGCTGGGGATCTCCCTCTGTTGTGGTTCTGCAGGCGTAAGGCTTGCTGCTTGCAGAAGTTGATGTGCCTCTCTGCGGCAGCCTCATTGAACTTCCGCAGACAGCACGGGCACTGGATGTAATCTGAACCGATCAGTCAAGGTTAGCTTTCTGAAAAGCCGCTCTGAGCGTGGACTTACACGGGGCAACTTTCCTTATGCTATGCCTAGTTCATACGAACCGATAAAGGCACTTGGGGCCACTTTTTGCAAAAAGACATGGGAAAAATGTATCCAGGAACACTGGAATATTATGAAACGTTGCCAGAGAAGAATTAGAACGGCACATTAGGAGAAGGTACCTGGGTTAGATAAAGGAGGTGGAGGTGGAGGCAGAGGGCCTCCAGCCTTCATTGCGCAAGCCAGACCCTTCGTGGCATGGATGGTCCTGATCAATTCCTGGTGTTTCCAGCGCCAGTTTGACTGCTTCTGAACCGGCTCCTGCCCCTGGAATGAACCGTTTCACCAAGGTGAAGCTCAGCAACGAACCGAAGCACCCAGCGATTAAACTGCCATGGTATGAAGCAGAACTCAGGAAATCTCCATAGCACTCTTGAGCCAAACTGGTAGAGCAGGAGAGAAACATCCGAAAAAACAGCACTCCCTTACCTTAGATTTACGAAACAATAACGAATCACTTCCCTCTGACCTCTGCTGACTGGAGTCGAAGACTTTCCTCTTTTTAGCTGCTGTTTTCTTGCAAATTGGTGTGTGCTTCTCCTATGTCGACAATGTTCAAATAAAACATATTAACTGGTGCTCCAAACTTTTCACTGGCATTTTACCCACCTGTCTATTGCTACATGGCAATACCCAGGCGTAAACTCCAGCTTTGACCAGCTTGGAATGAACAGCTACCAGCTGTTTCAAACCATAGCTTGAGCTGGTCAAACCATGTTCAGTATGGACACATGGATTATGAACACATAGCATGAGCTGGTCAAACCATGTTCAGTATGGACACATGGATTATGGACACATGGAAACTAAATTATATTATGGTCTTATGTGTGGAATATTGTATTTTGCTTACTAAACTTACTAAAAAGCATTTGTACTTCCCCCGCCTGCCACCCACCCCCTACCTCTCCCCCTCCATGTGATCTCCTCAAATAGCAACAGGTCGAAGAGATTGTAAAAAAATAAGCACAATAATAACATCTTGTATACTAATATATTCATTGAGGTCCACTGATTGACGTTTTTTTTGTCAAATACCCAACCCCCATCAACAAGTCAAACACATTCCACAATTTCAATATGCTATTTATTATTCAAAAGCAGGCTTGCTCCTTATAAGCATACTGAATAATAATGCCAAAGGTGTTTTCACTGCCTTCCTCAGAAATATTCACTCCAGAATACTCGAGAGGCTAGAGATTCCTTGGAAGTCGCCCAAAGGAAGTCCTCTATTTAGACGTAGGCTAATTTGTTGCAAAACGTCGACCTTTGTAGCCATAAAATCTCAAGAACATTTTTTGCCAAAGCGGAACAGTCTCATTGAAAAGTTGCGTTGTTTTATGAAAGCCTAACAAACCATACACGTTGGAAACGTAATGTCATTTGCTATAATTCTTCTCAGTCGTTACTTCAATACCACAAATTACCACTAGGTTCTAGGTTCAGCTGAGGTTATATTGCATTTTTTTGCTTACGGATGGGGATAACGCCCCTTTACTGTGGAACAGGATTACTGATACTGGTCAGAGAAGTTCGTATGTGGGCTCTTCTTGTTGCGGAGAGCCTATAAAAACCGTAATAGCATTCATATGTACAAGTACTTTTGTAGAAGACGTATGCAGCCGTGAAAGAGGCAACAATGATAATTCCTCCAGAGAAATTCTAAGTAGAAACAATGAACATTAGCACGTTTTGGAAGTGCATTATTATGCCTTTGGTTTGCTGGACCCTGGCCGCGAAAAGCAAATGCAAAAAACCACACAAGCCCAAGAAACTTAAGGGGTTAAAGAAGTTCAAAACCATCAGGTGATGGACTGTAGGCACATTATGCTTTAAACATGGCAAACATTTGGAGATTCAAGATAATCTAAATTAATAATAATAATGATATACTTACCAGTACATTTGCCAGAAAAGTTCTCCCGCATATTGCACATGGTTCCAGCACCTCGTTTTGATGCGATGACTCTCCAGCTGACCATTGCCAACAAATAACAGCAGTGCATTTTATTTGGATTATATGTAACGTTGTTGCATGGTGCTTGGACAGGTGGGTAAAGTGATATCATGAAGGATTACCGAGTTAACACTAGATGTTCACGAAGTAAATCAATTAACCCTTCCAAAACTGGTATTCCGGGTTCTGTGAACTAATCCTGCTTTGTGATTAACCTAACCCCATGGGACATAAATCTCAGTTATTGTTAGCTAAATTAGCTAGCTAAAATAGCTAGGCTAGCTAACTTAGCCAAACGTTCATTTAAACTTTTCAATAAAATCTACCTGCTCTTATATTTCAGTAACACAGTAGCAAGCGAACACCAGTTACCTAATGACTGATGCTGCAACGTAGTTCTAATTAGCTAGCTAGACTAGCAAGTTAAGTTACTTCGAGTCAAGCGAGTAACTTGTTTAGGTTGCTAGGTAAACGTTAGGCTTTCTCAATTTCGTTTGATAGCATGACAAAATGTGCCCTACTGTGTAGCTAACATTGCTAAGTTAACGTTAGCTAGCTAGCTTGCGCAGTTTAGATTCAGCTAGCTAACGTTAGCTATCTAGCTAGTATCTTAGCAATTTCATTGTCTCTAAGTGCAATAAAAAAAGGAAGAAAGAACAAAGTCAGACAGATAGTTGAATGTGAAGTCAATAATTGTATAACGTCAATTCAACGCTCGCAGAAGTTACTTACACAGATAGCTAGCAAGTCTAAATTATAGCTAAGTTATATTTAGATCGCTAACATTAAGGTTAGCCAGCTCACCCCAAAGGCTTTCCATCGTCTGTCCTTGGAAACTGCTTTATGCTGCTATGGCAACTGTATTATAACGCATTATTTGTAATATTGAGTACTGTCATCGAACAAAGCCACATTGTTTAACAATGATACCAGAATATTTAAAAAAAATCACAAAACAGGGCTCAAAGTTAGGCCTGCTGGCCAACGGCTGTAGCGAATACAAATACTTGGTAAACTACCGCTCCCATGTGATAAAACCGGGTACTGCAGAATCCTCTGACAGATGGTCTGTGATGCGTTATTTCAAATGCAAAATAACTCAATATTTTATCTAGCAAGCTTGGATCACAAATTAAATAATAATAATAATAATAATAATAATAATAATAATAATAATAATAATAATAATCAACAAGAACAATCACCACAATCATAAAACTGTTATCCTGTGCTTTATTTATTTATTTATTTATTTATTTATTACAGTATCGTCTGGTAAATTGTTATAAGCTACAGTGACGAGCTCCCCCTCGTCCCCTGCCGTAGGGGAAAATAAATAAATAACTACTGGAATACCACATGACATCATTACCAGAGCCGAAATGGCAGATGCTGGAAACCCTGTCATGACGCGACTGCTGTTAAAGACTACATAGTCTATGTACGTGCTCTTTGTTGTATAATCGCTTTAGATGTTGCATTTACAGCAGTGGACATCAGTCATAACACTGGAGGTAAGTAATTCAGAATCGCCCCAATTCCAGGTTAAAAATTGATTCGATTAAGTAGACGTCATGTCGCAAACCATGGTGCTGTAGCAGCATTCTTTCGCATGAGTGGAACCTTCAGCGATTCAACATTGCGTTCCTCAAACCGATTTAAATCTAGGTTGTGAATATTTTAAAAATGTGATTGTGACAGTTTGTAACGGGTAAGGGCTTTGTCGCTATTATTCAGTTTTAGCCATATTATTTAATGCATATCATATTATGGAAGAGAGTCTGCCGCATGCATTTTTGGAGGCTCTTGAATAAGAAATTATAGCTGAAAAAAATGAATGCTGTTCGTTCAGGACTTGGGAGTATATCGTGGGTGCTTGAATTGGGCCAGTTTGTCAGCGCCTATTGTTTTTATGTGTTCTTTATGATGATACTGCAGCATACTATTTCGGAACAATGGCTGAAAGCTGTTTGGAGATGGGCCTGTAGGATACGAATACGCTTGTTATTTGGGTTGAATAAAATAAATTAAACAAAAAATCGTTATGTGCATATGCCTTGTTGACATAGCGTGCAGCAGTAATTAGACACACGGAGAACCCCGTTTGTATATAGCCACAGCTAGGTTTCAGAACCAGTCTATGTTGGAAACGAAGGAATCTGCCCAGAGTTAGCCTGTGCCCTGGGTCCAATCAAAGATTGTGCATGCAGCCAATTGTAATTCTATTGTGGTATTTCATACTTAGAGCTGTAGCTTTTTCTTTACACAGTAAATGGCAGCTAGATGATTACTTACAATGTGGTGAAGCTGGGGACGTTTCAGGAGACAAGCTCCGTTATAATAATAATGAGCTCAGTTATGGATAGTGTCTGTGAGTGAGCAGCAGTCAAACATTTATTGTAAATGGGATCATATAGGCCTACGCAGAGAGAAAACCACATTGAAGATGCATAGGAAAAATCAGTTTGAATTGTAAATGTAAAATGCATGTGTGGGCTCAGGTGTTTCTGACTTCAGGCAGGCATGTTTCAGGAACTTCTGAATATCACTGTCAGCTGGTTCCTTTGCACTGCAGTTTTGCCGCAACAGCACTTCAAGATAGAGATTGAGTGTGCTTTAAATAACTCTTAATCAAGAATACTGTCTTAATCTGTGGGGTAATGTGAGTGCACCACATCTAAATTTGAATTAGTTACAGTACCAGCACCCAGAGAACCGCCTTAGTTCTAACAACTATGCCTAGAAATACAAACCCCCATACTTAAGGTACATTTAATATATTGTAGTGTATCTATTGCATATTACTCAAAATTGCCCCGAGATATGAGTGTGTGAGTGAATGGTGTCTGTGCCCTGCAATGGATTGGCCGCCTGTCCATGGTGTATTCTTGCCTCTCACCTAATGTATGCTGGGATAGGCCCCAGCACCCCAGCAACCCTGGCCAAGAATAAGTGGGTTAGTTAATGTAAATACAGTGGCTTTAGAAAGTATTCAGACCCCTCCAGTTTTTGCACACTTTATTGTGTTCATTCATTCATTAATTCATTCATTATCCTAACCCGCTTATCCAGAACAGGGTCGCAGGGGGGCTGGAGCCTATCCCAGCATACATTGGGCAAAAGGCAGGAATACACCCTGGACAGGTTGCCAGTCCATCGCGGGGTACACTTTATTGTGTTGTAGATTTAAATTTAAGTGGAGATAATTGTCCATTTTCTCATCAGTCTACAGTCAATAACCCATAATGACAAAGTAAAAACATGTTTTTAGATTTTTTTTGCTAATTTATGAAAAATAAAACAAATATCTCATTTACATAATTATTGAGACACTTTGCTGTGGCACTCCGAATTGTGGTCAGGTGCATCCTGTTTGCGTTATCCTTGAGATGTGTTTAGAACCCACCTGTGGCAAATTGAATTGATTGTACATAGTTTAGAACACACACCTGTGCATTTCAGGTCCCACAATTCACAATTCTTGTCAAGACCTCCACGAAAGATTTGTGGGGAGGCATAGATCAGGGCAAGGGTATAAAAAAACATTTCTAAAGCTTTGAGTGTTCCCAGGAGCACAGTGGCCTAAATAATTGTGAAAAGGAAGATGTTTGGAAAACAACAAGGGTCATCGGCCAAACTGCCGGAAGGACAGCTATCTCAGCAACTCTCCGTTAAGCAGGCCTTTATGGTAGAATGGCTAGACAGAAGCCACTCTTGAGTAAAAGGCATATGACAGCTCACTTGGGGTTTGCCAAACGGCATTTAAAGGACTCTGAGCGCATGAGGAAAAAGACTATCTGGTCTGATGAGACAAAAATTTAACACAAGACACTGCTCATCACCCGGCTAATATCATCCCTACAGTGAACACAAGACACTGCTCATCACCTGGATAATATCATCCCTACAGTGAACACAAGACACTGCTCATCACCTGGATAATATCATCCCTACAGTGAACACAAGACACTGCTCATCACCCGGCTAATACCATCCCTACGGCGAACACAAGACACTGCTCATCACCTGGATAATATCATCCCTACAGTGAACACAAGACACTGCTCATCACCTGGATAATATCATCCCTACGGTGAACACAAGACACTGCTCATCAGTTGGCTAATATCATCCCTTCAGTGAACACCAGGCACTGCTCATCACCTGGCTAATACCATCCCTACAGTGAACAAAAGACACTGCTCATCACCCGGCTAATATCGTCCCTACGGTGAACACCAAGCACTGCTCATCACCTGGATAATACCATCCCTACAGTGAACAAAAGACACTGGTCATCACCCGGCTAATATCGTCCCTACGGTGAACACAAAGCACTGCTCATCACCTGGATAATACCATCCCTACAGTGAACAAAAGACACTGGTCATCACCTGGCTAATATCATCCCTACGGTGAACACAAGACACTGCTCATCACCTGGATAATACCGTCCCTACGGTGAACCATGGTGGTGGCAGCATCATGCTATGGGGGTGCTTCTCAGAGGCAGGGACAGGGAGTCTGGGCAGAATTTAGTGAAGGATGAATACAGCCTATTACAGAGAGGAATACTTTTATAAATGAGAGATTACAGTTTTTCATTTTTAATATATTTATAAACATTTATAAAAGCATGTTTTCACTTTGTCATTATGGGTTATTGAATTGATGGGCAAAAATGGCAATTTTATCCAGGTAAAATTAAATCTACAACACAATAAAGTCTGCAAAAAGTGAAAGGGTCTGAATACTTTCCGAAGTCACTGTAACTACATTAGTAAGTAGAAGTAGAAATTAACTGTAAATAGAAATTAGTTACCCCAAATCCAATCTTAGTGTGAATGTGAGAGAGTTCAGGAAGGATCGTCACTGTCGTCCTACTCTTCTGACAGCTCCATAAAAGGTGCTGTATATCTGCTATGATTCATTCCAAGAGCAGATTTCACTCTTTGGCAGTGTCAGTCAACTGTCAGTTCCTCCCAGACATGCACATGCTCTGGCTGTCATTTGTGGGGGACTATTTCATGTGACAGGGGTATACTCTGGTCCAGCATGGCTGGGACTGTTGCTGTGACAGGGACATGCTCAGGTCTTTGCGACTGGGACTGTTTCCTGTGATTTATGGTTAATTTGGGGTTAGATATTCTAGGTAATAGAAATGTTGAGACTGATTTGTCATTGTGCAGTATAACTGCTTTGCCAACATAAGTGGTACCAAGAGCGAGAATATAGGCATATTCTCTACATAAGTGGTGCCCTGTGTAAAAATAGAGGTATTTTATTAGGAAGACCTGTACACCAGCTATTTAATCATCCAATCATCTGGCAGAAACTAAATGCATAAAAGCATGCAGACATGGTCAAGGTTCAGCTATTTTTCAGATGTCAGAATGTGGATGAAATGTGATCTAAGTGACTTTGACCTTGAAATTATTGCCAGCCAGGGTGGTTTGAATATCTCAGAAACTGCTGATCTCCTGGGATTTTCACGCATAGCAGTCTCTAGCGATTGCAGAGAATGGTGTGAAAAACAAAAAACATCCAGTGAGCAGCAGTCCTGCAGGCAAAAACGCCTTATTAATGAGAGAGGTCAGGGGAGAAGGGCCAGACTGGCCAAAGTTGACAGGAAGGTGACAGTAATGCAAATAACCACACATTACAACAGTGGTTGGTCTCTGAACACACAATGTGTCAAACCTCTTAAGTGGATAGGGTACAGTAGCAGACCAATAAGTCTAAAAAATAAGTCTAATAAATACCTAATAAAGTCCTCACTGAGTGTATATGGTTTTGAAGGGACATAGACATATTTAAAATGCAAGCACAAGATTAATTATAGAGGAGAAGGGCAAAAGAGACTCATACAAAATGTATTGTGCATCAGTTCACACTTCACTAACATCTGTAAAAAAGAAAAGAAAAATATTTTCAGCTTCTCACTGGCATAAGAATTTTCATCATGTTCAGAATGCAAAACAGCATAGCTCCATCACCTTATATTTCAGATCAAGGGTGGCCTACAGACCAGTTATTCAACAATTCCAATTTAAGATATGAAATTACGTGTCATTTTGGCTGATGCTTTTATCCAAAGCGACGTACAGTTGATTAGACTAAGCAGGAGAAAATCCTCCCCTGGAGCAATGCAGGGTTAAGGGCCTTGCTCAAGGCCTCAAGGGCTCAAGGGCTGTGTGGAACTTATTGTGACTACACCGGGGATCGAACCACCAACCTTGCGTGTCCCAGTCATTTACCTTAACCACTACGCTACAGGCCACCCTACATATATGAGACAGAGCCTTACTGGACTCATTTGAATTTAAATAGAATTTTTAGAAATCATTCTTGAATAATAAATTACACTAGATTAGAATTTGGCTAAAGATGCACTTAACATGGTCCCAGATCCCTGAATTTAGAAACTGATGGGTATTTTATCTTCATCCAAGTACAGAAGCTTAAGGTAAAACAATTGGCTCACATACACTCACTGAGCACTTTATTAGAAACACCTGTACACCTACTTATTCATGCAATTATCTCGTCAGCCAATCATGTGGCAGCAGTGCAATGCAAAAAATCATGCAGATTCAGGTCAGGAGTTTCAGTTAATGTTGACATTAACCTTCAGAATGGGGGGGAAATGTGATCTAAGTGACTTTGACTTTGAGTTTGCAGAGAATGGTGCCAAAAAACAAAAAAACAAAAACAGTGAGCAGCAGTTCTGTGGGCAGAAATGCCTTGTTAATGAGAGTGTCAGGAATCAGACAAAGGGAACCAGTCACAGATTCAGGGACAAGATTACGGCAGGCTTTATTGACACAGGGCAGATCCAAAATGTAATCCACAAACAGGCAATGGTCGAGATCCAGGCAGACAGGTACAGGTGGGGCAGGCAGAGTGTAATCGTGAGACAAGCAGAGTTCAGAAACTGAGGTGACAGACAAGCAAAGGTACAAATCCAGAAAATACAAAGCAGAGGCAAAAAAAACAGGCAGAGATCAAGACCAGAATTTTTTTTAATTTTTTTAATCAACAAAGCAGACAGAATATAACAGGGCACAGGAGTGGGGTAGAGGAAGCTAGAACTGGGGCAGGAAGCAGAATAACAGCTAAGACGAACTAGCAACAAGAAACTGAAAAGGACAGGTTTAAATAGACTAACAAATTAACTAAACGATAAACAGGTGTAAGTACTGGGGAACAGATAATGAGAAACAGCTGGGAGAAAACAGGAAGGAAGTCCATATATGGTGTGGGAGGCAGAGACACTAAATGGGGCACAGGTGAAATTAATGGAGTGAGAGAACTGACAGACAGACTACGGTGAGCACAGAGGTTAACAAAAGGCAAAAACGCTGGGGACTTAGATAACAGAAAAACCTGACAGAGAGAGGTCAGAGGAGAAGGGTCAGACTGGTCAAAGCTGACAGGAAGGTGGCAGCAATGCAAATAACCACACATTACAAAAGTGGTATGCAGAAGAGCATCTCTGAACACCCAATGTATAAAACCTCCAAGTAGATAGGCTACAGCAGCAGAACACTTAATAAGTCTAAATATTAATATATTGTGTATATTCTTAATTTTTAGTCTTTACATTGATGGAAACTTTTGAGCTAGTGCATTTTTGTGTTACATTTAGTTTCAATGTGCAGGACCTGTTTTTTTTTACTAATTCAACAGTTGTGACGTTGATTTTTGTGGATGGATTGGTTTTCAGGCTCTGCTATGTTGAAACGTGTTAGCAATGACTGATGTGGAGTCGACGTATGCGGACTTCATCGCCTCTGGTCGAACCGGAAGAAGGAATGCACTACACGATATTCTGGAGAGTCCAACCGATATAGAAGGGAGGGAGTTATCCCTGAGCTTATCCCAACTCAACATACGCAAAGCCGGTTAGTTCCGACGATTTACACCCCTGCTGTATTCACACATTGACAAAATATGTCTTTTTCATATGTTAATATATGCGTTTACCATATACTTTTTAACAGTTAAGTTCACTGGTCAGTATTTTAATGACATTTTGTGTTGACAGTTTGGCACTAGGCCTATATAATGAGGGCACAATTTCATTGGCTTGTGTGTGTGTGTGTGTGTTCCCTTTTATGTCCACCAGGTGAAGGCAATGACTCAGAGGAAAGCCACGCCTGTTCGTCAGATCCAGCAGAGTCAGAAGAGGGCAAACAGGAAGGGGGCAGTTAATCAGCTGACCTGAGCCCTTGCTGCCTCCCCAGCGTTTCTGCCCAGTCCTCACCCCTCCCTGTCCTCTCTCCTCTTCCCCCCCCCCCGTGGCCAAAACTGCCCAGGCTGGGGACCCACTAAAAACATGACCCCCCCAAAGACCATGGGGTCTGCGGGCCCCTGCGGCCCCTCCCACAGGAAGGCCCGGGGATTAGACCCCCGGTCTACGCAGCCAGCTGCCGCGGGCTGCGTCTGCGTCTTTAAATGACTGCTGAAAGGGACTGACCATGCCCCCGGGCTCCACAGCACTATGGGAGAGCCTTTTTCCGCTGTACCAATAGCCTAAAGAGCAGAGCTGGATAGTCAGATAGTGAGATTTGGGCTCTCAGGCTTTCCGTAGACCAGAGTGGGGTTTCCCCACTCCCAGCAGTTTAGCATGGGAAGGGATAGAGTTTTAATGAGATATCCGTTGGGTTGAGATGGCTTGGGCGGGCAGGTGTGCCATTTGGAGTGGTACAGCACAGGCGTTTCCTCCATGTTGTCGCCACCTCGACAGATGGAACGCACCGTTGTAGGTCTAGCTGTTTTTCTATATCTTACGTTTAGTCGGTGCGACATCGGTTGGCACCAGGTGGATTAAGGCGGCTTGACTGCCAGAACTTGCTTCCAGCCGGATTTCCTGTCAAAAGTGCTGTAAAAGCTAATCAAATGTGGCTTCACAAAATGTGTGTAGTGTGTTTGTTACTGTATATTGACTGCCACTGTTTTTGTTTGTTTTTTTGCCAACAGGTTCTGTTTTTTACCAAGGAAATAGAAAAAAAAACTGTAGGGTGTTTTTGATATCCTTATTTAGTGTAGTAGTGTCCTGTTATTTGAAACCCACTTTTTTAAAACTGCATTTTACATGACCTTGGTCACCGTTTGCAGTATTTGACATTTGATCATGTAAAATATGTACAAAGTTTTTTGTGTTTTTATTTATATATGCCAACACTGTCCACAAGGGGGCTCCCAAGTTAGCTGTGACATCACCTGATGTAAACATTTCTAAGAGGTAAGATGCGTCCAAAATAAAAGTGTTCACACTGAGGGCATCCTACTGCAGTGTGCCAGTGCAGAGATACTGTTACCTGTGTGTAAATATCCATTACCATACACTCACACATACAGCATTAACACTGTCCCATCACAGCGACATCATTAACACTGTCTCATCCCACATACAGCATTAACACTGTCCCATCACACATACAGCATTAACACTGTCTCATCCCACATACAGCATTAGCACTGTCCCATCACACATACAGCATTAACACTGTCCCATCACACATACAGCATTAACACTGTGCCTACTTAATCCTGTGCTGCATTTTCACTGCTGAAAAGATACTGCTTAGCTTCCCTTTCCAAGATCAACTTGTGCTGGCTCAGTCATACACATGTAAAAACGTAAACAGACCCATTTTAACTTTGAAACTGAAGAGGGTTCCTCTTATACGTCAGTCTTCCCTGCCTTCTTCATTCTCAGTTTGTAAGTGCGCATCGCCACTTGACCTAACTGACCAGTGTTCAGTTAGGTCAAAGCTTTTAGATACAGCCACGAGCAGCATCTTAACCACAGAAGAAGAGAGCTTGCATGCACAAATGTGACCATTCTAATAAAGCTTCCAGCTAATTTGTATAGTTTCTGTCACAATAGATGTTTGTAAATTGCCAAGTAATGAGGCACATACGGTACGGTTTGTATAGAGCCTTTCAGTGAGAATACAGTTTTGGATTTATCTTATTCTTAAACACACTCCACTTTCACTTCAAAAAGGGAGAAAAAAAATCGGACAATGCACGATGGCATTAAATCGTTCATGGGAACAAGGCTGAACATAGCCAAATATAACCATTAATATATCAGTGAATTATTCATATATATATGCAATACATTTTTTTTCTATTTTGTGATAATCAAGGCAGATTAGCATGCCGTTTCTATGAAGCTTTGGTTGATAAAATCCAGTCCTTCACCTAACCTTCTCTTTGAATCTCTTATACCTGTTATTTACACTTTCCTTTTAAATATACAAGTACATATTTGATGATTTCTTGCTGAAAATGTATGATATTGCATAGTTCATTTATTTCCATCCTCTGGTAATTGTGTAATGTATATCATTGGTGTTATAATTGTTAAATGCAGATGTCTGCTTAATTCATTTGTACATTTAAAAAGAATAAACTATTAATCTTGAAGTGTGTGTCTTTAAGCAAAACATGGTTAAAATGTGTTTTTATTAATAACATTTAATTTGGAGCCATTAAATTAAGGGTTGAAATATTTTCTGTAGATGCACATCATCATGGATTGTGTGGTCACTGAATTGAAATACAGTATAATCAAAACCTACTAATTTTCAAGCGAATTATCCTTCATATTACAAATTTTAAAATATCCCAACTCCCCTAACCAAATATTTCTCGAATCTTTGTCTTATTAATTTTCGAATTATCTTGCAGACATGTGGTGGCATTTTACTGCTAACTGTATGAAGGTTAGAAACTAAATGTGTTTTATTGTATTCATGAATTTGTCAAGGAACAATGTTGGTACATTCAAATCACCACTAGATGGCAGGACTGTGTGTTATACCGAGCGTATAATTTGCCATGAACCTTATCCGTACAAAGAAAAACCAAGGAATTGAGACTTTAAGAATCAATACGTAAATAGATAAATTATGTAATACTGATTTGAAGACTTGCGAATGAATAAATACGTAAACAATGACTTGCATAAAGGGGCAGGAAGTGATAGTTTAACATGATCATGAACATTAACTGTTCCTCAGTACATCATTGCTTGATTAGAAAAAATCAAAACAATATGGTCACTTGAGTTTCATTGTACGGCAACACAGGATGAAAGACACTGAATACAATTTCTGTCAAAGATTCTGTCAATAAATAATATTTAATAAAAAATACTGCATGCATATGCAATGAATAGTCTTCTATATTTGTATTATAATTATGATTATAATTATTCTTATTCTTATTTTTCATTATTATTCATAGTAGTAGTAGTAGCAGTAGTAGCAGCAGCAGCAGTCTTATTGAAAAAGACAATTTGCTATAATTATTCTCTTCCTAACCAGTTCATATAAATCACATCACCTATATTATTTTCTATGTTTGGATCCTGTGAAATTGTTAAATTGTCTGTAATATATCACATCTTCCCCTTAAAACCAGATATTTTCTAATATTGACATATTTCAATCAACTGACTATGTATATATCATATTAAATCATATCAAATATCTTCAGCTAACAACTGAAAACAAATGATATTGCATGGGCATGATATAATACATGTAAAGATTATTGTCTTATATTTTTCCCTGTATAAAAACAGCTAGAATCGCTGCTGCAAGGTGACCAGATGTGCAAAATTGTCCACCAGATTACCGTTTACATAAATTACAGGACTACGCGAAAAAGGACCATGCAAAAAAAAAGTATATAAAACTGGAAAGAGTTTCCACTCTCTCAAAGTGAAACACAGGTAACTTATTTAAAATATAGCCATCAGCTTTATTTTTCTTATTTTCAAGAGTGCAAAATCTACAATTCTGGTCAAAGCTTTGTGCAGGTGTACAGATACAGACATTCGCAATTTATGAACAATTAACAATCGTATACGTCTATTTAAAGTAGGCTATAACGGATGTAGTTTTGGAACGAATAGGAGGCGAAGTGATTCATATGTTGGCGCCAATATTTGTGCGTATACATAATTATACGCCATTACTCTCCGTTACGTTTTCATACTCGAAGACTCAGACTCACATAACGCAAGGCTTGACATCTTGACAGACGCTGTGGTAGTGATGCTGCTGATGGTGTAACTGCTGGTGATAATAAGATCCACCGGTTGATGGATGAAACGAAGACAATCCGTTAAAGTTCAAAACAAAGTCTTTTCTGTCACGGACTTGAGAGGAGTGGGTCTGGTATTGAGATATTCCCTCTGTAAACAAAGGTTAAAAATAGGAAATTAATTTCCATGAGCCACAAAAAAATTAATTGAACAACAGCATCATCATCATCAACAACAACAACAACAACTACAATAACAACAACAACAACAACAACAATAATAATAATAATAATAATAATAATAATAATAATAATAATAATAATAATAATAATAATCCTCATCATCATCATAATAAGAATAACGTGTCGAGAATGTACGATGAAACGCGTAGCTATTCTTGAAACTATTTTGTTTTGCTGATTTAGATGGCGGCAAACTCTGATAATTATTGACAATGCTATTTACATATGCGTTCATGTGTTTCATTATTGTTTTGCATGCATATGCGTGTTGACTTCTCATTATTTCTGAGGCTTACACAATTTGAAATATTAATTTCCAATATATTTCACAGAGCACCGTGAAACGGAATTATATAAAATATTTAACACGAACAACCTATAAACATAGACTGATTAGAATTATCCATAGAGTAAGAAGTCTGCATCTCATAACATGGCATGTAAAATCATTCCTGTGCCGCAATATGCGTAAAAGCAAGCGATTGACCGCATTGTTCAGAGAAAATTAGAGAAATGTCTACAAAACCACGAATATAAAACTCATTATAAAACTCTAGTCACCTTTCACTAAAAACACTGTGTTACTATGCACATCGGAACACCTGTTGATTATGATTATCTGCAGATAATGTGCAGGAGTACGGGGTCAGAATAGCCCTTTAAAAACAACCGTAAGCTTGATGGGTCGATTCAAATGTTTTCCCACGGAAAATCCTTTTAGATGCAGAATTACGGAACACACGTATATGTCCAAATATCCAAACTATGCCAACCAACAAATACTAATAAGACCTATTGTGTCCCGTGGGCCTGAAATCCTTTCACAGAACTCCAGGAAGGTCTTTGTTCAATTAACCTCCTCAGAAGGATCTTCAAAATAGGCCTATAACGTCAGGGACGTTTTGTCAAAGTTGCATTTGCGTCACACACACACACACACACACACACACACACACACACACACACACACACACACACACACGCGCGCGCGCGCGCTACATAAAAATGTGTTTGGAATAAAATAATACGACTTATTTCTAAAATAAAATAAAAATGATATTCATTTTCTGCAATAACAATTAATTAAAATGGCCCAAGAAAAAATGGCTATAGGCCTATCTCAATACTTCAAGTATCTTAAAAGGTTTAACAAATACGATGCATATGATTTAAATAATCTTTTACGATTTTTAAAAATTAAAACTTCTTTGGCTTCGCAGATAAATCGTATGCTGTTATTTCTCAATCGTATGAGTTTATGTATCATGCACTAAATTCATTCTTTAGAACATTTACAATTTGCAATTCTCAACCGCATGCCGATGAATTACATTAATGCAGCCTATTTATTTACTTTTAACTGAATGAAAAATCAGGCTTACGCTTTACAACAGTATATAACTAGTAGCATATATTATGTCAACACTATGTGCGGAAACTATGAACGATCGTGTATGAGAAATAACATGAGAAAAGTGTAACACAAGTGTTATACATTTAAAAATATGTTACCTGAAATATCAGCCGTATCCCTTGCGTTTTGATGGAGATAGCTTTGTTCAAACGAATTAGACACGCTGGAATGTAACCCGGTGGATGTTGGTGGGTTACTAGAGACCAGAGGTTGTTGCTTGACATACGGAGAAGCACTGGGAGATGGCCAGTTTGTAGTAGTGCTTGTATAGGGAGTGTGACAGTCTAAGCGCCTGCCCATGGACAAGGAAGAATACATTGGGCTACTATTGCTGTCAGGGCCATAGTCTCCATTAGACGTTACTGGACAACTTCCCATTTGTGTGGATCCTGTACTGGGTGACAAGTGGGGAACGTGATGACCACCGTTATGCCCCTCATAGCCCAGTGGCAAATTCGCCATCATGTCCAAGCTATAGCCACTGGTGTGGCAAGCCATGGATGTGGCGGGCGCCTGAAAATCGAAGTTTTTCGATAACATAGATGTACTGAACCCAATTCCGTTCATCATCCGATACATGGGTTTCAAAGCCTGACATTTTCTGCGGAATCCGCGAGGTCTGCGGCGAAACGACCCTTCCTCAAACATAAACTCGCTGCCTGGATCAATAGTCCAGTAGTGGCCCTTGCCCGGTCTCCCCAAGCCTTTTGGTAATTTTATAAAACATTCGTTCAGAGAAAGATTGTGTCGGACAGAATTCTTCCAACCTTGGTAAGATCCCCTAAAAAACGAGAACCTGGCCTGGAGGAACTGATAAATCTCACTCAGTGTCAACCTCTTGATCGGGGAGCTTTGTATAGCCATCACAATGAGGGCAATGTATGAATAAGGAGGCTTCTCTGGTCTCCTTAGACCAGAGTTCGTCTTTTTTCCTTTAGTACAGACGGTAGTAGCTGCGCTCTCAGCATCGGATTGTGGGTTCATCAGACCGGAATTTAAAACACCGGTCTCCGGGTTTGTTCGTAAATTTGGCGGCGGGTCCAACTGCTGTTGTGGAGTTTCAGTCGTCATCTCGTGCCGGGCGAGCTCGCATCGACAGCTGACTGGAGCAAGAAGAAGCTTAGAGTTCAGGTTTCAGCTACGGTCCCTTTAGGAAGAAACGCCTTGATCAACGCCACCGCTGGACTTAAAGCAAATAAAAATAAATAAAGAAATAAATAAGCATTCGGCTTCCTACGAAAAGTGGGTTACGTGATGTGGCTTACGAATTATGACATAGAGAGAGAACATGCGCTCAGCACAAAAATCCGTTATCATGGCATGAAAAATATGCACAGCCAGGAAAGTTTACTCCAAGACAATTGCCCTGCGCTGTTGGGTGCGCTGTTCTCCTCCCCACCTGGTGTCCATCACTCGACTTAATCCTTTTAAGTAGAGGAAACACAGAGCCCCTCGACTTTTTGGGTATAGCTACTCCGCCAAACAAAACGCGACCACCTATCAATTCATAAATCTCTCTTTCCCGTAGATCCCTTCTAAACCCCCCAAAGAAATCAGCAGCAACCAAAGACACAATTCGCCCTCCCATTTCTGGCCCCGGTCCAGTTATCCTCTTACGCACAGTCACACAATAGGACCGACAACACTCTTCCCTCCCCGGTGCATTTCCAATACAAGCAATGTCTAACGCAATCCTACGCGTTTAAACTTGGAATCTTTCTTCCACGTGCACACCGTGTTGTGATGCGCTGTCCTTGTGTGTACGACGCTCTATAGTAAGGGCGTCTGCGTAATGTGAAAATGTATCCTCAATGTAGCCTTGATGTAATACTTTATAAGCTAATGTAATGTAAACACTAAACAACATGTGGACTAAAACGCTACCGCAACCGCGCGTGACTTCACAACAGCTCAACGACGCACAGACAAACAGCTGTAATTGTGAAAAGATGAACTTTCAGAGGGCGTACGTGTGGGGGTAGGTTTGCGCAAGTAGTCTAGTCTGGAGTGGAAGAGGCTGCCTAGATACCACACACAGCGTATGAGTGTCAGTTTACCGTCCCGAGCAAGAATATAATTCCCTGAGCTCTACATTAATTGGAGAAAAGAAAACCTAAATTAGGCGGGGGGACGACAGCTCGTCCTTAATGGACTGCACACACGCAAATAGGCTATTGAATAGGCCTGCGTATATTCAAAGGTAATTTCTCCATATGAAAAAACTAAACAAAAACAACAAACAAAAACACAATTGAAACTAATATAATATAATATTTTTGAAATCAAATATATAACAATGATACAATTGAATGCAAATAGTAGTCTCAATCTTTATTGTACTGTGTCCTCCAAAATTATGGGAATGGTAGAGTGAAACATATTGTTTTTGTTTTATATTTAAACAATCTGGATTTGAGATCAGAAGATGATTATGACAGAAATGTACAGACAAGCAGTTTTTATTTCATGGTAATTACACGCATATATATTTTTATCTTGTTACAGAAACAGTTTCTGTGTTGAGTCCGCCATTTTCAGCTGTGCATAATAAGTTAACGACTGACTCAAACCCGGTCTAGCTATGACTGCAAGCTGAGAGGACAGACTAATTCATGAAGAAGGATAGTACAGAAATTGGATATCAAACCCTGCAGTTTGAAAAGTTTTGAAAAATAAATAAATCACAAAAGGACATAAACATGGAACAGGTCAGCCAAGGAAGACAACTCCGTTTGATGACAGATTAATTCCAAATGCTGTGGAAAAAAAAAACCTTAAATAAGAGGCAGTGACATAAGCAGTCTCCAGAGGGCAGGGGTGAACATATTACAAGCCACCATAAGCAGAAAGCAGAATTATTGAGCCTACGCTGCAAGACGCAAACCTCATCGCAGCAAGAATCAAAAGGCAAGACTAGAATTAGCAGAAATACAAGCAAGAAGAGTTTTGGACTAAAATAAACCTTTACCAAAATGATGGACAACCAACAGTGTGGAGAAAAGTATGAACAGCTACTGGAACAGGTTCACACGTCAATATTAATGACCTATTGGAGGATAGCAGCAGTAGGACACATTTGGATAATCAAAGGGTCATAGACAGATTTGATGCAGCCAAATGCCAACCAAATGGACTTCATTGCTTTGATTTACTTTTGAGGTAAAAGCGACGTCTGTGTAGCAGAAAATGGGGTGCCTCAACACAAAACCAGTTTCTGCAAGACATGCACGCATGTAAATCGAATGCATGCCTTAAGTATTTAGCAAGAATAACACATGTATCTCTCCTGTCCCCATAGTCTACTTGTTGAGGGCACTTTATGTACTTTATGATGTGTTGGACACTACGTCATTAAATGCATTATTGTCTGCGGTATGCTGGGCACATATGAATTGTAAGATTCGCCTAATTTTCAGAATTTGATGTGAGTAAATGTTATTTATTAGCATACAGGGATGTTTCTTCTAATTCACGGTAAAGCTTTAAAAGGGGTAATTAAAGACAATCCCGTACATCCTATCCAAATTAACGAGGCAGTCACAAGAGATGGGTTTCCATAAATCCATAAAATCGGTAATATCTTTCCAATTAATATTGACATATCGAAGCATGCGGAACAACATAACCTTACATGCAACTAAGTTTGTTTGAAATGACAACGTGAGGCTCGTGTTCATTTCCATAATACACCATGACACGAGAACGAAATATTATAACAATGCGTTATGTTGAAATAGGTTCCTCTGAACCTGGACGTATTTTTTCTTCCGGGACTTCAAACCATCCTGATTCAGTCAAGCTTCCGTTTCAGCCCTGGATGATACATCCCGTGCCCAGCGGGGGGTGTTAGTGTTACTGGCTCAGGAAATTCCTCCGCGAATTTTAAGGAAATTCGCTTTATGTTACATCTCGTATTTTTAGAGTGCACTTATCTGTTGGAACAATCTGTTTTCGTTTTGTATTTTCTCACGCACACACACACACATACACACACACACACACACACACACACACACACACACACACACACACACACATATTTGTAAATTAAATAGGTCATATTCTAATTCTTATTTGTGTTATCCTAATTTAATTCTTATTTGTGTTATCCTAATTTGACTGAATAATGAATGATATGTCCATAGCCCAACAATTTGTTTGTTTGAACACATATTTCGCTCATTAATTGCTTACGATTGCAAAATCATTGTGAATCAAAAATTATTTGTCAATGTTTAGATTGGCTCATTATATAAGAATAGTCATATTTTAATTAATTTAATAAGAATGTTAAGGAGCGACATTTTGCGAAATGATGAGAATCGCCCATCCAGTCAATAGGCTTCTATTCAATTTTAAGTGTTGCAAGTTATAAATGCGTTTTGATAACACTGATGCATTTTCACTCTGAATGGATCAGCGCATCTACACTATCTCAGCTGCCATGACACATCAGTCAATATCTTATGAAAAGTATTTCAACAAAATCCGGTTCTCGGTGTAAAACAAGCAAACCACAAAAACTGAAGCATGTAAGTGCAATGTGACGTTATTTGCGAGGAATGTGTTTGAAATAAATGTGTTTTGCGCTTTTTTTTCTGTTTGATGATTTTTTTATGGTATGATCCGGAATTTGGGAACACTGTGCCAACTCCAGTCTGCAAGCACGAATCCTTAACCATCTTGTCAACAGTTGGATATTAATAATAAATTCCTATTGACCATATCTTCTGGTCTCTGCATGTGTGTTAGATCAAATGTAATATACATTTCTGAAGGTATGCATGTCTGTCTTATTTGTTTGACTTCGTCAGTTGGAATCATTATATTACAACCGTGGGTTGGCCTATAATAGCCAATGGCTTGTTGTCAATACTAAATAGCCAATGCTTACACCTTGCGGTCGGTGAGCTGAAGGAACACGTGTTGAAGTCGTTCGTAGACGTCAAGGTTTCAGAACCGTGGACAGCTCAATGGTTTATTTAGAAAAGGGACAGCTTTAGGAGTCAGGGGACTGATACTTTTACATTCGTTTTATATTACATTAATCGTTGGATTACCGATCTATTCAATTTTTACCTACCGATGACGACGATATCATCATTCATTAAATCGCACCCAGGCCTCACATTTGTAAGCGATTGAGTTCTATAGAAATATCATGTTTTAATAGTGTAACCTTTATAATACTCATTTTTGATTTCTATTTTTTAAAATGATACTACATTATCGTGGAACATTACCCCAGTCACACTACTCAAGAATTCATAAAATTACATATAGTCAGACAATACATACATACATACATACATACAAATTATTTTAAACAGTGTTACTGTATGCAGCATTATTTCTGGTCTAGGCATTATTTGCCATCGAAGTCATGGTATTCCCATGAGCTTTAAACGACTTCAAACGCGTTCATGCATTGCCCTATTGCAGATGCCATGAAAAAAACCCGTATACAGGTGGAATCCTCGATGCTCTTCAATTGCTTCTCTTTGATTTCCGCTGGAACAGTATACAGTATATAGAAAAACTAGACACGGACACGCTGAAGGATATGACTGTAATCTTCTCCTTATGGTTCAGAGTTTAATCCTTTACTGCATGCCTCTGAAGAGTTTCTACATAAGCACGTACCGAAGGAAATATCACATTAGCACTTGCCTAAGGAAATACAATTTCCAAAGAGAGAGAGAGAGAGAGAGAGAGAGAGAGCGAGAGAGCGTGGTGTGTGCTCACATGAGTAATTTGTACAATGAGTTCAATATAGCCCTGCATATAGGAGGTGTGTACAAATGCGTAATTGTTGCGAAACACATGTCATATCAATTCGATGCTTTACACACATTTATATTTTAATCATTTTTATTATAAAACAATATTTTAAAAAGAAAACATACAAATGTACATACATTGTCAGTTTCTGCAACCTGTGTTTACATTCTGGTACAGCTCGATTCGAGCATTGTCACAATACCAGACATGTATTAAAACCTTAAACTGTTCAAGTCAAATGTTGCCTAAGACATAAATATGCTATTGGGCAGCATTTGTCCACATTTCAGCACGTGGATGCTGCTGCAGTTTGCACGATAAATCAAATAACATTGTACACATAACAGTGCCGTCGATGTCTTTACAGTCCCAGAACATAAAATATATTCCTGCCAGTGGCACAACAGAACATTTCAATATTCAGCGAATTATCATCATAATAATGAAGTCACTGCTGATATATTAATATTGTTATATCTACACAGTGCATATATAAGTGCTCACGACAACAGTCATGTACAGTAACATGTGTTATGAAAGCAAATAGTCAATTTTGAACGGGGAGTAGCTGCGCTCTTTAACAGCGGGAGCCAGTCGAACAGAAGAACATGTCTCAGAAAATGGTACGCCCTTCAAGGTCAGCTGAACGGGAGTGAAACTGTCCTGGGGCTTATACGCGCCACTTGCCGGGTCGGAGTAGCCACACCTGTATGACTGCATAAAATGCGCAGCGTTGGGATAGCCGTGGAACACCGGCTGCACTTGGCTCAGGCCAGCATTTGGATAGCTCATGACGTAAGGCATCACGTGGGCGATGCCGGACCACCGCGCTCTGTCCCCGGAGATGATGTTCGTCTCGGCCTTGCTATCGTCCTTTCCCTTAAACGGCGAACTAAGGATGCTTTCAATGGCGAAAGAGCTGGAAAACTTGGCATTCACGCCGTCTTTCTTGGAGGGTGCTGTTGTGATGGAGGCAGTTATTGCTTCGCTGGCTCTGCGTCCTGGAACGTCGTCCTTTCCAGGCTTTTTATTAATGCGCTTCCTCCGGCGACGGAACACCCCGTCTGCAAAGGTGTACTCGCTGTGTGGGTTCAGCATCCAGTAATTGTCCTTACCCCAGGGTCTAGAAGGGTCCCGTAGAATTTTCAAAAAGCAGTCGTTCAGTGACAGGTTGTGACGCACCGAGTTTCTCCAGCCGGTGTAGCTACCCCTGAAAAAGGGGAATTTCTTCATCAGGTAGTCGTTGATCTCCGCCAGAGTAAGACGTCCAGTTGAAGAGTCACGGATGGCCATGGCGATCAGGGCGATGTAGGAATAGGGTGGTTTGGGTCTCCTCGTGTAAGGCTTACCCTTCCCGTCAGTTTCAAGTGTGGCAGGTGCGGGGCTGTTGGCGACGCAATCCCCATCCGAACCCAGTTCCTCTTCGCCAGAGAGCGGAGAGAGCATGCTCCCCTCACCATCGCTACACACCTCCAGTGGCTTGGCTGTGAAGTGATTTCCGCAGAATACTTCCAGTTTCATGCTTGCAGTCGTTTTTATTAACTGTCAGTCCGAGTCAAGCTCTGTACTGTTCCCACTGTTCGCAATCGCCCGAAGAGTCCAGTGAAAACGGGAAGACAACTTTTTCCAGCGCAGAAAGAAAGTGGTGGGTGCTGTCACTTCTGTCGATTTACAGCTGAATCAAACTACTCGCGTCATATCTGCAGTAGTGCTAATTCTCAAACTGTTTTCTGAGACTCAAGCGCCCTGTTAAAATATCATGACCTAGGAAGACCTGCCCACGGAGGCGGGTCCTCTCCTCCCAACTTGAATTAAATTAAATTCAGTGAACGGGTTTAAGGGCTGCGCGATTCCTTACTAACCCCCCCCCCCCCCCCCCCCATTCTCCACTCACCTGTTTGAAAACAAGACGTCCCACCTGAGCAACCGGCGGCGAGACTTCGTGCGAGACAACCAGGTGGCGCACATTTATCAGACACCGGTTGTGTTTATACCCTGTCATTTCTGCTGGAATTCAAAGGATTGTCTCTTTCAAGAACGAATCACATATTGAAGAAATCTGAAAATATGGAACCCTCGCATTTCTTAGAAAGCATGTTTATTGTCACTTACCAAAGTATGATTACAACGTTTAGGTTAAATTCTCGAAAATAATTAATTATAATCACATATTTAAACACACACAACATTTTTTTAAATAAAATTAAAAAACAAAAACAAAACGAATGTATTCGCTGCCAATCTCTTGTATATTTACAACTGTTTATGTGGAGTTTAAGAACATGCAATTGAGCTACTAACGGTTATGTTTATGTAAATCCGGTTATATAAGCCTTAATATAAATACAGATGCATTCGATAATCATTAAAACACACTACAAGACCCAAACGCTGTGCTTCTTCATGAAGGCTATTCTTTTATTTATCATTTCATGATACCTCGATACCTCGAGAAAGACCTGGAAGTTGTCCAATAATTTTCTCTTCGTTTCTGAAATGATAAGGTGCGTTGCCGTTGGATTGACTATACCCCCGTAGACTGCCTGCGCGCTGGCAGTCTTATTAAAGCTTTCCTAACGTTAATCTGCTTGCCTACGAACAAAATGAAATACTGCTTGCCGTTCAAAACGCAATCCATCTGTATGGTTGGAATCCAAGGTACGCTGGAATGTTTGGGTATATAAACATTCTGACACAATTATACATTTTATCATACATGACTTAATAATCCAAAGTCTTTATTTTCATTTAAAACACCTGCTTTTTATTTATTTATTTACAGCTAAAGTTTCTAAAGGTTCGCTTTCGCGTGAGATAGTCTATTATTCTTGGATAGCTTCCCATTGGTATATTCATGAAATATGAATGTTTATCCTATTGAGGGGTAAGTCTAGCATTCTTAGGCCGATTTAGTTGAAAGCGCTCCTAAGCACGTACAGAAACAAGTTTAAGGGAGTGTTTGCTTGCACAAGCATGTATAACTTTTGTACCATAAGAAATTTAAACTTGATGGGTAAAATGACATGACATTTTCATAAGCATTCTGCGGAATGTATTTATTTTCTTTTTTTTTTACAGAAAACATCAGGCTAATCAGAAGTCCCAAAGAAGACGTACATGTTATGTGCTAATTGTAAGATAATACATTTAAAAAACGCAATCTAGTACGTTCAAGTTCACTTTTTGCATAAATGCAAAGATACCGTAAAAGGTTATTTCAGCTTGTAAGCATCAGTGGCAGCCAAGGAAAATGTATTCTCCCTCACCTACAAAAAGAAGAAGAATTAGCCTACTTGAAAATAAATGTAGCCATAAGAAAGTTTTCTCTGAAACACAATAACCATGAAGGATACCAATGTTCTTTGAGGTACTTTCCATAGCTGGTTTGCTAATGAACTTACTTCTTTCCATTTTTTTCTTCTGTTAAATGTAATTGCGTTCCATGATGTTTCTTGTAACAGGGAATTCATGCTGGGACAACACCAACGTGACACTAAAACATTAATAATAGGTTGAGTGGGATGACCTTCAGGAAGCTGGTAATAAGAGAACAGACATACAGGTGTGAATTGGGCCCGAATTACATTGCAGGCTATGTACAACATTTTCTACTTGAGCTGAGTGACAGGATTTTAGAGGAATAGTTCATACAAGAGGAAAACATAATTTGAGAACGTCTGAGTGAAAGAATGGACAGGTGCCTAATATAGCCTCCTTAGACCCTGCATCTTTACACGAAAACATTCAATTCTGGCTTCCCCAAGCTCTATAGTATTTCTCTTAACATAAGGGACATTCAATTAAAATGAAATGAAATATATTTTTGAAAATTTCATGTCAACCAAGACACTTGTATGATGCCAAATTTTTTATAAAATACCTTTCCATTCTAATGCCATTAGTATTGCATCCAAAACGAACATGTCAAGAAAAAGAAAGTAACACCAATGGGACCGAAGTACATTTTTGTTGTAGTTTGTGCCAACCATGGATAGGTGATTAACTGTCTTATGTTCAAAGGAAAGCACTTATGAATATCTACTTGGTTCACAGTGTTCAGAGAAATTATAATTTTGCACTGTGGTGGCACTGTACATGCTAACTTTAAAAAAGGAGGCTCCTGTGTTTGTTCATCTTATGAATACTACTTCATGTACATGTTCTATGTGATAATTGTCATAATTGTACCGTGTGCTAACATTATCAACGGAACGGTATGTGCAAATTTTACCCACACACTGTTACACAGCCCCAGTCTGGCTGCCGTTGTGCAGCCTTTCCCACAATACAATGTCGGCACTTCTCCTCCCCCCGCTGGCCTATTCCTTTCCTCCTCCTTTGTAAGCAGGGTCTTTAGGTCCTACAGTATGCTGCTCTATTGCAGCTCCGCTGAGCTCCGTAGGGAGTGTACAGTCTGACTCTGGTTTACACACTTTCCATTGTGCTTTGAGAAAGGGTTGATCTGTCAATAGCACCGTTTTAGTAACGTGTCATTAGCGCACAGGAAAATCGTTTGTGATGGTATGCACCTGTTGTCCTAGCACAGGTTGTCTACATTCCATCCAAAGTCCTTCTGCATTTTTTTCTCATGAAGCAAAGCACACCTGTGCCCTGGAATCTAGGAGACAAGATGAGGGCAATTATCAGCCTGGCACTGGCAGGATTGGTCTAGTGTGTAATATTTTTTTAACTGATATATATATGGTGGGGATTATCTGAGATGACTTGCGCAGTAAGATGCCTCTTTGAGAGCTTTGTTTTAGCAGCGGATCCCACACTGGGGTTCAGGATGGATCACAGGGGGCCTTCAGCAAAATGGGGGGAAAATATCAAACTGATATTCATATGTACCAATTTGCAAAAAGCCCCGCCCCTTGCACATGGGCAGGGACCCAAAAATGTTGGAACCAGATCCCCGGTTCCTCAGCTTCCTTTGTATATGGAGGTGCGGTTATTTCACGTGTAGGATTTCCATGCCATAGTGTGTTTACGCTTCTTGTGACACGCCAGGCTATATCTCCAGATGAAGTCACTGTTTTGAAGATCTCCATGTTTACTACCGATTCGCTCTAATCCCAGGGGACAATGACTCAGGCTTAAATGATACGTGCGCTGCATCGGTGCGCATGCTAAGGCTTTCAGCAGCTGATCCTTTAATTCCGGCTGTGTCTGGGGTGAGAAAGGGCAGAGCACTGCAGGTGTTAAGACACCACATTTTCCGTTTTGGTTTTTTTTACCTACACCTTGCAACATACATGCTCTGGCACCTACGTATCACACTCTGCTTCACCTTTTTACAGCTCTTCACAAAAAGGCTAGTTTTGCCTTTTGATACCAAATGTAGTTCTCTAAAGGAACCCATAGAGCAAATGCATA
The DNA here is from genome assembly GCF_963514075.1 of Conger conger. NCBI lineage: Eukaryota > Metazoa > Chordata > Actinopteri > Anguilliformes > Congridae > Conger > Conger conger. The sequence goes on along the minus strand of NC_083768.1, from coordinate 38,231,343 downwards.
GCACACGTCATGACTGCTGTCACCACCACAAGGTGAGCTGTCATTCTGTAGAGCTGACAGCAGAGCACCGCTGCCAAGGCCAGCTTCCAAGGCCAGCTTCCAAGGACTCAAGTAAATTTTGTGGACCAGAGAAAACCGCTGGCTTTGGTTTCCCACTTCTGCCTTACCTACCCTGATACCAACCGAGTCAGCATATTATCTGCGCGTTATATGTAATCTCCTGTAGCCTCTTCCCACCCAAAACACGCTTCCACAGCCCTTTTCCTCACACTGTTTAACCATTAATCCAGTAAATTTACTTTTCAATTACGAAAACAAAAGGCAGTTAAAGACCCTGAGGAATTACAAACAGGAATGTGTCCCCATGCGGAGATGTGCAGATTATAATTGGTGCAGTTTCAGACAGGGTTTAGTAGGGGACAGAACTTCACAGCAAGTGATATGGCTAAACAGCTGTACAACACCTGGACCTAGAAACAGGCAAGAGGAAGTAGAGTATGGACAGGTAGAGCTGGAATGCGCTCTCTCATCTTAGATAAACAATTAACATGGCTCCAACGCCCCCCATGTCATGGAGTCCAGCAGCATTTGGTTTGCTAGCAGGCGGTTTGGGAGATTAGAAGCAGGTATTCCCAGAATGCTGATCTGATAAGAGTTCTTGTGTGTCATCCGTCAGCAGTGCACTGACACAGGAGATGCGGGGTGACGCAGGCCTGTGGGGTCTGACCCGGTCGAGCCCACGGCTCTCTACATATTTACCGCTGGCCTTTTACACACAGGGCGCAGGGTGTGGAGATTACGGTGCATCGCGTGCAATGACTGCAGGTATGTGCACAGACACGCACGCACATGCACAAACATACACATGTACATAATACAGCGGGCTCCAGAATTATTGCACCCTTAACTTAAAGGAGAAAAAAGGTTGCACATAATAAACAACATCGATAACCCTAACCGTAACCCTAACCCTATATTTTATGTTCAAACATACAGGAAAACAATATTATTTTCATTCAATACATTTACACTCATGTTCCAATGTTTTTTATTTAGCAAACTACTTTTTTCTGAAAACCACAGGTGCCTAAATGATTGGCTGCCCTAGCATTTATTATAAATAAAATCAAACAAAGTGAAATTGGCAATACAATTTTACTTTAATTTAGTTAATCTCTGTCAAAAATAACTATATTGTGTCATTCCATCACTTCCTGTTTCACTAGAGTATAAAATTTAGGTAACAAACATATAAAATTCCTTTGTCAAACATCAGCATGGAAAAAGTGAAAGAACTGTCAATTCAGAAGACACAGATGGTAATTGACCATCACAAATAATGGGTACAAAAACATACATAAATGGTTAAACATACCACTCAGCACTGTAAGTGCAATAATAAAAATGCGAGGGGTCAATTGCAATGTACTTAGGTTGAGGCCATTGATTTGCTGCCAGTGGTCCAGGGGTTTAAGATCAACGGCACCATACATTTCACAAAGAAGCAGGAAATCTTGGCAGAAAATCTGGTTGCCTCTGCTAGGAAGCTGAGACTTGGTCAGACCTGACTGGTTCAAGCTGGTACACACACACACACACACACACACACACACATATAGACAGACACTCTTCAGTAAAATGTCTGACGTCAAGAATTGCTGCTGTTGCTCCCCTACTGATTGTAAACAGGACCCTCTGGAAATGACAAAGGAACATTCCAATGAAAAAACTAAAAACTAAAAAACCTAAAGACCTAAATCAGTAGTCCACAGAGAATGCATTCCATAGTTTGGGTTGCTTGCCTTGAAATGCATTCATCCATTCTCCTGCCTTTGATGGTAGACTTGTCCTGATGATGTGATGTGTATCTTTTAGATGATATCTGCAGTAGCCATATAAGCCATGCCATAATGTAACTTTCACAGAGCTGTGAGGCTATTTCAGCTCAGATTCCAGGTGGAATGCAGTGTTTATCTCTTTTAGCAGCATACGTTTCCTGTACTGCTTCAGAAGGCCTCATCTGGCTCTATGCATAAATGGAAACGTAAATCATACCTGCCTGAATGTCTAAACCGGTCTGGTGTTGCTTCAAAACAGCTAAAATCGTAAAATACTATTGCAGAGACATGGATTAAGTGTTGACTTCTGAAGTATTTTAATAACATAAACTGTTGTAGTTAATTTCCCACCCTGTCTAAAAATATAAACGTTTTCAGATCTGTTGACTGACAAGTCAAACGGCTTGTCTACACGTCTGTATTCAGTTCAGTGTCTGTTGGTACACGTCTCTCACTAGGGCTGAGGGTTTCACCTCTCGAGTTCTAAATAAACACAGAAATACGGAGGAACCGAAAAGCACGCGAGGCTGTAGTTATGTTTTGAATTCTCTGTTGAGGATTCCACCTTTGAAAGCGGTACGATAATGGAAGCGCTTCAGCTGCTATGGAGCGCGGACCGAGTCAGCCTGTGGAAATATGAAGGTTAAGCACTCCACACTAATACCAGACATTTCTTTGTGTAACTTACAATGAGTAGAGTACATTTACCTGCAAGGTAGGTCACGTTCCATTCAGCTTACATCTCAGACGATAATTACCATCATTACAGCTCTGCGATTCTCTTTAAACAGTTTTTGCGAACCTCCACTCCAAGTCTTATCTTTATAGTTTAGAGTGAAATGTGTCATTTCTTAGTCACCATAAAACCAACGTTATTTTTAAATGAAAAAATAAAAAAAATACACTTTTTCTTATTTGTATTGAGTCTTTTTATAATATGAGGATGGTCAGTGTTTGAGGAGATTCATCAAGGAACGACCATAAATTCAACATGCCAAACAGCCGCAGTACGAAAATGCCACAATGCGGCATTGTTCATAGCACCAGTGTTGTCATATTTATAGTATGTCGAATATGATAATAAATAATGTCCTATACTTCTGTATTCAATATTTCTGCTGGCTAATGTTTAATGTGATAAACATTAAACAGCACGAGAGAGCGAGAGCACGTGTTCCGACCTGTCTTTGGCTCTGAGATGTTGCTATTTTAGTTTTGTTGAGTCTTTACCTTAGCAACACAGCAAACAATCTTCCAAATGAGTTGCAAAGGCTTCAAAGCTGTCAATTAAAGTAATGAGGTATGAGGGTTATCCACAGGTGACAAGGAGGAGCTGGCATTCTTATGCCATTTATAGGTGTGAACAAAATGGCTAGTGTAGGATGTGTGTGTGTGTGTGTGTCTGTGTGTGTGTGAGAGAGTGTGTACTGGTTCTGCATTTGTTTAACTGTGTGTGTCAAGAAAATGGGCGACACTTAAGGGGTTAAAATGATTAAAAAACGCAAAAAACTGTTAAATAAAGCCAATACAATAATTTAAGCATTAAAGGTGGACATACTAAATACAGAGAAATTCTGAAATTAATGTAATTTTTTCAAAGATTCAACATCCATCCATCCATCCATTATCTGAACCTGCTTATCCTGAACAGGTCGCCAGTCCATTGCAGGGCACACACACCATTCATTCACACACTCATACCTACGGGCAATTTAGACTCTCCAATCAGCCTAACCTGCATGTCTTTGGACTGTGGGAGGAAACCGGAGTACCCGGAGGAAACCCACGCAGACACGGGGAGAACATGCAAACTCCGCACAGAGAGGTCCCGGCCGACGGGGATTTCGACCCAGGACCTCATGCTGTGAGGCAAAGATTCAACAATTCACTCAAATTGTGATGCTGTTAATATAATTAGTAATGAAAGATTTGTATTAAATAAGAAAAGAATGCAAAATATAAGCATTTTAATTTTCCCACTATAGTTGCAAGCAGAAAAGATCAACGTCAAAGTTATAAAATGATCTATAAAAGGTGTGTAATTAATTTTTCTTGTGTGAAATCCCACTCTTTTTTCACAGTCCCCATGCATACCTGTAAACCACAGTTTACTTGGCACCATTTCCCTCTATTCTTTTGGAAGGAGGAGCTAAGCCCTACTCACGCATACCCCTTGCACGAGATACTTGACTGCCAGGACTCCACAGAGCTGCCCGTATTTTTAGCAGCCCCCCTCCCAGCCCCCAGAGGGGAATCAGGGAGGCGTGTCCTCAATCAGTCTGCCTGTCCCACACAGTGTGGGTGTCAGTAGACAGGCTCTGATCAGTCAGTCTGCCTGTCCCACACAGTGTGGGTGTCAGTAGACAGGCTCTGATCCCGGTGAAAGGGGGATGTAACGTTATGTAAACTGACTATGTTTTGAACAGAACACAGGGAGGTGGCTTCTACCAGTGAAAGTTGCAACAGCTTCCCCACCACAAAGTCACAGTGGAGCTCTATTACCATGTCACTGTATGCCAAAATGGATCACATATGTGACCCGTACCAAGTTTTTATGAAAACAGAAGGAATTATACTTCACACACACAAAAAACAAAGCTGATCTGGAAGTAATTTTTGAATTATTTGTCGTGAAAGTTGCACTGTTCAGAACATGGTGAGCTAACTTTGTGTTCGGGACATGGTGAGCTAACTTGATGTTTGGAACACGGTGAGTTTACCTTATATCACGCTGAAGGTTCCAGAAATGGATCTTGTAAAGCAGCCAGGCCCTGTCACATCTGTAGGCATGCAAGCCAATCCCATCTCACCAGTCCCAGGAAAAACGCAGTGGAGATTCAGACCATGGGGTCAACCTTAGATCACCGGTCAACTTTAGAGCTGTATAATTATTATGTGTTCATGGACCATGGGATGGGAGTCATTGGAGTGGCAAAGGGCATTTGCGTTTTTAAAAAGCCTCAACCAAAAGGGCCCTTTTGCTGTCTCAGAGCAGGGCACATACTGTTGGTTTGAGTCTGTGGACATGCCTGGCCCTCCTGCAGTTCATCATTCGTTGTTGCAGTTTGCCTGCTGGGCATGTTCGATCTAACACTCACAACTTAATTTACTTAAGTTCAAATATTACATGGGATTTGGGGGTTGGTTGAGGGGAGGTAAGGTAAGCACAAAAGGGAACATGACCATATATGCAAAGCTAAATATATATCTTTGAGATCAAGTTTTCTCTGTTCATTGAGTTCAGAACGAAGAACACGTTTCACATTTGAGTATTTAACAGACATTTGGATATTTAACAGGCACTCTTGTTCTTTACATGCAGTACGTTTACATGGAGGCATATTTACTGAAGCACTTCAGGTTAAGTAATTAGCTCACGGGTACAACTGCCATGCCCCACCTGGCAATGGAATCTACAACCTCAACATAACTCTGCTTATTTAAGCACGCAATGGGATTTTGACTTAAGTCCAGTACACAGGCAGTGGAGACCTGTGTGTTCTAGCAAAGAAGCTATTTGTCTTTTATTTACTTATGGCTTATGGAGCCAGTGGGGGTCTTCAGCAGGGGTCCTGCTGGGGGTCTGTTGTCAATTATGTTCACAACACCCCCAATCCCCCACCCCACCCCACCCCTCCAGGTGTCTGAGTTTCAGGAGCAGAATGCTTACACCTTACATGTGCTAAATCATAAATCTACATAAGTTGGACCTGCCAACCGCATTACCTGTCTCTATTTAAACATGCAGTAGCAGGTCAGGAGTCTGTAATCACTGCACTGACAAATTACACACTGAAGGAGCTATAAATCTTTCTCTCTATTCAGCCTACTGATTGGCTAATGATAGTATTATCATTAATCTCTCATGTTGGGCCCTCTTTCACTTGGTGATTAATGGGCTCCAGTTCTTTTGCTCTATGGTTTTTGGACTCTGCTTACATGAGCTGATAGTGTCCAGGTTGTGCATTACATTTCGGTATGTAGTTCTAGTCTTTATGAGCCCAACTGCAGATATGAGCAAAAATATGTGGAACCTTCAAGTCATGTTAAAGTCTTTCTAAGATGCTTTGTGTACGGGTATTGGCTAAATCAGGGGGTTCAAACCTTTTCAGGGACCCCCATCCATCCAATAATGCTGCAGTGATAATAGTTAATTCACCTTCCATCATACATTCTGCATTCTTAAAACCTTCATGTCCATCACTGTTATATAGACAATCCTGTGTAACACCTTTATTACAACAGTATAAACTCTTTATAAAGCGTGAATAGACATTTACTCTATGTACAGTTGGAGGACATTCCACCCTGGAAATTGAATACTCCACAAGAAAAATATAAAAACACTTGAATCCTTTTCACTGTATAATTAGTGAAAGAAACACTTGAAAATATGTTTATGTGTTTTCTGTTTAGTTTCTCTGAAGTCAGGCTACTCATGGCCTGGAACCATACCCCCCTACCCAAAAAAATTAATCGTCACACAATTGCATCTCTCAGCCAATAGATACCTGTACTATACTCCCATAAAACAAATCATTTTAACATTGTAGCCATACTGCCAAAACAAGGCACAGCATTTTTAAAGCTTTTAAAAACTTTCAGTCAATCAGCCGATCAATCAATATACAATAAATCAACCATCTATCCATCCATCCATCCATTATCCTAACCCGCTTATCCTGAACAGGGTCACAGGGGGGCTGGAGCCTATCCCAGCATACATTGGGCGAAAGGCAGGAATACACCCTGGACAGGTCGCCAGTCCATCGCAGGGCACACACACCATGCACTCACACATTCATACCTAAGGGCAATTTAGACTCTCCAATCAGCCTATCCTGCATGTCTTTGGACTGTGGGAGGAAACCGGAGTACTGGATTGATTTAATTCCACTTGCTTCCATTTCAGATTAAGCTAACTCAAATTTTCAGGGGAAAAATGAGGTAACCTTAATTGCTATCTTTTAATCTTTCATGTATGCCTTAGCATCACTTAAAATAAATATTTCTAATACTCTAATACTCACATGCAAATAAACAAATGGTAGCTATTTATGTAGTTACACCTGATGAGTCTGCTATGTAAACAAAAGACCAAGGTATGTGTGTGCCATCATACATGAAAAAAATATTATTTAGAGAGAGAGAGAGAGAGAGAATGAAAAAAAGGTGTTAGCATGGCCTAGCCTGCCCTGACGGGTATTCCACTTGTTTGCTTGCGAGAGCGTTGGTGCCGCGGGCGATGTTCGTACAGAGACAAGGAAAGCTCCCTGATGGTGAGGCTCTTCCCCCTCAGGTGAGGTTCGCTGAGATAATATCACAGTTACTACATAACCTGTTTGGGTTACCGTCAAACACCTTGCAGCAGCAGCAACAAAAGGCTATGCGTGATAAGAGCACTAGCAACTCCCTTCCAGTGAACCCGTGGCAACACAGCCTTTGCACGAAACAGCCAGACGGCCCATTGAGCAGTGATCTCTCTCTCCTTCCCCCCCTCCTTTTCTTTTCTCTCTGCTTTTACAAGCGTGAAGCTTTCCCAGGGCAGTCTCCACTTCGCATGGATATCTGGATTTTTCTCTCGGGCGATTAGAAATACTATGAGGAGTACTGAAGGTTGTTTTCAGGGAGATTTAAAAAAAAAAAATTATATTTATCGGCCCTTGTTTGGTTTACAGAAAATAAATCCATAATTCCTAAAAAGAGTGCCATTGGACTTTCATGCAAAACTGTTTTTGCTATTGCAGTGGTAATTGCTGCTGTGTTTGTGATTTCATTCAAATTATGATGGTACTTGTCAATAGTGTTCATTGTCTGAAGATTTAAAATGAATTTGAAATAAAGTCGGTGTTGATGGTGGGCCTCAGGAAACTAAACGTCCTGGTGGTCCCTGTGGCTGAAGGGTTGTGTAACCAAAGTAGAGAAAGGCACACAAGGTTGAAATACATTTACAGCAAATGCAGACGCCTATCAGTAATGGAAGGAGTTACACATGTCAGACCAAACTGAAGCTGACAGCTGAATTCAATAATATTTTGTTCCGTTGTATGCTCTGTCAGACCCCTTCTGTGTCTATCTGGAGAGCTCAAGAATTCTCACAGTTCCTGTGTGCGTGCGTGTGTGTGTGTGTGTGTGTGTGTGTGTGTGTTTGTATTGTCTGAGCATGTGTATGTGACTGTGTGTGTGTAGTCACTAATACTGGGCATCCTCTGTATCCTATTATACACACAACCTTCTCATGATGGCTCACATCTCTCTGCCCACCACACAGGGTCAGATATACACCCCACTTCATCTATCTGTGAGGAGTGTGCCTGTGTGTCCGGGCCTGTTAGCCTTAGCCTGTGGAATGCAAGGCTGTCTTCTGGCATGGCTCAAACACAGCCCCCACACAGAGTGGCCCCGTAACACAGGGGGAAGAGGAGAGGGGGTAGAGGAGAAGGGGAAGAGGAAAGGGGGTAGGGGTCTGCCAGGGTTCCCACTCTGCTTATCAATGTGCTTACTCTCTTGGCAACCCTCCTGGAGGATAATACAGAGAGGCTCGTTAGCAGCGGGATTCCCAGGAGTGTGAAAACCCCCTGGCCTCTTTTGTTAAGCATGGAATAAGCATTTACCTTCATAGGTTTTGAGTATCACTGACATGTTTCCTTTTTTTCAACAACAGCAGGGTACGTCAGCACATGATGTAATGCCCCGCAGGGATTCCGTCCCTCAAAACGGCACAAATCTTCTCACGTCCCCTTCAAGCATACTGGGAGATGACGCAGTTTGGGCGAAAGGAGACGTGCAACACCACGCAGAAGTGCAGATCAGAGGTTTCCAGATCTTTCTTTGTGCCATCATGGATGTTTGTGACCTGAACCAACGCTTTTGACATGCCACCATTTCACTTTTTTTTGTGAAGCACCCAGATTATTATACATTTCTTAGTGGAGCACCCAGATTATTACACATTTCTTAGTGGAGCACCCAGATTATTACACATTTTTTGTGAAGCACCCAGATTATTATACATTTCAAGCAGAGACTCACACTGGGGTACACAAAGCTCTGAGAAGATTCGGTTGGGTGCTCGCATACGCCGTGCCCGTGATTTGCCCGCGGAATCACAATCATTTTAGCAGTGATGAAAGTCTGGGTTTTCCGTTGACAAGGGAGAGAGACAGGGAGGGAGGTTCTTGGAGGACATGATAGGAAAACGACAGGGTCAAGAACTTAACCAAATAAAAAGAAAGGGCTTCCCTGTTTCTTTGTGTCTTTGTTTGTCTCCTTTGGTCACAGAGATTCGTTTCAGAAAGGTGAGTCTCACAGTGAAAGGGTGGGTGCCCTTGCACCTGGGCCTATATTGGGTTACACCTGTTGTCCTGGCCTGGGATGGATTACCCCACACGCTCTAAAAATAGTCCTTAATTGTATGGTTTTGAATGCCCGTCATGGCCTTAGCACAAACAGAAATACTTCATGCTAGCACGTTAGCAGGGGGATTGACGCTGCAGAAGAATGTGGCCCCACAAGATGGTGACGTCAGCCGGCCCCATGAGCATTTCTCCATTTAGAGAAAACAGCCTCTCATACGGTAGTTCACCCTCTGCGGGCCTTTGTGCTCCGTGCCACCTCTCTGCAATTCTGCACCACCCTTAGATGAAGGTCAAGATGTGCTTTCTGTCATTCCACTGGGTCATAGAGGCATGGAGATCAGTTCAACAGAAGTATTCAGATAATGCTATAACATTAAAGAAATGTGTGGGGCAATGGCATTTTATCTTCATGAGTTTGGCTGTCATAGGCAATTGTAACACTATAGCTTAATTAAGGGACCGTGGATGAAAAATCTACCAGACAAATATGTGGAAATTTTGATTAGTGTGCATCGCCACTCTCACATGAAAGCAATAAATCAATGCCTTAGGGAAATTGATATATGAGAGAAATTGAATGCCTTTCCAGCATGCTATAATTTAACCACACATCTACTCCCCTTGCCAGGTTTGGAATGTGGTGTATTTTGTTCTCTTATAATACACATTGATCTCTTAAATTTGAGAACGCAGCACAGGTGTTGAAATGTTTGTTAAAATGTGTGAGTATCCACTGTACTGCTGAACATGGTATAATATTACTGCACACCTTCAACTGATTACCCAAGAAGACTAATTACCAGAGGATTATTACATTCCAGCTCAAATGGAAAATGGACGTTTAGTCACATGACCGTCTAGGAATCTTCATTCATTGCAAATCCATTGAACTATTATATAAACCCTGTTAGAGTTGATTTAACAGAAATTCTATTGTGGACCACATGCCAAGTATTCATGTCCAAATGTAATTGTTCAGTAAAACAAATTTTGCCTCTTAACCTAGGTTAGTTTTACAACCCACATATAAAGATTTGAAATTCAAATCCATTCTGATCGGAATTAACACAGAAAAAGGTTGTTTAATGGTTTCCTCGCTATTAGCAAACTGAGGCCCGAAAGAAAAAATGGTTCAGCTTCAGTGTGGTATTGTTTCTTTTGTCAGGGTTTTTTTTGCTCAGTTGGGCCTGTTTATGGTCTTTAATGTTTTGTTTGTAATCGGGCTGTGACGAGTCACTTGCGGCTGAGGTGCTGGTAGCAGATGGGTTGATATGCGGCGGCCATCTTGAAAGAGACATTGCGTGCACAGCCTTATTGAGGGCTCATGTTTGTGGGTCTCTCGCGTGTGTGTATGTACAGTACGCTCATCACTCCAGTGTGCCATGACGATGGTGGCAGGAATGAGAGTCACGCGACCAAACCACTGTTTACTGTAACCCCAGAGATTAGAGAATGCCTGTTGTGTTTGTGTGTACTGAATGATTCGGTCAGCAGAGAATTATACATACTGGATAACACTGATTAGAAACATACCTATAGTGTTTATTGGAAACATTGAGTTGTAATATGTGCGCACACACTCATAAACATACACTCTCTCTATTTCTCTCTCATACATGCACACACACACATCTGTGAATATGCATATATAGTGTGTGTATGCATGGCAGTTTGGAAGTCAGGGTTGGCTTTCTTAGTCCAGGCTGTTAATGCAGATATGAATGTGTCAGCATTGGTATGAGGGATGATATCTGTAAATGGAGCAGCATTAGAGAGCTTTCCCATCTGGCAGTTTGTCTGTGACTTTCGGTAACAAATGCTATATTTTACTGATCATGGTGATGTGTAAGACCAAAAACCTTTGGACTCTCCCCCTTCTCAGTGAATGCAATAATGTTGAAACACCATTGGCAGTGGCAATTCAAACTTTTTTTCAATCAATGAGCTTGAATTATTGCATAGCTGCACAATGTTTCGGTAGAGAGTCAGTCCGTCAAATGTATATTTTGTAACCTGAATTTAAGGACTATAAACACAGGCAGAGGGTGAGTCAACATGTCTGTGAGTCTATTTCAATGATAGGCAGGGGTTTACAATGGTCTTGTAACAATGTTTTAACACAAACATCTTACCTATTGTACCTTTAAGCAGCAGGTACAGTGCAGCAGAAACTGCAGAAGGTGCGTGACATTTCTTTTCCACTTCATCCTATGAATCACCCATCTCCCACTATCAGATTAGATGGCTCAGATTATTGCCAGCATCATTTTATATAAACATTTGATGCACAAAAAAATGAAAAGATAAATTAAGAGAACATTATTGAAAATGAAAAACACGGAGCGCACCCTCATGCCTTCGTTGGAGCTGAGCCATGGGTGGGAGCAGTGGAGGTCAGAGGCTAACGGCTGGCTGTCTGGAATGTGCCGGATTAGCAGGTGAGCGCCCTGTTCTATTGTGTCTGCTTGTCACGCTTTTTACCAAACCAACCATTGTTTCTGGTGAAATGGAGGGGGGGGGGGGGGGGGGGGTTGTACAAGATATTTCATAACAAGGCTCTAGTGTCAAAGTTGAATTAGGTCTGAGAGCTGAGTAAACAAGGGTGTGTAGTCTGTTGGTAATTTACTAATCTCCTCCAGCATCAGAAGGAAACATTTCAAAAATAAAAATCTCTCTGCTGGGGTTGTACATTGTAAGTGACCCCTTCACATTAAAAAACGCCTCTCCATCTAAATTTTGAATGGATGATGATGTAAAACAAAAACAAAAAAACTTGAGGAACCAGGCTTTAAAAATAATTCAACAAAGGATTGAGATTGAGTAGAGTTGGTTGATTCAATGTCAAACATGTGAAAGTTATATACACTCAGTGACCACTTTATTAGGTAGACATGTACACCAGCTTGTTAATGCAAATATTTAATCGGCTCTTTTTTAGACCAAATGTCAGAAAGAGAAAGAAATATGATCTAAGTGACTTTCAGCATGGAATGATTGTTGGTGCCAGACAGGGTGGTCTTTCTCTGAAACATATCCTTCACTACAACAGTTCAGGTGAATTCAGGTATAAAACTTTGGTGTTTCTGGTAGGCCTCATAAGAAAGTAAGTTTCATTTGATCATGCTTAGATAATTACATTACATTACATTATCAGTCTCAGTCTCACCATCTCAGTCCTTCCTCACTGCTGATGACTTCACAGTATTTTGTTGATGAGAAGGTCGCAGATATCCACAGCACCTTCGCGACCACCACCACCTCTGTGCCTGCTTCCCTTTCTGTTCCTGCTTCCTGTTTCTCCTCTTTCTGTCCCCTTACAGATGCTGATGTGTCTCACCTCCTGCTCTCCCACTGCCCTACTACTTGTGCCCTGGACCCCATCCCCTCAAACCACCTTCAGGCAATCACGCCTGACATCCTCCCGTTTGTCACCTCCCTTGTTAACTCCTCTCTGTCCTCTAGCTGCTTACCCTCATCATTCAAGAGGGCCTACGTCACCCCACTCCTAAAGAAACCCACTCTGGACCCCTCCTGCATTCTTTTCCTTTTCTATCCAAATCCATTGAACAAGCTGCCTCCAACTAACTGTCTCCCTTCCTCTCACAGAATAACTTGCTAGATCCCCACCAGTCCGGCTTCAGACCTGGCCACTCAACGGAGACTGAACTCCTCTCTGTCAATGAGTCCCTTCAGGCTGCACGAACAGCCTCCCTCTCCTCTGTCCTGATCCTTCTTGACCTCTCTGCAGCGTTCGACACGGTCAACCACTCCATCCTCCTAGCCTTCCTGGCATCTACAGGGATCTGTGGCACAGCCTTAGACTGGATTAAATCTTATCTCTTTGGCCGGTCCTCCCAGGTGACCTGGGCTGGAAAAGTGTCAACCCCTCGCCCCCTTGTTACAGGAGTCCCCCAGGGCTCAGTCCTCAGCCCTCCTCTTCTCCATTTACACAACATCCCTTGGCCCTGTTATCTCTGCTCATGGCATCTCATATCATTGTTATGCCGATGACCCCCAACTCTTTCTCTCCTTTCCCCCATCAGACACACAGGTCTCCACCCGTATCTCTGCCTGCCTGAGAGTCATCCAGAGCTGGATGGGCAACCACCATCTAAAGCTCAACCCAGGTAAGACGGAGATAATCTTCATCCCTGCTTTAACCTCTCCCGTCTCCGATTTTTCCATCTCACTAGGGGATACCACAGTGACCTCATCTCCTAGTGCAAGAAACCTTGGAGTGGTGATGGACAACAGGCTATCTTTCTCCGAGAACATCGCTATGGTGACCTGGGCATGCAGGTTCTTCCTGTACAACATCCGGAGAATCCAACCCTTTCTTACCACCAACTCCACTCAGCTCCTTGTCCAAGCAATGGTCCTGTCTCACCTGGACTATTGCAATTCTCTGCTGGCTGGCCTTCCAGCATCTGCCATCAGACCCCTACAACTGATCCAGAATGCTGCAGCCCATCTGGTATTCAATGTTCACAGACATTCACATGTCACCCCCTTGCTCAGCAACCTCCACTGGCTGCCTATTATGGCTCGCATCAAATTTAAAACTTTGGTGCTCGCGTACCAGGCAGTTAAGGAATCAGCCCCTGTATATATTCAATCACTTACAAGACCTATACACCAGCAAGACCCCTCCGTTCTGCCACTTTGTGCCGTCTGGCGCCTCCCCCTTGCCACACCTGCACTTCTCGCTCACGAGTGCTGTCTGTCCTGGCCCCACGGTGGTGGAATGACCTCAACCACCATGGGATGTCAGAACGGCAGAGTCTCTGACCTCTTTCAAGCGCAGACAGAAGACTCATCTCTTGAGGCTACACCCTTCCCTCCTTAACTCACCACCATGATTAGCCTTATATGCCATAGACTATAATGGCACTTATATAACTACAGTTGTATGAAAAAGTTTGGGCACCCCTGACAATTTCCATTATTTTCATTTATAAATCATTGGGTGTTTGGATCTGCAACTTCATTTTGATCTATCAAATAACTGATGGACACATTAATATTTCAGTAGTGCAATGACGTTTATTGGATTCACAGAAAATGTGCAATATGCGTCAAAACAAAATTAGACAGGTGCATAAATTTGGGCACCCTCGTCATTTTGTTGATTTGAATACCTGTAACTACTTAACACTGATTAATTGGATTCATAGACAGGTGCATCCAATCATGAGAAAAGGTATTTAAGGTGGCCAATTGCAAGTTGTTCTTCTCTTTGACTCTCCTCTGAAGAGTGGCAACATGGGGGCCTCAAAACAACTCTCAAATTACCTGAAAACAAAGATTGTTCAGCATTATGGTTTAGGGGAAGGCTACAAAAAGCTATCTCAGAGATTTCAGCTGTCAGTTTCCACTGTGAGGAACATAGTGAGGAAATGGAAGGCCACAGGCACAGTTCTTGTTAAAGCCAGAAGTGGCAGGCCAAGAAGAATATTGGAGAGGCAAAGGGGAAGGATGGTGAGAATGGTCAAATACAACCCACAGACCACCTCCAAAGACCTACAAGGTCATGTTGCTGCAGATGGTGTCACTGTGCATCGTTCAACAATACAGCGCACTTTGCACAAGGAAAAGCTGTACGGGAGAGTGATGTGGAAGAAGCCTTTTCTGCTCACATGCCACAAACAGAGTCGCTTGAGGTATGCAAAAGCACATTTGGACAAGCCAGCTTCATTTTGGAATAAGGTGCTGTGGACTGATGAAACAAAGATTGAGTTATTTGGTCATAACAAGGGGCGTTATGCATGGTGGCGAAAGAACACAGCATTCCAAGAAAAACACTTGCTACCCACAATAAAATTTGGTGGAGGTTCCATCATGCTGTGGGGCTTTGTGACCAGTGCCGGTACTGGGAATCTTGTCAAAGTTGAGGGACGCATGGATTCCACTCAATATCAGCGGATTCTTGAGAATAATATTCAAGAATCTGTCACAAAGTTGAAGTTACGCCATGTTGGGGCTGGGGGCTGGATATTTCAACAAGACAACGACCCAAAACACTGCTCAAAATCTACTCAGGCATTCATGCAGAGGAACAAGTACAATGTTCTGGAATGGCCATCCCAGTCCCCAGACTTGAATATCATTGAAAATCTGTGGGATGATTTGAAGCGGGCTGTCCATCCTTGGCAACCATCACACCTAACTGAACTGGAGAGGTTTTGTAAGGAGTAATGGTCCAAAATACCTTCATCCAGGATCCAGACACTCATTAGAGGCTATAGGAAGCGTCTAGAGGCTGTTATTTTTGCGAAAGGAGGCTCTACTAAATATTGATGTGATTTTTCTGTTGGGGTGCCCAAATTTACGCACCTGTCTAATTTTGTTTTGATCCATATTGCACATTTTCTGTGAATCCAATAAACATCATTTCACTACTGAAATATTACTGTGTCCATCAGTTATTTGATAGATCAAAATGAAGTTGCAGATCCAAACACCCAATGATTTATAAATGAAAATAATGGAAATTGTCAGGGGTGCCCAAAGTTTTCATACGACTGTATATAGATATTGCTATTTCTTGTATTAGATATTGTATTGTTGTACTTGGGGTATTCTAGCTGCCAACTGTGGTATGCTAGTTTGGAAGCTGATGTATTCTTCAGGGGTTCCGATTGTATCTGTATGGTCACACTAGGACTCGGAACTGTACTGTCCTCTCAGGTCCTCTTCACACTTGCACTTGTGTTTGATCTGCACTTCGTTGTACATCGCTCTGGATAAGAGCGTCTGCTAAATGCCTTGTAATGTAATGTAATTATAGTCATTGAGCAGACATCTTATCCAGAGCGACGTACAACAAAGTGCAAATCAAAACCAGGGACAAGTTTGCTGAAGACACTAGAGGGAAGTATGGTTCCAATCCCAGAGTGATCACATAAATTGAGCTTGAACCTTGAAGAATAATCAGATAACTTTTCAAGTAGTATACTACGGTTGGCAGCTAGAATGCCCCAAATACTGAAATAATTATACACAAGTGCAATTATAACCGATAGCATACTCATAGTGTACATGGCTAATTATAACAGTGAGGTAGGGAGGGAAAGGTGCAGCCTGAAGAGGTGAGTTGTCAGTCTGTGCTTGAAAGTGGTCAAAAACTCTGCTGTTCTTATGACCGCAGGAATGTCAATCCACTACCGTATGAAATCTACACTGCAAGGGATTTTCAGTAAAATAAGATAAAGCAATATTTAATAAAATATCTTTACTGCAACATGTTTTTTGTCACCCCAGACACTTGCATTATGAAAAATATATTAATAAAAATATGTTTTTTCTTCTTTTCTGTCAGGTACCAGGATGTTATGAGATTTTGATAACGATTCAAGACCATTTTCTCAAAATGTGTCATCATGTGACTCTTCATACATGCATCCATACAAGAATGAATGGTTTGTTTCCTACTTTGAATACTTGACAGTGAGAAATCTACGCTTGACTTATCTGCACTTTCAGTATAAGGAAGCGCCTCCTCTTCAGAAGGTCTCTTTTAAATGGCTGGGGAGGTGGATCACTGCCTGGCGCTGCAGAAAGAGATAGCAGAGTTGCAGGAGGATTGAGGAAGTTCCTGATTGGGGCTTATATAGCTGTGTGGTAAGATGAAGTTCACTTTGAACTGACTGCCAAACGTGTCTCCCTATCACTGCGACTCACAGGCTGAGAATGGGAGAATGTTATCTCCCACCTGATTGTGGAAACATAAAGAAGGGACCAAACAAAACATTGATCTCACGCACTGCAGCGAACATCGTCACTGCTCGTGCTGGAGAAAGCTTAGTCCAGGCTCCTTACGAGAAGGAAGCAGACGTCATGCTCATTGATTGATCACTTCAAAAGTATTGGAAGAAGAAAAAATTGGAAGATTAGGAGATTAGGATAAGGGTTAGGCTTTTAGTGAGACAGCGTAATGTTTTCACAATTGAACTTCACATATGTTTCTTCAGAAGGTTCGTTGAGAGATTCATGGTGATTCATTGTTTAATTTCTACTTTGATTTTTATCCTTTTTATCATTTTATCCACTTTACATTTTTTTAATCTTTTTTTTTTACATTGTTATTATTTCAATTACAGTACGTAGCACTGTATTGAGTACAATAAAAAGCATGTCATACATTTTTATTGATGTATCATTATTGATGTGTGGTTGGCTTGGTGAATGACTGCGGCATCCACAATTCTATGCTTGCTATGGATTCAGTACTGATTTTCTTCCATATGATAACAGACATAATTATCCCAAATGTTTTAGGGCACTTCTCCCAAGAGTTTCTGCTCCTTATGGTATTATATGAGGGAGCGAAGCATTGAATTTGTATAAACAGATCCTGTGACAAGGGCACTATACTGACAGCTATATAGATATATAGTCTTCTGGAAGCTCTTGATAAACCTGTGTTCTGTGTCACCCAAGGTTGTAAAGTCATAGGCTGAGTTTTTGTCTCCAAAACTGTCTGCTGACCTCAAATCAGACCCCAGGCCTGTTTACTAAACGGGGAAACCATGCTGGACCTTTTGTGGAGCTGAGAGACAGATGGGATGAGTGGATGTTCATGGGTGTGGGTTAGGTATGAGATGGAGGTGTGCTGGGTGGGGTAGGGAGGACGGGATTACGCTCCACTTTTTGTTACTACTGGTGACACAGTGTGTGTCAGATGCGGTCTTCACGATGTCAATCCACACCCAACACCACTGGTCCAATACCAGAGGTCCAGTTCCAGAGATGGAAGACAACCCACCCATTTTCACTAATAAATTCAATTTTGAGATCACACCTTTTCAATGCTTGCTATTTGTACACAATAGTTGTGTCTCAATGTGCCCAAAGACCACTGAATGACTTTCATCCATCCATCCATCCATTATCTGAACCCGCTTATCCTGATCAGGGTCGCAGGGGGGCTGGAGCCTATCCCAGCATACATTGGGCGAAAGGCAGGAATACACCCTGGACAGGTCGCCAGTCTATCTCAGGGCACACACACCATTCACTCACACACTCATACCTACGGGCAATTTAGACTCTCCAATCAGCCTAACGTGCATGTCTTTGGACTGTGGGAGGAAACCGGAGTACCCGGAGGAAACCCACGCAGACACGGGGAGAACATGCAAACTCCGCACAGAGAGGCCCCGGCCAACGGGGATTCGAACCCAGGACCTCCTTGCTGTGAGGCGGCAGTGCTACCCACTGCACCATCCGTGCCGCCTCAATGACTTTCATTTTAGGCCAAAATTGAATATCCTCGTTTGAGGATGCAGGTTCTCAGCAGGCTATGTGCTCATTGAGTGAAACATTCTTCATTCAGTTTCTGTGTGTCGTGATACTTCCCTTTGGACTCAATGAGGTGTAATTCCAGAAAGCTTTTGACCGGTTGTTGAATTCTTTCAGGAGCCTTGTTTAAGGTGAGCAGGGTAGTTCTTTGGGCAATCCAGGACTGGGAAACCTCACATCCGACTGGAAAGCCCCTCAGGATGTCTTATGACTTGGTGTCCATCGGGTTTCAGCGCATGAATCAGACACACCCGCACTGCAGTATCACCATTTCTCATGGGAAAGTTCATGCACTAGCAATGAAATGGTCAGCTGCTCCTGTTTCACCCTGACGTACATCATCTCTTTTTTTCCAATGCATGTATGAAATTGTACTCCTGAAAGTAGTATTTAATATATATATTGGAATGACATCCGAGTGATGGCTTGTAATATTGTAAGCAGAAGGTTGTTGGTTAAATGTATCCTTGAAGCGGGCAGTCAATGAGAACTACAGTTAATATATCTGGCTGTATAAATGACCAAAATATGAATCACTGCCTCTAAATAAAAAAAATGTCCATTTATTTCCATATATTTAATCTATATCTATACGTTTACAGATTATATGAAGACATTCTAACTTCTAACAAGATCAGGAACACTAGAAGACTAGTTGGGTTATGCCAGAACAGATAACGGCTTAGAATAATGTATGCTGTTTCTCAAAGCCTTCCCCATTTTATGTCATCATGACGTACAAACAAGATTGACATCATAACAAACATGCAGAATTGCTAAGAAAAATAAAGTAAGAGAACAGCACAATGACTGAACTTTGCAGAGAACCAGTCCCTGTATGAATGACATTTTGGCTAAACAAAAGAATGAGTCAGGAGGGTTGAGGCTTTAAAAACACCACAAACACAATAGTGTGACTCCAGGGGTGGTGAGACTTATCTTACATATGGTCACAGATGGTTTATCCAACAACAGTATTTTTTTTGTTTGTTTTCTGAGTCTAACCTGCAGTAATTAACTTTGACAAAAGGTGTGTTCTCAAGATGACAGTAGAGATAGCTTTTAGGATGTGTGTGGATATTATGGCAACAACACCATGCTTTACTTTGTTTTTATCACTGAAACATTATTAAGATTGTACTGTAAGTAATGCAGGAACGTGAAACTCAAGTTGGACCACAGCAAGTTGTGTGTGAATATGGACTCTTTAGCCAATCTGTGACTTAAATGAATTGCTGAAATCAAATCTTGAAAAAAGGTATTACTGCCTGAAAATAAAACCCCATGTTTATTTGGATGTGTCAAGCTCTTACCAAATCAGGTTTGATTATGACAACACTGTACAGACAAGAAAAACACAAGATGTTTTCCCTGTACGTGGGATCACTCAAATAATTAACAAGAATGTTGCCCTCTGGCAGAAGTCTTGCATTTGAATAAATATTTTTATCCTGTGTAATCCCATGGCTTGGTATATTCTCAAAACCATTCTCTGTTCTGTATATCAATACCTGTGCCAAAGGTTGGGTTAATTCAAGTTCACATCATAGCCATTCTTTTGTGCATGTACTAAAGAGCATTGTTAGGGCAGAAATTAAACACACGTGTTTGGTTTTAAAAAGCAGGGCTTTCAAATTCCTGCGAAGTCACAGAATTCCAAGAAGGGCTTCACTCAAGAGGTGTGTTCAGCTTCAGTAATAAAATGTACACTGCTATTCATGTATACAAACCAAAATGTGGCTTTTGTAAATGCTTGAAGTTCCTGTCAGGGAAATACACTTTTAGGTGGTGTAGCTTCACAGGATAGTAACACACACAGTAGTCCATGGACATTTACCCTTCAATGTATAAAGCCCTATATATGATATATGTTTTGAGCTTATTGCATATGTATTATGCTGACTCCACCAGTCTGACTGGAAGAATAATTAAAATCCTCACATTGGACTGGGTGACATTCCACCAACAATTATCCTTTTTATGAATGGATTGTGGGAATAATTCCTTGTGTATTTCCACTATGGGCTTTCAGAAGGTACTTAAAGCCCCCCAAGGGCTTCTGCGTAGAGTAAACAGACCTGTCTCATGGAGGACAGACCCAAACTGAGTTTAATGTGAGATTAGCCAATGCACAACATCAATACAGTATAGTTATTTCGCAACTTTATTGATTAATAGTTATTCCTTGGTTTTGGTCTTGGCACAATGCTAACCTCCAGTAAAACATGCTGTATAAGGAAGGAATTTTAAGACATGTATCTCTTGTCAGAGGGACTCAGTAATTTGGACCAAATAAAGTCTCCATGCTTTTGAAACCAAAGCAAACCAAATGCAACACATTTTATTCAGTGATTTGGGTGAACAAACTCTACAGCTTTTTGGTATGTTTTTTTCAACCGACTACTTCTTAAATCGTTACTTGCAAATATTAAGATTTTAAATCTACGCTTTTCTGTGATGGGTGTGTAAAGCATGTTCAATTGTGATGCACAACAACACACAACTTTACAATGGGGGCTTCATATAGATTCAGAGTATGTGCTATAAAAACCTAATCTCCAGTAAAGACCACAGACTTCAGAAGTCCTTAAAAATTGCAGCTGTCTGTTTGAAAAGAAACAAAACAGAGAAATAGAGAACAGAGAAAATCCTTCAAAGTTTGGGATCAAAGCTGACCATAAAATAAATCTACCACAATCAGTGACAGCGGCATTGTTACACTTTCAAAGCATTCATACCTTTTCATTTGCTGTAGATTAACCTGTGTCTTCATTCTGTCGGTTCCCTAACAAATGCTCTTCAAAGCTTCATGGCCTCATTTCTCCCTCCACATCTCTCTCTCTCTCTCTCTCTCTCTGTGTGTGTGTGTGTGCGTTGGGGGGGGGGGGGGGCACAGCGGGGACTCTGGGACAGGTGAGTATGATCAGCCAGTGTAAATGGTAAATTTTATCCAAAGCGCTGTACAATTGATGCTTCTCCGTTCACCCATTCATACACACACACACACATTCACACACCGACGGCGATTGGCTGCCATGCAAGGCCCCGACCAGCTCATCAGGAGCATTTGGGGGTTAGGTGTCTTGCTCAGGGATACTTCGACACAGCCCGGGCGGGGGATCGAACCGGCATCCTCCGACTGCCAGACGACTGCTCTTACTGCCTGAGCCATGTTGCCCCAGTGTGTGTGAGAAAATGAAAGACAGCAGCATTTGCACACCATGACAGTTCAGCCTCCCTTCATCCTGAAAAGGTGTATTATGCACAACACAACCATTGCAGCCTGGACCTTGTTTGGTCCAGCCACATCAAAAGCTCAGTGCCTGCTAGGAGGAGGTGTGTAAAATGACAAGGCCATTGCCCTTGTGTTTCCATTGTTAAGGGCAGACTCGCCGGCCTGTTCACTGTCATTGGTGTTATTATTAATACTGCTATTGCAGTACTTCTTAAGGAGCTGGAGTTGGTGTAAGAAGATTTGTAATGTAATGTAAGATTTGGAGAAAGCTGCTGGGGGTTAGTTAGGGAGCGGTAATACAGTGGGCACCCTGGCTTCCTTGAGCTTGTGAATGTTTTCTGTTGCCATGGAACCCCAAGCATGATGAGCTAATGGTACAGTCCAGTCCCCTGGGGAAGAGCCACAGCCAACCACCAATTTTTCAGAGGATGTGGGGCGACATGGCTCAGCCAGTAAGAGCAGTCGTCTGTGTTGCCGGTTCAATCCCCCGCCCGGGCTGTGTCGAAGTGTCCTGAGCAAGACACCTAACCCCTAAATGCTCCTGACGAGCTGGTTGGCGCCTTGCATGGCAGCCAATCACCGTGAGTGTGTGTATGAATGGGTGAATGAGAAGCATCAATTGTACAGCGCTTTGGATAAAGGCGCTATATAAATGCCAACCATTTACCATTTTACAAAGTAGCCTCTTAAAGGTATAAATGACCGATGAAAAATATGTAATTATTATTTTGGCTCCCCTTTACCAGGGTGATGTCACTTCCTGCAGAGGCAGCTTGGCGAGTGTTCCCTCTGGAGTCACTCCAGGGCTGTGTGGTGTTGGTGTGCCAGTGCCTGCCTGTGTACCCATGGTTACCAGATTCACAACTTACCTATGACACTGAATAACACCTCTAATGTCATGAACTGGCAAATGTGGTGCAGTTACAAAACACAAGATTGCTATGAGGTGGACACCATTTTGTGCTCACAGAAGATACAAACCAGCTTCCCAACAACTGCAGAGCAAACATTTTAGCACCGCACACCCCACACAATCCCTTAAAATATGGTACCTCCTGTGTGGTCATACCTGGCCAGGATTGTCAATTTGAGTGAAGCCTTCTGTTTTGTGTGTTACACCTGAGATACATGTAGCCCTCTGAGTATCTCTGAATCAGGCTGATAAGGAACCTGCAGGTAGTGGAGGAGCCACGCTTCATGACCAGTGTCATGGGGGAGGGAGGACAACAACATGTCCCTGGTATAAGAGGTGAGCCCTGGGCCTGATTTTTGGTTGGTTTTCATCACACTGCTTTTCAAAATTAAATTCAATATTTAAAATTATGTTATAATCCACCGCACATTAATGACATTTTGAACCATTGCTATAAGTGACCTTGGGATTTAAGTTGGGAGTTTAATAGACTGATTATTAAATAGTCATAAACTGGGTTACACCTGCAGCACTTGTCAATTCCCAAATATTTTCATGCATTTTTCAGTTTATATGTCTATTTATTTATTTTCTTCTCGTGTTTTCTTTTTTCCTACACTTGTCAGAATAGATATCATCAGCTTATTCTTACAATAAACAAACAGTGATATCCTAAGGCAATTGGATGCTGTCAGCTGAAAATATTGAGCATGTCTAAACAGCATAATTTAAAACAGCTTTGCATGTTTGCAGACACCCCCCCCCCCCCACACCCCCTTTGGACCAGAATGCTATGTGGGTTGCAAGAATGCCCATAAGCCAGTTGTGAATCACAGAGTTGTGAAATGGCAAAACATTACCGGAAATATGACTAATATCTCTTTCTTAAGATGTCTTTCCTGGATTTGAAGCAATACAAACACTGTATCATGCATTTGGTTATGCAAAATACCTAACCAAAGTTCAATTTTTTAATTACAAATAAAAAATAAAGAAGCTCTAGAGACAATTGGCTCTCTGGTACTCTTGTACATTCCAATGGGGGTCACAGCTTTTTTATTTGTCTGTGAATATTTTATGCGATGTGGAATCGCCTGCTATTAGAAAGACAAGCAGGTGAGCTCTTATAACTTTGACCTTTATTCTGCTCAATAGCACCAGGATTAACATTGAAGGGTATTGACGCTAATCCGTACCTACAGGATAATACTTTAATAGCTGCAACTCTTTATTTAAAAGGTCATGTTCTCTGATCTCATTCCTCATTTGAAATAAACAACTACCCCATGGCAGTTTACATTAGCATTTTTAGCTGTGAGTGATATGTGGAATGAGTTTATCTGTTTAATTATTTATTTGCTAATGTTTTTAATCGATTCAACGGACTTGTTTTTGGTTACGGCTTGTTTTGTAGTCACCTTCCGTGCTAACTCCAGCGGGTGTGGTTTAACCTGATTGCCACAGATCTTTGTTTACCGATGTTCTTATCCACCTGCTCTTGTCATCTTTGATTGCTCAAGTTTAGCTGTCGGAGCGTAAAAGCCCATTGTGGTCACAATTGCGGAAATGTTTGCTATTATGCTAATAGCTGCAATGGGATCATTAACTGTTTCTCTTGCACTTGAAAGCCTGTTTGGATCTCAGTGATTTCCATCTGGCACGCAATGTGGGCTGCTGAAGAGAGACGAACACACTGTCTGTGTCTGTGGCACGATCCTACTGATTACTGCAACGATACCGAGAGGGAGGGAGAGAGGGAGGGAGAGAGTGACAAATGGAGAGAGATAATGAAGACAAGAAGACCAACACAGAGAGAGTAAGAGAGATATGAAGAGAGAAGGATGGCGAGAGAATGAAGGCTGATGATGCAGACAAGAAGCATGACAGAGATAGGACAACAGTATGTGTGATTTCCAGTGTTCTTTCACCATTGAACAGACAGACAGAACAGACATTTTGACCTTTGAAAGAATCATGAGCCTGTTTTTTGTCTTGGTTGATCAGCAATCATGCCATTCAGCTGAATAATGCACACTGACTGGCAGGTGATCGCCTTCATGTCAGGTTAGTCTCACATGGTAGCATTCTTTATCTTCACATCATGGTAGAGCAGACATAAACAATCCAAGTTCACCACAATAAAAAAATGTATTTAAACCAAGGTGTCTGGTTCCCTGAGAACGTTGCTTGCTTATTTATATGCAGGGCTGTCGATTGTATCGTGCTTTGTGTAAGACATAAGAGTGACAACTCCAAAAACTAATCCCCAACCTGAACAGAGGTAAATGTGATATTTATTCACTCACTAGTTATTAACTAACTTTCTTAGGTCTCTAACAAAGTCTAACAATGTCATTGGATTAGTGGGCTTCAGTGGGCAAAAAACAAACAACGGCCTGATCCAAACGGACAGCGGATTTTGCAGCCTGCTGGCCAATCAGAAAATTCAACTTATCCTGCACCCTCTGAATCCATCCACAGGATTTACAAATCTCATCTTGATCTGTCTCATGTACAGTGAGACACTGTTAGTCATCAGAGTGGCAGCTTCAGAATTTTAAAACAGGAGACTTAAGACTGAAAACTACTCAATGAATAGCATTGTAAGTATCAGCAAACAAATGAGCATGAAGAGGATTATTCATATTTTTCGGTTTATAATTTAATTTGTTAAATTGTATTAATTTGCAGTATTTTAATATTCATAGCTCATGAGTCATTGTATTATTAATTTTCTTTTCAGCTATCCATATCTGAGGTGATTAATGTAACTATTAGTTTACATTCTGGATTTATATTTGCAATAATTGAGTGCCATGTCAAGGGCAGAACAGCACAATGGAAAGGGCCCCACATAAGATTCAAGCACACCTTAAACTCCCATTTCCACATCCTCCCCTGTTTAACTGATCTTTAACCACTGGGCTGTACCATTCCCTCATCTTCACCTGTTTAACTGATCTTTAAGTGCTGGACTGTACCATTCCCTCATCCTCCCCTGTTTAACTGATCTTTAACCACTGGACTGTACCATTCCCTCATCCTCCATCCATCCATCCATTATCTGAACCCGCTTATCCTGAACAGGGTCGCATATATTGGACGAAAGGCAGGACAGGTCGCCAGTCCATTGCAGGGCACACACACCATTCACTCACACACTCATAACTATGGGCAATTTAGACTCTCCAATCAGCCTAACCTGCATGTCTTTGGACTGTGGGAGGAAACCGGAGTACCCGGAGGAAACCCACGCAGACACGAGGAGAACATGCAAACTCCGCACAGAGAGGACCTGGCCGACCGGGATTCGAACCCAGGACCTCCTTGCTGTGAGGCGGCAGTGCTACCCACTGCACCATCCGTGCCGCCATTCCCTCATCCTCCCCTGTTTGACTGATCTTTAACCACTGGACTGTACCATTCCCTCATCCTCACCTGTTTGACTGATCTTTACGTGCTGGACTGTACCATTCCCTCATCCTCACATGTTTGACTGATTTT
This sequence comes from Conger conger, assembly GCF_963514075.1. Lineage (NCBI taxonomy): Eukaryota > Metazoa > Chordata > Actinopteri > Anguilliformes > Congridae > Conger > Conger conger. Next base: position 38,205,195 of record NC_083768.1, on the reverse strand, counting down.
TACGTGCTGGACTTTACCATTCCCTCATCCTCACCTGTTTGACTGATCTTTACGTGCTGAACTGTACCATTCCCTCATCCTCACCTGTTTGACTGATCTTTACGTGCTGGACTCTACCATTCCCTCATCCTCACCTGTTTGACTGATCTTTACGTGCTGGACTCTACCATTTCCTCATCCTCACCTGTTTGACTGTCTTGCACATATTGTCCTTGCCACCATTACACTAACTGCTTGTGACAGGCTGCAAACTCACACACTGAGAATAACTTCTCTTGACATGGAGAATTTAAAAAGAGCCTGAGTCGTGCAGTATGAGAACTGCATATGCTTTTCCATATTGACACGTGAGCGTGACGCTCAAGTGCACACGGTTAATGTAATCATTTGGATGGCAAACGGCTTCTCTGTAGTTATACAGTGTCACAATTCAGTTGAGAAAAACAAAATCTTCTATCTTTTGAGTGTAATCAACCCTTTACCTAATACTGGTCATAATGTTGTAAAATTAGTTGTAACATTCAGGACTACTTGCCTTTTCATTAAGGACAAAATATGTTTTCATTAAGGACTTATTGGATACAGTGTGTCTTCATTGTGTCCACAGTGGTGACGTGTTGTGGTACATTTCTTTATTATGGTTGTTGTGTTTATAATGCTTGTGTGAAATGCAAGTATATTTCCAAAATTGTTAGTGCTGTAAGTCACAGTCTATGTGTTTGTCTTATTATGAGAGTGTGTGGTTCAGTACAGTGCAGATATGTATTCTGCCGTGCTGTGACTATAGACAACACACTACAATGAACAGCCAGATTCAGTTTTCTGATTATCTCCTGATTATCTGTTGCTCTTTATCCAGAGAAAAACTGTGTGTGTGTGGGGGGGGGGGGATGTGTTAAGAGAATACTCTAATTTGTGTATTCACATGACTGCATGCTCAGACACAGTAGGGTGTGTGTTTCTGTGTGTGGGCGCATGTGACCTCACCCCCTGAAGTGACTAGGGACTGCTGGGAAATCAGAGCTCAATTCAACCATGTAGCTCTTTCACTTCCTTCATTTCGTGCACTGCTCTTGTGGGGGGGAGGGGGGGGGGGGATGGGTGGGCAGGGTCAGGACCTATGTTGACTGTTTACGCAGCTGGCAACTGTATGGAGGACTTTCCACACCTTCCTGTGACTCTCTCCCTGTGTCACGCCATGCTGCCTGAAGCTTTTTCAGCTCTCATACTGATGCCCCCCCAGGCCGCCCGCAAAAAAAAAAAAATTAAATTAAGAATAAATGCACCTGCTCAGCCTTCATGGAACAGCTCTTGATCACAGATGCTCTACCGATTACTATTATTGTGGCATGAATCATTCACAATTTCTTTGCTCGATGTTGGCTTAGTGGTCTTAACAGACACTCTAGCCTGTCTGGAAATAGTACACATATTGTAGAAGCAATAGCAGAGATAGGTAGAAGGAGGCTGAATTGCACTGTACAGGGCGGCCTGTAGGTTAGTGGCTAAGGTACATGACTGGGACACGCAAGGTCGGCGGTTCGATCCCCAGTGTAGCCACAATCTGCACAGCTGTTGGGCCCTTGAGCAAACCCCACATTGCTCCTGGGGAGGATTGCTTAGTCTAAACAACTGTACGTCACTCTGGATAAGAGAATCTGCCGAAATGCCATTAATGTAATGGAGAGATGCAATGTGCCTATATGTTGAAGAGCAGACATGGTGGCTTTGTTGATAACACAAGTCAGAACAGGCATGATACAATTGAAAAGAGCCATTTCTGCAAATGTGATATTTTGCTTGATATCAAAAATATATTCGATCATAGAAACATAAGAATGCTGGATGACAAGACCTAACCATTAAAACTGTCAAGACAAATAATTTAGATCTAGACTTTGAGACCCCATCCAAGTGAAATAATCAATTGTTATAATAAAACTCAAAAAACATTTCACAAGTTCCACATGTGGTTTGGGAGTTATCATAGGATGGTGTTAGAGTCGAGGTGATGCATCGAGAGGTACTTATTATACAGTATGTCAGTTCAGTTGGATGCACGTCTTTGACATGTTACAACAGAAGAGCAACCACTAATTGTCTAAACTGCATGTAGGTGTGAATTACCTGTGTTTGCTGCTATCCTTTGGAGGATTAAAACTGGGAGTAAAATTCAAGTTTTGCATATACAAATGGCTCTGTGTATGCATACATATGCACATACAAACATACATACACTTTTCTAACCTCAGAGATTCGAAAACACAAGTTAGATGCTGGACACCTTAGGAAATAAACACTAATCACCTCACTATAAATATATGCTTGAATGGGTATCACAATGTGTGTTTAGCTTGCAGCCATTTAGTTCTGTGAATTTCAGGTAAGTGAATTTCAGTTTATTGAATGACAGTTCAATACGTCATTGTAAACAGCATCACAATGTCCTAAATCAGTCCTTTGTTTTAGATTTAGATAAAATCCAACTGTCGCCTCTCAGGAAACAGGTTTTAAGGCATCTTAAAACCCAGCCATGCACTTTGAGAGAAGGTGCCGGTGTCACGCGATAGGCATACTTTTGGTTGGGAAAGACAATAAACACTGTTTGTGGTGGTGAGTGTATGGGGAGGAACTCAACTCAACATGCCCACACATGGAGCATCGAAGTGAGTGTGTGTGCGCGCGTGTGTGGGTGTGTGTGTGTGTGTTTGTGCGCGCGTGTGTGGGTGTGTGTGTGTGTGTGTGGGTGTGCGCGCGCGTGTGTGTGTGTGTGTGTGCACGTGTGTGTGTGGGTGTGTGTGTGTGTGTGTGTGCGCGCGTGTGTGTGTGGATGTGCGTGTATTTGTGTGTGTGTGGGTGCGTGTGCATGTGTGCATGTGTGTGTGGGTGTGCTGATCTTGGACTCATATTTACCTGACTCAGAAGTAAACACTTCATGTGCAGTTCAAAAGGTGGACGGTGGGTCCAATTTGTTTAATATGGTAAACTGACTTAATTAAGGTGGCTATTTGAATCTACTATGGTCTAGTAATATTTGAAACTCCACCTTTAAGCCATTGCCAGTACAATTCCCCATAAATACAGTGTCTGCACTGTGTGACCCATAACAGCAAAACATCCCGCTACCTTCTCTCCCAGTCTTGCTACCTGCCAATCACTTCCACCCTGCTCAGAGCCACCTCCTTCATACCACTTGCATCACTGATGGGTGGAGCAAAATGCAATATGACATCATTACTCTCAGTCTTCAAGTGAATGTTCCTTACACCTTATACAACATATCAGATTATAGATGTTGAATAGCGTGCCCTAGTAAAGTGCTATCATATTAGAACAGGAACACTAATATCCTTTACCACGAAATGGCAATGTCTCACGTTAAAAATAGCCTCAACACCCTCTTGTGAGAACTAGAATGTTAAAGTTGTTACATTACATTACATTATTGGCATTTGGCAGATGCTCTTATCCAGAGCGACGTACAGTTGATTAGACTATCCCTGGAGCAATGCAGGGTTAAGGGCCTTGTTCAAGGGCCCAACGGCTGTGCGGATCATATTGTGGCTACACCGGGATTAGAACCACCAATCTTGCGTATCCCAGTCATGTACCTTAACCAGTACTCTACAGGTTACATGTTGAAGGAAATCGTAGCTGAAATCATGTTGTTTGGATATTTGATGTCAGTATTGTCAATGCAATTGACAATGAAAACGAAAGTATACATTAGACTATTCAGTGTTTTTTTTATCATATTTTTATTTTAGTCTTATTTAATACTGGTTTGGGCAGATATTACACAGAATCCAATGGTTTCTTAATTAAAGAATCAGAGAGGCTGAGCATAGATTACATTTATATTGTTAAGCTTCTGGACTCTGGAAAGATGAACATCCATCCATCCATCCATTATCTGAACCCGCTTATCCTGATCAGGGTCGCAGGGGGGCTGGAGCCTATCCCAGCATACATTGGGCGAAAGGCAGGAATACACCCTGGACAGGTCGCCAGTCTATCTCAGGGCACACACACCATTCACTCACACACTCATACCTACGGGCAATTTAGACTCTCCAATCAGCCTAACGTGCATGTCTTTGGACTGTGGGAGGAAACCGAAGTACCCGGAGGAAACCCACGCAGACACGGGGAGAACATGCAAACTCCGCACAGAGAGGCCCCGGCCGACGGGGATTCGAACCCAGGACCTCCTTGCTGTGAGGCGGCAGTGCTACCCACTGCACCATCCGTGCCGCCGGAAAGATGAACAATTGTTTATAATTATTGCTGCACAGAGAGAACCTTAAATATCCTCAAACCATTTCATTCTACAAGAAGGCTTCTGTTTACAGAGGAGGTATTTGCATTTCATGTCTGAACTGTTTCCTAGTCCAGCAGGGTACCATCACCCCCCCCTCACAGACCCTCCAGTCACACCACTGGTTCTGTCCATCCTCCACAATCTGGATCCCACTGCTCCCCCTGCTGGACAGGTCTGCAATTGGTCACAATACAACTGATTCTGTTACAGTCAAAATACACTCAGTGACCACTTTATTAGGTAAACCTGTACACAAGCTTGTTAATACAAATATTTAATCAGCTAATCGTGTGGCAGCAACTCAATGCATAAAAGCATGCAGACGTGGTCAAGAGGTTGAGCTCAGTTCAGGTTTTCAGACCAATTGTCAGAATGGAGAAGAAATGTGACCTAAGTGACTTTGACTGTGGAATGATTGTTAGTGCCAGACAGAAGAGCATCTCTGAATAAAACAAACCTTGAAGGTGTCAAACCTCTAAGTGGATAGGCTTCAGCAGCAGACGACCAATAAGTCTAAAAAATGAGTCTAATAAATGCCTATTAAAGTGCTCACTGAGTGTACACAATTCAGTCTCATATGTACAACACAGTCTGTGCAAATTGCTGAGGACTGCTGTGATTTTTTGCCAAATATATTCTGCCAATGCCATCACATGCTACTATTTCTACTACTACTAATAGTAATAATAATCATAATAATAATCACACTCTATGAGCCAATTCTGAAAGAACAGGCATATGCGGTTTTATGTTTCAGTTTGGCTAGTTTGTAAGCCCCAATGTTTACACACTTGCTCAAGACCTTCACATAAACGCTCTGAGCAGGATATCAGGGCAGTATTTACAATGAGCACATCCTCAGATCGGCCAGTGGCCCCGCAGGAAAGGCGAAACAAAGACAGATGCCAAACAATGGAGTCTGAGAACGGTACAGAGGCAAAGCATCATGGGAGAAACCACCCTGCAAAGCTCCTCAGTAGAGTCTGCATCTGGACTAAGGCATGTGCATTCTTTTCTGAATGGGGGTTTTCTGCTGTCACTCAATCCCAGCCTCCATGTTAGCGAGTTATGAGCAGGTCCACGAGTCCTATATGGCTCAGCTGATGGCAGTCGCCAGTGATTCAGACATGCGATTGCTGGATGTGTCCACAGCCTGTCTGAAATGCCTGCCAGTAAGGAGGGAATGATTAGCTTCCCTGTGACACAGCTGTAGCATTTAAGTTAACAGCCCAGATCTTGTTATAAGATCTGGCTTTCAGTGCATTTTACACTCCACAGTTTTCAGTGAGAAACCATTGACTCTGTTAGCCTGCCAGCTTTGATATGGTGATGTGTTAATATGTGAATAAGTGGCATCGAAATAAAAATGTCCGTTCCCTTTGGGCATTCCTTTCAGTGACTTTGCCCAATCGGCAGACCCCGCCCCGGCGCCAGCAACGCTGTGTGCGTCCTCAACCTGGGAACAGCTCTGAGGTCACCGCCGACGTCCGGGTCTACAATGGGGATGGTTCAGACAGATCGCCCGCCCGTACCGCATCTCCTTTGAAATGCTGCAGACTCTTTGAGCAGTAAAGCCAATCTCTGGGGCAATTATTCTAACTTACATGTTTATGTTGGGAAAAAAGGCCCCAGTGGTACTTAGAGTCTAACCGCAGTCCCGCGCTCTGCGGTGGTAAAGACGATGGGGCGCTCGCCAGGCGTCCTGATTCCGATCCCTCAATTAGCAGACTGACCTCTCGTAATTGGTAAATACAGGCTCTCTGGAGGTTCGTTCGGCCCTATCAAAGCTCCATCTCGGCCTGGGACAGTTAGCTGGAGTAAATATATATCTTTCTTCTGTGAGCTTGGGTGGTCCTAGCTCTGTTCTCCATCCATGGTGTGCTGTTCCCAGAACAATCCAAAATATGTTCATGATACACTACAAACAAAAAGAAAGAAAGAACAAATGAAAGAAAGAAAGGAAGAACGAATCAAAGAATAAGAGGTCACTTTAAACTTACTAGACACTATTGGAAGTTGTTTGTTACCTTTAGATATCTCTCTCAACCATACCTGGGTAATCAAGCCAATGAGAGCTCATGACAGTCATTGACCTGACAGAATTCAAACCACTCTGGTCTGAACATAGATCAAAAACATTTTTTTGAATTGTAATTTATTTAGAATTTTAGTGATGAATATATAATCTTAGTAAGCTTATCCTGATGAGCATTGGCTTCTCAGAGTGCATTTAAAGCTCCGAAAGAGAGACTGTGTACTAGTTTTTAAAAATAATTTATCAGGAAAAAAAGACAGAACTGTAAAAAGTGCATCACCAGATGAATAACCATATGCATTAATTTATGCTTCCAAAAACTGAGATTAGCAGAATGTCTTTAACAAAACAAAACATGTCACGCACCCCTCTGGTCTAACCGTTCTTTTAATTTTACCCATGTTTGAGATGTGGTGAACTATTAGAATAGCTTAAGACTTCCTTCTTCATCAACACGAGGTTCTCTTATTTATCTCCTGTTTACTGTATATGAATGGCATTCCAGCTTCTTCTCGAGTTTATTAAGGGTAAAATCTGTGTCTCCGTAGAGGAGTTCAACGGTTACGCAATTTTCTCACCAACCATACAGGGTTCCATAATGAAGTAAAAAGGGTTCCCCTATGGAGACAAACCAAATTACTTTTTTTTCTGAGAGAGATATTCTTCAGATACTGTCATTGCATTCAGACTGCATCATCATCGGGTAGCAATAGATTAAGAAATAGCATTAGATTAAGAAATAGATTAAATACAATGGTTTATTTACAGAGTTCAGACCATTCATGTATTATGATTAGGATGATTATTATTGCTCAAATTATTATTACTAATACTAACCAGCTAAAAGAATATGTGTATGTTTAACTCATAAAATAGTCAATAGTCATGCAATAATTATTTTTGACTTCAAAACAATATCAGAACATTTGGGTGTTCACCAAAAAAGTGCAATATCTTTGATGTGAGAGAAAAGCACTCCCTTAGTGTGCGGGGATAGAACTCCTTAACAGACACCGTCACACGTGACTACTCAAGCACTGGAGGTCGTGCTTGGCTATAGATAAATAGAGCAGGAGTAAGAGAGAGGCTGACAGGCTGTGTGAATAAGAAGTATATGACAGGGCTGACGTGCATTTGTGCTGCCTCATACTATATTATCTTCTCATTTGAGGGTCCTTGTGAATATCTATCCGAAAAGACGAAAGAAAGTTGAAGGGCTCTTTGTCTGTAAAAATGGTTCAATCTGGGAGCTTTCACACATTTCAAGCGTAAAGTAAAGTTCCATAAATAAATAAAAAGGGTTCCCCTATGAAGACAAGCCAAATAATCCTTTATTTCTGAGAGGGTATATGTGACCAGTTATATCATAACCAGTCGTAAGTCGCGACGGCAAACTCCACATAAATCGATGTTTTTTTGGCTGTTTTATGCTTTTATCTTCATTTTGTAAAACAATATATTGGTTTTAATAATCTGCATGTCTTAATGCCAAATTCAGGGTAAAGAAATAAAATAATGTTTTAAAGCTTTAAAACGTAATATGTCAAAGTGAAAGTAACGAGTAACATTGTTTGGAGGCTAGCCAGCTTGTCGCCGTTCACCAGTCACAAACAACCACATCAGCTGCGTTCGGGCCTGTATGTTAATGCATTTTCTTTCATTGTCTGTATGCCTTAATTTCAAGAGTACATGCTTAGAGTAAAAATATAGTTTTAAAGTGTTTATACATAAGATGACAAGGTTCGCCCCGCAGTTTCATTAGTCCAGTGTCGGTTGTCTCCCAGCCTCACTTAACTCTCGACGAAACATTAAAGCTCCTTTTCTCAAAAACATGGTTTGGTGGCACACAAAATAGAACGGGACACAACTCCTTTGATATCTAGAATAGATAGATAACTTTGGTATCATTAGAAAGCTTACATTCTCCTCTTTCTATTCGTTTCAAAAACTGAAAAATCGTTTTGGGGTCAATACAACTGATTTTGATAGAGCAGGTCATGTGTAAAATATGTAAAAGACCAGGTTCAATTATGCTTGAAATTGCAGAAATTTATTTTTGCATGTCAGTCTAATTTGAATACTGTCCTAGAGATCACTGAGGATTTTCAGACACCATTGCATCTTATGAAAAAATGTTCAGCAGTGTTTTACAGACATCTGAAGGGTAAGGGTTAAGCTTTTGGAAGCTCATGGCTGACCCAGGTGTGTGGTAGACAGTGGCTTTGGTAACAGAGAGATGTCTCAGTGAAGCTGAAGACAGGCTGATGGATGTGTTTAACGGAGACTGTTTTTACAAATCTGTGGTGAGGGAAAAGGTCCTCTTTAAACATATGTAAAGCCTAGGACCACACATGACAAGCGTTCATACATCTTTGCAGCAGTTACAGCATAGCACACTGCTCAGCATCAGAGATGTAGATACAAGCCACATTTATTGTAATCATGTGGTGTACAAATGGTATGATTAGCTTGTCCCCAGTAAGATTTTATTTAATGTGCTGCCAAACAAGAATGCATTACATCAGTCGGACTGTCTGTTTCACTTTTGGCCTGTCATTTTGACTGTCTGTTTCTCTTTCTCTGTGTCAAGTTGACTCTCAGTCTGTTTTTCTTGCTGCCTGTCTGTCTGTTCCACTTTCTGCCTGTCAAACTGACTATCTGTTTCACTTTCTGCCAGTCAAAGTCTGTTTCACTTTATGTCTGTCAGTAAATTTCTCTGTATCTCTGTCCATTTGACTCTCAGTCTGTTTCACTTTCTGCCTGTCAGTGAATTTCACTGTATCCCTGTCCATCTGACTTTCAATCTGTTGTGATTGCTGCCTGTCAGTCTGTGTCACTTTCTGCCTGGAAGTCTGACTGTCTGTACATCCCTAAGTTTGAATTTATCTATCTATTTGGCTGTCATCACTGGACTCAGTCCTGTCTGTGTTTATATCCCCTGCCATCTGTATGTCTCTGTCAGCTCTATGTACATACTGTATGCATATCTGTTTAGAGGCCCCTGTAAATACTTTTCTGTTTTTATTCAAATATTGTCTTAATGTGACAGCGCAGTATTAGGAGGATGGAGTGGATTTTCCACAATGGTTGATGATTGTATAAATAATAATGCAAAACAAATACATACCATGGTGACATAGACCATAATAATGTCATTCGACATTTCTCCGCCATTGAAGTCATTTTTAATCTGTCAGGAAAATCCACACATTTCTCATAATAATCACGATGGGATATAAGGGCAGACTTCTGCATAGTTTTGGGCAGTTCCCATGACATCTGACCCCTCGTTGGGAGAGAGACAAAGCATCCTTATTGTGTGATTTCCCTGGATGTGTGAGGGAGTTTAGGGATGGGGGGAGATCAGCCCCCCCCCCCCACAGAGTACCCTCCTAACCCTGTTATGCAGCACCCAGGTGGGGTGCAGAGAGCTATTTCAGCTGGACTCTGAGAATGTGCACAGCAAGCGCTTTCCCACTGTCTGCTTCGCTCCGGCACTAAACTCTCTGATGTGACTTAAGCCCACCGATGTTGCTGCATGTACGGTTATGTAAAACAATACGCTCTGGGCTTTTTCCCCGTCTTAACCTGGCGTCAGAGCCCAAACCTGTGTCGGGAGGGCGGGCCGGCGAGCTGTCCATCACAGAACAGTTTGGGTTGGAAGAACGCCATCGCCATGTTCCCGTGCCGAGTCTTCCTGTCACTGTCACTTCCTGTTACCCCGGGGCAGCTTTTCAGGGGGTCGCCACCCTGTTTCCTGCCTCTACACCAGCGCTAATTGGAAGTTTGGGTGGCCTGGTTTATTTATCTAGGTGCTGTGCTCTAGATTGTGCTTTCACAGCACTTTCCGAGCAGTGCTATGTTACACAACCCAACAACTTTTGACTTTGAGAGAGAGAGTGTGTGTGTGTGTGTCCGTGTGTCTGTGTGTGTGTGTGTGTGTGTGTGTACTGTGTGTGTGTGTGTGTGTGTGTGTGTGTGTGTACTGTGTGTGTGTGCGCGCTCTATAACGGTCATGATGTAAGTAAGAACCATATGCCTATAAGGCATACTTTGCAAAGGAACATTTCAGTTGCATAGCATAGCTTTTCAGGATTGGAGAATTACTCTCATTGGAATAAAAGCTTGTAAATGGTTATTATGTCATTGATGCTGACTGTACATACATTTGTATATACGCATAGAGTATCTTCATTTCCTTTAGGCACTGCATTTTGAAACCATTCTTGAAGAAAAGTTTATTCTGGGAAATGTGTAGCTGAATGAAAATAAAACCCAACACACAATCGTGACGCAACTAAGACTCAACAAACAGGAGAAAATATATTTGCAGTTAAATTCAGTTCTCAGGATTGGTACATTGGCAGTAGAGGCAGAGAGATTTATAAATATATATAAATATAATAATATATATAAATATATATTTCTATATCCTCCTGGGTAGTTTTGCCTTTAACACAAAAACATTATTTTTTTTTGTTGCATATTGCAGTGCCCAGGGACATAGGTCTGAGGTGAAATCCTGTTTGTGTGATGCTAAGGGCCATGCTTGTTCAGACCGTGTACTTTGATAAAGCTCTTAGCCTGCTGGGGGGAAGCAGGTCTACCGGCCTGTCTTGGGTGGAGTCGAAGAAGAGGTGGAAAGACCAGGTGCATTTGTGGGCACCAACAATACTATCTTCCTCATTCTCCTTTCCCCTCTATTCCTTCTCCTTCAAGGAGCTGAAATGAGGCTGTCATTATTGAGAGGGAATTATCCTCAACGAGATTAGCAGATAGCGCTTTCATGATGATTGACAGTTTGGCCCTGAGCTGAGGATACTGAGGGAGTGGCAGGAAGGATTGGGAGCTGTTGCACCTTACACATCCTTACAAAAATATGTCAGAATGTCAATATACACACAAATAAAACCTTTAGCTGCCTACAAAATGCCCATTCATTTAGCACAAAAGAGCTGCTATACAACACTAAGACCAGAAAAAAAAGCAAATTGCAGTGAGTCACTGTTACTCATTGGCAGTGACAAACTGCAGTGTGTCTCTGGTGTGTTGCAGCTCCAGGTAGCTGCAGACTGCTGTGTGTCTCTGGCGCATTGTAGCTCAAGGAGGATGTAGATTGCAGTGTGTTTCTGGTGTGTTGCAGCTCCAGGAGGACGTAGGCTGCAGTGTGTCTCTGGTGTGTTGTAGCACCAGGTAGCTACAGACTGCAATGTGTCTCTGTTGTGTTGTAGCTCCAGACAGCAGTAGACAGCAGTGTGTCTCTGGTGTGTTGTAGCTCCAGGCAGCAGTAGACTGCAGTGTGTCTCTGGTGTGTTGCAGCTCAAGGTGGATGTAGACTGCAGCGTGTCTCTCGTGCGTTGTATTTCTGGGTGGATGCAGACTGTAGTGTGTCTCTGGTGCATTGCAGAGGCCTGGTTGTATCATTCACAGTGCTGTGGGCTGCAGTGTGTAGGCAGGGCTCTGACTAATGTAAACAGGCCAGGGCTCTCTCTCACCCCCCGGTACTGGAGACCACACACACCGGAACCCAGACCACACAGAGACTGCTCTGCTGAGCTGTCACTCTGCACTGAGAGGGAGAGAGAGAGAGAGAGAGAGAGAGTGGGAGAGAAAAGGGGAGAAAGTGTATGTGTGCGTGTGAGTGTATGTGCTTGTCTGTCTGTGTGCGGATGTGTATGTGTACGCATTGGTCTCTGGGTGCGTGCATGGTTTCTGTATGTGGTTATATCTGTGTGTGTGTGTATGTGTGTGTGCATCTATGTGTTTGTGTGTGGGCATGTGCCTGAGCATAGGCGTGTGAGTATGTATCTGTCCTTGTGAGTATGTGTGTGTTTGTGTGAGTATGTATCTGTTTGTGTGAGCATGTGTGTGTTCGTGTGAGCATGTGTGTGTTTGTGTGAGCATGTATCTGTTTATGTGAGCATGTGTGTGTTTGTGTGTGCATGTGCCTGAGCATATGTGTATGAGCATGTGTGTGTTCTTGTGAGCATGTGTGTCCATGTGTGCATTGGGCTGAAAAAGGGAAACCTGACACCTGGCCCTGCTATAAAAACAGTCGTAGTGGTGTTCTGCTGAAAGAAGAAAAACCTCCTGCTGAAAGCTGAACGGCATGTGGAGCGCAGGGCTAAATGCTAATTAACCCCCTGCCCTCTCTCACTAAGTCCTCTCCTCCTATTCCAACAGGAGGGGGGAGAGTCTGCACCTCCCTGCGCAAGTGCACTCCCACTCTGCGGCTCTCTTCTGAACAGCTCTGTGGAGAAAGGCCCGGAACGGTTTTCACCATTTTGCAGTGACAATGGACTGGAATGGCTCGCTGGAATTGTGTGGAACATCTCCATGTCATTTCATGTAGGAACATGACCATACCTTGTGAGATGCAGTGTATTAGGTGATTTGGATGTGAGAAGTTACTGTTATTTCATTAGACAATAGTGGATAAATAGGTATATTTGATGCAAATGGTGCATTCGGCATTAGAGGTATAACTTTACTTTGGCTGGTCTGGTTTTGAACAGTGCTTATGCTGTCATCTAAAAATACTGAGTGATGCACAAGAGAGTGTAAAGAGGTCATGTGACCATCCTGCCGGACACATCTATTTATTCTTATTCTTCTATTCTCAGCTGTTTACATTCCTCTGTTTCCCCCACTTCTCTTTTTTCTATTCACTGCATATGGTGGGTGTAAAAGGGCATAACGTCTCTGTCACGCAGCCATACACACAGACCTATCTGCACGCATGTACAAACACACACACACACAGAGACCTACCCGCACACATGTATACACACACACACACACAGACCTACCCACATGCATGTACACACACACACAGATCTACCCGCACGCATGTTCACACATACACACACACTCACACACACACACACCTCCCCCATACACCTCCCCCTCTCTTACACTCTCTCAATGGGATCAAAGGTCATTAGCGCACATCAAACACCTGTAAAAATGCAGTTCTATAACAAGCTTGGCTGGAGAAAGAAAACGGAAATCTCTGCAAAAGTAGGATTACTGACCCCAGGGCTAGGACTTGAGTGACACTTTACCTCCAGTGCTGTCTGGGGCCTCCATGTTTACACTAATGCTACACAGAAACATGGCCTTCAAGGAGTAGAAGAGAAGATCCCTGTTCACATTAACAGACACTCTTATCATGCTATTCAGCACCTGGCTCCAGGGTATAAAGGCTGCAGCCCGGCTGGGAAACTGAGTTACCATCGTACTATATTCCTGCCCCCCCAAAATGAACAAAAAAATCATACCTGTTAGTTTTCTTTCCATCTTGACAGCTCACAGATTCAGCTACATATTTAGCAAAAGTTTTAAATCATGGCAAATGCATTGCAAGGCAACAGGCATCTGTCAAATCAGTAATGAGTTGTTACTCAGTACCTTACTAATTCAACCAACAGGGAACTTGATGTTGTTTGTAATTAAACACATCATGCCCATACAATTTAATAGAACAGTAAAAAAAGGCAGTTTGCACACGGACGCACAGAAACGCATGCATGCACAGCAAAAACCATATTGGAAGCTCCACACTGTTTAGTGTTTTCTCTGCAATTTTCCCAGAGAGGGATTTATGGACTTGAGCCCTTGACGGCATTTTTGATAGGGCTTTTTGACAAATATAAATAAAGAAACTCCAGCTAATTACTCAGGTACCAAGAAATTAATGTCGATCAATGCTTGCTGCTATTTTGCTGGACCAAACCCCATCTACTGGTAAACAAATGTTATTGCAGGTATTTTATCTAAGGAGCCAGTCAGATTGAGAGGCATTTCCATTGTCGAGCTGTTTCCTTCAGTCTTGGATAAAAATACACTTCTTTTCCCCATTTATTCTTACTCTGTAGTCTTATGTTTTGTTTAGTTTTTTTAAATGGAAAGCATTCTGGTTCCGAAATGATTACAGTAGCAGGAGAAATGTTGAGTTTTAAATGCACTCTTCCTCTCTATAGATCTGGCCTCCCAGTATTTAGAAGCGATTCATCTCTTGGAAATCCAGTCTCTGAGGTCGTCCATCCAATGGCATTGGTTCTGTTGACAGGTAGAAAGCCTAGAGTTGACTTTGTGGGTAATTATGAGCCACAGGCAGAATTGGACATCAGACCATGGTGCCAACACACTGGGACCCTGTGCCTTAACAGTAGCCTCACCCAGCAGCCTCAAATAAGAATACTATAGTTCATTTTAGGAGTGCTGATTTGTGTGTGTGATTTCTTGGAGTCTCACTGAAGGCTATACTGTGAGTCTCCACCTCTGTTGATTTGGGGTTGATTACATCCAGTAGAAGAAAAGGAGTGCAGCTAATGACCCCTTTGACCTCAAACCCAAGTCCAGGTTGTATGGAAATAGCCCTACAGCCCCTGTCCACCACTGGGCCACTGGGGTTATCGGCCATCAGGGATGCAGAGGCTTGTTTATTGTTTTACAGCCAGTTCCTCAAATTCAAAAATGTCCCGGAATTACGCAAGCAGCCACGGGCAACTGAGGGCTTTTATTTTTAAAACGGGAGATGTCTTAGACAACACCGCTGTAGTTTTCCTCTCTTGCTCTCTCTATATCTCTATCTCTGGCACTCTGACTTACCCCCCCTCTCTCTCTCCCTCTCTCAATATCTCTATATCTCTATCCCTGGCACTCTGACTTACCCCCCATCTCTATCTCTCCCTCTCTCTATATGTCTATCTCTGGCACTCTGACTTACCCCCCCCCCCTCTCTCTCCCTCTCTCTATATCTCTATCTCTTGCACTCTGACTTACCCCCCCCCCCCCCCCCCCCCCGTCTTCTTTCTCTGCTTCCTTCTCACACTCACTGAAAGAAATAGTGTCTCTGATTTGGGATTGATTAATTGTGGTCCAGACGTTAAGAATGCAGAGGGTTCTATGACAGAGCAGAGGGTTCTATGACAGAGCACCGGGCTCTCTGTGGAGGGTATTCTGTGCTGAACGGGGGAAATTGAGAGACCCCATCCAGCCTTTTATGGCTGTTTATTAAAATATGTGACAGTGATGATATGACTGTACAACAACTCTCACACGGTACATATGGTCCCTATTGTACTCTTAGTATGTGCTATATCAGAGCTGCATTAACACTGGACATTTTACTATAAGATACAAAGTCAAACCAGCTCTTATTTTAAGCTTCATGCAAACCAGGAAGTGGTTGTTTACATTGGCATTTCAGTGCTCTCCACAAATGTAACAATATTTATACTGAAAATGATGGTTTCTGTCGAGGAACACAAAACTTCACGTTGCTTCACTGCCAAGATTCATGTCAACCTGGTTCCTTGGTTTCTTGGCGCCATCTCCTGGTATAGCCTTACCAAGGCCAGAGAGTGTTCAAAATGTTCATTTGCTTGGCATATTCCCTTACAAAGAGTAAATTGCACAGTGCAGATATTTGGAGTCTTTCCTGCTGCACAACTAAATATTAATTGAAGCAATTGAAGTCCCTTTATCAGCAGCATGATGCTGGTCTGAATTCAGCCCTGAAACGGCAAGAGCAGCAGGTTCCAGATGCGTGTGCTCTCCTGCTGCCCAGACCCCAACTGCTTCTCTCTGGAGCTGTTATCCAGCTGGTCAGACAGTCAATTAGATATTCCCATTAGTCTCTTCCTTCATTAAACGGGGCCAGATTAATTCGATTAATTAAGCTCAATAAGATGTTGTTTTTTATAAGCTGCAAGTTGTTCACTCTTATTTGGGCCGGTGTCTCTGGACTGGGTGTGGTTTATGTGGCAGAAGACTGGCACCTAGGTATCTCTCATATTCAGCAGTGCCCTGGGTAATGCTTTATTAAGCCCTCAGTTGCCCATGGTTGCTTGCATGATTTTTCAATTTCCGATAACCCCAGTAGACCAGTGGTGGCCAGGGGCTGTAGGGCCATTCCTACACAACCTGGACTTCAGCAGGTTCTTTTATCCAGGGCGTTGCACTGCAAACGCAAGCCCAAACATCAATAGTAGTATTTGAGGCATCAGTCTTTTTTTTTTTTGATTCATAATTGTACCAGCAGGGGTCAATAATGTCCAACCTATTTATTTAATTTTCTTTTTTCTTTTTTATCTTTTTTTTTTACATGTTTCTTTTCTTTTCTTTTTTTTTAAATTTTGCTTTATATTTTTCATTTGTTATTTCACTACTCTGAGTTGAGCTTGTTTAGTATTTGGATGGAACACCTGGGAAAACAACCATAGATAAAGAAAAAGGGTTTCTGGTGCTGGTGGACCAGTAGGGGCCACACTGTATACTGTACATAACAAAACTATGTCCCAGCAGTGTACCTGGCTCTGTCCTTCTCCTGAGATCTTAGCATCAGGTCCTGACTTTATTAAAGTCCCATGCCCATTTGGAAGATGTAACAGCGTTAACCCCAGTGTCCTGGTCAAATTCCTGCAAAATAAATCAATTTGCATAATCATCAATGTACACGACCACACAGTAAAATATTCAGAGTTAAAACTCTTGCAGTCCCTGTCGGACTAATACTATTTAATACTGGACATTTTACTGTGTACCTATTATTTGCCCATGTTCTCCAGGCCATAATTGCAAAAGAGAGCAGAACACAGCCAACCTACCTGGGAAAATTAATGAATAAAACTAAAAATGTATATATCTGGCTCGTTTTACACATTAACATGCAAGACAACAGACACATGCAAGTTGGAATATTACGTCATTGTTTAAATTTTGATACTGACGAAAATCTGATCAGTAATAGTATCTTGATCAGTATCTGGAAACACTCACAGTTAAGACAAAATATTTCATATAATTTCATCAAACAAAGTTTGACACATAAAAACTACACATCTTCCAAACATGACTTACAGGAAAAAGTCTCAATGTCTGTGAGTTGTGTTTTTTACTCTGAAGAAGAGAAAAACTAAGGCGAGATAATATTTTCCATAGCATGCGGTGGTAACGGGGTAAGAAGCTAATATGTTCCATTCTGTGTTATTTACTCGTAGCAACGAAGCGTTTCACTGAACAGTCTCACCACAGACAGCTCTTGAAAGCGATACTATTTTAGAGAAGACACACATATCCTATACTTCAGTCCCTTTCTGTTCTTTTTTTTTCCATATAAACATGAATATAGCCCATGTCACTGTGAGCATCTTGCTCTAAATGCGATGGTGTCACACTCCAGTCCTGGAGGGCTGCAGTACCTGCTGGCATTCCTGCTTTCTTTCAAGCCACTCTTAATTAAGGCGTTAATTTCATTTAATTTCATTCAGAACCCCTTGTATAAAGTTAGTGTCATCCAAATAATGAGAAATGTTACACAGCACTTCAAAATAATCATTTAAAAATGGCCATGTCATGTAAATTAAGTAAAATAAAGGGTGGGTGGTTGGTTGTTCCAAACACTGTCCATTGTGGATTAAAAACAAAATACATTAAAAAATGTTATGGTATTTATTTATTTATGAAATTGTAGATCATTTGTTACATTGGTGGTTCATAGTGAAATGTCCAATATTAATTAAACAGTACAAATGAGTCCAGCATGGACCATATGCACTCTGTAAAATTGTTTGCATTAAAAAAAATGGATTTGTAGGTCAATGGTTGTGGGTTCAATTCTGCACTGTATCTGTAGGCAAGCTACTCTACTAGTAATGCCGAAGTAAAATACACTCAGTGTGCACTTTGTTAGGTATTTATTAGACTTTATTTTTTAGATGTATTGGTTGTCAGCCAGTGTTCATAGATGCTCTTCTACGTACTATGATTGTAATGTGTGGTTATTTACATTACTGTCACCTCCCTGTCAGCTTTGACCAGTCTGGCCCTTCTCGACTGACCTTTCTCATTAACAAAGCGTTTTTGTCTGCAGAACTGATGCTCACTGGACGTTTTTTGCAACATTCCCTGCAAACTCTAGAGACTATGAAAATCCCAGGAGATGAGCAGCTTCTCAGATACTCAAACCACCATGTCTGGCACCAACGATCATTCCACGGTCAAAGTCACATTTCGTTCCCTTTCAGACATTTGGTCTGAAGAACAGCTGAACCTCTTGACCACATCAGCATGCTTTTATGCATTTAGTTGTGTACTTTTGTGATTTCTGATCTGCGAAATGCTTCTGAATCAGCTCTTTAGTTTCCTTTAATTTCCCATCAGAAAAATGCATAAACTGGATTTTTGAGTAGCTACACTAAAGTTACCTGTGTTGTCATAGTTTTCAAGATAATGTACTAATTTGCATGCATCAGCAGATGCAATGTTTACCACTCATCCTAATTTCTCATTTCTAAGTTTTGTCTGCTGTGGTTCCAGGGAATAGTACTAACAGACAACAGCAAATATTTTGATCTTTCAAGTCCTGTAATGTCTCTTAGAGGATGTTGATACACCTCACCTTTAGGATGGCTGTCTTGGTAGAAGGTAGTGGTTTTGTTTTCAGATAAACTACAGGCCACCAGTTGTTACTGAGAGATATGCCTTTTCACTGACCATGGCTGGCCAACCTGGCCTCAGTGTAAGCGTATGAAAGTAGGTGTTCAGGTAGCAAAATATTGTTATGGCAAATCTGAATTTATTATTTATTTGTTGTATCTTGGTTGACCTTGGTTGACCTATGATCTATCAGAGGAGTAATATCATTGACAATAATATGTGAGAAATACTCAATACCCATGTGGCTACTCCTGCAGTTTATAAATTTTGCTTGTTTGTTTTGATTTCCTGCCAGTAATGAGTGCAGTGTTTCCGCTGTCTGGTCAGACAGGGCTTAAAACAATGGGATTTCGGGAAACGTGGTTTGTGGTCATAGAAAGTGCCCTCTCTTCTCTTATACGACTCACCCACGCCTCTTCTCTGGGCTTTCATTTGAGCATTGACAAAGAAAAAAACAAAACAGGAAATCGAAACAGACAAGTTAATTACAGAAACCATAGTGGTAGTTGCTGACCAATCACAACCAGCAAGGTGGTGATAGGGGAAACACAGTGACTGTAAGGCCTGCCCATTTCAGCATACTTGTGGACACACACACACACACACACACAGCCCATTACCACATTCCAGTAATCTACACCTGCTCTTCGATCAAAGTGTACATTCTCTCTAAGACTTGTGAAGTAGTGACTGGTGGAAACCAGCTGGCTTTTTTTAAAGCTTTCAAAGTAGAAAAGAATTAAAAAAGGCAGAGCGACTTGTTACAGGCAAAATATGTGACGCCCTTTACCACGGAAGTGTACTTCTGGTGCAGAACTGGTCGTGGTGAACAGAAAGGTGTGGGGGTGGATCGAGGTGCTGTGGGTTTGGAGGGGGGGGGGGGGGGGGGGGGGGGTATTAGGTAGAGGGGAATAACCGAGTTACATGTGAGAATTTCATTCAACAACAGAATCAAAATGACACTGTATCACATGCATGCATATACCTACTGTACATAACTTCATCGTTTATGAGCAACATTAATTTACTTGTATTGGAAAAAAAGACACAAATGTTGTCATGGGGCTGCAGTAACAGTGCTACCATCTGATTGGAAGGCTGACTGTACTTCACAACTGTTATTGTGCGCAAGTTGCTTTAGATCAGGGGTGCACAGCAAGGGCCGATCTGTTTCAGGATTTTGTGGCAAATTCTGCTCTTCTTTATTTTATTTGCTCAATCATGTCTAAATCTGCTAAATGTATAAGCACCAGCTACAGTCTACTGCAGGTGTAAAGCAGTCTGAAAACAAAAATGAAGGTAACTGGTTGGAACAAAAACCAGCACGTAGATCGGCCCCCCAGGACCGGAGTTGTGCACCACGGCATTAGATGAATACAAACATGCGATTCTGAAAGCATTGCTGAAGACTTTCAGAAATCTTTGAACTGGAACAGTAGTTACTGGGTTCAGAAGTTACTGAGTCTCCACCTTTTAAAAACAGGAAACACAGAGGCTATGGGCCCAGAGACCCAGGGCCTTGTAGGTTTTCTTGGATCAATATTTCTTCATGCTTTATAAAAATATTTGGTTGAAATTTATTTAGCCTTTTGTTTTAAGCCCAAAGACTTAATATATATTTCAATAAAATACACTTTCCAGATATGGCAACACTTTGTAATACATGGCAAATGCAAATTGCTGCTCTTGGATGTTTCAGTGCATTACCGGCTGCAAAATACAGTTATATTGCTATTTTGAAAAGGCCACATATTCACAGTATATAGCAGCATTTCCGTCAGGCTGTGTATAATGCAGTATAGTACATGCGGTTTCCGTTTGGTCCTGTTTTCTGGGCAGAAACAGGTCACGGCTCCAGGCCTGCCCAGCCCGTACAGTAACCGGCCGCCCTGAGCCCTGCACGGCCGCATTACAGTAAATGAGCTGCAGGGGAAGACAGCAGCCGAGGCTGGGAGTTTCCTGCCCGGCCAGACTGACGTGCGTGTGCCGCAGACTGAGCTAACCGGGCCCTTATCGGCTGCGTGGGAGGGGGCGCCGCTCGGGGACTGTGGTGTCTGAAATGTCAAGCCCCGAAACCCCAGGAGGGTGGGAGGGGGGAGCTTTGCTCTCCGGGCCCCTGGGACCGCTCCTCCGCTGCAGCTGGCGGGTGAAGTGCTTGTGGTTTGCGCGAGGAGCGTTAACAAACGTCGATGAGCGAAAAGGGAGCAGAGGAAACACTTCCTGTAGGTACTGGAGGCTTCCATCGAGCACAGGCCCATGAGACCCCCATGCTTTCAGCTAACGTGGTATCCCCTGGTATTTTTACTTTTTCTCTTTCATCAGCTGTACTTCCACATTTATTCATTTATTTTTTGCTCTGTTATTTAATTTCTCTGATTGGATGAATCCGTCTATTTGGAAACTTTAGAAAACCCTCAGCACCATAAATATATAGGGAAGCTCTAGCAGTACAAAAATCGATAATAATATTCAGGATAGAAACACAATAAAATCAGTGACTAACTTCCATTGGTGTCTGCGTATGGAAATCACTGGTGAGGCAGGAATGGCACATATAAAACAGACAGTACTTTATTGAACCCTCTGCATTTAATCCATCCTTTTTGATGAGAGGGAACCCACACGAACACAGGGAGAACATGGTAGCCCCACACAGAGAGAAGACCTCCTTCTTGAGTCCACAGTGCTAACCACCATACCACCATACTATATATGACCACAGTTATAAGCTTGGGAGGCTGGTACTGTTCTCATTTAGGAAATCAGCTTGTACTGATGGAAAACCCAGGGTTCATGCCTCATATTCCACACAGGAAACAGAGCAATGATGCGCTGTGCATCTCTGTGCTGGATCACGCTTGTGTAATACGCGGATGTGCACGTGTGCCAGACTTCTGAGGAAGGCGTAGTTGAAACTGCTGTGGCTTTGTTTAAGGGAAGTTAGGTAAAACGTGTAACTCTCCTGGCTTTGTACCTCCTCAGCCTTCCCTTCAGTTCTGTGCTTCTGCAGTAAACATTTGCAGGAGAACCCACGCAATCTCCAGTCATCCATGCTTGTTTTCTTGTCATTTAAAAGGGGGGCGAATATTTATGGGCAGTGTACCTTGATTGTGTGATGACGGCCATGTTCTGTTCAGGTTCATTTCTAAAATGATTACTGTGCTGAAACAGAATTGGCAGATGTATGCTAAATTATTATAACGGGATGTAAAGTAATGTGTTTTTAAGAAGCTCTTCAGGTATGAGCTATATTCTAGCCTGCTGATTAAGATGGCAGGAGGCTGGGAATATTTGGACAGAAAACCAGGTCCAGGACCACAAAACAACCCTTGATAAAGATTCTTCTTGTCTTCTTAAAGCCGGGAAAGCAATAGTTAAAATTGCAAAAGAAGCAAACCCGCATCGCTACATGGTCAGAGAGGAACCTTTTAAAACAAGAACAGGGCTCTATTTTACAATCAACTGATGTGACAAACCAAGTGCAATCAGTCTTGTCATTTTTTGATTGCGGCATTAGCCTAGCCCCCCAGTCTTCCCACAGGCTACCTGACTGCGCGTGAACAGGGAAGCGAAACTCGGCGCCTTCTCTGCAGACCAGCACCTTTAACCATAAAAAGAGTTATTTTAAAACCCAGAAAACCAGACCGGGGTTGGAAACTGAAATGCCGTGCAGACAATCATTATAATGGTCTGAGTAGATATACTGGAGTACAATTACCTTTGTTCTTACAGTTTGTAAACAACAGATTTTTTACATTTACCTTTCTGTTTAGTCAGAAATAAAAGGACAGTGGAGGTACATTTTTGTTCTCAAGGATCCAATTTCCCAAACATACCCTAAAAATACAGTAATGTTGTCTTTGGGTACAAATGAGTATGTTTTACAATCAAAGAATGTCCAAATTAATGATATATTACTGGCTAAGGGTACACTTTTGTGGACCTATAGGGTAGCACCCCAGCGAATAGCATGTGTACCGTTTTAAGAACTTTTTGTACGTGTTATTCAATTTACCTCTTTATACATTGTCGTCTCATGGGGTTTGTTGAGAACATACCTGAACAATAGTAATGTGTATTCAAAAATGATCCAAAGTCAAAATCCATATGTTGAAAACACGGTCAGGTTCCTGTGAGTGTCATGGTGATCAAACTTGCCTATCGCCAGGGGACATGGGAGGGAGAAAGTGGAAGTGATGAAGTTAAAGTCCCGACACCTGGGTCCTGCAGAAACACACAGCGTTCCCTAGCGTTCCATGCTCAGACCCATGCAGAAACGCACAGCGTTCCCTGCTCAGACCCAGACAGAAACACACAGTGTTCTCTAGCGTTCCCTGCTCAGACCCATACAGAAACACACAGCGTTCCCTGCTCAGACCCACACAGAAACACACAGCGTTCCCTAGCGTTCCCTGCTCAGACCCACACAGAAACATACAGCGTTCCCTAGCGTTCCCTGCTCAGACCCACACAGAAACACACAGCGTTCCTTAGTGTTCCTTAGCGTTCCCTGCTCAGACCCATACAGAAACACAGAGCGTTCCCTGCTCAGACCCACACAGAAACACACAGCGTTCCCTAGCGTTCCCTGCTCAGACCCACACAGAAACACACAGTGTTCCCTGCTCAGACCCACACAGAAACACACAGTGTTCCCTGCTCAGACCCACACAGAAACACACAGTGTTCCCTTGTGTTCCCTGCCCATACCCACACAGAAACACATAGCGTCTCCTAGTGTTCCCTCCTCAGACCCATACAGAAACACACAGCGTTCCCTCGCGTTCCCTACTCAGACCCACACAGAAACACACAGCATTACCTGCTCAGACCCACACAGAAACACACAGCGTTCCCTGCTCAGATCCAGACAGAAACACAGAGCGTTCCCTAGCATTCGCTGCTCAGACCCATACAGAAACACACAGCGTTCCCTAGCATTGCCTGCTCAGACCCACACAGAAACACAGAGCGTTCCCTGCTCAGACCCACACAGAAACACACAGTGTTCCCTGCTCAGACCCACACAGAAACATACAGCGTTCACTGCTCAGACCCACACAGAAACACACAGTGTTCCCTTGTGTTCCCTGCCCAAACCCACACAGAAACACATAGCATCTCCTAGTGTTCCCTCCTCAGACCCATACAGAAACACACAGTGTTCCCTCGCGTTCCCTACTCAGACCCACACAGAAACACACAGCATTACCTGCCCAAACCCACACAGAAACACATAGCATCTCCTAGTGTTCCCTCCTCAGACCCATACAGAAACACACAGCGTTCCCTCGCGTTCCCTACTCAGACACACACAGAAACACACAGCATTACCTGCTCAGACCCACACAGAAACACACAGCGTTCCCTAGCGTTCTCTGCTCAGTCCCACACAGAAACACAGAGCGTTCCCTGCTCAGACCCATACAGAAACACACAGCGTTCCCAGCTCAGACCAACACAGAAACACACAGCGTTCCCTAGCGTTCCCTGCTCAGACCCACACAGAAACACACAGCATTACCTGCTCAGACCCACACAGAAACACACAGCGTTCCGTGCTCAGACCCAGATAGAAATACACAGCATTCCCTAGCATTCCCTGCTCAGACCCATACAGAAACACACAGCGTTCCCTAGCGTTCTCTGCTCAGTCCCACACAGAAACACAGAGCATTCCCGAGCGTTCCCTGCTCAGACCCACACAAAAACACACAGCGTTCCCTAGCGTTCCCTGCTCAGACCCATACAGAAACACACAGCGTTCCCTAGCGTTCCCTGCTAAGAACCACACAGAAATACACAGCGTTCCCTAGCGTTCCCTGCTCAGAACCATACAGAAACACAGAGCGTTCCCTGCTCAGACCCACACAGAAACTCACAGCGTTCCCTAGCGTTCCCTGCTCAGACCCACACAGAAACACAGAGCGTTCCGTGCTCAGACACAGATAGAAATACATAGCATTCCCTAGCATTCCCTGCTCAGACCCATACAGAAACACACAGCGTTCCCTAGCGTTCCCTGCTCAGAACCACACAGAAATACACAGCGTTCCCTAGTGTTCCCTGCTCAGACCCATACAGAAACACACAGCGTTCCCTAGCGTTCCCTGCTCAGAACCACACAGAAATACACAGCGTTCCCTAGCGTTCCCTGCTCAGAACCATACAGAAACACAGAGCGTTCCCTGCTCAGACCCACACAGAAACACAGAGCGTTCCGTGCTCAGACACAGATAGAAATACATAGCATTCCCTAGCATTCCCTGCTCAGACCCATACAGAAACACACAGCGTTCCCTAGCGTTCCCTGCTCAGACCCACACAGAAACACACAGCGTTCCGTGCTCAGACCCAGATAGAAATACACAGCATTCCCTAGCATTCCCTGCTCAGACCCATACAGAAACACACAGCGTTCCCTAGCGTTCTCTGCTCAGTCCCACACAGAAAAACACAGCATTCCCTGCTCAGAACAACACAGAAATACACAGCGTTCCCTAGCGTTCCCTGCTCAAACACATACAGAAACACACAGCGTTCCCTGCTCAAACACATACAGAAACACACAGCGTTCCCTGCTCAGACCCATACAGAAACACACAGCATTCCCTGCTCAGACCCACACAGAAGCACATAGCGTTTTCTAGCGTTCTGTGTTCAGACCCACACAGAAACACACAGCATTACCTGCTCAGACCGAGACAGAAACACACAGCGTTCCCTGCTCAGACCCAGACAGAAATACACAGCATTCCCTAGCGTTCCCTGCTCAGACCCATACAGAAACACACAGCGTTCCCTGCTCAGACCCAAACAGAAACACACAGCGTTCTCTAGCATTCGCTGCTCAGACCCATACAGAAACACACAGCGTTCCCTAGCGTTGCCTGCTCAGACCCACACAGAAACACAGAGCGTTCCCTGCTCAGACCCACACAGAAACACACAGTGTTCCCTGCTCAGACCCACACAGAAACATACAGCGTTCACTGCTCAGACCCACACAGAAACACACAGTGTTCCCTTGTGTTCCCTGCCCATACCCACACAGAAACACATAGCATCTCCTAGTGTTCCCTCCTCAGACCCATACAGAAACACACAGCGTTCCCTCGTGTTCCCTACTCAGACCCACACAGAAACACACAGCATTACCTGCTCAGACCCACACAGAAACGCACAGCGTTCCCTGCTCAGACCCAGATAGAAATACACAGCATTCCCGAGCGTTCCCTGCTCAGACCCATACAGAAACACACAGCGTTCCCTAGCGTTCTCTGCTCAGTGCCACACAGAAACACAGAGCGTTCCCGAGCGTTCCTTGCTCAGACCCACACAGAAACACAGAGCGTTCCCTAGCGTTCCCTGCTCAGAACCACACAGAAATACACAGCGTTCCCTAGCGTTCCCGGCTCAGTCGCACACAGAAACACAGCGTTCCCGAGCGTTCCCTGCTCAGACCCATACAGAAACACACAGCGTTCCCAGCTCAGACCCACACAGAAACACACAGCGTTCCCTAGCGTTCCCTGCTCAGACCCACACAGAAACACACAGCGTTCCCTAGCGTTCTCTGCTCAGTCCCACACAGAAACACAGAACGTTCCCGAGAGTTCCCTGCTCAGACCCACACAGAAACACACATCGTTCCCTGGCGTTCCCTGCTCAGAACCACATAGAAATACACAGCGTTCCCTGCTCAGACCCAAACAGAAACACACAGTGTTCCCTGCTCAGACCCACACATAAACACACAGCGTTCCCTAGCGTTCTCTTCTCAGTCCCACACAGAAACAGAGAGCGTTCCCGAGCGTTCCCTGCTCAGACCCACACAGAAAGACACAGCGTTCCCTGACGTTCCCTGCTCAGAACCACACAGAAATACACAGCGTTCCCTAGCGTTCCCTACTCAGACCCATACAGAAACACACAGCGTTCCATAGCGATCCCTGCTCAGACCCACACAGAAACACACAGTGTTCCCTAGCGTTCCCTGCTCAGTCCCACACAGAAACACAGAGCGTTCCCGAGCGTTCCCTGCTCAGTCCCAGACAGAAAAACACAGCGTTCCCTGCTCAGAACAACACAGAAATACACAGCGTTCCCTAGCGTTCCCTGCTCAAACACATACAGAAACACACAGCGTTCCCTGCTCAAACACATACAGAAACACACAGCGTTCCCTGCTCAGACCCATACAGAAACACACAGCGTTCCCTGCTCAGACCCACACAGAAGCACATAGCGTTTTCTAGCGTTCCGTGCTCAGACCCACACAGAAACACACAGCATTACCTGCTCAGACCGACACAGAAACACACAGCGTTCCCTGCTCAGACCCAGACAGAAATACACAGCATTCCCTAGCGTTCCCTGCTCAGACCTATACAGAAACACACAGCGTTCCCTGCTCAGACCCAAACAGAAACACACAGCGTTCTCTAGCATTCGCTGCTCAGACCCATACAGAAACACACAGCGTTCCCTAGCGTTGCCTGCTCAGACCCACACAGAAACACAGAGCGTTCCCTGCTCAGACCCACACAGAAGCACATAGCGTTTTCTAGCGTTCCGTGCTCAGACCCACACAGAAACACACAGCATTACCTGCTCAGACCCATACAGAAACACACAGCGTTCCCTGCTCAGACCCACACAGAAGCACATAGCGTTTTCTAGCGTTCCGTGCTCAGACCCACACAGAAACACACAGCATTACCTGTTCAGACCGACACAGAAACACACAGCGTTCCCTGCTCAGACCCAGACAGAAATACACAGCATTCCCTAGCGTTCCCTGCTCAGACCTATACAGAAACACACAGCGTTCCCTGCTCAGACCCAAACAGAAACACACAGCGTTCTCTAGCATTCGCTGCTCAGACCCATACAGAAACACACAGCGTTCCCTAGCGTTGCCTGCTCAGACCCACACAGAAACACAGAGCGTTCCCTGCTCAGACCCACACAGAAACACACAGTGTTCCCTGCTCAGACCCACACAGAAACATACAGCGTTCACTGCTCAGACCCACACAGAAACACACAGTGTTCCCTTGTGTTCCCTGCCCATACCCACACAGAAACACATAGCGTCTCCTAGTGTTCCCTCCTCAGACCCATACAGAAACACACAGCGTTCCCTCACGTTCCCTACTCAGACCCACACAGAAACACACAGCATTACCTGCTCAGACCCACACAGAAACACACAGCGTTCCCTCGGGTTCCCTGCTCAGACCCACACAGAAACACACAGCGTTCCCTAGCGTTCTCTGCTCAGACCCACACAGAAACACAGAGCGTTCCCTAGCGTTCCCTGCTCAGTCCCACACAGAAAAACACATCGTTCCCTGGCGTTCCCTGCTCAGAACCACACAGAAATACACAGCGTTCCCTACTCAGACCCATACAGAAACACACAGCGTTCCCTGCTCAGACCCATACAGAAACACACAGCGTTCCCTTGTGTTCCCTGCCCATACCCACACAGAAACACATAGCATCTCCTAGTGTTCCCTCCTCAGACCCATACAGAAACACACAGCGTTCCCTCGTGTTCCCTACTCAGACCCACACAGAAACACACAGCATTACCTGCTCAGACCCACACAGAAACGCACAGCGTTCCCTGCTCAGACCCAGATAGAAATACACAGCATTCCCGAGCGTTCCCTGCTCAGACCCATACAGAAACACACAGCGTTCCCTAGCGTTCTCTGCTCAGTGCCACACAGAAACACAGAGCGTTCCCGAGCGTTCCTTGCTCAGACCCACACAGAAACACAGAGCGTTCCCTAGCGTTCCCTGCTCAGAACCACACAGAAATACACAGCGTTCCCTAGCGTTCCCGGCTCAGTCGCACACAGAAACACAGCGTTCCCGAGCGTTCCCTGCTCAGACCCATACAGAAACACACAGCGTTCCCAGCTCAGACCCACACAGAAACACACAGCGTTCCCTAGCGTTCCCTGCTCAGACCCACACAGAAACACACAGCGTTCCCTAGCGTTCTCTGCTCAGTCCCACACAGAAACACAGAACGTTCCCGAGAGTTCCCTGCTCAGACCCACACAGAAACACACATCGTTCCCTGGCGTTCCCTGCTCAGAACCACATAGAAATACACAGCGTTCCCTGCTCAGACCCAAACAGAAACACACAGTGTTCCCTGCTCAGACCCACACATAAACACACAGCGTTCCCTAGCGTTCTCTTCTCAGTCCCACACAGAAACAGAGAGCGTTCCCGAGCGTTCCCTGCTCAGACCCACACAGAAAGACACAGCGTTCCCTGACGTTCCCTGCTCAGAACCACACAGAAATACACAGCGTTCCCTAGCGTTCCCTACTCAGACCCATACAGAAACACACAGCGTTCCATAGCGATCCCTGCTCAGACCCACACAGAAACACACAGTGTTCCCTAGCGTTCCCTGCTCAGTCCCACACAGAAACACAGAGCGTTCCCGAGCGTTCCCTGCTCAGTCCCAGACAGAAAAACACAGCGTTCCCTGCTCAGAACAACACAGAAATACACAGCGTTCCCTAGCGTTCCCTGCTCAAACACATACAGAAACACACAGCGTTCCCTGCTCAAACACATACAGAAACACACAGCGTTCCCTGCTCAGACCCATACAGAAACACACAGCGTTCCCTGCTCAGACCCACACAGAAGCACATAGCGTTTTCTAGCGTTCCGTGCTCAGACCCACACAGAAACACACAGCATTACCTGCTCAGACCGACACAGAAACACACAGCGTTCCCTGCTCAGACCCAGACAGAAATACACAGCATTCCCTAGCGTTCCCTGCTCAGACCTATACAGAAACACACAGCGTTCCCTGCTCAGACCCAAACAGAAACACACAGCGTTCTCTAGCATTCGCTGCTCAGACCCATACAGAAACACACAGCGTTCCCTAGCGTTGCCTGCTCAGACCCACACAGAAACACAGAGCGTTCCCTGCTCAGACCCACACAGAAGCACATAGCGTTTTCTAGCGTTCCGTGCTCAGACCCACACAGAAACACACAGCATTACCTGCTCAGACCCATACAGAAACACACAGCGTTCCCTGCTCAGACCCACACAGAAGCACATAGCGTTTTCTAGCGTTCCGTGCTCAGACCCACACAGAAACACACAGCATTACCTGTTCAGACCGACACAGAAACACACAGCGTTCCCTGCTCAGACCCAGACAGAAATACACAGCATTCCCTAGCGTTCCCTGCTCAGACCTATACAGAAACACACAGCGTTCCCTGCTCAGACCCAAACAGAAACACACAGCGTTCTCTAGCATTCGCTGCTCAGACCCATACAGAAACACACAGCGTTCCCTAGCGTTGCCTGCTCAGACCCACACAGAAACACAGAGCGTTCCCTGCTCAGACCCACACAGAAACACACAGTGTTCCCTGCTCAGACCCACACAGAAACATACAGCGTTCACTGCTCAGACCCACACAGAAACACACAGTGTTCCCTTGTGTTCCCTGCCCATACCCACACAGAAACACATAGCGTCTCCTAGTGTTCCCTCCTCAGACCCATACAGAAACACACAGCGTTCCCTCACGTTCCCTACTCAGACCCACACAGAAACACACAGCATTACCTGCTCAGACCCACACAGAAACACACAGCGTTCCCTCGGGTTCCCTGCTCAGACCCACACAGAAACACACAGCGTTCCCTAGCGTTCTCTGCTCAGACCCACACAGAAACACAGAGCGTTCCCTAGCGTTCCCTGCTCAGTCCCACACAGAAAAACACATCGTTCCCTGGCGTTCCCTGCTCAGAACCACACAGAAATACACAGCGTTCCCTACTCAGACCCATACAGAAACACACAGCGTTCCCTGCTCAGACCCATACAGAAACACACAGCGTTCCCTGCTCAGACCCACACAGAAACACACAGCGTTCCCTAGCGTTCCCTGCTCAGACCCACACAGAAACACACAGCGTTCCCTGACGTTCCCTGCTCAGAACCACACAGAAATACACAGCGTTCCCTAGCGTTCCCTGCTCAGACCCATACAGAAACACACAGCGTTCCCTGCTCAGACCCACACATAAACACACAGCGTTCCCTAGCGTTCTCTGCTCAGTCCCACACAGAAACACAGAGCGTTCCCGAGCGTTCCCTGCTCAGACCCACACAGAAACACACAGCGTTCCCTGACGTTCCCTGCTCAGAACCACACAGAAATACACAGCGTTCCCTAGCGTTCCCTACTCAGACCCATACAGAAACACACAGTGTTCCCTAGCGATCCTTGCTCAGACCCACACAGAAACACACAGTGTTCCCTAGCGTTCTCTGCTCAGTCCCACACAGAAACACAGAGCGTTCCCTGCTCAGACCCATACAGAAACACACAGCGTTCCCTGCTCAGACCCACACAGAAGCACATAGCGTTTTCTAGCGTTCCTTGCTCAGACCCACACAGAAACACACAGCATTACCTGCTCAGACCGACACAGAAACACACAGCGTTCCCTGCTCAGACCCAGACAGATATACACAGCATTCCCTAGCGTTCCCTGCTCAGACCCATACAGAAACAGACAGCGTTCCCTGCTCAGACCCAAACAGAAACACACAGCGTTCTCTAGCATTCGCTGCTCAGACCCATACAGAAACACACAGCGTTCCCTAGCGTTGCCTGCTCAGACCCATACAGAAACACACAGCGTTCCCTGCTCAGACCCACACAGAAACACACAGTGTTCCCTGCTCAGACCCACACAGAAACATACAGCGTTCACTGCTCAGACCCACACAGAAACACACAGTGTTCCCTTGTGTTCCCTGCCCATACCCACACAGAAACACATAGCGTCTCCTAGTGTTCCCTCCTCAGACCCATACAGAAACACACAGCGTTCCCTCGCGTTCCCTACTCAGACCCACACAGAAACACACAGCATTACCTGCTCAGACCCACACAGAAACGCACAGCGTTCCCTGCTCAGACCCAGATAGAAATACACAGCATTCCCGAGCGTTCCCTGCTCAGACCCATACAGAAACACACAGCGTTCCCTAGCGTTCTCTGCTCAGTGCCACACAGAAGCACAGAGCGTTCCCGAGCGTTCCTTGCTCAGACCCACACAGAAACACAGAGCGTTCCCTAGCATTCCCTGCTCAGAACCACACAGAAATACACAGCGTTCCCTAGCGTTCCCTGCTCAGACCCATACAGAAACACACAGCGTTCCCTAGCGTTCCCTGCTCAGAACCACACAGAAATACACAGCGTTCCCAAGCGTTCCCTGCTCAGAACCATACAGAAACACAGAGCGTTCCCTGCTCAGACCCACACAGAAAGACACAGCGTTCCCTCGCGTTCCCTGCTCAGACCCACACAGAAACTCACAGCGTTCCCTAGCGTTCCCTGCTCAGACCCACACAGAAACACAGAGCGTTCCCTAGCGTTCCCTGCTCAGTCCCACACAGAAACACACAGCAGTCCCGAGCGTTCCCTGCTCAGACCCATACAGAAACACACAGCGTTCCCTGCTCAGACCCATACAGAAACACATAGCGTTCCCAGCTCAGACCCACACAGAAACACACAGCGTTCCCTAGCGTTCCCTGCTCAGACCCACACAGAAACAAACAGCGTTCCCTAGCGTTCTCTGCTCAGTCCCACACAGAAACACACAGCGTTCCCTTGCGTTCACTGCTCAGACCCACACAGAAAGACACAGCGTTCCCTCGCGTTCCCTGCTCAGACCCACACAGAAACTCACAGCGTTCCCTAGCGTTCCCTGCTCAGACCCACACAGAAACACAGAGCGTTCCCTAGCGTTCCCGGCTCAGTCCCACACAGAAACACACAGCATTCCCGAGCGTTCCCTGCTCAGACCCATAAAGAAACACACAGCGTTCCCTGCTCAGACCCATACAGAAACACACAGCGTTCCCAGCTCAGACCCACACAGAAACACACAGCGTTCCCTAGCGTTCCCTGCTCAGACCCACACAGAAACACACAGCGTTCCCTAGCGTTCTCTGCTCAGTCCCACACAGAAACACAGAGCGTTCCCGAGCGTTCCCTGCTCAGACCCACACAGAAACACACAGCGTTCCCTGACGTTCCCTGCTCAGAACCACACAGAAATACACAGCGTTCCCTAGCGTTCCCTACTCAGACCCATACAGAAACACACAGTGTTCCCTAGCGATCCTTGCTCAGACCCACACAGAAACACACAGTGTTCCCTAGCGTTCCCTGCTCAGTCCCACACAGAAACACATAGCGTTCCCTGCTCAGACCCATACAGAAACACACAGCATTCCCTGCTCAGACCCACACAGAAGCACATAGCGTTTTCTAGCGTTCCTTGCTCAGACCCACACAGAAACACACAGCATTACCTGCTCAGACCGACACAGAAACACACAGCGTTCTCTGCTCAGACCCAGACAGAAATACACAGCATTCCCTAGCGTTCCCTGCTCAGACCCATACAGAAACACACAGCGTTCCCTGCTCAGACCCAAACAGAAACACACAGCGTTCTCTAGCATTCGCTGCTCAGACCCATACAGAAACACACAGCGTTCCCTAGCGTTGCCTGCTCAGACCCACACAGAAACACAGAGCGTTCCCTGCTCAGACCCACACAGAAACACACAGTGTTCCCTGCTCAGACCCACACAGAAACATACAGCGTTCACTGCTCAGACCCACACAGAAACACACAGTGTTCCCTTGTGTTCCCTGCCCATACCCACACAGAAACACATAGCGTCTCCTAGTGTTCCCTCCTCAGACCCATACAGAAACACACAGCGTTCCCTCGCGTTCCCTACTCAGACCCACACAGAAACACACAGCATTACCTGCTCAGACCCACACAGAAACGCACAGCGTTCCCTGCTCAGACCCAGATAGAAATACACAGCATTCCCGAGCGTTCCCTGCTCAGACCCATACAGAAACACACAGCGTTCCCTAGCGTTCTCTGCTCAGTGCCACACAGAAACACAGAGCGTTCCCGAGCGTTCCTTGCTCAGACCCACACAGAAACACAGAGCGTTCCCTAGCGTTCCCTGCTCAGAACCACACAGAAATACACAGCGTTCCCTAGCGTTCCCTGCTCAGACCCATACAGAAACACACAGCGTTCCCTAGCGTTCCCTGCTCAGAACCACACAGAAATACACAGCGTTCCCTAGCGTTCCCTGCTCAGAACCATACAGAAACACAGAGCGTTCCCTGCTCAGACCCACACAGAAAGACACAGCGTTCCCTCGCGTTCCCTGCTCAGACCCACACAGAAACTCACAGCGTTCCCTAGCGTTCCCTGCTCAGACCCACACAGAAACACAGAGCGTTCCCTAGCGTTCCCTGCTCAGTCCCACACAGAAACACACAGCAGTCCCGAGCGTTCCCTGCTCAGACCCATACAGAAACACACAGCGTTCCCTGCTCAGACCCATACAGAAACACATAGCGTTCCCAGCTCAGACCCACACAGAAACACACAGCGTTCCCTAGCGTTCCCTGCTCAGACCCACACAGAAACAAACAGCGTTCCCTAGCGTTCTCTGCTCAGTCCCACACAGAAACACACAGCGTTCCCTTGCGTTCA
Organism: Conger conger; assembly: GCF_963514075.1. Taxonomy (NCBI): domain Eukaryota; kingdom Metazoa; phylum Chordata; class Actinopteri; order Anguilliformes; family Congridae; genus Conger; species Conger conger. The sequence continues at coordinate 38,170,771 of NC_083768.1, read as the reverse complement.
CTGCTCAGACCCACACAGAAAGACACAGCGTTCCCTCGCGTTCCCTGCTCAGACCCACACAGAAACTCACAGCGTTCCCTAGCGTTCCCTGCTCAGACCCACACAGAAACACAGAGCGTTCCCTAGCGTTCCCGGCTCAGTCCCACACAGAAACACACAGCATTCCCGAGCGTTCCCTGCTCAGACCCATACAGAAACACACAGCGTTCCCTGCTCAGACCCATACAGAAACACACAGCGTTCCCAGCTCAGACCCACACAGAAACACACAGCGTTCCCTAGCGTTCTCTTCTCAGTCCCACACAGAAACACAGAGCGTTCCCGAGCGTTCCCTGCTCAGACCCACACAGAAACACAGAGCGTTCCCGAGCGTTCCCTGCTCAGACCCACACAGAAACACACATCGTTCCCTGGCGTTCCCTGCTCAGAACCACACAGAAATACACAGCGTTCCCTGCTCAGACCCATACAGAAACACACTGCGGTCCCTGCTCAGACCCATACAGAAACACACAGCGTTCCCTGCTCAGACCCACACAGAAACACACAGCGTTCCCTCGGGTTCCCTGCTCAGACCCACACAGAAACACACAGCGTTCCCTAGCGTTCTCTGCTCAGACCCACACAGAAACACACAGCGTTCCCTAGCGTTCTCTGCTCAGACCCACACAGAAACACAGAGCGTTCCCTAGCGTTCCCTGCTCAGTCCCACACAGAAACACACATCGTTCCCTGGCGTTCCCTGCTCAGAACCACACAGAAATACACAGCGTTCCCTACTCAGACCCATACAGAAACACACAGCGTTCCCTGCTCTGACCCATACAGAAACACACAGCGTTCCCTGCTCAGACCCACACAGAAACACATAGCGTTCCCTAGTGTTCCCTGCTCAGACCCACACAGAAACACACAGCTTTCCCTGACGTTCCCTGCTCAGAACCACACAGAAATACACAGCGTTCCCTAGCGTTCCCTGCTCAGACCCATACAGAAACACACAGCGTTCCCTAGCGATCCCTGCTCAGACCCACACAGAAACACACAGCGTTCCCTAGCGTTCCCTGCTCAGTCCCACACAGAAACACACAGCGTTCCCTGCTCAGAACCACACAGAAATACACAGCGTTCCCTAGCGTTCCCTGCTCAAACACATACAGAAACACACAGCGTTCCCTGCTCAAACACATACAGAAACACACAGCGTTCCCTGCTCAGACCCACACAGAAGCACATAGCATTTTCTAGCGTTCCGTGCTCAGACCCACACAGAAACACACAGCATTACCTGCTCAGACCGACACAGAAACACAAAGCGTTCCTTGCTCAGACCCAGACAGAAATACACAGCATTCCCTAGCGTTCCCTGCTCAGACCCATACAGAAACACACAGCGTTCCCTGCTCAGACCCAAACAGAAACACACAGCGTTCTCTAGCATTCGCTGCTCAGACCCATACAGAAACACACAGCGTTCCCTAGCGTTGCCTGCTCAGACCCACACAGAAACACAGAGCGTTCCCTGCTCAGACCCACACAGAAACACACAGTGTTCCCTGCTCAGACCCACACAGAAACACACAGTGTTCCCTTGTGTTCCCTGCCCATACCCACACAGAAACACATAGCGTCTCCTAGTGTTCCCTCCTCAGACCCATACAGAAACACACAGCGTTCCCTCGCGTTCCCTACTCAGACCCACACAGAAACACACAGCATTACCTGCTCAGACCCACACAGAAACGCACAGCGTTCCCTGCTCAGACCCAGATAGAAATACACAGCATTCCCGAGCGTTCCCTGCTCAGACCCATACAGAAACACACAGCGTTCCCTAGCGTTCTCTGCTCAGTGCCACACAGAAACACAGAGCGTTCCCGAGCGTTCCTTGCTCAGACCCACACAGAAACACAGAGCGTTCCCTAGCGTTCCCTGCTCAGAACCACACAGAAATACACAGCGTTCCCTAGCGTTCCCTGCTCAGACCCATACAGAAACACACAGCGTTCCCTAGCGTTCCCTGCTCAGAACCACACAGAAATACACAGCGTTCCCTAGCGTTCCCTGCTCAGAACCATACAGAAACACAGAGCGTTCCCTGCTCAGACCCACACAGAAAGACACAGCGTTCCCTCGCGTTCCCTGCTCAGACCCACACAGAAACTCACAGCGTTCCCTAGCGTTCCCTGCTCAGACCCACACAGAAACACAGAGCGTTCCCTAGCGTTCCCTGCTCAGTCCCACACAGAAACACACAGCAGTCCCGAGCGTTCCCTGCTCAGACCCATACAGAAACACACAGCGTTCCCTGCTCAGACCCATACAGAAACACATAGCGTTCCCAGCTCAGACCCACACAGAAACACACAGCGTTCCCTAGCGTTCCCTGCTCAGACCCACACAGAAACAAACAGCGTTCCCTAGCGTTCTCTGCTCAGTCCCACACAGAAACACACAGCGTTCCCTTGCGTTCACTGCTCAGACCCACACAGAAAGACACAGCGTTCCCTCGCGTTCCCTGCTCAGACCCACACAGAAACTCACAGCGTTCCCTAGCGTTCCCTGCTCAGACCCACACAGAAACACAGAGCGTTCCCTAGCGTTCCCGGCTCAGTCCCACACAGAAACACACAGCATTCCCGAGCGTTCCCTGCTCAGACCCATACAGAAACACACAGCGTTCCCTGCTCAGACCCATACAGAAACACACAGCGTTCCCAGCTCAGACCCACACAGAAACACACAGCGTTCCCTAGCGTTCCCTGCTCAGACCCACACAGAAACACACAGCGTTCCCTAGCGTTCTCTTCTCAGTCCCACACAGAAACACAGAGCGTTCCCGAGCGTTCCCTGCTCAGACCCACACAGAAACACAGAGCGTTCCCGAGCGTTCCCTGCTCAGACCCACACAGAAACACACATCGTTCCCTGGCGTTCCCTGCTCAGAACCACACAGAAATACACAGCGTTCCTTAGTGTTCCCTGCTCAGACCCACACAGAAACTCACAGCGTTCCCTAGCGTTCCCTGCTCAGACCCACACAGAAACACAGAGCGTTCCCTAGCGTTCCCGGCTCAGTCCCACACAGAAACACACAGCATTCCCGAGCGTTCCCTGCTCAGACCCATACAGAAACACACAGCGTTCCCTGCTCAGACCCATACAGAAACACACAGCGTTCCCAGCTCAGACCCACACAGAAACACACAGCGTTCCCTAGCGTTCCCTGCTCAGACCCACACAGAAACACACAGCGTTCCCTAGCGTTCTCTTCTCAGTCCCACACAGAAACACAGAGCGTTCCCGAGCGTTCCCTGCTCAGACCCACACAGAAACACAGAGCGTTCCCGAGCGTTCCCTGCTCAGACCCACACAGAAACACACATCGTTCCCTGGCGTTCCCTGCTCAGAACCACACAGAAATACACAGCGTTCCCTGCTCAGACCCATACAGAAACACACTGCGGTCCCTGCTCAGACCCATACAGAAACACACAGCGTTCCCTGCTCAGACCCACACAGAAACACACAGCGTTCCCTCGGGTTCCCTGCTCAGACCCACACAGAAACACACAGCGTTCCCTAGCGTTCTCTGCTCAGACCCACACAGAAACACAGAGCGTTCCCGAGCGTTCCCTGCTCAGTCCCACACAGAAACACACATCGTTCCCTGGCGTTCCCTGCTCAGAACCACACAGAAATACACAGCGTTCCCTACTCAGACCCATACAGAAACACACAGCGTTCCCTGCTCTGACCCATACAGAAACACACAGCGTTCCCTGCTCAGACCCACACAGAAACACATAGCGTTCCCTAGTGTTCCCTGCTCAGACCCACACAGAAACACACAGCGTTCCCTGACGTTCCCTGCTCAGAACCACACAGAAATACACAGCGTTCCCTAGCGTTCCCTGCTCAGACCCATACAGAAACACACAGCGTTCCCTAGCGATCCCTGCTCAGACCCACACAGAAACACACAGCGTTCCCTAGCGTTCCCTGCTCAGTCCCACACAGAAACACACAGCGTTCCCTGCTCAGAACCACACAGAAATACACAGCGTTCCCTAGCGTTCCCTGCTCAAACACATACAGAAACACACAGCGTTCCCTGCTCAAACACATACAGAAACACACAGCGTTCCCTGCTCAGACCCACACAGAAGCACATAGCATTTTCTAGCGTTCCGTGCTCAGACCCACACAGAAACACACAGCATTACCTGCTCAGACCGACACAGAAACACAAAGCGTTCCTTGCTCAGACCCAGACAGAAATACACAGCATTCCCTAGCGTTCCCTGCTCAGACCCATACAGAAACACACAGCGTTCCCTGCTCAGACCCAAACAGAAACACACAGCGTTCTCTAGCATTCGCTGCTCAGACCCATACAGAAACACACAGCGTTCCCTAGCGTTGCCTGCTCAGACCCACACAGAAACACAGAGCGTTCCCTGCTCAGACCCACACAGAAACACACAGTGTTCCCTGCTCAGACCCACACAGAAACATACAGCGTTCACTGCTCAGACCCACACAGAAACACACAGTGTTCCCTTGTGTTCCCCGCCCATACCCACACAGAAACACATAGCGTCTCCTAGTGTTCCCTCCTCAGACCCATACAGAAACACACAGCGTTCCCTCGCGTTCTCTGCTCAGACCCACACAGAAACACACAGCATTCCCTGCTCAGACCCACACAGAAACACATAGCATTCCCTAGCGTTCCCTGCTCACACCCACACAGAAACACACAGCATTCCCAAGCGTTCCCTGCTCACACCCACACAGAAACACACAGCGTTCCCTGCTCAGACCTAAACAGAGACACACAGCATTCCCTTGTGTTCCCTGCTCAGACCCACACAGAAACACACAGCGTTCCCTTGCGTTCCCTGCTCAGACCCACACAGAAACACATAGCGTTCCCTAGCGTTCACTGCTCAGACCAACACAGAAACACACAGCGTTCCCTAGCGTTCCCTCCTCAGACCCATACAGAAACACACAGCGTTCCCTTGCGTTCCCTGCTCAGACCCACACAGAAACACACAGCATTCCCGAGCGTTCCCTGCTCACACCCACACAGAAACACACAGCGTTCCCTGCTCAGACCCAAACAGAAACACACAGCATTCCTTTGTGTTCCCTCCTCAAACCCACACAGAAACACACAGCGTTCCCTCGCGTTCCCTGCTCAGACCCACACAGAAACACACAGCGTTCCCTAGCGTTCCCTCCTCAGACCCATACAGAAACACACAGCGTTCCCTAGCGTTCCCTGCTCAGACCCATACAGAAACACACAGCGTTCCCTAGCGTTCCCTGCTCATTGATTAACTAGCTATACACTGGGGATAAAATTGATTTAAATGCTTTCATGAGAAATGTGTGTCTCTGTTCCTTTTTTTCAGTAAGCAGATTTTTATCTGAACCTTAACCTCTCTGAGGAAAGCTCTTTCTCCGACGTGAGACTCCATTCAGTAAAAACACCGAAAACCATTACAGCACTGCTTCCTCTTCAATACCACTGAATGACTGATACCATCAATTCTGTGCAAAGAGGGTCACCAGAAGATTATAATTATAATAGTATAATAATAATAATAATAATAATAATAAGCTATTTTCCACCTTTGTAATTCAGATATTTACTCAAGTCCGTCATTATTTCTGTGTAGTTTATTAGTCCAAATTGAAAGCCATTGTCCCTCAGTACATACAGTAAGTGATTTGTTTCTTCTGAAAAGTGAATTTTTGTGGTTTTATGTACACAGTTGAAGTCTTTCAAAGGGTTGAGGGTAAGAAGGGAAAAGAAAAATGAATGGTGTATCAATTTTTTTAATTTCAATTTGAATTCATAATTTTTTTCTGAATCATTAAAGAATATCAGTGGCAGTGTAATTACTTTACACATTGATTTCTACATTGTAATACGTGTGAAAGTAGAATCTCCCTGTTCTCGTTTACTGTTGACCGCTGGAGTGTTATTGCAATAATGACTCTTAAATCTGGGAAGTCTGTTTCTTTTTCATTTAAACACAACCACAACCACCCCCCCCCCTCCCCCCTTCATGAAATGAGGTGTCTTCTAAAATTAGAAGCCCAGTAACCCACAGATTTCACTTGGAAACGGGGGTTGAGTACTGCTATTTTAAATAATTGTTTACTGTAAGATCATCGAAACTGTAAGACTGTCGATATTTTGAATGGCTCGATCATTTCAGGACATTTTATTTGACTGTGTTTTGGTGACCCAATATAGCACGCCATACAACTGTTGAATTAGTTTATGCAATCTTCCCATTTAAACTCATGAAAATAACAAAGTGTGTAGGTGTCTTTGTATGCCTGTATGTGTGTACGAGTCTTGAAGAACAGTGCAGTGGGTAGCACTGCTGCCTCACAGCAAGGAGGTCCTGGGTTCGAATCCCCATCGGCCGGGGCCTCTCTGTGTGGAGTTTGCATGTTCTCCCCGTGTCTGCGTGGGTTTCCTCCGGGTACTCCGGTTTCCTCCCACAGTCCAAAGACATGCACGTTAGGCTGATTGGAGAGTCTAAATTGCCCGTAGGTATGAGTGTGTGAGTGAATTGTGTGTGTGCCCTGCGATAGACTGGCGACCTGGCGATCCATCCATTATCTGAACCCGCTTATCCTGATCAGGGTCGCAGGGGGGCTGGAGCCTATCCCAGCATACATTGGGCAAAAGGCAGGAATACACCCTGGACAGGTCGCCAGTCTATCACAGGGCACACACACCATTCACTCACACACTCACACACTCATACACTCATACACTCATACACTCATACCTAACGTGCATGTCTTTGGACTGTGGGAGGAAACCGGAGTACCGGGAGGAAACCCACGCAGACACGGGGAGAACATGCAAACTCCGCACAGAGAGGCCCTGGCCGACGGGGATTCGAACCCAGGACCTCCTTGCTGTGAGGCGGCAGTGCTACCCACTGCACCATCCGTGCCGCCTTAATTGAACATGTCCCCTGAGTAAATTATAATTGTAAAACAACCTTTTTAGGCAAAGTCTCAAGAATAGTTTTGCCCATCCATAACATTATTTGTGTGCCTACAGAAAAAAGTTATGGTTTGTTTATGCAGGAGAAACGATGCATGTCCTTTTCTGCAACCCTAACAACAATACACCATTAGAATCTTAAATCCGATGGATAAAATGTTCTTCAGTTGGTAATATCTTGCCATTGGCTGCCTGTGTTCTGGGGTGAAGTTAAGTTGTCTGTCTTGAGCCATTGTTTGTCTTTGGCAGGTCCCATAAGGTACACTAAGGGACTGATTGGACAGTACTGCTCAGAGAACCTTTTTAGGTGGGCTCCTCATTTCATGAACAAACAACATTCTATCAATGGTCTCTCCCAGTGAGTATGTTTTTGCGCTTTTGGATTTTGTTCGAGAGAAAAACCTTTTATATGCCACCTAATGCTTATGATTCATATTATCCAGAGAATGTATATAATATAAACGATTTTAAAGGGCGTGAGAGATATGAGTGATAGATTAGAGTACACAGATGAATTCCATGCATGTATTTTGTAAAATTATTTAATAAAAAATTAAAACACAATCACATTTGCATACTGTACAGTTATTACAATTTTCATTTAAAAAACGCAAACATACATCTCACATTAATATTCAACAATACAAGTAATTCAGTTCAGTGACATCCATGTTGGTTGAGGAAAGAGTAGACCCAAACTAATGTAAGAGTAAAGCTTCATCTATGAAAACTGACTGATAGACCACAGAGAATCCAGCCATGCTTTCATCATCAGAGAGAGAGAGAGAGAGAGAGAGAGGTTGGGTAGAAAGGAAAAGAGGACAGAGAAGGGAAATGACTGTGAAAGGCAAAGACAAGGTGAGAGATAGATTGGAATGGGTTGGGGAGAGATAAGAAAGACAGGAAGAGAAAATGGAGTTAGGAGGTAGGAGGGAAATTGAGAGAGGGTGAGACAGGAACACAAGAGAGAGAGAGAGAGTGTGAGAAGCAGGAGTGAAAGGAGAGAGAAAGAGAGAGGGAAGGAGAGGTAACAAGAGGGACAGAGACAAAGTGATAGCCCTGCTTTTGTCTCTCCAAGCCCATGGCTCAACCCGGCCCCCGAGACCCAGCGAATTTGTGACATGTCGATGAGAACTCCACATCTGAGTTCCAGCCTCAGACACTGGAGCGCCCAGCATCCGTACAGCGACACTCCGGTCACTCCTGCATGGGGCGGTGCTGGACGGGCCTCTGGTAGTCCTCGGTGGGCGAGGCCAACTGCTTGGGCGTCTCGTACCCACGGCCATAGTGCCCGCCACTCTGCTGGGCGAAGTACAGCAGCTGCTTGGCGAACACAGGCTCCACCTTCAGAGAAATCAGCAGGAACGTGAATCAGACATTACTAATTGATCTTTCCGTGAAAATACTACACCATGAATCACTGTGGTGTGTGGGGAAGACCCAGTGCTTCAGTGAGTAATCAGAGCTCTCAATAACTCACTGCAACCTTTTACACACCAACACATTTCAATATCATTTGGGTGTGCTGGTCCTCACACTGCAGTTCCTTGAAAAGGTGGAGATGATGTGTCAGGCACTAAGATTGTAAACTTTAATTGATAGACACAATTGTACGATGTCACCAAGCATCAAGGTACCAAACATCCTTGTATGGTGTAATACGTATATGGTGTGATCACAAGAACTGGCATGAAAATGTCAACATAATAAAGATGAATAATGGTAATAAGTAAGAGACATCTGATTTCGGGGAAGAAAGGATTATAATCGCATAAATATATTTTACAAAGAATGTTTTCTGTCAAAAGAAAAGCTCCAGACATACAACTCATGGCTTGAAATAGAGAATGGGTATGATAGAGATGAAGGCCATACACAGAGCTAGCTATCCCCATTATGTTTAGCCTTCTGTGTATTTCCTGTTTAATGGTATGTCAACGTGGGGCAAAATTAGCTACTTTTGAAGTTTATTTTTCTGTATGGATGGTCAGGTGGCTTACGGAACAGCCGAGTTGTGTGACACGTACCTGGGCAGTGATCAGCTTGCTGTGCCTCTGGGGGTCTGGGTACTCGTCCCCAAAACAGAGAACCACCTGGAATTTGGGTGGTGGGCGACCTTGGTAGGCATAACTGTGGAGCTCTGAAGGGTGTAGACAGAGGAGAACAGACCAATGAGGAACAGGGAAGACCCAATGGAACAGATATACAAGCCTGGCTGTAGAGTACACTCTCAGAAAAAAGTACATTTTTGTTCTTCAAGCATCAAATTTCCCAAAAGTACCCTGAAAGTACAGTAATGTTTTCTTAGGGTATAAATGAGCAAGCGAAAAATGTACACATTAGTTATATATTGCTTCCTAGGGGCATTTATGCACCACAGAGGACCACCCCAGTGACAAGCATTTGTACCTTTATAGGCACCTATATTTCGGAGAGTGTAGCTAAGTCCCCTCCATTATAGTGGATGGAGTCTCTTATCTGCTTTCATTCATTGGTTAATTGGTCATTTTCTTCTTCTTTAATTCAAAGGAAGACCAGAAAAAGAACCATGAAAGAAAGGGGAAGTCCAGCAGGTTTCTAGAGAAGGCTGTAATGAATGGTTATTTGCTGCCAGGTCTCTGTTCCTGTGGAAATCATGACTGATCACCAATCCTGCAGTCGGTGAACAGGGGACAGGAGCTGACTGATCTTTGGGTGGGTGGGAGAATTTCTAGCAGCATTGTCTCAGTGTCCTAACTTCCAGAGTTCCTGAACTCCTAAAGCCTTTAAATGTGTGACAGGCACATGGACAAGAGAGACAAAGGCAATCCTACCTGAGCAACAAGAAGACATTTCTATCATATAATTCTGATAAACAAATAATATAATCTATTTATGAGATAAACACTGATCTTTAAGCAATGACTCCTCCCTGTCTGCTCCATGCAACCCTGCTCAACCTTGAAATAAGAAAAAAATATATGTAAACTAGCTAATGACTAATCTTCGGTTTCTTATAGCTGCCTCACATGTAGGGCAAGCCATGAGCCAGGACGATCACTGTGGTGAGAAACTGTTTCACTTTTCCCTGCAGGCTCTGAATGCACAATTATTATGAGTGAAAGGTAACAGCCACAGGAAGTACCTGGGTGGCCCCCTCAACCCACCAAAGGGGCCGTACTCATGGGGGATATCTGAATTCTCCAATAGTATACTAGAGTGGAGGTGACTGACAAATATAGTGAGCACTTTAATAGGTATTCATTAGATTTATTTTTTTGGCTTATTAAGTGTTTTTGCTCCTGTAGCCTATCCACTCAGAGGTTTGATGCTATTCTGCATACCACTGTTGTACTGTGTGGTTATTTGTGTTACTGTCACCTTCCGGTCAGCTTTGGTTAAGGCTAAGGTACATGACTGGGACCCATAAGGTTGATGGTTCAGCACACAGCTGTTGGGCCCTTGAGCAAAGCCCTTAAGCCCGCATTGCTCCAGGGGAGATGGCCCCCTGCTTAGTCTAATCAACTGCAAATCGCTTTAGATAAAAGTGTCAGCTAAAAAACAAATAATTTTAATGAAGTCTGTTGGACTCACCGCTGAGGAACTGCTGCGTATCAAACAGCTTACAGGTCTGCTCCTTCTCCAGCTTGTTGGGTTTATCGGAGAATGGAGCCAGGGGCCCCTCCCAGAAGACCCGGCCCTGGCACAGCCGCTTGGCGTACAGGCCGTCCGGGGTCAGCCACAGCTGCACGCCCCTCTCCAGCGCCGTCTGCAGCTTCTCCGCCCCCTTCCTCTGGGACTGCGGGTACGGGAACGGGAGGACCACCTGGTCCATGCTGCCGTAGAGACGGTCCTCCGGGGACGTGGAGATCCGGCAGCCCTCCTGGCTGGTGGTGGTCACCTCCTTGACCAGGGAGTCCCGGTAGAACAGGGAGACGTGCAGGCGGCAGTCTGGGTGCAGGTGAGGGAAAGGGAGGGAGGTGGAGTGAGGCATTATGGGTACTGTTTAATTCTGAGCTTGGAACAGTTTTACAGTTTTCTACCGGGACTAAAACAATGAATAAATAAGCTAAATATGTGGACGTCACGAACACCAACATTTTGATGGATTCTCTGTATTTTCCATTGGCAAATAAATAAAATCAGCAGTAAGAACTTTTACAACTTTTATGCCACAATATTATGCCACAAAACACTGAAGCTAACTAAGGATGTTTTACTGTTTTACTGTGTTTAGTTGGCATTTCCACATTTCTATGAAAAATCACTCAAGAAAAAATATCCTAAGATGCAATGGTGTCATGAAATAGGATTCAGGATTTATCTTACATAATAAAAGCCAGGCTTATATGTTGAACTATTTCAAGGAACTATTTGAGGCCCCCAGTTTCTTGATAATTAGACTGGACAAAGGAAATAATTTTAAAAAATGTGGAAATGGGGAACTACTGTAAATTTGCCATACAAAGCAGCACTGTCTTTCCTTGTTAAACAGATAACTACTTAGATAAGCTTATTCTTGTAGCGCCAGGCAACAATACGTCTCATTGAAACACAGAGAAAGTCGTTTGGCAAAAAGATCAATAGAATCTACAGGTATCACACTTTAGCTTAAAGAATTTAAGCAGTCAGCTTTGGAATTGAACTCCAGTGATACACTGGGGTGAAAACAGGACCCTGTTAACTAACAACCGATTATTATTCCACCAAAGTCGCCCGATTTCAACTGTGTGAATGATTGTGTGTGTGTATTTGTGTGTGCTTACCTGTATGTGTGTGTACATACATGTGCGTTTGTGTGTATATGTTTCAGCTCTTTACCGGAGAAGGCCATGGCTTCAGCTGATCTCAAGTTGGGGTCTAGTGAGAAGGCTGAGGGCTGAGACTCATTGGGGGAGCAGGTGTAGAAGGACCCTGTTATCTGATACCCTATCAACACAAGGAGAAATAAGGCATTATTAAAACAAATAACCACTTGTCCTTGACCCCAATTCAGTCAAACTGATATTGACCTACAAACTGCCTTTATAGCATGAAATAATACAAGCCAGTTTCATACAACGTAATCCATACTTAGGTTATTACTGTGAATGTTAAATATGCAAGAAAAAGATGGCAAACAAGAGACCCTGAGAGTTCTATTCAAACCCAGTATTCAAAGCAAACTGCTGAGAGGTGAATCCCTCCTTTGTCTTCCTGAGACTTTGAGCTTTGATATGATGTTACCGATTCAGATGAATGAGGAAGTCATTGCCCATTACACGGCATGGTCGTTATTATTATTTTACACACTGTCTGCAAACAGGTTCCTCCCACATTCAAGCAGAAATCTCAAAAAAATTCCCCTTCAGCCTCCATACATCAGCCTTTCAGCAGGTATTCTGATCCTTTCCGGATCTTCCACACCTCCACTGTCCACATGCGGTTAGTTTTTGATTACCAAATGCCTTCATTTCTGCAGGACAGAGCTTCGGAAATTAGGTGGAAAACAATCTAGAGAGTAGCCATTCCATGCACTCAACTTTAAGTTACGCAAATGTTTAGACTTGTCGGGTACCCCCAAGTACTGGAAGACATAGTTTTAAAATGAGGAAGTGGATTGCTCTGACATTTTATTGAGCATGAGGCAATACCCAGCCTGCAAAATCAGGGTGACTGCCTCTCTCCTCCCTGCACAGTTGCCTCACCCAGTCCCAGTCCCAGTGCCTGTCTGTTTTGGCCACAGGGTGGAGGAACGAACTTCCAAAAGCGGTGAGGACAGCAGAATCATTCGCCATCTTCTGAGACTGAAGACCCACCTCTTCAGATAGCTTCTTGGTTCCTCTCAAACCACCTCCCCATAGCACTCACCCAAGGTAGCATAGACCGTATTCTTCAGAGGAATTCAACTCTCTTTAAGTCACTCTCAACATTTGACTTTCTACATAAACTTTAAAGACTTTAATGTAATGCAACGTAAAGTATGACAACAAAATAACACGAAAGCCCACAGCACACTGAAGACTCATACTGAAACAAGTATGTCAGTTTGTTCTCTTGAGCTCAATAATCAAATATCATTGAGTGCAATCTAAATATTTACTGTGAATATACCCCTGCCATACTCACAGGGGCGCCACCAGAGTTTTTTGGCCCCATGAAAAGATTTAACATTGGGCCCCACCACCCCAAAAAATCAAATAGACACCCCGTCCCCTCCTCTTACAGGAGCCTTGCATGGACATGAGGCCAGTTAGTCATCACATACATTCTCACAGGAGATATGCAGAGCTGCATTTGTCCCCTGGGGCTCGCAGACCCAAACACCCTTACCATTCTCACAAGGCAGCCCCTGCCAGGGCAGGTTCCTTGGGGGGTAAGGGCACTGGCCGAACGGGAGTTCTGCGGGGTTCTGTGGCTCTGGTGTGTAGTCCCTCCACTCTCTCCTCTCATGGGGAAGGTAGCCGGGCACCTGGGCAAGGAGAGGGGCAAAACTAAGCTTTAACACAGACCCAAACAGCCAATCAGATGGCCAGCTTCTGCATTCCTTCCATCCTCTCTGGTTCTCATGATTCCAGTCAGAAAGGAGTTTTCAGCAGCATCGCTTATGATTATTCATGAAGAGGTGAGTCTCTGAAAACATAACTCCCATTGGCACAATGTCCTTGGACACACCCTTAATGAATATTCATGATAGTAGAAACTTTCAGGTTTTAACAGGTTTAACAGTTTTCAGGTTCAATCTAGAACATATATTGGCTCGGCAACAGTGATGCACTAGTTTTGGACTGCTTAGTGTGACCACAGGATTGATTCACAGGTCAATATAGGTTTAGATAGGTCTCTAAATAAAAAGTATCACTGTTAAAGCCTCTAATACATTAATCAAATTATATAATGTTTTAAAATCTTATATTACAACCACAATATCTTCTGGTATCTTCACTCATAAAGATCTTCTGACATAAACACCCAGTAAGTGGGTATGGCATAACATTTATCATCAATGAGAGTGAAGGCCTTTTTGGTAATAACTGTACAGCAGTAGCGCCCATTGGGAGGTTTGTAACTCTAAACAAGACCTTATTAGGGCCTGCTCTATTGCACCCACTGTTCACCTGTTCAGCTTCCAGTCACACTGCACATATCCATTTCTCCTCAACATGAATCATTCCCACATGCAGCTCACAGAAACCCATTCCCTCAGGTACAAAAGTACAACCAAGAACCAAACCCACAACCAAACCAAACCTAACAACTGGCTCCCAAGCCCAGCTCCAAACTGTTAGCTGACGTGGTGCGGGTGTGTGGAGTCACCTGGGTCTGCAGCTGTGCATATGGAGGATGCATGGAGTAGCCCTGAGGGTTGATCTGAGCCGCTGGCTCCTCCAAACTCATCGCTTTGGCTGCTGGAAGAAGGAAGGAACATCAGCACACTGTCAGTACTGCCCGCGACACCTCCCACTCAGCCAAGAAGAAACTTCAGGGACAAGATGCAATCTAACCGCAGTGCACGTCCTCCCTACTTTTTCATTCGCAGACAGAAGTTTTAATATTACTTCACCTGTTCTACTTAAAGTTTTGTTAATTAATGATAATGTGTAGCAAGTAAATACACAAACAACTGCTTCGCAAAAAAACACAGAGTAAGATATAACGACGACACGAAGGCAGAGAAATTCATTTAAGAGCGAAGTCAACTATGGCACTTTTAACTGACCCATGTCATAACAGTGCTTGCCAACATGCATGGCACTTCTTAACAAAACACGCTACTGGTACTGAAAAAACTTCTCACAATAATTGCATGGTCCAACACAAAGTGTGTGGTTGTTACACTGAGCTGCATTTGCTCTGACAGCGTGTGAGAGAGCGCTGAGCAGAGGCCCGTCAGAAACGGCAGTAAGCACAGCAAGACAGGGCAGCTGGGCGATCGTGTGAGCTCATATGCGCTTGGAGCTCCGCAGTGGCGCGTTTCGCACCGCGCAACCGAAGCTCGCTAAAAAAAGCTCTCACAGAGCACGCATTGGCTTCCTCTGCACCTCTGCACTTCCTGCTTCAATGAGCGTGATCAAAAACAGGGCACTGTACTTCTGACGTCCCAATCAGAAGTCAAATTGCATGCTCTCTCGTAGTAGCCTATAATCTCTGGTCATTCATGCGCAAATACTTTTTAGACCATATACTGCTGCACTATATAGCCAGAGGTCCATCTATCACGTGTTTAGTTGTCCTGACAACCAACAATCTTTTGACCATTACTTTTAAGAGTTGTTTGTGAGATTTTCATGTGAATTTAATATGGACATATTCACTAAAGTGCAACATGCATCCATCATAATGTACAGTTTTATTATTTGCATGAATCCCATTAATATGGTATTTTAGTTATATTATTAGGCAATTACAACTGTAGAATTATTAGTGTACATATTGCTTAACAGATTGAGATGTAACTATGAGCAACAGCTGATTTCAGAGGCTTGCGGTCGTAACAGTGGTGGCCACTAGCGGAGTGAGCTGAAAACATCGATAAGGTATAGCCAAGAGTGGTCCAGACCAAACTTACGAAAGTACCACTTACAGAAGGTATACTTAGCTAAGAACGTTTCGGGAAACACGCTGAAACGTTAAGGTAGAGTGTAAGGTACAAATTACGAACGACGCAGCGTTAAGACGGCTTCGGGAAACGCACCCCAGGACAATAAAGCAATGAGGAAAACCCGGAAAACTTAATGGGCGCTAGCCCGAAATATGGAACACTGGAGCACGGGAAGCTCAACAAAACACATTGTTTAATGCAACGGACTGATGTTTTGATATTTACGTGCTCCAGCGCTCCTTATTTCGGGCCACACACACACACACACACACACACACACACACACACACACACTCACTCTCAGACACACACACACACACACACACACACACACACACACACACACACACACACACACACACACACACAGTGAAATGCAGTGCGTAGATAAGGATGAATCTGCTGGGTGCTTGCCTCTTTTAACACCTTCGGGAATGATCCTGTACACTTTGTAGGGATCGGATATGTCCAGCTGGCTCCTCTCCACCAGCTCATGGAAGTCATTGCTTTTGTTCAGGGCACAGCGGAGCCGCGTCTTCCAGGTGGGAGGGTCAGGCTTGTCAATCCCCTCTCTGAACTTCCCTTTGAAGAGTGCCCAGGCCTGCGATGAACAGCCAATCAGTTACAGACTATGGAGCAGCAGCTTTTCCAAATATTACCCACACAGCAAAGTGTTCAATCAATGCTTACAGAGTCGCCTACATATGAGACCTACGGTACTGCATCCTATTTTACTCATTAGAGTTGAATTAACACTGGACATTTTACTGTGACGTTAGTCTCTCAAATAAATTGAATACAGAAATATATTGTAAGCATACCGATATTTTAAAATATTGCTAAATATCTAATATTTTCAAATACATTATTTTTACAAAATACATTGCAATATCTGAAAATGGTCATTTTTCTTTGCTAATATATCATGACTTGTGGCAATATCATGCTAATATATTTTATCAATGTATTGCAGTATAACGTAGCCTAATTCTGTAAAGGGAGTGACGGTTTTGGAAGAACTGGTCCAGCTTTACATGTACTGTTGCCTACTGTGAGCGCAAATAAATCACATGGTCTTAAAAAGGACATATTATAAATGTATGTAATCATGACGACGACAGTTAAAATTCGTATAAAAAATCGTCTGCAGTTTGCACCTGTGGCTGAAACAATCGTTTCATTATTGCGTTCACAGAAGACAGAGCCACACGATTCTTATGTGGTTTAGCAGTTCAGAATAAAACCCACACCGCCAATTTTAATATTCTCCTTTTTTAACTGCTCAATTTCGTCAAGCAAAAGTCTTGACAAGAGGTCATAAAACAATGTGTTGCCAACTGTGGAAAAGGGAAATGAAACAAATGTAGCAAAATCTGCCCTTGAACGATAGTATCCACTTAGGTCTGCACATCTTTTCAGTATCGGTCAACTGACTGCCCTCACACAGAACTCATCGAAAGTGGCACCAGTCATATAGACCTAGTATTATCGCAGTGACATCTACGCAAGCTGTATCGTAAGCACGCTGCTGCATGCATTGGCTGCAATAGGGCCATACCTTAAAGAGCGCGGCATCCTCGTTTCTGTTGTAGTCCTGTTTGCCCGCGTGCTTCCACGGGATTCTGAAAATGGTTTTGTCGTCATTTTCCCAAACCAATCCGGGGTACTTTCCGCTGTCAATCTGGTCAATCAGCCATTGTCTAAGCTTGCCATTGCCACAAGAAACTGACGTGCCGTAGTCACTCTCTAAATTCATATCTGTCAAAACGCATGCAACAGAATGGGTACATGGAGACATGTTGAACACCTGCAAGACACAATTATGTCAGCCAGGGAGGATGAACGTTATTAAATTAAGCCTGAGCTGTCAGCCTGCATGCAAAATAGGAAAATGCCTATACTTCGACCCAGCATATCATTCGTTTACAAACAGTGTCTTCAGTTTTAGTTAATAGCAGTGCCGTGTTACCTAACCCAGCACACTATATAGCGTAATTAACAAGTAAATTATAACATGGTATAACACATTAGCCTATTTTAGGCTTTTTCATCAGCATCGATTGACTAATATGGTAACACAGTAGTTTTTATTATGTAATGCGTGGATGGGATAAAAAGGTTGTGCTCTTTCATTTAACTCCCAGATCATTTTGTATAATTTTTACATAACGACTACCATACCACCGTTTCCACTACCATTCTGCCTGTCACTCACTAGAACAACCCGCAGGGGCATATCCACATGCTCTCTGCTCATACCACGGAGACGAGCTTTCTTACCTTTGAAAGTTAGAACCCGGCACGCTCTCAGTATAAGCACACTCAAAACAACATTAAAGGAGGAACTTAGTGCTCATTAAATAAGCGTTGGGGTTAGGGGTTGGTGGGTGGGGGGTGGTTGGGAGGAGCTTCGTTGAAATCAGCATCGCTGTCTGGTCAATGAAGTTCTCTGAACCTTATCGCGCTTTAGAAGCTACAGAAAACACAAGGGAAATCCCTCGCTAACGGCAAATTCAAGCCGCACAAAAGCAGTGGAACAAACAATGCGCTATTTTTGAAATTCAAAACACATTTTTTAAGCTTGTTGTTTTCGACTAATTCCCTGACAATTTATTCTTTTTTTTTTTTTCTTTTTTTTTTTAATGACCTAAATCTTTTGGACCATTTCATGATCTGTTCTGCCTGTTTAAAAACAACAACAAAAAAAACAAACAAACATGTACGTTCATAGAAAAGTTATCTATTCCTAAGTGTGCCAAAGAGAAGTTGTCTAATGTTTCTTTCTCCCTAGATAGTTACGCAAGGGGATCAAACATTTGACTTTTGTAATATTAATGGTCATCAATACATAAATGTATAAGGACGGACTCCTCCTGCTGGCCAAATACTGTAGCTGCAACTGCTATCGAGTCTAGTCTGCAATGATTCACAACCGACCAAACGTTCCCATAGTTTAAACAGTAGGCCTAAAGACAATTCATCAAGAAAGCAAGAAACAATCACAACAAAACATGCTTATAGTACTTATTTCAGGGCAACATAACATTTGGGACAAATGGATAATTGAACAAATGGATAATTTGCACTTTCCATTGCTTAAACTTGCATTCCAGCACTTTAAGTGACTTTGAATGTGTCAACTAAAAGCTTCAATGAACAGAAAATGTAGAAACGTGTATTTTTTCTATTCTCAATTAACAATACTTTCATGCCAGTATCATAACCAATATCATAAGTACATTTTCGGCATGTCTATGCAAACACTATTTATTTGCCTGCTCTCCCCTGAAGATTGTGGTCTTTTGCCCATTGATTGCCCCACATATTATATGGATACATTATTAATGGTACAATTATCCTAGTTGTGTAATATCATGCTAATTGAATTTGGAAAATACTCGTATCCATAGGAATATAAGTGTATTGACCTGATTAATATGCCCAAATGTGCCAGCCTTGGTAGAAAGTAGAGATTAACTGGTATTACATATCAACGAACCACAATACTGCATACATTACACCCACAAAACCATACAAATATCACCTAAACGCAATAAATACCATAATTATTTAATTAATTAATTAATTAATTATCCTAACCCGCTTATCCTGAACAGGGTCGCAGGGGGGCTGGAGCCTATCCCAGCATACATTGGGTGAAAGGCAGGAATACACCCTGGACAGGTCGCCAGTCCATCGCAGGGCACTCCCCCCTGCGATAATAATAACCATAATTATTTGACATGCGAAAATGGAAGCACTATGACTCTCCATTGAACAAGAGCCTGTTCTGTTCTTATGCAATAACAAATATTTACTCACACTACAATGTTAGTCAATAATTGTACAGTGTAAATTATGTTGTGATTCCAGTCCATTTTATTTTATACTTAATACAGAAACAAGTGATTTAAAACATTTTTATTACAAAAAGAGATATAGAAATGACAAAAGCACATCCAAAATATCCCTCAGATTCTTTTTAAATTATTATTATTTTAGAAAATATTGCACATTTTCACACTATTCAGGCAGTAGCTTCAAGCAGAGCTTTCCCACACAAACGCAGCTGAATATACACACAAACAAGCATGTGCTTCTTCTATTTTAACCCTCATCTCCAGCATAAAGGACCAAACCCTGAGGGTCCTGCACAAACGCTTGTACAAACACAGGAGAGCTACGGTAGAGTAACTGGCTCTCCAAACCCTGTAGCAGGCTGTGTGTGGCACCATTCTGCACATCCGGGGCTGTAGGGGGCAGTGTCAGGTGTACTTCATGTCAAGAGAGGCCAATTCTGTACTGCTGGCCTTTGGCTTCTGTGCCAATAGAAGCTGGATCTCCACGTCATCATTAAAGGGGGTCTCTTTGTATGTCTCCTTCAGCCAAGTCCGAAACTGGGGTAAAAAGCAAAAGATAATAATAATAATTAGGACAAAAACACATTTCAAATACATTTGTTATACACCACCACTGTAAGATCACCAGTGATACACCACTGCGGTAATGTCACAAGCGTGCGTCACTACTGTTCTGTATGTCCCAAGTGATACAACACCAGTGTTACATCAGAAGATCTCTTCAGCACCAGTGCAGTGACAGTAATTGAGATGACTCCAATGAAAGACTGAGATGATGGGCAGTCGGGACACTCACATGGATGGCCTGCGTGGTCTCAAAGTCCTCCAGCTGCCTCAGAAAGCCCATGTTGGGGCCGGCGCAGGGCCGGGCCACCCGGACAGCCGTTAGGGCATCCTGCCATCCCAGCCCCGTCACGGTCATCAGGTACGCCACCACCAGGGTGACACTGCGGGACACGCCTGCCAGACTGTGTGTGAGTGTGTGTGTGTGTGTGTGTGTGTGTGTGTGAGAGTGTGTGAGTGAGTGAGTGTGTGTGAGTGAGTGAGTGAGTGAGTGAGTGAGTGAGTGAGTGAGTGAGTGAGTGAGTGAGTGAGTGAGTGAGTGAGTGAGTGAGTGAGTGTGTGTGTGTGTGTGTGGGAGAGTGTGTGTGTGTGTGTCGGTGTGAGAATGAGAGTGGGTGTGTGTGTGAGAGTGTGTGTGTGAGAGAGTGAGTGTGTGTGTGAGAGAGTGAGAATGAGAGTGAGTGTGTGTGTGTGTGTGTGTGTGTGTGAGTGGGAGTGTGTGTGTGTCGGTGTGAGAATGAGAGTGGGTGTGTGTGTGTGTGTGTGTGTGTGTGTGTGAGAGTGTGTGTGAGTGTGAGAGTGTGTGTGTGAGAGAGTGAGTGTGTGTTTCAGTTTGAGAATGAGAGTGAGTGTGTGTGTGTGTGAGTGAGAGTGAGTGTGTGAAAGTGAGTGTGTGTGAGAGAGTGAGTGTGTGTGTGTGTGTGTGTGTGTGTGTGTGTGTGTGAGAGAGAGAGAGAGAGAGAGAGAGAGAGAGAGAGAGTGTGAGTGTGTGTGAGTGAGTGTGTGTGTGTATGTGTGAGTGAGGAGTGAGTGAGGATAAGCAATAGTCACAGACAGAAGAGGCGGAAGTTAGGACAAATCACACTCGGGAAAGAGAAAGAGGGAAAGGGAGAGCGCGAAAAAGAGGTGGACTGTAAGAAAGATGGGAATAACCAATATTCACAGAAAAGAGATAGGAACAATAAAGTGCTCCTGCTCTTTTAAACACCTCCTATTTAATGACAAAGCTAACGCAAACCGACTGTAATACTCCTGAAGATGTAGCAGAGTTGTCACTGTCTTAATGTTTGTGGAGCGTTCCTCAGCTTCCTCTGTTGCAGGAGCACATGCAGCCTATTTGCCTACCAAAAGCCAAATTGGGAAGTTCAAGAATAGATTAACTTTAGCACCTTTTTATCTATGTTCTCACAAGGCTACGCTTTGGTTCACTGAGGAGATGACGTTGCTCATCGTAATGCTGTCGTTCTTCTCTGGGGGAGTCCACTCGTGTAGGTGGTGGATGGTGTCTCAGAGATGGTGCCTTGGGGCCCAACCCTCACATGGAAAGCCCCTTCAGCCATAACGTCAATCCTGTACATTTAACATGCCTCCCCCCCACGCCCATCAGCTGTCCATCACACATGTCCAGGGGAAATGGTGTGGGGTGGAAGGTGATGGTGGGATGGGTGGGCGGTTGGGGGTCCGGATTCCACGCACTCACCAGTGGACCAGACAGCCCTCCCCTTTCAGGCGAGACTCGTGCATGAACGAGATGCT
Source organism: Conger conger (assembly GCF_963514075.1). Classification (NCBI taxonomy): domain Eukaryota; kingdom Metazoa; phylum Chordata; class Actinopteri; order Anguilliformes; family Congridae; genus Conger; species Conger conger. Next base: position 38,148,987 of record NC_083768.1, on the reverse strand, counting down.
CTCTTTGAAATACTGGGTCCTGTGAGCATGGGGGGAAATTCCAGGGTTACAACACTCCCTCCAGATTTCAACATTGGGACCAAATAACATTCAGTACTGTAATCCATCGCCAAACAAACAGCTACTAAACAATGAGGATGACAACAACAATAATAATTCCCAAGACACAGTGGGTTAAATGAATACACCAACATTTTGGGAAATATACCTTTTTTCCGACTTACCAAGATGTTCGATTTCATTTTCATTTTAGTGCATTCCATGTTAGCATAACACGTTAGCTTAGCATAAATATTAGAGGAGTCATTTGCATTCTTCTTCAAAGTGAAGAAATACACCTTACAGCAACTTCAGAGCTGTCTTATTTACACAAGGTATCATGTGGATTTGAAATACACGTACGGGGAAAAAAAGTTAGATGGTTGAAACTATAACTGCAGAACACATATGTATCCTTGGCTTCAAGTCTTTATGCTTAGCTAACACGTAATGCTAACATGGAAACCGAGCCAGTGAATGCACAAAATGAAAATGAAATCGAACATCTCGTTTTGGTAAGTCGGAATTTATATTTCCCAAAATGGTGTATTGGTGTATTCCTTTAAAATAAACTACATTTGTGCATATTTGAAATAACCCTGTTATTTTACACATTCAGATTTCTAGCCCTTAGTAAAACACCAGCGAGTTTTTGCCAATAAAATGTGGGTTTTTGATACTGTTCACTCATCCAATTTTGCAGTAGGACTGGCAGCTAGTCCATGTTGGCCTACATTTTTCTGTGGGATGAGGCCAGACAGGGAGGTAGCAAGTGCGATCAGAGCAAGGAGCAAATATGGTGGTCTGTGCTATGCTGTGCTGTGCTGTTCTATACTGTGCCTATCTGTCAAGCAATACTGTTCCACCCTGTTCTGTTCTATGTCCTGCTAATATTGTGCTACTGTTGTCCCATGTTGTGCAGTTTGAGCTGTTATGCGGTGTTGTGCTGTTCTGTGCTATGCCATCCTAATCATAGTGTTGGTCTGTAGCGGCCTGTAGTGTAATGGTTAAGGTAAATGACTGGGACACGCAAGGTCGGTGGTTCTAATCCCGGTGTAGCCACAATAAAATCCGCACAGCCGTTGGGCCCTTGAGCAAGGCCCTTAACACTGCATTGCTTCAGGGGAGGATTGTCTCCTGCTTAGTCTAATCAACTGTACGTCGCTCTGGATAAGAGCGTCTGCCAAATGCCAATAATGTAATGTAATATAATGTAGTTATGTTATGCTCTGCCTTTCTGTGCGGTTCTGCGCTATACCAATTTCACGTTATGTTCTACTATACTATCACGCTGGTCTGTGTGGTTAGGTTATGTTGTGCTATGTTATGCTATGGCACGCTGCTCTGTGCTGTGTTATGTGTTTTAATGTTATGCTATGCCATGCCATGCTGTGTTGCACTGTGCAATCCTAGGCTGTGCTGTACTATTCTGACAGAGGTCTGGGTGCAAGACTGTTGAGCTATAAAAACAGGGCTGGGCTGAAGATGAGGCTCTGAGGCAGCACAGAAAGCTTCCTTCCTGCAGAGGACAAGCCGAACCCTCAGCAGGAAGCCTGTGTCTGCGTCTGTGTTTTTTTTTTTCAAATGTACTTACACACACACGTGCGTGTGTGTCTGAGTGTGTGCGAGCACATGTTTATCTTTGTGTGTATGCCCAAGAATACACGTGTGCAAATGTGTAAGATATCATCAGTGATTATGTGTACATGCATGGGTTTCTGATTTTGGTGTGTGTGCGTGTGGGCAGGCCTGCACGATTATATTAATCCATGACATGGGTCATGGCTCAGTGCAATCATTTTTCATAAAAATTAATGTTAAAAAGGCATTTCACCATTTAGATAGATAGATCATTACATTTATATCGCGCTTTTCTAGACACTCAAAGCACTTTATGGTGATGACGGGAAACTCAACCATCACCAATGTGTAGCACCAACGGTGATGCACGGCTGCCATTTTGCACCAGAACACTGACCACACATTAGCAAAGGTGGAGAGGGAGAGAACAGTGTATTGCCAATTGAATCAGGGGATAATTAGATGGCAGGCTGAAAGATAGGGCATTCAGCCCTATCTTTGAGCAGAAATACATTTTCCAAGTGCATTTCCCATTTTTACATGACACACATACTGTAGAACTTGAGATAGCTCCTCACTTTAAAAGATGAATATGTTTGGTAGCATGGCTTTGTATTGACTCCGACATGCCTATATATATGAAGATTCTTAGATGTTGCATTGCAGTTGCTCAAATAGATGAAACATATTTTCTAGCATATTCCTGCGATGAGATGCAGTTATGAGGCTGAGTCTAGGCCCAGGGGACTGAATGGTCACCCACGCATGTGCATTACTACAACTGAGAGGAGTCACTCACAGGTTTTGTGTGGGCAGATCAGCGGCTGGAATACAAAGATATGTCATCTCCTGTGGGCGGAAACAGAACGTGTTACACACTCTTACACACTCACTACACACCTCTGCACACTTTACACGTAGCTACAGACAGAAAACTGAATGAGGAAAAATGACATGTATTGACATTAAAAAAAGCAAACATCCAAGCTGGTTACTTCCTTAAGAAACGCCTGCTCCACCTGCACACTACATAATCAGGAATCACAATAAAAAAATTAAAAAAATTTTAAGAAAAAAAAAAAATGGGTGGGGTCCAAGACTGTGACTATGTACTGTACCAGGGAACCACTTGTACCCCAAAATCCTTATGTGCAGAAATCTGCCAAAAACTGTTCATCAACCGTGCAGAGGGGAATGGAACACACAGCCTCATTTAATGGAGAAAAACACCTGAACCTGAGCTAGGCTGCACAACCATAATGTACATATATTTATTTTGGTTTTGGTTTTGAAACCTACGGCAACATGATTTAAGATCACAAAATGGAAGCTTGTTTCATCCAGCCCATTCACCTGCAGGCCCATCCTAGGCGTTCAGTTTGAAGAGAAGGAAAAACAAAGATGAAACACCTTTTCGGGTGAGACTCGATTTGTATCTGGCTTCTTACGGTAAAAGCTGCACATAGAGGAAGGATGTCCATTTGACTGTTACAATCTGGGAGAGGAGATAAAGTGAGGTGAGTCTGCGAGCGAACAGATAAGCGCGTCGGTTCCCGGGAGACCTGCCGAGAAAGCGCGAGACGGGCAGGCTGCCGTGTCATCCGACCCCTCCCAGCCCGCAGGCAGACAGGTGGGTGATCGTACCTGTAACAGGGGGGAAGCGCTGTCGTGGATGGACAGGATGTGAGTGATATTGTGTCTCGAGAGCTGCTCTCGGTCTCGCGCATCTGTGAGGCAAAAAAATAATAAGAATACAATGCAGTCAGTCTGCCACTGGACGTTTCACATACTGCACATATATCCAGGCTGATGTACATATCTCATATTATTGTATAATATTGTTCATATGAGACCGCAGGTTGTAGAATACTAAAACAAAAAATGACTAATCAAAGGTTACTCATTTTTGAAAGCCAAAAATTACTAACCGCAATTACCCTCACAATCGCTCTGCGTCCAAGCTGGAAATAAACCTACCTTTGAAGTTCCCCAGGAACAGCCCAGGTAGGACCTGAAAAACGCATACAAACATGGTTCCATGATTCCCTCAAATTAATTTCCAAAATTCTTCAATATTTCATTGAGCCATCCATTTATGCAATCTGACATCAGACCATGAGTCTTCACAGGATCAAGCATGTCATCACTTAACTGTATTTAAATCCCTACAACTATATGTTCCCGATCACTTTGAAATTTGGCACTTGAATCAAAACTCAGAACAATGTCCACAATCTGTTCTCCCTTAAAACCAACATCCAACTGTTCAATACTTCCAAGGAGAAATGTTTCAGCAACTTCAACCACAGATTTGCACTGTTTTAACAGCTCAATCAAACCTTGGTGATTAGGCTTAATAATAACAAAATTCCCTACGACAAATCAAATGCTGAGTGTGTTTCCTTTGTGACTCATGAGTCTTTCTTCCACAAGTGCAACTTTGGCCAAGCAACAATATATTTATATATACAATATAGAGTATGCCAGATGACAAACATTCCTTGGGATTTCGACATCTGACTGGCAGCCCTTCCCAGCATGCATTCTGCATCCCCTGGGACCACTGCTCTTAACCTACTGTGCTGTTCTATAAATAAATGTATGGTCAGTATATAGTACATACATAGTAACTAATATCAAAAGGAAGACGCTGGATTTAAGGTATGATAGCTAAGACTGCATTTTCTGTAGTCTGATTTTAGAGCAGTCATCTTCTTTCTCAACCTCTGCAACCACTCTCCAAATGCATTATATGGTAACTATAAGGTCACTATGCCTATCAATTGAAATCAAACAAAATAACTGTGGTGATTACTGGAATGCAATGTAATGGGACAGCACAAGGAACAACCTTTCAGTGTAAGGTTCAATTAACACCTGATGTAGCTAATATTTACACGTACAAGTGAAACTCGAAAAATTTGAATATCGTGCAAAAGTTCATTTATTTCAATAACTCAACTTTAAAGGTGAAACTAATATATTACATAGACAAATTACATGCAAAGCAAGATATTTCAAGCCCTTATTTTGATGATTATGGCTTACAGCTCATGAAAACCTCAAATTCAAAATCTCAGAAAATTAGAATATTACATGAAATCAATCAAAAAAGGATTTTAAATACAGAAATGTCGGCCCTCTGAAAAGTATAATCATGCATATGTACTCAGTACTTGGTTTGGGCCCCTTTTGCACGAATTACTGCCTCAATGCGGCGTGGCATGGATGTGATCAGCCTGTGGCACTGCTGAGGTGTTATGGAAGACCAGGATGCTTCAATAGCAGCCTTCAACTCTTCTGCATTGTTCGGTCTCATGTCTCTCATCTTTCTCTTGGCAATGCCCCATAGATTCTCTATGGGGTTCAGGTCAGGTGAGTTTGCTTGCCAATCAAGCACAGTAATCCCATGGTCATTGAACCAGGTTTTGGTACTTTTGGCAGTGTGGGCCTGCTGGAAAATAAAGTCAGCGTCTCCATAAAGCTTGTCTGCTGAAGGAACCATGAAGTGCTCTAAAATTTCCTGGTAGACGGTTGCATTGACCCTGGACTTAATAAAGCACAGTGGACCAACACCAGCAGATGACATGGCTCCCCAAATCAACACTGACTGTGGAAACTTCACACTGGACTTTAAGCATCTTGGATTGTGTGCCTCTCCATTCTTCCTCCAGACTCTGGGACCTTGGTTTCCAAATGAGATGCAAAATTTGCTCTCATCAGAGAAGAGGACTTTGGACCACTGAGCAACAGACCAGTTCTTTTTTTCTTTAGCCCAGGTAAGACGCTTTTGGCATTGTTTGTTATTCAGGACCGGCTTCACAAGAGGAATACAACATGTGAAGCCCATGTCCAGGATCCGTCTGTGTGTGGTGGCTCTTGATGCATCAACTCCAGCCCCAGTCCACTCCTTGAAGCTCTCCCACACTTTTGAATGGCCTGACAATCCTCTCCAGGATGCAGTCATCCCTGCTGCTTGTGCACCTTTTTCTTCCACACTTTTTCCTTCCACTTAACTTTCTATTAATGTGCTTTGATATAGCACTTTGAGAACATCCAACTTCTCTTGCAATTACCTTTTGAGGCTTTCCCTCCTTGTGGAGGGTGTCGATGATGGTTTTCTGCACAACAGTCAGGTCAGCAGTCTTCCCCACGATTGTGAATTCTACTGAACCATACTGAGAGACAATTTAAAGGCTCAGGAACCCTTTGCAGGTGTTTTGGATTAATTAGCTGATTAGAGTGTGACACTTTGAGCCTACAATATTGAACCTTTCCACAATATTCTAATTTTCTGAGATTTTGAATTTGGGGTTTTCATAAGCTTTAAGCCATAATCATCAAAAATATAAGAAATAAAGGCTTGGAATATCTCACTTTGCATGTAATGAGTCTATATGATATATTAGTTTCACCTTTTTAGTTGAATTACTGAAATAAATTAACTTTTGCATGATATTCTAATTTTTCGAGTTTCACCTGTATGTAGCCTATATGACAGCATCGGCATGATTACACAGCTGTTTCAAGACATAATCAATGGTTCATTCCAAACTAAATAAAGCAAACTAAACCACGTCCAGTGGAGTTATGAAAATTGCAGCTGACAAGTGCAATTTTTCTAAGGACTGCTCAGCAGGTGATTGATAGGAGACTGCAGTGGCATCTTGCCGCTGGAAGGCTGAAATACGGCAAACTTAAAACTTAAACGGGGATGCCTAATTTTCTAATCATACGCCAATAGCGGGTTACTCCTGTACCAGACCACAGTGGATGAAGAACAATATACGCGAAATGTGTCAGCAGTTTGGCGACGAAACATTCACAATTATTCTGAGAACCATGTCGAGGGGGTTCCAGGCACATAATGCGTGATCTCTTATCAGCACTAATGTTTCAAATCAGAGCGAAGCACTTGCCTTTTCGGCTTAATTCAGAGCACTAGTAAACTACAATTAGACTAGCCTACTGGTTTCGGGGTTTGAAGCACGCAATTACTTACCAAACAAAAAAAAATTAAACAGCACGATAAGCTATTCGAATACACAGACAATTCACCGCCTACCAGTGAACCGAAGGAGTGGATGTCAGTGAAAGATAAATAGCCTTCATTACACTGTGACCGAAATGCTAACACACTTCTCTAAAGACATGTTTTGTTTTTCTATACGAAATGCATAGCCTAATCAGCGATGGAGGAAAAAACGAATAGGCTATCATAATGTTTTCCTTTTGGGTCATCATTCAATAATCTACTTGACCGTGTTTTTTCGCCACCGTGTCTTTTTAGTAATATAGCATCTAGACAAATGAATGTACTACATTTGGGTTTGTAGCCAGGGGAAATACAACTTTAATACCATTTCACAGAGAAAAGTAGACTATAAGGCACAACTGAAAGAATAACACTACTTAAGCACCGGTAGAATTGATCAATCAACAAATACGCGAAGTACCTTGTTTACTCCGTTTCCCATCTTCACTATTGGCGTTAGTTTTATCTTAAATGCTACAAACGATGCTGAAATGTAGAGCAAAATGACTCACTATCGACGAGCTTATAAGCCCACTACTAATTCACCATTCAATTACATTCGGCAAACTCCTCGATACCGACTGTCAAGTCTGGTTTGTGAGGGTTCTTGGGATATGTAGTTCTTTATGTTAATATTCGCTTTGGGTGACTTGACGCGCGAACTTCATTTACCAGATAAAAGAGAGTTAAAGACGGCCTCGTTAAAATGTATGCGCGTGTGTAGGATAGTGATGCCAAGTGGAGACGATGGCAATATTGACTTCGAGGCCGGTTGTGATGTCACCCTGGTACTAAATGTTCCTGCTTATGATACATTATGCAATATACAAATAATATATATATTAATAATGCCTAATAGTAATGACACTTTGTGTGATATCTCACAAAGTGTCATTACTATTAGGCATTACTAGGGAATATTTAATTGAAATTTGCACATAGCCAGCTGCGCATTATATACGTGATCGATATATTCAAAGTCTGTGAACCCTAGCCCAGAATGACAGGGGTCCTCAAAAACTGCAGTGTAATTAAGTAATGATGGACTGGCTTGGGGTGGTGGGGCCCACTGTCAGATGCTTTTTTTGGTCCCCAAAATCCCTGGCAGCACCCCTGACTGTAAGTCTGCCATGTACACTGCTCAAAGAAATTAAGGGAACACTTAATCATCACAGTGTAACACCAAGCCAGTTAAACTTCAGAGATCTGTCCATTTAGGAAGCACAAGTGATTGTGAATCAATTTCACCTGCGTTGGTGCAAATGAAAGTGACAACGGGTGCAATGGAGATGCAAAAGCACACAAGGAGAGCTGGACAGGGCCGTAGAAGGGCATAAACCCAGCAGCAGGACCAGTATCTGCTCCTTTGTGTGAGAAGGAACAGGAGGAGCACTGCCAGAGCGCTACAAAATGACCTCCAACCGGCTACTGGTGTTCATGTTTCTGACCAAACTGTCCCCAAAATCCCTGGCAGGTGAAATTGATTCACAATCACTTGTGCTTCCTAAATGGACAGATCTCTGAAGTTTAACTGGCTTGGTGTTACACTGTGATGATTAAGTGTTCCCTTAATTTCTTTGAGCAGTGTACATGGCAGACTTACAGTCAGGGGTGCTGCCAGGGATTTTGGGGTCGCACAGACCTCCATGTCATAGCCAACGGTACCCTGACTGCTGTTAGGTACCGGGATGAAATCCTCAGACCAATTGTCAGACCTTATGCTGGTGCAGTGGGCCCTGGGTTCCTCCTGGAGCATGACAATGCCCGGCCTCATGTGGCCAGAGTGTGTAGGCAGTTCCTGGATGAGGAAGGCATTGATGCCACTGACTGGCCCTTACGTTACCCTGACCTAAATCCAATTGAGCACCTATGGGACATTATGTATTGGTGCACCTGATGCTGCCAAGTACCGCCACAGACTGTCTAGGAGCTCACTGATGCCCTGATCCGGGTCTGGAAGGAGATCCCCCAGGACACTCATCAGGAGCATGCCCAGACATTGTTGGGAGTGCGTCCAGGCACACAGGGGCCATACAAACTACTGTGTCACATTATGAATTGTCGTGATAAATTCATACAAGTTGGATCGGCCTGTGATTTCAATTTTTTACTTTGATTTTCGGAGTGATTTTGAATCCAGCCCTCAATGGGTTGATGATTTTGGTTTCCTTTGACCGTTGCTACATCATTTTGTTCTTAACAAATTAATAAATCGTTCATCAAGATCTGATGTGTTCCCTTAATTTTTTTGAGCAGTGTATATTTAGTCAAGTTGGAAAATCAGTTTCAGTTGCTGGGTACTCTGAATTAAAGTAAAAAATATTAACCTCACTTAAAACAAAACTTTCAGAGGCATGCAGAGAATATAACAATTTGGATGGGCCTCGTCATATTTATCATTCTATCAAATCATTGTAATGCCGCACAAGTATGCACTCTCCCCCAAACCATGAGTCATATGGGCAAAAATGTTTTTGGCTTTGCCCCTTTGAACTGTTCCAAAGTAGGCCACACATATTTGCTGAATAGCTGTCACTACTCAATCGCAAAGCATCATATCTCTTGTTCAATCTAGAGCAACATGAGCAAGCACATACGTCAAAACTAGTCTTACCTATCATTTCTGCATGTTTTTGGGTTTGTGTTTCTTGAAATTCACTGTATACCATATCCTGTTTTCTATGCTGTGCCACTATTTCCTTGTTCCTTTTCTAGGCATCAAGATACCTGTTATTGAAGCTATCATTCTAAACAATGCACAGTATAATTATGTATGTCGTTCAAAATCAAAGTCTTTGAGGGGGGGCAGACAATCAGAAAAGAATAGGTTTACTGAACAATGGATGTCAATGTAAAATCCAGAATATCTCTCTCTCTCTCTCTCTCTCTCTCTCTCTCTCTCTCACTCACTCTCTCACTCTCTCACTCTCACTCTCACTCTGTGTGACTCCATTTCCAAATATGCCAATTAAGCATGGAGAAAAATATTTGTTTCCAAATCAGATTTTCAGAAAATAAATAAATAAATATATAAATACATAAATATTTATTTTTGTCTCTTTGTAAGTAAAGTGCTTTTCTGTTCAAGGTATGAAGAGAGTCAAAACATGTTCAATCTAATGAAGCTGATCCAGTCATAACAGATGATTTTCTTTGATGTTTGTGTTTTGGTGTAATGTAAAAAGGTGAGTGAGGTTAATCTTGTGCATGTACAGTAAACCATTTCCAGTAGCTCTTTGTTTCATAAACCTCCAATATGGTGTTCTATTTTTAGCAAGAGTTTTGTTGTTTCACTTTGTGGCAGTACATTTATCCACACAGAAGCTAACAGAAGGGGGGCGTTTCCAGAAACTAGCGTACAAGTTTAAATGCAGTTTGCTGCCGTGATGTTTGCATGTCACTGATCTTTTGAAGTAAATTCCAAAATGGTGGTTTCCCAGTCTGGTAAGGAGAGAGGCAGAAATTTCATCAATGAGTGATCTACCTTTTTTTTTAATAAATGAAATTGTCAGTAAATGAAAGATATTGCTTTCCATTCTTTTGAGAGAAACGTATAAGTTGAAGGTCATCACCAATGTTGTCTCAAAAACTGTTTCTTTCCTTCATTTTTTCTTTTGCTAAGATGAATGAACATTAATGTCCTACTGATCTCAGTGCATCAAGGATGAAAAAAGGGAACAATAACGATAAATGAAAAAAGGAAATAATGAAATTAAATCATTCAATTTCCTTTTTCCTATTCTGTCTTTAATGTTTCTTTTTTCAAATGGATTCATTTTCTTTATTATCTTTCGAATTTGACAAATACTTGAGGTGTTGCAGTCAGCAGTAGTCCACCGGTATGTGAATTAAACTGGAGTGCACCTGTATGTGAATTAAACTAAAGTACACCTGTATATGAAATAAACTGTACATATGAGAATTATACCTGAGTGCACCTATTGACTGTCCTCTTGTTGATCTAGTTGGTCTCCAGGAAAATATCATATTGGCCAAATAGATTTACAGGTAAACACACTGCTGCTTCCTCTGAGTTTCACATAAATCACAACCAAAAGAGGTAGACACACACCAGATCAGCATGGTTCGAACGGATGCTTTGACGGACAATTTTTAAGGAGGTCAGGCAAAAACATCACTGACCCCCAAGAATGAATGCAAGCCCCCCTCCCCACTGTACAGGAGGCAGGGGAATTTGAGCGTGGGTGCACTCAGCGCAGTGGGGGTCTGGCAGGAAGCAGGGACTGGGTGTGGGAAGTTACCAGGCTATGTGGGAGAGGGTGTCACATGCTGCATATGTCGGAAATGATTCTGAAAAGTGTCATCGTGTGGTGGCGCGCTCGGAAAGGCGGCCGCCACAGTTAGGAAAGTAAGCAAAGTTTTTCAGCACGAGGGGAGGGGATTCACCTTACTGTTCCAAAACAACAAGCATGCGAAAGCATTCACTTTAGCTTTGACTCCCCCTGCTGGTGGGTTTCAAGAAAAGTGAAAGTATTCACTGATTTGGATTTGAAATCCCGCTTAAACAAAGATAAACTGAAAATGGCTGTTGTGAAGGCCTGGAAAAGCATTTCCAAAAACGATACAAAAACGTTTGCCAGTGTTAATGGATCATGAACTTGGTACAGTTATTGCATGTAAGGGCTATGCAACCAATTCAACGGTATATATTTGCCATACTTTTAAGTACTGTGTGTGGGTTGGTGTAGGGGGTAAAGAACTGTTGCACAAATCTTAATAAACACTTTACGTGCAGTGTAATAATAAGTGTAATAATGGGCAGAGTACAACATCATTTGGATTATGATGACAAGCTAAAGTCATCATAAGTCACAAGAAAATGTGGCAGATTTTTATTTAAAGAGAATCCTAGGAACAAAATCTTCCACACTTGGTGATGGTGATGATCATGATAATTGTTGTAAATAAGTCGAAGGGTCCACTTCTGACAGTAACACGATTTGCATTATCATATTTTGAGATCACAACATGCATTGTGGGACGAATAAATCCGTGACTCTGCTTTCGATTACATTAGCCTTTAGTTTACGGCAATGCCGTTCTGGTACTTTCAGTTTCGACTGGACACGGCTTATCAGGAAGTCTAAAAGTTTAGTTGGACGGTGTTATGTAAAAAAAGGTAAGTTTTTCTCTCTGTTACATTAGCTCAGTTTTCTCGCATACTTTATCTCACGTCGTACGAAAAAGTACTTGGAAAGGCGCTATTAACTCATTGTTTTACAGTTAGCTGGGAATATGCGCACAGTAACATACAGGGTAATTGGATACATGATTCTTATTGTGGCAGAGAACGGTATGCCACAACTTCTTTAACACATATTGAACAGCTAGCTGTGGATGTGTAGTTAAACTATTGCCTGAATTCTGATCTGATGTTCGGATAGAAACACGTTCAATCGCAAAAGTTTTCTCAAATTTTCCCAGTTAAACCTGTTTTAATCTTGGCGTTAAACTGTCCTGTTTATAAGGGCATGACCATAGTCTAAAACTGTGCCACATTAGTTTCAGTATCCATCGTGGCCATTTGGGAAGTCATATGAAAATCGCAATATAGCCTCTTCTCGAAACAGCACTTCCGCAAACAGGTATAATGGTACAGTGTCGTCCGTAACCGTAAGCGTCTACAGTCGAGGAAACCGTAGCTCATTAATTCATTCATTAACAAACAATTAAATATATAAATAAATACAGTAAGTAAAGCTTTTCATTCAGAGCAATTAGGGCCAGTTCAATTTCCCTGAGAAAGAGTTAACTTATCAAATATCTTCAAAGAGGATAATTGGCAGAACAAAATTGTTCTTTTAATTGACCTTTTTAGAAGTAATTTTTTAATTCATAGGAACATGTTCTGGGCGGCACGGATGGTGCAGTGGGTAGCACTGCCGCCTCACAGCAAGGAGGTCCTGGGTTCGAATCCCCGTCGGCCGGGTCCTCTCTGTGCGGAGTTTGCATGTTCTCCCCGTGTCTGCGTGGGTTTCCTCCGGGAACTCCGGTTTCCTCCCACAGTCCAAAGACATGCAGGTTAGGCGGATTGGAGAGTCTAAATTGCCCATAGGTATGAATGTGTGAGTGAATGGTGTGTGTGCCCTGTGATGGACTGGCGACCTGTCTAGGGTGTATTCCTGCCTTTCGCCCAATGTATGCTGGGATAGGCTCCAGCCCCCCTGCGACCCTGTTCAGGATAAGCAGGTTAAGATAATGGATGGATGGATGGATGGATGGGAATATGCGCACAGTAACATACAGGGTAATTGGATACATGATTCTTATTGTGGCAGAGAACGGTATGCCACAACTTCTTTAACACATATTGAACAGCTAGCTGTGGATGTGTAGTTAAACTATTGCCTGAATTCTGATCTGATGTTCGGATAGAAACACGTTCAATCGCAAAAGTTTTCTCAAATTTTCCCAGTTAAACCTGTTTTAATCTTGGCGTTAAACTGTCCTGTTTATAAGGGCATGACCATAGTCTAAAACTGTGCCACATTAGTTTCAGTATCCATCGTGGCCATTTGGGAAGTCATATGAAAATCGCAATATAGCCTCTTCTCGAAACAGCACTTCCGCAAACAGGTATAATGGTACAGTGTCGTCCGTAACCGTAAGCGTCTACAGTCGAGGAAACCGTAGCTCATTAATTCATTCATTAACAAACAATTAAATATATAAATAAATACAGTAAGTAAAGCTTTTCATTCAGAGCAATTAGGGCCAGTTCAATTTCCCTGAGAAAGAGTTAACTTATCAAATATCTTCAAAGAGGATAATTGGCAGAACAAAATTGTTCTTTTAATTGACCTTTTTAGAAGTAATTTTTTAATTCATAGGAACATGTTCTGGGCGGCACGGATGGTGCAGTGGGTAGCACTGCCGCCTCACAGCAAGGAGGTCCTGGGTTCGAATCCCCGTCGGCCGGGGCCTCTCTGTGCGGAGTTTGCATGTTCTCCCCCTGTCTGCGTGGGTTTCCTCCGGGTACTCCGGTTTCCTCCCACAGTCCAAAGGCATGCACGTTAGGCTGATTGGAGAGTCTAAATTGCCCGTAGGTATGAGTGTGTGAGTGAATGGTGTGTGTGCCCTGAGATAGACTGGCGACCTGTCCAGGGTGTATTCCTGCCTTTTGCCCAATGTATGCTGGGATAGGCTCCAGCCCCCCTGCGACCCTGATCAGGATAAGCGGGTTCAGATAATGGATGGATGGATGGATGGAGGAGCATGTCCTGGTAGTGTTTAAAGTGGTGTTTATAGCCCCCTGATAAAGAAAAAAATAATTAAAACTCAAAGTGTGAGTGACAGTGTCATTGCTAAACTTTGAAACTTGGCAGCTTCCTTATCTTAAGAAGGAAACAAAATGACGTACGTCACGGGGAATTTCCCTTGCTCTCAGCATCGGCAGAAGCACGTTTGCTCTTGCCGTTAGTCTGTCTTCAATGGGAAGAGGAAACCAAGCCGACAGATCTGCTTTCTCCGTAGGTCCGTTGAGGAGGACCTCGTGGACAGCCATGGCCGCGGAACCACAATCCATATTCATGAACTCTGCTGACCTCATCAAGAAGGAGCCCCTGGACTATGGCGGCTTCGGTGAAGTGTTCCTGTGCTACCACAAGACGCATGGCCAGGTGGTCCTGAAGACCGTGTACACCGGACCCCCGTGGAAGGAGTAAGTCGCCGCCGACCCAGGGGAACACTTCGGCCCTGTGACCTCTTCGCTACTTGCGCCACCAATTTCAGAATGTAAAGCAAAAACTATAACATAAAATCATCGTGAAAATATTTAGATATGATTTATTTTGCTTTAATAATAGTTAATAGGTCTGTGTTATAAATGTTGTTTTTGTACTTTTTTATTCTTCTTTACACTTACATTGTATTGGTATAAAAAAACTTCATGAAATCTCGGCATGGTAATGGATTATACATCAGTGAGTGCTTTATTAGGTATTTATTAGACTTATTTTGTCGACTTATTAAGTCTTCTGTTGCTGTAGCCTATCCACTTAGAGTTTTGACGCATTGTGTATTCAGAGATACTCTTCTGCATATCACTGTTGTAATGTCTGTATTACTGTCACCTTCCTGTCAGCTTTGACCAGTCTGGCCATTCTCCTCTGACCTCTCTCATTAATAAGGCGTTTCAGCCCACTGGATGTTTTTTGGTTTTTGCACCATTCTCTGCAAACTCTAGAGACTGTTGTGCATGAAAATCCTAAGAGATCAGCAGTTTCTAGGGCGACCTGTAGCATAGTGGTTAAGGTACATGACTGAGACCCACAAGGTCAGTGGTAAGGTACATGACTGAGACCCACAAGGCCGGAGTACCCACAATATGATCCACACAGCCGTTGGGCCCTTGAGCAAGGCCCTTAACCCTGCATTGCTCCAGGGGAGGATTGTCTCCTACTTAGTCTAATCAACTGTATGACACTCTGGATAGGAGTGTCTGCCAAATGCCATTAATGTAATGTAATGTAATGTAATGTTTCTGAGATACTCACCCTGTCTGGCACCAACAATCATCGCACGATCAAAGGTCACTTAGTTCACATTTTTTCCCCGTTCTGATGGTAGATATGAACATTAACTGAAGCTCCTGACCCATATCTGCTGCCACATGATTGGCTGATTTGATAATCACATGCATATGTCGATGTACAGGTGTTCCTAATAGTGCTCAGGGGGTAACATAAATATTGCTATTCGTATGCCAATTCATTATGCTAAGACATCTCCTAAATTATTTGTGCTTTTAAAACTCCATTACCACAGTGCATATACATGGGGTTTTCTTCTAAAGTTCTTCTTTAAGCTGTGTTTCCAAGGGAACATACAAGTGCTCTATTTTTCTCTTACTTCATGTTTTCCATGGTTTCATATCGACTGCTCTGCACTTCCTGTGTAAGCCTCCATTCAAATTAATTTTATTCCTTTTCATGATTTCACTTGAGTACCTGATAAAAAAATAGCCAATCTGTTTATTGTGTTTATTTTGTTCTTTTATGCACTTCAGCTGGCATCTGGCATTCAAATAATATCCATGGTACTCTAGAGACTTATGGCACTAAAATAGCCTTGGGCGGCACCCACATTTAGGAAGTACTAGTTTGTTAATGCTTCCCCTTTTTAGTGATGCAGTGGGAGAGATGGGGACATGAGGAGTGCATTTTCACTGGAATCTGTACATTTGACACAGGCAATGGCCATTTTTAATGTGCTTACCTGCAGTCTTCTCTATCTTCAGTTTTCTATCATTTACCTCTTCCTGTGACTGACGGATGTTATCTCTGAGACCTTGATTAACCACGGAGGCTAAACCGCATGGTTTAGTGCCATAGTGTAATCAACCACTCTTTGCTTTTCGCTTTATGTTGACTGGTGAAATTACGAGACTCTCCTTCTAAAACTAACACCTCATTTTGCTAACAATAACAGCAAAAGATAATTTTTTTTATTAGCTAGTTTAAGTTTGGATGGACAATTAGACAAGGGGGCATAAGATAAAATGTCTTATTTCATTTGATTACCATTTAATATTGATTGAATACGACTTCACGACTTACCAGTCTCTCCTGGCGGCATTCTCTTCCGCTGTCACTGCCGCCAAAGCAAAATACTATCAAACACAAATTCAGAACTCCGGTTCTAACCCCCGGAAACTTTTCTCTATTTTCTCCTCTCTCCTCAACGCACCGCCTCCTCCTCCTCAGTCCTCCTTCGCTGCTGATGACTTTGCTGATTTCTTCGATGAGAAGGTCACAGTCATCCGCAGATCCTTTACAACCACCGCCCCCCTCACTGTGCCCTTCCCCCCCTCTAGGCCCATCCCTTCCTTTTCCACTTTCTCCCCCCTTACATACTCTGATGTTTCTCAACTCCTGCTCTGCCACCGCCCTACAACCTGTGCCCTTGACCCTATCCCCTCTTCTCTTCTCCAAACTATCACACCTGACATTCTCCCATTTGTTACCTCCCTTGTCAACTCTTCCCTGTCTTCCGGCTGTTTTCCGGCATCCTCCAAGAGGGCCCACATCACTCCGCTGCTAAAAAAGCGTGCTCTGGATCCCTCCATCATCCAGAACTACCGCCCGGTATCTCTTCTTCCTTTCCTTTCTAAAACTATAGAACGAGCCGCTTCTACTCAACTTTCTTCTTTCTTTTCTAACAACAACCTGCTAGACCCCCATCAGTCTGGCTTCAGATCGGGCCACTCGACAGAGACTGCGCTCCTCTCCGTCACTCCATGCCGCACGAGCAGCCTCCCTCTCCTCTGTCCTCATTCTTCTAGATCTCTCTGCTGCCTTCGACACTGTGGATCACTCCATCCTCCTGTCTGCCCTGTCAGCAACGGGCATCTGTGGCACAGCCCTGGACTGGATTGAGTCCTACCTCTCTGGTCGCTCCTTCCAGGTTGCCTGGGCTGGTTTGGTATCGACACCTCGGCCCCTCGCCAAAGGAGTCCCCCAGGGCTCAGTCCTAGGCCCGCTTCTTTTTTCTCTTTACACTCGCTCCCTTGGCCCTGTGATCACTGCACATGGGCTATCCTACCACTGCTACGCGGACGATACCCAACTCTTCGTCTCGTTCCAGGTACGCAGGTTTCAGCCCGTATCTCTGCTTGCCTGAGGGACATCCAGAGCTGGATGGACAACCACCATCTAAAGCTCAACCCAGGCAAGACTGAAATGATATTCATCCCTGCTAAAACCTCTCCCCATCTGGATCTCTCTATTTCCCTCGGGGATACCACACTCACGCCGTCACCCAGTGCAAGGAACCTCGGCGTGGTGATGGACAGCAGACTGTCCCTTTCCGAGAACATTGCGGCGGTGACCTGGTCTTGCAGGTTCTTCCTATACAACATACGGAGAATCTGCCCCTTTCTCACCCCCTACTCGACCCAGCTCCTGGACCAAGCGATGGTTCTGTCCCGCCTGGACCACTGCAATTCCCTCTTGGCTGGCCTCCCAGCGTCCGCCATCAGACCCCTCCAACTCATCCAGAATGCAGCAGCTCGTCTGGTCTTCAACCTTCCCAAATACTCACACGTCACCCCCCTGCTTACTTCCCTCTACTGGCTGCCTGTCATGGCTCGCATCAAATTCAAAACATTGGTGCTAGCCTTCCAAGCAGTTAAAGGGTCTTCCCCAGCTTATCTACAAAAAATCATCGGACCCTACACCCCTGCCAGACCTCTTCGTTCAGCCTCCACAGGCCGCTTGGCACCTCCCCCTCTCCGAACCTCCACCTCACGCTCACGACTACTGTCTGTTCTGGCTCCACGGTCGTGGAACAAACTCCCCGTTGAGGTCAGAACTGTAGAATCTCTCCCCAACTTCAAGCGCAAGCTGAAGACACACCTCTTCAAGCAGCACCTATCCCCATCCCTCCCTACCTCCCTGTGAACCTTAATTGTTGTCTCTGTGACTTGCTTTGTGTATCGGTATTTTTAGTTGGCTAGGTAAGCAGTGTTTGGATAGTTAACTTTGGTCACTTTTGCTCTGTTTATTTCTTTGTTCTCAAAAAAAAAAAAAAAAAAAATTGGCCCTCGTCCTTATCTTTGTTGTACAGGTAGCAGTTGAAATTGTACTTCCCTCTAAGGTCTTTCAGCGAACTTATCCCTGGTTATGGGTATGCACTTTGTTGTACGTCGCTCTGGATAAGAGCGTCTGCCAAATGCCAATAATGTAATGTAATGTAATGAATACAGGCCAGGTGTAATAACACTTTACAATAGGTAAGATTTTTGTGTTAAAACATTCTTACAAGACCATTGTAAATCCCTTCCTATCATTGAAAAAGGCTCACTGAGATGTTGACTCACTCTCTACTTATTGTTCTTGAATTCGGGTTTTAGAATATACAGTTAACAGAGCGGCACTGTACCAAAACAGTGTATAACTCAGGCTCATTGATTGAAAATTGGTTCTAATTGCCACAGCCAATGGTGTTTCAATGTCAGCGTGTTTACAGAGAAGGGGAGGGATAAACAGTGTTGTGGTTTGAACGTGTTTGTTGCTGCAATTCCTCTCTTGACCGTTAGAAGTCCAAAATGACCTATTGTACCTTTAAGCTTATGGTTCTAATGGGTGGCTGTCTGTCTGCTCCTTCAGGGGATATAAGCAATCGCTGATGGAGGAGGGAAACCTGATGCTCAAGCTAAACCACAAGCGCATCGTCAAACTGCTGGGGGTGATTTTGGAAAATGGGGCGTACTCACTAGTGATGGAACTCATACCCAAGGGAAACCTGATGTCATTGTTGCAGGAAGTAAGGTCCCCACAATGCACTGTCGTGTGTGTGTGTCTATGTGCGTCTGTGTGTGTATATGTATGTAAGTGCACATGTCTCTGTGTGTGTGTTTGTGTGCATGTGTGTGTGTGTCATTTGGCAGTCGGAGGGTTGCCGGTTCGATCCCGCCCTGGATGTGTTGGTGCTGGTTGGTGCCTAAAATGACAGCCAATATTGGTGTGGGAGTGTGAGTGTGTGTACGAATGGGTGAAGCATCAATTGTACGGCGCTTTGGATAAAGGCGCTATATAAATAGCCAACCATTTACTATTTACCATGTGGCTTAAACTATACTTTGCCTTAAATTGTGCCCAAAGAGGTGCCTTTGAGGAGTTATGAGCATGGTGTGGAAATTCATGGTTTATGCATGATTAGGCTTCCTCCCTAATTCTGTTTGACACTTCCATTACCACCACCACCCCCCCCACCCCCCCCGACACCATTATTTATTGGCTGTATGGTTTCTTGCATTCACTACCTGCATTTTTGCCCCAGGCTGTCACCAGAAAGTAAATCTTTATTTGATTAAATAAATAAATGCATTTCATTTCACTGCTGCCATACTGTACTGCCCATGAAACGTTTCTCTCCATACGTCTCTCTCCCAGACCAGTAAAAAATGCATTTGAAATAATTGAACTCATACTGAATTCACAGATTTAGTGCTGGTGATTGTCATTGTTTTTACCTGTCTTCATGGTATTAAACAAAAAAAGATGAAGATTTTCATAACATTATATTCAAATAGCGGAAAATCTTGCCAAATCTAGTCCATTCCGATTGGTGAAAAGAGAGCAGGTTCATTTTTGTATTTCTGGTTACATTGTTCTACTACACTCTGCTAGGTGAATGTACCACTGTCCATCAAGGGGAGGATTATTCTGGAGATCCTGGAAGGAATGGTGTATTTAACTGAGCATGACATCATACACAAGGACCTCAAACCTGAGAACATTCTGGTAGACAAGGACTTCCACATCAAGGTATTTATTTCCTGACTTCCACATGTTCCAGCGTGGAGATTCATAATTTGGTAGAAGAGTAGTAGAGTAGAAGTAGAAGAGTAGTAAAATCATCACCGTGGTGGTACGTGTGTGTTCAGATCGCAGACCTGGGTCTGGCCACCTATCAGAGCTGGAGCCGACTGACCAAAGAGGAGTCCCGGCGGAAGAGCAGGAGAGGGGACCGCAGTAACATCCGCACGGCGGGGACCCTCTTCTACATGGCCCCGGAGCACCTGGAGAGCATCCACACCCGGTCCTCAGAGAAGTCTGACGTCTACAGCTTCGCCATCGTCGTGTGGGTTATCCTCACCACCCAGGAGCCGTACGAGAGTGAGCGCCCCGCCGGGGTTTTCTGCGCTCATATGACATGGCCATTTTAAACAGGAGTAGATGTCAGTTTCAGGCTGCTCTCCAGGTCACAGGCTGTAGAGTGGAGGGTCACCACTGTCCGTCAATCTCGGTTGCGATGGTAAAGCTCTGTTGATGCGACGCAGCTGTTAGGGTTTGACAGAATTTGAGTTTGTCTATGTCTCTCCGGTTGTCAGATGCCCGGAATGAAGACCAAGTGTGTCAGTGTGTGCGTAACGGCGATCGGCCGGATGAAAACGCCATTCCTCCTGAAACCCCAGAGAAGATGGCAGAATTAATGCGGAAATGCTGGCGCCAGGACCCCGAGCAGCGGCCCACCTTTGCAGGTGAGTGATGATGTTGATGCCCCCCTCCGGTTAGTCATTGGCTGATGCCATCGCCTCATATTCTGATTGGCCAAGAGCTTTGTAAACGGTCTACTTGCATACAGATTCAGTCAACATTAAATCTGCAACCTTCAACCTCTGGTCATCCCTTCTTCCCCCCTTGGGGAGTGCATGGTGGAATTTAGCTCATGTGACTGCTGTAATTCCATTATGCTGTCTTTGCACAGAGAGCTACAAATACTTCCAGCCCTTCTACAGAGAAGATTTAGAAAAGAATGTGGAGAAAGATTCTGCAGAGCTCATGGTAAGAACTATGGAACCAATTTAAATGCATACATCTTGGATGAAATGTAAATTAAATGTTTAGTACACATGTTTTAAGTCCTTGGCAAAAATATAAGGACTTACATCAGCCATCATCCTTGCATACTGCAAGAAAAGGCAACACGTTGTATTATTTGTACATGGATATGAAAAACAAACTGATTTCCTGTCCCTTTTTGAAGTCAACCTATTGCAAGGGATAGTTTAGTTCTAGGTTATTTTGATATTATTTTATGTTTATATTGGCCCTGAGAGTTTCTGCATGCAGTGCATATCAGTAAGAAGTCACAGAAGCCTTTAGAATCAGTAACCTAGCCAGACAGACCAACGATTAGAACCACTGTACAGCTAGCCTTTACAATGCTATACCTGTTGTACTGTATTCATGTTTACAATGATGTATTCACACTGAGGTCCCCGAGGTTTTACTTTCTGACCTGCAGGCCAAGTATGAAGGGCCAGACCACTATTTGAAATCTATGAGATCCCTCTCCCTGGGCAGGACACATACAGGTATCTGACTGTGGAAACAGTATCTTAACAACATTTTGTCTGACCAATATATTGCAATATGTTTTAAATATGTAGAATTATTTTAAAATATAATTATTTATATACTTCACAGTAAAATATGTCTTTATATTGCCAAATCTAAAAGTATCAATAATTTGTTTATTTGTGTCTGTTGTGAATCTTGATGATATATATTTTTTATTGATCATTTCATATATTATGGTGGGTGCAGATTGTGTATGGTTGTTAATTTGGGTGGTTTCGGTTGTAAGATTCACCGACCCCCTTGCGGAGCTCGGACAGTGTGCCCATCGAGGCCAGCATCGAGGACCTGGGGGTCTCTGAGGATTCCCGGGCAGGGTCCCTTCAAACCGATGCCGGGCCCATCGCTGACAGCAGCCTGAAGTCCAAACTGGACCAGGAGTTAGGCTATCACCAGCATGGCAGCTACAGCCACTCGGAGCTTCAAACTCCGATGTCCCACCAAAACCCTGCCCCCTATTCCCCCTATGCCCACTACGCCGCCCCCCTCTTCAACGCCCCCATGGAGAGGGGCGTCCCCCGCCTGGAGTCCTCGGTTCAGTCCTGGTCCAAGAATGACCACGTCCGCCAGGAGCCTGCCCAGCCTTTGGACTCGTACAACACGCTGTCCAGTTCCACTTCTAAGGCCACGCCCATGAGCCCTGCCCATGGTGTGGGAATACCTCCAGTCAGCCCCTTTATGATGAACCACCCCTTTTCCCTATTCCAACGCCTCCACTCCAACCCAGCCAATCCCACACCAGAGTCAGAGGCTCCTGATTTCACAGCTGGAAATATTTTCAACATGTCTGCCAAGATGCGAACACCAGAGGCAGGTAATTATGTGGATATACTCACTCCTTCCCCAGGGAATTCTTATAAGATACTGTTTTCAGAGCATGGTAACTACGAAGATACCACTTGTAGGTCCAGATGCTAGAATCGTTCTGTCTCCAGACCCAAATAATTAGTATATAATACTTCCTCAGAATCCGGGTCATTTTAATTCCATTGGTACCAACCAATAATTCTTGTTGTTAAGTTAATGTTAGAACATGGCAACGTGGATGGTCTTCATTTTCATTTCAAATGTATGCGAAACACATAGAATGTTCTTTTCAGAGCTTTCCTTCAGAACAATTCATATACTCTTAATACTGCTTGGGGACATTCTTATCAACCAAGTGGGAATCAGATGGACTTCCTAACATTTGAAAATTTTTCATTAAGTAGCTAGATGCTTGACTCATATAACTGGTTTATGAAGATAAGCTATTTGTGAAAACTAAAGGCTTTTCCAAAACCCATGAGAATATGATTTGTAAACAGGATTAATTTTACCAGGACTTTGAATTCACAGTTATTTACAGTACCTAAAGACCAGCTTCGCACTACCACACATCTATCACTACTATCACACATCACTTTTAGAACTTCTAAAGAATGCATTTAGAATTACTTTTTAATGCCATTAATTTAAAGAGTACAGTTTTTTTGTCCATTGTTGGAGCACCTCAAAAAGCCTTTTTGTGGAAGGCTTTCACAGAGGGGTCTGTGTGCCTTACCCCCCTAGGAAACACGTTCATACACAGCGCCTGTGGAGTACAAATTGGTAGCAACAACCGCATGCATATCCGCGGCCAGGACTTTGCGTCAGGCAGTTACCAGCCCAGCATGACCAGCAAATGCTTGTACAACGAGCTTCTACAGCAATACGGTAAGCGCACAAGCTCCGCTTGTTTCTGGTGGTGGTCTCCCATCAAAGAACTAACCAAGTTTTTGCTTAGTTGCTAGTGCTGTGTTTTACTGCCCCCAGAGGACTCCCCGGTGACGGAGGATCACCTGGACCTCCTGAGGGAGAACATCGCGGCCCAGTGGAAGTGCTGCGCCCGACAGCTGGGCCTCACGGAGACGGAGATGGAGACCATCGACCACGACTACAACCGCGACGGGCTGAAGGAGAAGGTGCACCAGATGCTGGAGAAGTGGAAGATGAAGGAGGGCTTAGTGGGCTGCACCATGGGCCGGCTCTGCCAATCGCTGTATGGCGCCATCAAAGTGGACCTGCTCTGCCGGCTGCTTCAACTCTGCCAAAGTGCCACATCGCCATAAACCCGCTCCCCCAAAAACTCATATCCCCCCGAGATCCCAAAAGCCAACATTCCCATAGACCCACTGTCCAATTAGCCCATAACTCCATAGACCCACTCTCAAAAAACGAATATCTGCATAGATCCATTCTCCCAAAAACTCAACATCCACAGATCCAAAAAACCCACATTCCCATAGAACCACTCCCCCATAAATCCACATCCCCCCAGGTCCCAAGAACCCATTTTAAGGTTTGACATTTTTAGGTGTTTTGTCCATTGCATCATTGGAAATTATGACAAATTAACAGTATAGGAGATGACCACTGACGTTACTGTCTTTCATCTGAACTCGGATCATTTCCTGCACTGGTGCACTGGTGTCATTCGGCCACTAGGGGATGTCTGAAATGTATACGTGTTCCTGTTTTAGCATAAAGGATGGTACATGTAGCTTTGAGTGCGCTTTGTGTGAAAATTCAGTTGGTGAAATCTCACTGTTTGGCACTCATTGTTTTTAATTTTTTTATTTTTTTTTTATTTTAAGCAAGGTGGATTACCATAAAGTTGGATTGGATTACATACAGTATCTGCTAACATGGTGTCAGGCTTGCTTGGCTTGGCTTCAGTTTAGCCTTTAGCAGTAGTGGTAGGAATGTAGTCCTCTTAACCAGTCCACTGCAGGCCCAGTGCAGCTGTGCTACTGATACTGTAACCAGCATCCAACTCTTCACTTCCGCATTCAGTTGCTGTTCACATGGTTTGTTCTCCTAAAATGGGATCGGAAAGAAGGCCAATCTGTTTTGGTATTTCATACCAGCTCATTATCCAATATTGCCCCGGTGCCTTGTGAAAACTTAAATGATAACAAAAATGTATCAATAATGTCTGCTCACCAACTCTTTGGAAGCTGACATTTGGTATTTCTGTTTTTAAAAATAAAGTAAAAATTAAAGGCATTTATTTCCTGTTATTTGCTTTAGTCGGAAATACTGAACTATGAAAAGTATGTTGCTTGACCATTTTTCAAAAACATAGTATGCACTGGTGTACATTTACTGAAGTAAATATCCAATTGCGTAAACGTATAGTATTTAAAAAATATGTATTAACTGTGTAAATTGCTCTGGACAAGAGTGTCTGCCAAATGCCTGAATGCAATGTAATATAATCCCTGTAGTTTTGTATTTTTTTTAGTGACTGTTTGCTGTATCAGTTGTATAAGTATCCAATAATTGAGATTTAAAAGGTTGTGTAACCATAATCAGGAGAAAAGGAATTACGGAGGCAAACTGAACTGAAGTGAGAGGCAGTATCATATTAGGAACTGGGTTGTGGTGTTTGATTGCCAGGTGGGATGTTGCTATTGTACCCTTGGGCAAGTTACTTATTTTGCAATGCTTTAGTATATTTGAAGGGATAAATACTAAAGCATTGCAGAATAGGCAGCTTGCTCAATGGTACAAGGGTGCTGAAGTATATCCAGCTGTAGAAACGAGTTGGGCCAAAGTTCCTCCACAACGATGTGAAAGACTGGTATCGAGTTATAGGAAGCTATTGGTTGCTATTATTGCTGGTACAACCAGTTATTAAGTTTAAGGGGCAAATTGCTTTTTCTAATGGGTGACATGGGTGTTTGATTACTTTTTTATTTTTTTTAATTAAATAAATGAAATCATTTTTGCAAATATTTTTTTCTTCAGTCTAATATATTAGATATTTAGATCTGAAACCATTAAGTGAGACAAATAGCCAATACAATAATAGAGGGAATCAGGAAAGTGGTTTTTACTGCACTGCATAGCCTAATACATGCCAGTGTTTGGCGTAATTGCGGAATGCGTGAGGTCAATAGACGGCCTAAATTTGTCCAGTTGTGGACCCACAACAAAAGAAGTGAGCGGAAAGCAAGGCGACTATGTTCAGCGACATTCATTAAATGTCGTGTATTGAATGAGTGTTTTATCTTGAGTCCTTTTACATGACATTACAGGATTCAACCACAACGTGGTGGCAAAAGCTTGCTATTGCTTCAATTGGAATCTGACAATTGGCTACAATTTAGTGCTTGGGTGATAAATTCAATCGACGAAGTGAATGTTAACAGAACAGCTGAATTGTATCACGGGTTTTTATGTGATTTGCAGATATTATCACATTATACTGGACCTACTAGTTTGCAACATCGTGAACTTCGAATTAGAAAACGTATAGTATCCATGAAAAAAATACGGTTAGGTAGCGTACCATTGCCGATACTCGTGTAGCCTATTTGTATCCACAGAAAACGTTCATTTAAAAACCCAGTTTCAAGTTCAGTTATGATTTAGTTGAGCTGATCCTGTATATATTTTTGAACAACCGATGTGTTAATGGGTCATAAAATAACAAATATCATATAAATATGTAGGGTATGATAATTTATGATTCCCTTTTTATATTTTAGCCAATTAATTATATTCGGTTCAGTCATTGGAGTGTGGTGGTCCCTTTAAAATATGTGGTTGAGAAGAAGGAAACACATCGTTGCAGGGTAGGCTATTGGATTCTGCAATGTGCTAACCAGCTCGCGGTTTAATGCTAGCGGAGTATTTCTATATACCATCCGAAACCTTCTATATTTAGGATATACCATGTAGCAAATGAGCGAATCTACTGCTTCTCTCATGTTTTCTCTGAAATTCTGACAATAACATACAGACAGAATGCACGCTTGTCGAATGCAAGCTTCTCCCACAGAAAATGCCATCAGGACGGATGTTAATATTCATCGCGAGGACTGTGTGTCCTTGGATATAGAAACTGAATTAGGTTCAGCGGGTTCTCCATCCTTGTTATAGGAAAGAAACACTGTAGTGTAGTCTTGAGAGAGAGAGAGAGAAAGAGAAGGGGGGGGGGGGGATAACTGAGCCACCTATCGATTGATGGCTCCTATCTTTAACTCCTCCTGCAGCTGTTGAAGGCAGCTGAGATAGACCTACATATGAGCCAGGGACGTCTATATAAGCGCTGACACTTGTCCCGCAAGGGTATCAGAAACTGGCTGTTTGCATCCAGATCTGACCCACTCGAAGGAATTACAGGTTGTAGATACCTCGGTACTCGCAATTTTTCCACCATGTCTCATGCCTGGGGATATGCGCCATGCAACGGTGAGAATCGCGACCGTCTGCCGTTGACCGCAAGATTTGACGCTGCATATACAGCTACTGTGAATGGTTTATGTTGAATGACATATATTTACACCATCGAGCAATTATGGATACATTTATTTGATCCGAAGTTCTGCTTCAGCGTCCCATTGTGGAAGGACCGTCAAGGGCGCTGTTCCTCGTTCATTTTGGGCTTACAGTCTGTAGCCTACAGTAGTAGCCGGCACTCACCTTGGCTGGCTGGCGTGCTCATCGCGCAACTTTAATGTGCAGGAAACACCATTTTACTGTGTTATATCATAAGGTTATAGCATAAGTTTAAGTTCACAAATCTAATTACACAAATGTAAATAAAAACAAGTTAATAAAATTAAGGAAACACTTCGCAAACAGTTGAGTGAATTGTCACCAAGTGAACCGTGTTTCCTTGTCAGTTGAATTGTCACCAAGTGAACCGTGTTTCCATGTCAGGTTGTTTTCTCTCCAGACAATACAGCAATAGATAGTTTTTTTTCCCTAAATATTTTAAATCCAGGGCCTGACAAATGGGTTCAAGACTTTCCTGTTGCCGATGGACCCAGGCAGTCACCCATTGATATTGTCCCGAGCCAAGCCAAGTACGACGCTTCCCTGAAACCGCTCCAACTTAAGTACGACCCGGCCACTTCCAAAGGCATTCTTAACAACGGACATTCCTTCCAAGTGGACTTCGCTGACGACGATGACCGCTCAAGTTAGTCATTATTTTGTTCTTCGTCAGCATATGTTTTGATTATGTGTTATTACGGTAACTGTTATTGTGACTATGTGTCGGCTACTATTAGCAATTTGTCAGAAGTTCAACAGCAGAAATACGAAAGCTAATATACCCCAGACCTAGGTTATTGCAATTAACTGATATTCAGTTGGTTATGTCGTACGCACAGTGATAGATAGGCTAATGTGACCCATGTAGTAAGTATTAGTGTCACAGAGACTATATAATTACGGCATTTTTGTACATGTGTGGCAATATGTAGCAGCGAAGCATGCGTAAATAGATTTATTTGTAACCGCACATGGAGAACAAGCACGAGTGTCTTGTGCAAGAAAAGATTATTTCTCGTGTTATGTGAGCTGTTAAAAAAAATCGTTAAAAATTAACCAGCTGATGTGTAATACGCCAGGAAATCTGTAGAAATGAAACATTTCTTTAAGTAAATAGTCTACGCTTCCAAAAACATTCAAATTTTATAAACATTACTCCAAAGTAGGCTAAGAGTATGGACATGCAATCCAGGATTATTAATTATCAATGCAGGCACGAGCACAGAACGTCCGCCGTTTTGTTTTTATCCACTTCTTTTAACGCCTCAGGGGAAGGTCATTAGCTTTTGCTGGACATTCACTGTAGTGGACAAACATTCATATGTTGTTGTGGCTTTTCTATAATGGTTTCTATGACTAATATCATATAATATTCGAATTATGATGCTTTTATTTAGCTTTTTAGTAGCACTTGTCTATGTTTGCAGACTAAATCATTATCTGGGGAGATAAAGTCCTTGGTATTTGTTTAACCTTGGGTTTGCATGATCTTTTTAATCAAGCTAGCTGAGAATGAACTGGTGATGGAAGTAAAGCTGAAACTATAATTGTGCAATGAAACCAGTCATCACCGTGATCCGTATATGAATAAGATGTAAAACTGGATGTGGATGCTTTGCAACGATCCTGATACCACTATTGTTATGAAATTCCGGTCTGGATTCAGCAGCAGAACTGATCAGGATGGACTGGGAGCATTCATTGTGCCAAGAGGCTGGAGGCCTTGATGGGCCAGGGGACAGCATTAGTGCATTCTGCCGAGTTAGATTCAGCCTTGCTGTATGCACCAGCCTGTTAGCAGAGCATCATTTTTTTTTTCCAATATTACTGCAAGCATATCTCCTCTCTCTCACTCACTCACAATGAATCTGTACTGTCCATCAGCTTTGACAGGAGGCCCGATCTCGGGCACATACAGGCTGAGGCAGTTCCACTTTCACTGGGGCGGAGGCGATGACAGAGGCTCAGAGCACACCGTGGGAGGCACCAAGTTTGCCTGCGAGGTACCAACCTGCATGACCTGGACCCCCCGCCCCCCGCCCCCCAGGGCTACTTAATCATAGCATTTGTTTTGGTTTTGTTTAACAAATATAGGCCATATTTAGGCCATATACTTTGTTTAAAATTATGCAGGGCATCATTTTGGGGTCTTTCCATAATTTTGGAAATCCAGCTTCTCGTGTTGCTAGTATTGCCACTAAGTGAACCACGCAGCAATACATTGTATAGTTTTTTATATTCTATGCTCTGTAAGCTGACCACACCTGGTCATCCTGGCATTGTTCATTAATGCCTGCTTCTCCCGTACCCCTGACATGGCTTCTCCACAGCTTCACTTGGTTCACTGGAACACCAAATACCCCAGCTTTGGGGATGCTGCCAGCAAGCCTGACGGCCTGGCTGTGGTCGGAGTCTTCCTCAAGGTGAGCCTCATCTTCACTTTTCACATCTACATCGGCAGGCTTGTGTGAGACTGCACACCTGTGGTTAATGAACTTTGATGAATCCGTTCCTTTGTTTGATGAAACCTACTCTAAGTAGGGTACGTCAACCACAATTGTAGGAATGAGTGCGTTATGAAGTGCAAATCCTGAGAAAAATCACCCATGTTGGTCTGGGTCGGAACTGCTTTTGATCAGACCTTATTGTTTCTCCTCAGATTGGTGCTGACAACCCCCAGCTACAGACAGTTCTAGATGCTCTGGGCAGCATCAAGTCCAAGGTGAGATCTCACTGATCAACCTAGATTAATTTAACCTTGGAAAGTTTGACCACTGTTTTGTGAATATTCGCTCTTTTGACTCCATAAATGTCTGTTTGGTCCAGGGCTCGCAGACAACCTTCTCGAAGTTTGACCCGGCGATCCTGCTCCCTCCCTCTCTGGACTACTGGACATACGATGGGTCCCTGACCACACCCCCCCTGCTGGAGAGTGTCACCTGGATTGTCCTGAAGGAGCCAATCAGTGTCAGCTCCAGCCAGGTACCATACATACCCCATCCAATCAGTGTCAGCTCTACCCAGGTACCATACATACTCCATCCAATCAGTGTCAGTTCTACCCAGGTAACATACATACCCCCTCCAATTGGAATCAGCTCTACCCCTGTAAAATAAAAAGTTGTTGGCCTCACCCTTTTATAAGAAATTATAAATACTTTTAAAAATCTTTTTGGACTGTTTCTGATTGTAGTCTGGGTTGACCTTTTTTAGTACTTTGTTTTAGCACATCACACCCGTTGCTAACAGCCACCCCCATAGTTACTTTGCTTTGCTTACACACAAACACACACATACACTCCCACTTAATGAATGAAGGGCTTTAAGTAACAATGGTGGAACGCACACATTAAATGTTTGTATATGACATAAAGTCAATATAAACTGCTTATCGATGCATGAACTGACATATTTCCCTGGTATCCAGAGTCACGCTACACCATTAGTCATTTGCAAATCAGGTGATTTTTTCATGCTATGCAAGCTATTAAAATAAAAAAATTATTACACATATTTGGCAGAAATTATAATATTGCAATTGCATTACATTACAATGAAGGCCACAATGACAGAAGGATTGAATAAACTAAGACAATGAAAATATATTGTGAAGTGGACAGCAGTTCAATCCTCGGTATAGCCACAATTATATCCGCACAGCTGTTGAGTAAAGCCCTTAACCCCACATTGCTCCAGGGTCGCTTTTGATAAAAGCATCAGCCAAACAACATGTAATGTAATATAAAAGGTAGAGCTAAATAAGTAAGGCAAAACTTGACCAGGGACCAGATCCAGGCATAATGATAGAGCGACATTATTCTCTGTCTGAAGTCTGAAGTGGTGTGTGTTTAGATAGAGTTCAGTTCCTAAACCGTTATTTCTGGTCACAGGGAAGTGAATTTTATGCGGAGGCGCGATTGTGTTTCATGTAATTAAGTCTGAACAGCCGCCTTCTTTCTTTCTCCTTCTCTCTCGCTCCCTTGCTTCTTTTATTTCCTTCCCCCTCCCTTTCCTCTTTTTCATTTCACCCTTGTGCCCTCTGTCACGTCGATACATTTCCTGCCACCAGCTTTTTTTTTAAACAGTTCTTTATTATTGAGGCCTTTTAAATTTTTGCCACAACACCCCTCCTCCAAATACTGTGTGGTGTGAGGACTAGGTGCCCTCTGTAATGGTAGATTACTTTACTTATCATTTACTTTTTTTAAAGCTTCTCTTTATCAAATTGTGAGCTTCGTATTTCTTTTCTATCCTCTAGAGTAATACAGTTACTTCCCAACTATAGAATTAGATTAGTGTCATTTTTGTGAACTTCACTTATAGTAATTTATAAACTTATGCTTATTGGGTTTAAATAGCTAGATTAAAAGTACACACACACACACACACACAGTTAGAATACTGCCACCAACAGCAAGGTACTGATACATTAGAGTCGGATTCCGGTCTGGAAACAAAATCCAAAGCAAGCTGTTTAATAATGCATGGTGAGAAATGAAGAAACTTTACTGCCTTTAACCCACTGACTTGAGTCCGTGTCCCGCTTATCTACCTGTTGAGTTAATATGCCATCACTGCTACCCCCATTGCCTTACTTGAGTGACAGCTCACTGAATCTCCATGGTGAATTGAGAACACACATCGCTATTGTGTTGTCCCTTCCTTCCCCTTGCCTATAGGGGAAACCAACAGACACTGTGTTTGTCTTCCATGGTCTGTTGTTGTCAGATGTAGTGAACATGTTGGGGGAAAGCGGTTTTTGCTGAAAAGTCAGAGTTTCCTCGGCAACTAGAATGAAAACAGGCTATACGGTATGCAGATAAAAAACTGAGCTATATTGGGGTTAACCTAGTACGTTTCAAAGTCTCGACCTAGATTTACACTTCTGTAGACGTCTAGATCCTAGCTTGTGCTCAGTGGGATAGCATAGTTCCAGTGCCTCTCCTCCCAGGTCAGGCCCATATGTCTTATACATTGCGGGAAATGGAGCGAGCTTGATTGTGTGAAACGGCTATAAAAAGTGTAAATTTTTGTGTGAAAGTCAGCAACTGAACTGCAGAGTGAGGCAGTCACAGCGGAAGTGGAGTCATCTCATCTAGTTGCCATTCATTCTCAAGACTGTTTTTCTCCGAAACTGACGGGTCGCCCACAGAGAGGCCACACTGTTGCCACGGTTCCCGTGTGATCTGCCATTCGCTTGCGCAAAGTCAACCTCGGGTTTCTCCTTGGGTGGGTGGAGCTCAGCTCATTTAAGGTCAGAGTTTGAGCCTTCGAAGCTCTGCTGCAGTTTACACAAAGTGATAATTATGGGTTCATGGAGATGATGGCCACTGCGTGGATGAAATATGGTTACAGAAATTAAAACGGCCACAGTCTTTCATAACCATTTTTTATGGACATGGCAAAATTCTTTCTGAATTACTTCCTGAATTATGAGTATAAATTCTGAGTAATGTATGTGTGCATTTACTGTATATGTGCATACATACAGTATGTGGCATGTGTGTGTGACTGTGTGTGTGTGTGTGCACACATGCGTATGTGTATGAATTTGTGTGTGAAATGTATGTAATGCAAACATAGGCATGCTGCCTGCACTGGCCACCCACAATGGCAACAATAATCAGTGTAGCACAAAGGTCACATATCCTCTTAGCAACTGGACCTAATGACCCCGTCGTTTAAATAACATTACCAGGTAATTGTCAGGTTTGTAAACCTGCTACCAATTAATACCAGTTACCTAATTAGTGGATTACCAAGCAATCGGTCAATATTGATTGATCACAAATGCACATGCATTGTTCACTGATCATAATGCTGCTGCTCAGAAGCTTGGAAGGCCATTACATAACATAACATTACATAACATAACGACGGGAGCAGGCCATTCAGCCCAGCCAAGCTTGCATTTTCCTACCACTAAAATTTGCCTACTGCTTAGTTTGCCCAAAAGCTAAATAGTATCTAGCACCTTATCAAGCCTGATCTTGAAAACCTCCAGTGTTTCTGCCTCCACTACATGTCATGGCAAGCTATTCCACACATTGACCACTCTCTGTGTGAAAACACATTTCCTAATGTCTGTGCGGATATATCCTTTGCTCATTTCCATTTATGCACCCTCGGTTGTTCTGTTAACTGAGCTCACCCTGAATTGCCTGTAGTTCACTTCAGAGAGAGGAAGGATAGAGATCTTTAACTCCGAGGCTGCTCTCTTTGCTGTAGATTCTCAGGTTATTTTCTCACATATAACAGTGGTACTGTTATTTTATCACAGTGTTTTTATTTTAGCAGTGTTGTAATGAGAGACAATTCCCACCGCTTTAAGTGCTACCTTAGATAGGGTTAACCTGAAGACCTCTAACAACAGCAGCAGATAGCCCAAGTCAAAGGCCCAGTCAGAGGTTCTGAGAGTCATTTGTGGTTGTTGTTGTTTTTTTAATTTAATATTTTCCATGCTCATGGGAAAAAGGAGGCCCTGCAGGTCACATGTCACAACTCACTCGTGTCTCATTCATAAAACAGGCTGGGGTTGGAGCGTGTCAGTGTATAGCTAGTGCCTCCAATGAGAGGGCCTAAAATAGGCCCGGCCTGTGGCGGGGAAAACATCCAGCACGGCACACACTGCCCACAGCTGCAGGAGAGGAAGAGAAAAACAGACATCTCCCCTTCCCACGTCTCTCTCTCTCTGCCCCTTCTCCTTCACTGATTTATTCATGTGCATGTCTTAGTCACTCTACCTCTTTTAACACAAACATACAGACACGCATATGCACATATGTACACACAAACGCGCACACACATGGATGGAGGGACAGATATGTATACACACACAGCAATGCATTGTTCTGTCTAGAGTTCCTAGGGGATTTAGTGGCATATATATATATATATACACACATACATACACACACACACACACACACACACAACTACTTCACAAGTCTGTTTCTCAAATTACACAAATTGCAAATTTATAATTTGCCATTTAAATCTTATTATAGCACGT
The DNA here is from genome assembly GCF_963514075.1 of Conger conger. Taxonomy (NCBI): domain Eukaryota; kingdom Metazoa; phylum Chordata; class Actinopteri; order Anguilliformes; family Congridae; genus Conger; species Conger conger. Next base: position 38,115,128 of record NC_083768.1, on the reverse strand, counting down.
TTTATTGGCATGTGGAAAACCAAATTGAAGACAGTTTTGATTCCTGTTTCGTCTCTTTCACACCCTCTGACTCTCCCTCTTTCTGTTTGTCTCTCTCACGCTTATTCTCTCTCGCTCTCCCTCCCTCTGTACACAGAATCGTAAATGCTGCCTCATTTTGGCAAACCGAGATGACATGCAGTAATGGAATAAAATGTTGAAAATGTTGCATGTAAATGGTAAATTAAAATGTAAACTGTATCGTTGTCTCTCACTCCCTCTCTCTCTTTCTCTCTCCCCCTCTCTCTCATTCCCCCCTCTCTCTCCCTCCCTCTCTCTCTCTCCCCCTCTCTCCCACTCTCTCTCTCTCTCTCACTCTCACTCTCTCACTCTCTCTCTCATACACACACAGATGTATAAATTCCGCAGTCTCCTGTTTACTGCTGAAGGGGAGACCCCGTGCTGCATGGTGGATAACTATCGTCCTCCTCAGCCTCTGAAAGGGCGTAAGGTCCGCGCCTCCTTCCAGTGAAGACCCACCTCCCAAAATCACTCCCTCTACCCCAGACGTGTGGGGTTCAGATCTGCAGGGAACAGCGGTGTATTGAAGTCACTTGTGCTAACTGTCACATTATGTGCAGGGCTGGTTTTAAATTATTTAAATTATTTGTTTGAAAATCATTTATCAGATTTCCCATATTGTGTTTGTATATAGATTAATGTTCAGCTCTGTAGATCTCATTCAAGATGCCCCCATAGACAACCTAGGCAAGAAAAGTCCCACAAATCCCAATTGACACACACATACACATGCACACACACACACACACACTTGCAGAGCTTAAACATTTCAATCCCATATCTGCCCAACATCAGATTGCATCAGATTAATGACGTTTGCTGGCCACTGATGCCACGCCCCTCCCAATCTCCGTCCAGTCACTGCCAAGCTCTTTAAACAGATTTTAATTCTTTCCTTCTTTCTGTTCTTCAATGCGATACAGTAGAGCCAGGTCATTTTAGCAGCAGCAGCTTAGTGCCAGTGCAGTGTTTGTCCTATCAGCATCCGTTTATTGTGCCATTTCTGCTTTGGTCTGGCACTTTTATTTTTAATAATTGATTTAACAATCAAACTGTGACGATTTGATTTCAGTCTCAGTTTGTTTGTATTCTTGCCGCCTCTTAAAAATAGATTTTGTAGATTTTTATTACCTATCAGCCGCTCAAAACCGGCATGATTGCTGCCAGCAACTGAGAATCACATACAGATCACGTAAACCTCAGATTACACCGGCCCTCAGGTCCTCAGGTCCTCCAAGTCGACCCACGGGTGACCAAAGTGTATTGAGCCATGAAGTGATATGTACCATCAGGTGGTTTTTAAAACTAGCAAATGTATTTCTAAGCATTATCAAGCAATATTATGTCTAGGCTACACTGGGAGTGATGGCGTCTTGATTGTTTTTTTGGGGGGTTTTTTTGGTCATCCCTGTCATGATGAGAGGTTTTATTGCCAAAATAAATATATTAGTCTATATAATAAATGTATTAGTCTTTTTTGGTCTCTTTTGTCAGTGTGTGTACAGTATAAGACTTGATCATCAAATATCCAGAACTGGAACCAAAACCCCATACAGTATAATGTAATTTTTTACAATTGTACCATTATAATGCCAATATTGCTACTCTCTCATAAGTATTGAGTGGAAGCCTCGATGAATCCTCATGCCAGTGTCAGATGTGTTTGTGTGACAGGTGGCATTTGACCTCCAGTTGGACTGTGTGTGACCTGTCACCAGTAAGCTGACCTGTTTCTTCAGCTGCTGCTGTTCGTGCGTCAGTGCTGGAGGCATTGCTGTCATTCCACTGGTTTAACTGCCATTTTTAAAGCTGCAAAAAGTTGGCTAATTATTATTTAATAAATAATACAACAATGAAGGACTTTGACTGCTTGTGAAAACCAAATGTATGAGGTTGAGAAAAAGACCTCCCAAGTACAGTATTTCTTCTGTAGTGTGGACTTCCTGGTGAATGTAAGTAAAGAAAAGGTAAGTAACGTAAGAAATCATGTTTTCCCAGAGATCGCCAAAAGAAAAGTCAGGGAGTAATTACGGACATTCATTCTAATGGAACATGGATACTTAATGACAAAATGGTGGTATTGCTTTATAAGTTGATTATTTCACTGTGTTTTCATATGGGAATACAAAAACATTTTGTAGGAGAGGTTTTTGGAGAAGTTCCCATATTTACATAACCTTGCAACAGGTTCAAATTCCAATTCCAAGGCACTCCATTGTAGTTGTAAGTTAAAAGTATTTGGTCCATCCTTTATTAGAGCTGAACTTTCCCCAAAAACTCTTTCCCCAACATTGCTGTCCAGCCCATTCTGAAGAGCACTCGTTTTACAGCCATGTATACTGCATTCCCATCCCTTCTGTCATGCTAATATTTTGACCTGGACCTGGCTTTGTGAAGTCTGGTCAGTGCGCTCTCTCTGGATTGCTTTGCTGTGTTTGGAGCTCAGCCATTGAAGGGCTGTACTACAGAAGATCTACATCACAGAGCCTGATGCTAGCAGGCTTTCAGTGTGACCACAACCCAGAGGAGTGGAAATATGCTCAGTGAACCGAGAGAGATGTGCCGTAATTACATTGGATATCAACTGTAGATGTATGCAATGTGAACCTACTTAATGATCTGGTACCTTCAAGTAAATGCGATAGCAAATCATTTCAGTGATTAATTTTCTTTATTAGTTTCACTAGTAGAGGAAATAAGTGCATCTGTACACACACTGGAGACATTGTTGCCTAATTCCTGGTAGTGAGGGTGTAATGGTTAAGCAACTCTGTAACTGAAAGGCAATAGGTTAACAGGTCTCAATATCAGATAAAGCACAGCTGTTGTACCCTTGACTGGTTTTACCTGAATTGCTTCAGTTTTAAAAATTCCCAACTGTATACTTGGAGAACTAAAGAAACAAACTGAGAGTTGCTCAGGATAAGGACATCTGTAAAGAAAAAAGAAATACATATCATAATTTATTGCATTTCCTGTAACAGACCCTAGCCATTCATCCTGATAGGTTTGAACAGCCTCTGCGATATTCCCCCGGGGGTTAATAATGGCTATTTGAGTCTCGGCCAAAAGGGAGATCTGTGACCAGTCACAGCACTTTAAAATCTCAGGGCAGGCTAAGCTGTGTGCTGCAGGGCCCATGGTCTTTACAGCATGCCTCCATTAGCATGCTAAATACCATTCCGTTTTCTGTAACATAACATTCACAATAAATTCATTATGTGACATTCCTAATAAAAATACACATTCGGTCAGCCAAGCCTCACCTTGACTCAGGCAACAGCAATGTGCTGTTTTACATTATTATGGTATTTCGCTTCTCTCTATTGATCAAATGAGTTCAAACAAACATTGTCACACCACAACAACTCTAAAGTAAATCAAACAATATTGATTATTTTTTCAATATTTTCAAAGCAATTTGTATGCAGTGATCCATTAATAACTTGCAGTATAAGATACTGGACAGAAGTTGTGACAGTTTTAGAGATGGAGACATACTGTAACCGTTAACCGTTGTCTTAATTTTTCTATTAATTCAGCAACTTACAGTCTCAAGAAAACACTATAACCATAAAATAATCCCCCAGAACACACCTTAGAGAAGATTATGGTTAGATCGAGCCCTCTGCAATGTGTTGTGTTATACATTTAGTTTAGCCACATTTCCTAGTAGCCATTTTGAGTGTGTGGAATAAGAAAAGCCAAAAAACCCTGAGAACCTCAAAAGAAGAACAAAGAAAAAAACAATCATTCTTTGTTCTTTGCTCAACCATGCTGCAAACAAGAACCCGGATGCAATCCTCATTAATTCATGAATGAGGATGATTTTTTTTTTCTGATCTACAATGAATGGCTCCAATCTGTCTCCCTGGTTACATAACTGTTTCCTCAGCTACTCTTGCCAGAAGATTCTTTCCCAGAGAGACCCTCTATATTTGGGTCATCTCCCCCCTGTGGAGGTCTGGAACAGTGAATGGGCAGGTTCATAGGAAAGAGCCCACAGGAAAGACATAGGGAGGAACAGATGGCCAAAGTCTTCAGAGAACCAGGTGACTTAACGCGTATATGAATATGTATTTCCTCATAACTACCATGCAAATGAATATTGGCACACAACAAGGCCAATTTACCTTGATTCGAGATTTTCTCACGATTTCCTTGATTCTGACTGGATCTATCCCTGGTTATGGTCAGCACTCACTGATCCGTCCACAGGCTGCTCATCCCTGCTGCTGCTCCTGACCACTGCTCATGTACCCTCTGCAGCGCTTTACCGTGCAGGGATAATGTGCAGAGTGCATACACAGGCTGGAGCAGACCTCAAGGCTATGAGGACTGCTTCCCTGTGAAGGTGACATTGGCCATAAATTCTGTGTGTGTGTGTGTGAGAGAGTGCCCATATATGTGTGTGTGTGTGTTGGTTCAAATATTTTCTCAGCAGCTCTGTTGTTATATCAATAAATTATTTTAGAATAAAAAAGCGTGTGAACAAAATGTGGTGTGGAAACGACATAACACTTTCCATATAAAAAGAAACCAGTTATAATGGAAAATGTATTTCATGCACACTGAGCTAGTATTGATTACAGATAATGTATTTAGGTCATCTGTGTACAGTTCTAATGTGTTTGTAAGGACATTGCTTTTAGTTTGTAGAACAATGCAGGGCCAGAGACGGTGCCTCCATCTTGGCCAAACAGGGATGGCACAGACATTCTTCCTGAAGACTCCCCTGCAGATTGCTGCCTGGTCTGATTCACCTCCTAATCGTTCTGCCTGCACACTAACACTCATTTTTTTGTGTTTACCATCTTCTGCCTGGTTGTCCCAGCACTGTGTGAACCAAATTTCGGCAACCGAGTGAGACCCTTAATAATGAGGAAATTAACCCATGGCTCAACCCATTATGAACAAAGGTACCCTATAGAAAACTCATAGAAAGGCCTAGGAATCACAATGCTTTTCAATGGTCATGTGCCTTGAAAAAGCGTCATGTGATCAAATACAACGCTGGCGTCACATTCCATCTGTTAAGGGAGATGTAACATGCAGGTCACATCTGCCTGTTAAGGGAGATGTAACGTGCAGGTTGCATCTGTCTGTTAAGGGAAATGTAACGTGCAGGTTGCATCTGTCTGTTAAGGGAGATGTAATGTGCAGGTCGCATCTGTCTGTTAAGGGAGATGTAACGTGCAGGTTGCATCTGTCTGTTAAGGGGGATGTAACATGCAGGTTGCATCTGTCTGTTAAGGGAGATGTAATGTGCAGGTCGCATCTGTCTGTTAAGGGAGATGTAACGTGCAGGTTGCAATTGTCTGTTAAGGGAGATGTAACGTGCAGGTTGCATCTGTCTGTTAAGGGAGATGTAACGTGCAGGTTGCATCTGCGCATAAGGGGTTAAAAGAGAGTGCTGAACCCGCAGATACTGAATTGCTTGATGCCATCAAATTAAAGTCATTAAAGCATGGCAGAGCTAACCGCATTAAAATGTGCAGTTCCTGGGCACACCTACGTAACAGGAAACTAACTGGAGCTTACGCTGGCATTTAGGCAGTAAGAACCTGTTTCAGTTTCAGGCCATTGAGTGGTGTTTAATGTTGAGTGGGATTTAAGAACATGATTCTGTCCTTACTTTCATTTCATGGAGGAAGGGAACCGCAATCTTCCCGGTACAGTCTGATTCATTGGTCCTTGTGTGAAAGGAAGGATAAAGACTTTAGCAGTCAACCTCACGGGCCGTCTGTTTGCGCCTTATCTAAAAGATATGGCCCTGGATTCAGTGAATTTGTCCTTAACTTTGACAAAATCACAATTGTAGTTAATTGTTTTAAGTCTGCAAGGATACAGAGAAGCAGGATACTTGTCTATGCGCTTAACTGATGACATTTTTACATATACAACCCCACTGTGCAACCAAATGTACAACCAAATATATATAGTAAATTCCATAATGTTTCGGACAAAGACATATTTATTGATTTATGTTTGTGATTTGGCTCAGTACTCCACAGTTTTGTATTTGTAATCAGACAATTGACATGTCGGTACAATATTTAGTGGAGTTTTCAAGAAATACAAGAGCAGCTCAGAATGTTCTTTTATTATATGTGAATTGTCTGATTACAAATAATGGAGCCAAATCAAGAAAAATATGTATTAGTCCCAAACATTATGGAGCTCACTGTATCTTGATTAAAATGATTACATGATTTTAAAATGACATGGGATACGGTCAGTGCTATTCTCATCATCTGGTGCTGTATATTTATTTATGCCTTATATAACAAGAGCCTAAATGGAAATAAATAGAAATCCAGAAAACATAGATTAATTTCTCAGAAGGAGGCAGGTATTTATCTCAAGTGTAAACAACAATGTTATCCTTCAGTAAGTCAATTGGTTGGTGGTTTAATCACTTGGATATATTCATCATACAAAGATAAACAAATATTGCAAATAAACAGAAAAATGTAAATATTTGCTTCCCTACATAAATATTGAGTGAGAATTATTGCAGTTTTCATAAACATAAGACTTATTGCAATAACATTATGTTGTGCAGCTGCCATTTCAATCAAGAGACAGGATTTATTTCAGCTGATATCTACTATGTGAAATTAAGAGTGCTTTAGGTTATTGTAATAGTTGCTTGTGCAAAAAAAAAAAAAAAACTGTACTGTACAGTACAATAATGTGTACACTATGACGAATCAACATATTGTTAGTTGGCCTGGCAACATTTACATCATCATATTGCTCTTTGACTCTTCATCCTTTCTCCCCACCGCACTGATATTTCCCAGAAAAAATATTGACATAAACTCAAACCATGGGAATTCAGCTGCAGTTGTCATGGAAACACCAGTTGGGAGGAATATGGGGTGAAAACCTTTAACCTTCCATTTAAAAAAAAACAAAAAAAAACCCTAATCAATGCACATATTTTGGGAAATGGGTTTGTTTGTGGAATCCACTGTAGAGCAGGAGTAGGCTTTCACTTCATCTTGTCTATGATAATTAAATTGGGAATATTTGTCAAAACCATGATTTGTGTTTGTGCTTTTTGTGGTCAGGCACCCCTCCCTCTGTCTCCATAAGTGCTGGGATGCACTGCTTATTTTCACCAAATGCTTAATGATGACTTTCTGTGCTCAATTCCATGGTTTTACATATTAGCTCAACACTAAACACTTTAGTCCCAACCAAATCGAAGTCCAAACAGTAACAAAGTCATAACAGCATGCATATACAGGATGCATCATGTAACAATAAACATAGAAAAATAAAAAACTAAATGAATCAGATGTATTCAAAATGATTATTTATTCAACTGAAAATGAAACAACATCCAAAAGCCTTTTGAGAAAGTATGTCATAATTCAGTAGCTTGTACAAATACCTTTAGCAGCAATAAGCTGAATATTCCTTTTAATTAGTTAATCAGTCTCTTAGATCACAGGATGTATCCCTGTCAGTGGGTGTAAAGTATATATTCTATGAAATGAGGAAGTCTGTACTCTGAACACTATGGGAAAGTCTATGAACTTGATGGACCTTAGTTTAAGAACTTGCAGTCAATGAGGAAGTGTATAAATTCAGTCAGAAGGCCTCCCACCACCAGCCCTGAAGGGCAGGAGATAAGAGGCAGCACAGCCCCTGATAGCACAAGGGTGTGTGTGATGGCCTGTGGACCCACCCATTACAAAATGAAAATACAAATAATCATTTTTATAATTTATAACATCCACAGTATATATTATAATGTTGATGATGATGGCTAGAATTTATGCAAATGCATTCCAGTTAAATGAACTTAAAAACCGAGCGTAGAGATGTGTGTTTAACTGAATAATTAAAAAGCCTTTACTCAATGCAAGTGCTGATGGCCTCAAGCTATGTCAAATGAGTAGCACATTGTGCCGGAAATGCATTATAGAACGGTGTATAGACAAGTCATTAGCGGTCCCATTGGGAATGTTGAATTGGGATATTTTGACAGATACTGCACAGCTGCTGCTGTCTCCCATGCCATGTGTACACGCTGGCATGCAGAGTTTGAACAGATGATGCTCTGTGGGCCTGTTCCCACTGTTCCCATATCAACTGTTTACAGAAGGGGCAATCGAGCCTGCCATACATCACTATTATAGATGTCTCTCTCTCTCACATGCAAGCAGGCCACACATATACTATACAATCGTAAACAATATTACACTGAACAACACAGCGTAAATCTTCAATCATAAATCTTCAGCAAAAATCTTTGTGAACACGCACCTTTGGAAACAAGCAATCACATCAAAGAGGGATAAATTAGAAATGCATATCTGAATTAGATTGAGCGGTTGTTATATGTGAGGATCTGGAATAAAGCCACTCAGATTCGATTAAAGTGGATGGCTTGTGCAATGCAATTCACTTATCTGTGAGGACCTGTCCAGTGTGTGAACCAATAGAGTGTGTGGGTAAAACTGGAAAAAATATAAAGCTGTGGGAGAGACGGGTAACATGAAAGCCCTGAGGTGGAGTATAAGATAATGCAGATACTTTGTGAGCAATCGTCTACTCAGTTTGTAAACCAACACATTCACATGGGTTAATGCCTGTGTAACTGAAATTTTATTTCTGAGCTGACCTGAGCCAACTACTAACCATTTAACTGTGCTAAATGCCTACAATGTAATGTAATGCAGTACGTATTTCCTCACTACACATGGTTAAAGATATATTTTGTGGATCATCCATGACTTACACACCAGTATATGTTGACAGAGAAATGTTCTGTACAATCTATTGCAAATGTTTGCTGTCATATTTTACAGTCTAACAAATTGCCTCAAATTAAACATTTTTGTGAGGTCACTCTCATTGCTGGTAACTCTTATACTATCATGCATTTTTTATATTCATCATGATATATTAGTGTACACATATAAAATGGAAACTCAGGCAGTCAGATTTACAGTGGTCATTATTCTCACAGGAAAAACAGTGATAACATATCACATTCCACTTCCTCATGAAGAGAAACCACAAGCTATGTGGCCTTATGCCCACAATCATCTTTTAAATGATGCTAATCTTTTTTTAATAAAAATCTGTTGCAGCTTGAACTATTCATCAGTTGACCCATCCTTGACCGCTGGTTGAAATAAAATAAAATAAAATTAGAATAAAACAATTTTTGCCCAGTGACTGGACTATGTAATTCACGCCATGAGTTATGACCACATGATGTGCAGTGACCGCTTAACGGTTTTCTGTCCAATGAACTGGGGAACAGAGAGCTGAAATCTATAGCACATCGAATATATCGACAGTGAATAGGAAAACCTTTTCAGGGATCAATTTGTTTAATCCATGGGTATTTCCTCCTTCTGTGAATTAGAGTGGGTGGCCCTGGGTTATTTTAAAACAATTAATAATAACATGATGATTAAGCACATTGTTTTACACAAGCATTATGTATGTTCTTGTTAACACACACACACACACACACACACACACACAGACACACAGACACATAAAATATGGACTATCAGAGTAAAAAAAACTGCTCCAGTTATAACCCAGTGGGACATACAATAAGGATGTAAAACCCCATACTTTGAAGTGGGGGTATGGCTTGTGGATGACAGAACAGTTTCCATGGCTCCTATACTGCTTGTTTGATTCTCAGGTGTGGCACTCCTGCTGCAGTGTTGACAAAAGGTTCTTCACCAGAAGATTATAAAGGAGTCTTCAACAGAAAAATACATCTGTGTACAAAAGGATGCATAGAAACAAATGCCAATATGTCTGAAAAAAATGGATGCAACAATGGCTGTGTGTGTATTGGTGGGGGGGCATGTATACATCCTAATGAGATCTTCCTTTGATATTCTCTAGGTTTTCAATTTTAGTTTGAGGACAAAGGTGCCCTTTAACATAACCACATAACCTTTCCCATTTCCTACTTGCCGGTTTTGTGATGTGCTCTCTGCTGCAGTTTAGACTGCATTGCCTGCCTGCAGAGTCAGGGCTGAAACACGAGAAACTGCTTGCAGGGTAATCCCTGGCAAGGCTTATGCTGCAGTGGTGCAGAATTTCAATCAGGCCCTGTGTTGGGCAGGGATTTGCAGGTGCTGTACAGAAAGGTAGTCTGGTTACGCTTCCATCAGTAAAGAATAATTCATTCACAGGGAACACTCAAGTCTCATGACACTGCTGAACAGATTGAACACAAAAACTGAATTTGTGAAATTATTAACAACTCAAAACCTACATGTTTTTCTCTCCGTGTGCCTCTCTGATTTCACCCAGAAATGCAGGGTGTGCTTGTATCTTCACCAGCAAGGTGTCCTCATGAATAATTGGCAAAAAAGCATCACATGATACGTTTAGACCGGTGAGAGGGTGGTGGAATAAAATGCAGAGAGTAATCCACCCATATGGAACTGAGACAAAATAAATGACTGGCTTGTTCAGATGAAGTGAGGCCTGATATTTACTCTTGCACAGGCAAGGATAAGTACATTTCACAACCAAGCAACTTATCAAAATGCAAATACTTACACAGTTTCCATCTTTGAATGCTATCTGTGAAATGTGTGGGGTAATTGAAAGTTACCGTTTCAATGAAGACCTAATGCCACTGAGGTTCTGAACATTGTGACTGCCAGAGAAGTGGATTCTCTGCTTGTGTAGCTCCTTTTCCAAACAGGGTGATTAGCTAGTTTGTATCTTCTAGTTTTCAGCGAATGAGATGCACTTTCTAGCTACACTAGTCCTTGACCTAACATCTGCCACTGGAAATCAGAGTGTACTGTACTAGATATTCTGAACAGAAGGAGCACTTGTAATGTGCTCAGGGTGCAATACAATGTGGCTGTGATGAAAGACTCAATTAAACTGAGACTGAAATAAACTTCAGAGGATGAGAGACAAATATCCCTCCTCAGGACTGTCCGTTAATGTCCCCGCAATTTATATTTCAACCAATATTCTGTGACATAATACATGGGTGTCTAATCGACAAACAAATACAGAAGCATACTTTTTACAGCCAAAGGACTCCTGTCTCCAAACACATCAGACCTGAAGACTGCTGTGATGTTGGTGGCCAGATAAGGAAACAGCACTCTGATTGGCCGAACAAATAAGGCATAGTTATGGAGACCATCTCAACAGTGATATCCCCTCCCTTTCTCCCAAAGGATCTGCACACGGCCTGACCCCAGAAGGACGCTGCATCACACCATGGCAATGCCAGCTCCTCCTTCCAAGCTTCGTAGGGAAGATTCCATCCCTACCGAAATCTTTGGAAGGGTAGTAAACAAGTGAGGCCACTGAAGGGAGAAACACACAGAGCACGCCCATATTCCACTGACATCACCTCACCAGCATGCGGGCAGCCAGCCGGGCGGGTGTCTCTGGGTGGGCGAGGGCGGGGACCGGTCCTGATGCTAATCTGCCTGTTCGCACAGCGTGGCAGCCCCTGATATGGCATTCATAGGACGTGGCCTTATCAGCTGATTAAAGTAAACATATGTATGTGCACAGGGCATGCTGGGGGATAGGAGGACTCCAAAGGCGACAAGAGCTCATTACACTGCCTCCTGTTGGCTGCTGTCATGGATGACATGGATACGGCTCACTGATCGGCTGATTAGTTATTTGCATTAACGAGCTGGTATACAGGTCTACCTAATAAAGTGGTCAGCGAGTGTGTTTCCATTTTCCCCTGAATTGATTTGTTGAAAATAAAAAAAAGTGTTTCTAATTTTGGCTGGCAGGATAAACCCCTGAAATGTGGTAAGAACAGCAGACGTCACAGTTGTGTAAGGGAATTAGGAACGATCACATTTTCTTTTGTTTATATGACAAACGCCTGAGCATTAGGACAGCCCTGGGGTGGGCTGTGGAAAGCAGTTATCCAGTACAGCTGTCCCACCAGATGGGTGTTAGCCCTCACCACAGACTCATTTTCTCATTTTAATACGGAGTCAGTCTCTCCCAATTTGCTGCTCTCCATTTTAATGAAAAATGCTGTACCATATACTGTATACACTAGTACTGGCACATTCCACTGTATTTACTGCTGAGACAGATCAAAGCAGGAAAGAGAAAAAATAAAGGATGAAAGGAGGAATTGGAGGAACTTGCAGTTGCTGCAAGTTCAATGAAACTGGAAATAGACCATTTCTGTTCTGCTATTTTCCATCACTACAATAATCCCGAATGCAGGCTATTACTTGCATACACACACAAACCCAGCCCCCCTCCCCCATTTGTACTCAGGAGTACCTGTTAGAGGTAGGTGTTTATGAACTGCCAGTGACACCTTTCTCCTGTGTATTTGTAATTACGTACTTCTTTTCCAAACAGGGTGATTAGCTAGTTTGTATCTTCTAGTTTTCAGCGAATGAGATGCACTTTCTAGCTACACTAGTCCTTGACCTAACATCTGCCACTGGAAATCAGAGTGTACTGTACTAGATATTCTGAACAGAAGGAGCACTTGTAATGTGCTCAGGGTGCAGTACAATGTGGCTGTGATGAAAGACTCAATTTCCCAGCAGACAGATCAGCTAGGGACCAGCAGGCTACTGTGTAAAAACAACACACTATGAAGATTTCGTACAGAAGCGTCGTAACAAACCTCTGACCAGTGCAGTCTCAGTATTGATTATTTTGATAGGAGTTTATGTGGAGATTTCCAGGGGAGTCCTTCCTCTCAAAAGGACTCGACAAAAAAGGGAATAATAGATAAATACGTAAAAAAATAAAAATACAAATTCAATAACAGATATCAAAAATGAATTTAATACATAAAATAAATAAAATATAACAGAAACAAACAAATTCAATAAAAGTCGGGCCTTGAAAAAAGCAAGCCTACAAAATTGAATTTTTAGATGTGATTTAAAAGCAGGGAATGACTCAGCTGATCTAATATCGAGCAGCAGAATGTTCCAGGGTCAAGGGACCATCACAGCAAAGGCGTGATTACCCTTCGATTTTAACCTTGAACAACCAAAAAGACACACACACACACACACACACACACACACCCCACCCCACCCCACACACACAAATGTGTGTGTGTTCTGTTACTCACAGTGACATTCCACAGTTCATTCATTTACTGTAAATGCTAGGTCATTTCCATGGAGTCCTTGTAAATGTGTCCTTCAGCACAGCTTCAGTGAACTGGTACTGGTCATATCACATATCTGATGACTCAAAAAGATTAATGTAAGGTGCAGTTCTTTACCTATAGCATGACAGCACAAGTAATACTGTAGCTCTCTGATGTGAAGAGACAATATACATATAGAGAGACTGAAAGCAGCTGTGTTCCTTAAAGTCTGTCCCTTAATTACGTAGATTTGTACAGAACAACAAACCAACACACACACACACACACACACACACACTCACAAAAGCTCAGAAACACAGAGATTATTTAATTTGTCAGATCTGGCTGATTTGAACAAATATTTATTTTCAAAGGGGGGATTATGTCAATGTTGGAGAGGACAATGGTTATATCCTTTTTTGATACATAGCAACACTCCAAATATTGTCCATGTATGTATATATGTATGCATCTATATCCATTTATATATATGTGTGTGTGTGTGTGTGTGTCTGTGTGCACACTTGTGAGTACATGTGTATATGTGTTAGTGTCTATGCATGTGTATGCCTATGTGCAAGACACTTTCCGTAACCTCCAGTGGCACATACAGTACAGCAACTATAATCCAGCCACCACCATGCACACATCACTGTGTACAATTCTCTTACATACAGAGGTTTATACCGCTGTGTGACCCAGTTTACATGACAGGGATTTCACCACTGCACACAACTGCATGTGGTTGTGACCGGTTCTGACCGGTGACTGACTGCGGTACAGGGCTGTACAGGTTCGCTTATGCCTTATCCAGAATGGTGTTGACAGATTAGATTTTGTTACACATGATTCAGCTGGATGTTTGCTGAAACAACACTGTTTACGCACCTCGCTGGGGGGGGCATGGCACCGACGCCACGCTTGTGATTTGAGCCTGAAGGCTTCAGACTGGAGTCACCTGAGCGTCTGCTTCAGCCAGCAGGCCGAATGAGGACACTGAGTCATTACTGTGTGTAGGGTGGCCTGAGGGAAGGTGTGTGCACTAACACACACATTTACACAGACAGACCTACACACACACTTACACACACACTTACACACTGACCTACACACACACTTACACACAGACCAACACACACACTTACACACAGACCTACACACAAACTTACACACAAACCTATACACACACTTACACACACAGACCTACACACACACACGTACACACAAACCTAGACACACACTTACACACAAACCTACACACACACGTACACACAAACCTACACACACACTTACACACAAACCTACACACACACTTACACACAAACCTACACACACACGTACACACAAACCTACACACACACTTACACACAAAACTACACACACACTTACACACAAACCTACACACACGCTTACACACACAGACCTACACACACACGTACACACAAACCTACACACACACTTACACACAAACCTACACACACACGTACACACAAACCTACACACACACTTACACACAAAACTACACACACACTTACACAAAAACCTACACACACACTTACTTACAAACCTACACACACGGAGAAACACACACACAAACACACTACACACACACACTCCCACACACACACACACACACACACAGACCAAAAAAACACACACAAACACACACAGACAAAGACAAAAACACACACACACACACACACACACATACACACACACAATTACACACACACATACACAAACACACACACACACAGACAAACACACACACTCTTACACACATATACACACACCCATACACACACACACATACACACACACACACACACAGTTCACTCAGGGCTTCTGCACTACTCTGATGATGGGAGAGAGGGCAGCATGCTCTCTATGCTGCTGTTCAGGCCACACTACAGTGCATACTACAGGCTGTAGGCGCTGATGCACATGGAACCCAGACGTGGCCATAGACGCGGAGGTGCGGCAGCCCGCAGCAGGGCCTGCTGGTGCGGGCCTGCTGGTGCGGGCCTGCTGGTGCGGGCCTGCTGGTGCGGGCCTGCTGGTGCGGGCCTCCAGAGGACAGCGCCTGCACTGATCCCACTGGCCCACTGCTCGCTCATCTGACAAACTTTCCATTTCACAAACAAAAGTGAACACATCAGCAACTCCACATGAAACCATCATCTCACTTAAATGCCTGTTTGAAATGAAAGAAGCTCTCTTTAGCAAGCCAGATTAGATGTTTGCCTTTTTTGTATATAAATTCAGGACAATTCCAAACAAAATGGCATATTCTTTCCAGAGAGTAAACTCAGCACTTCACCTCCACTGATGCTTATTTTAATTAAAATAATTAAGCTTCCAATTGAAGAAATAAATAATCTAAAATAAATAATCTCTTCTGTCATGACATGATACAGTAAAACTATGCGGTTGAGATATCTCTAATGTGCTCATGTTGTTGGTGTAAACTGTAGAAGCTCATGGTTCAGAGGGGCCAATAAGGATATTACTGGCCTTGTTTTGACGTTAATAAAGGTTCGAACTCGGTTTCGCAGGACCTGTGACTGTTTTATATTTCCTGCCAACAAGAAAGACACAAGTGAAGGCCATTCAACACATTTCCTCATTTCTATTGCAATACTTTATTATGTCGGCATTCATGCACCATATTATTACACAACAGTATTTCTATAATACTGTGTTTCGAGTTGAAGCATGGTCATGGAATAAGTAAGTGAGCATTCCTGACAGCTGCATGTCCCTACTGTAATTGGCTGGAATGTTTGGAGTTCATAGTTCAGTTCAATGTTGAATTTGTATTTTTTCCTGCCATTGTGTTATCCTAATGTGCATTTGGTAAAGAGATTGCGTGACTCACACAAGGGAGGGAGACAGTCATCCAGCCATTCCTGTTTCGGCATTTCTCAGCTCAGAAAAGTGGCTGTAGATCCTGACTGTTTGAGACATCCGGTTTTTGACTCTTTCTCATGACCTCTCAGACATCTCTCATACTTTAACAATATAAATTGTAATTATAATGGAATTATAATTCAATGTTTAATTTGCTGACAGTACCAACATTTCTATGATCAAAGCACCACGCACATCTTAAATGTTAAGTTGTGTTTGATGTTAGATAGCCACAACTGCAATGAAGCTAAGCTTTCAGCTCCTACTGTAAATGTGGGATATTTACCTAAAGCACCATGGTAAAGTAAGATTGTAGGGGCCATCAGAGACTGTACGCCACTGTACCTTACCTCCATCATCAATCTATCAATCAATCCATTTTTATTTGCATAGCTCTTTTAACAAACTGCGTTGTCACAAAGCAGCTTTACAGAGAAACCAGTTCCCAAGAATACGCAACAGTGGCAAGGAAAAACTCTCTGGCTAACAGGAGGAAACCTTGAGCAGAACCTGACTCAGCAGAGGAACCCCACCAGTTTGTTGAAAAAATGGTTTTAAATACAAACAGATTAATAAAAGTACACAAATGTCCAATTAGAAAGTTGAAGCAGAGATTAGGTAGAGGGATGGCAGGAACACCAATGGGTAGCGCTGTCAGGTAAGGGGACAGGCTTGGTGCTACAGCTGAATCAGCCGTGGCAGGAGGGACATGGGGGAAAGGAGATAGTTGGTGCTGATAGTGTGTTTAGACAGTAAACAGCCATTGCATTTGTGATGGGAGAAAACATGGGGCATTGTCTATATCAAAAACTCATCAACAAACAGCCGAAGCCAGCAGTAAGTCCACTGCACCAAGCTATTTTGAGACTATATTCAGGAAGGATTTAATTATGCCCCCACCCCCAAGAAAAAAGAGGGATAAAAGCTGTTTGAAGGTAAGGACAAATTACACATTCAAAAAGCCCACAAACTGTAGAATGAATGATCTAGCCTGCTGATGTAGATAAAAGCACATCAGACACAACCACTTCAGATATGTCCCTAAGGTTTTGCAGAAAAGGTGCAATGCTTGTATGTCAAAGTTAAGGATAAATGAGTTATGCCCACTAAATAACATATATTCAGAATTTCAGTCTATTGCTCTCTTTGCCTCTTTCAATGCCAGTGGGGTTTCTTTGGGTTTTTTGTTCTTGTTGGTTGTGTTTTTTTATACTTCTGGTTTTTAAAGTCGACCCAATAAAAGGGTTTTAAAAATATCTCTCTCTCTCTCTCTCTCTCTCTCTCTCTCTCTCTCTCTCTCTCTCTCTCTCTCTCTCTCTCACACACACACACACGCACACGCGGGCACACACACACTCACACATGGAGACACGGACACACACACACACACAAACATAAAGCCACTGACACATGCATATGCACACACGCACTCATACAAACACACACACACATGCACGCACCCACACAAGCACACACACACATACGCGCACAAACACATGCACACATGCCATCACGCAAACACACACACTCACACACACACAAACAGACTCACACAGGCACACATGCACGCACACACACACACGCACACACACTCGTGTGCACACAAATGCATGTGCAAACACACGCTCACATACACTCACACAAATACACACACGCGCGCACACATGCACGTACGCACACACACTCACACACAAACAGACACACACACGCGCGCGCACACACTCACACACACAAACAGATGCGCACACAGACACACACACACACGCAGTGCGCAGTGATCCCGGCACACTGCTCTGAGGGACCTGCACAGGGGCCCACACATTGCTTCATCCCCCTAAGGGCCCAGTGGCAAGTTTCCGGGCTGGGTCTGTGCTTAGTGGCCATGGCAACACGCGTGCACATGCCCCCCCCCCAGATGTTTACAGTTTTTGCCAATTGCTTACACACTGAAAGTGAACGCTTAGACAAAAGCATCAAAACCTAAACTTTTTGTAACCATGCCTTAAACAAAGACACCAAAAAAAACCAGTACACAATGTTTCTTACATTAGACTCTTCGTTCATGAATGAAATCTCTTGCAATCATTGGGAAAACACACCTGAACTTGGCAACACCCACACACTAAGGTTTTGCAGAAAAGGTGCAATGCTTATATGTCAAAGTTAAGGATAAATAAGTTATGCCCACTAAATAATATATACATTTTATTTCAGAATTTCTGTCTATTGCTCTCTTTGCCTCTTTCAATGCCAGTGGGGTTTCTTTGGGTTTTTTGTTCTTGTTGGTTGTGTTTTTTTATACTTCTGGTATACACACACACACGCACACACACCATCACACAAACACACACACACATGAACACACACACACGTGGGCACACACACTCACACACGCACACACACCATCACACAAACACACACACACACATGAACACACAAACACACTCACACATGGAGACACGGACACACACACACACACACAAACATAAAGCCACTGACACAAGCACACGCACACACACACTCATACAAACACGCACACACATGCACGCACCCACACAAGCACACACACTCGTGTACACACACACGCATGCGCACGCACACACATGCGCACACAAACACATGCAGACATACCATCACGCAAACACACACACTCACACACACACAGACTCACACGGGCACACATGCACACACACTCGTGTGCACACACATGCACGTGCAAACACACGCTTTGTATGAAGTACATCAGTGTGTTGTTGCTGCTTTGAAAGAGTAATTCGAATGGTGCATGTATGTATCATTTTGTTGCATTTTGGAAAAGGATTGTTAGGTTTTGATTGAAAAGTTTAATTTTGCCATAGAAGTGAGATGTTTATCGCCAAGTGTTGTGTCTGATTTGGCTTGTGTTTAGAGTTGACACAATGAGCCAATCATCATTGACGATCAGCTGCACTATCCTGAACACTCAGCTGTTTGCAAAGGGAAGCTATAAAGTCTAAACTGCACCAGAGCACCTGCAAAGATTGCATACAGGACAGTTATGTAACTGCGGGCGGCCTATTGTGGCAGGAGCAGTTATAGACACAGCAGAGGTTCAGGAGACGTACTGCGGCAGACAGATGCAGATTTACTGTGCGTGGCTCTCTTGGGTTCAGCTGCATGGAGTGGAGTGGGAGTGGGGGGAGGTGTGTAATGACGTAGGGAAGGGGGGCGGGGGGGGGTGGGGGGGTAGGGAGCGAGGCGTAGGAGGAGGAGTTCTCATTAGGAAGGCTCCGCATGCCGCTCGCTGTGATCCAGCGGGAAAAAGGAGGCATTGACTGAGTGTGTCATTAGCGCTGTCTGCAGACGTGGGCTAGCCTTCCCTCCTGAGTGTCTGTGAAGAGGGCCACTTCACGGCTCTCAGAGAGGAGAGAGCACCCCCACCCCAACCCCCACCTCCCCCCCCCCCCCCCACCTCACTCCTCACACGTCTCTCTTACTCTGTGTTCTGCCCTCCCCACGGTTCAGTGGCAACAGTAACCTTGGCAACAACATGTTCATCTTTCATCAGCGGTCAGTGGAAAATAAATAAAGAAATCGAGACTCATGGAGCCAGCACAACGGGATCATTGTTTCTGTTGTAAATAAGCATGTTGTGTGTGTGTGTGTGTGTGTGTGTGTGTGTTTGTGTGGCGTGGCTGGCAGTCTAGGGGGTCTAGAAACACATGAATTTCTGTTTATTAGATTTGGTTGAGGCGGCACGGATGGTGCAGCGGGTAGCACTGCCGCCTCACAGCAAGGAGGTCCTGGGTTCGAATCCCCGTCGGCCGGGGCCTCTCTGTGCGGAGTTTGCATGTTCTCCCCGTGTCTGCGTGGGTTTCCTCCGGGTACTCCGGTTTCCTCCCACAGTCCAAAGACATGCATGTTAGGCTGATTCGAGAGTCTAAATTGCCCGTAGGTATGAGTGTGTGAGTGAATGGTGTGTGTGCCCTGTGATGGACTGGCGACCCGTCCAGGGTGTATTCCTGCCTTTCGCCCAATGTATGCTGGGATAGGATCCAGCCCCCCTGCGACCCTGTTCAGGATAAGCGGGTTCAGATAATGGATGGATGGATGGATGGATAGATTTGGTTGAGCAATGCCCTTTTTCTTTGAAAATGATAACAGCTAGTTCAGTCAGGACAACACACATATTCACATTAAAATTTTTACTGAATCTGGAAAACAAAAATTTTGGTTTGGTGCTGAATGGATCTGCTTTAGGTACTTCTTGTGCATGCATCAAACAGAGAGCACAATACAACTCCCCTGCTCAGCAGGAGATACCAAACCCCTCTAGCACATAGAAGCAGATCTAAACAACAGGCACAAGCAGGGGTGGTGGAGAGCAGCAATGATTGCAGCAGAAATTCTTAGCGCATGTGTACCTGTGATTGGTTGAGTTTGTGAACATGTGGTTGCTTAGGCCCATGTTCAGCCACAGCAAGAATTTTCCCTCTGAACTTGCTCTGCACATTTTATGCACAAAGCTCATTTTGTATTTCTTTTAGACTTTAAAGTTTGTGTCGTAAGAAGTTAATATACAGTCGTATGCAAAGATGTGGGCACCCCTGATCAAATAGCCTTTTACAATTAATATCTTGGTGAACAGAAGCAAACCTAAACTGTAAATGTCCATCCATCCATCCATCCATTATCTGAACCCGCTTATCCTGAACAGGGTCGCAGGGGGGCTGGAGCCTATCCCAGCATATATTGGACGAAAGGCAGGAATACACCCTGGACAGGTCGCCAGTCCATCGCAGGGCACACACACCATTCACTCACACACTCATACCCATGGGCAATTTAGACTCTCCAATCAGCCTAACCTGCATGTTATTGGACTGTGGGAGGAAACCAGAGTACCCGGAGGAAACCCACACAAACACAGGAAGAACATACAAACTCCACACAGAGAGGCACCGGTAGTGAAGCGGCAGTGCTACCCACTGCAAACTGTAGGTGTTAAAGAGTTAAACATGAGACCTTTTTGCTAATTGCTTTCTTTTTTTTTTTTTACTGTTTATAAATGATAAAAAAGGGAAAGAGTTAGGTGAATACAATTCCAGGGCTGAAACTTTTTTCTGAAGTAACTCCATAACTTGTAAAGTATCCAACTGCAGTGGCTGTTCTGTCTGGTGTTAACAACCATGGGTTCCTCTAAACAGTTGTCCAAGGATGTCAGAATGAAGATGGTTCATTTCCACCAAGAAGGAAAAGGATACAAAAACTCTCAACGTTTCAAACTGCCTATTTCTACTGTCAGAAACATTATTGGAAAATGGAAGATAAATGGAACAGTTGAAATCAAGGCAAGGTCTGGAAGACCAAGAAAATGTTCAACTAGAATGGCCTGAGACCTGGTGAGAAATGCTTAGAAGAACCCACACATCACTGCAGAAGAACTGCAAAAAAAGAGTAGCAGGCACAGGTCTAGTTGTTCACAGGACAATACAACATACTTTAAACAGCAAAGACATAGTTGCCAGAAAGAAGCCTTTCTTATGACCTCAACACAAATTTAAGCATCTGATGTATGCAAAGGAAAACATTGAGAAACCTGAAGCCTTTTGGAACAATCTGCTGACAAAACCAAAATTGAACTTTTTTGCCATCACCAAAGAAGGTATCTTTTGTAGATAAAAGGGTGAAGCCTTTGCAAAGAAGAGCACCTTGCCAACTGTGAAGCATGGAGGTGGATCCATTACGCTTTGGGGTTGTGTGGCAGCTGGGGGGACAGGAACGATTGGAATGGAAGGAAGAATGGGCCTTTTTCCTTTTTTATCATTGAAATAAAAACTGCTTTAAAATCGATACCATTTAGAGGTCAGTTTCACTTCTCTTCACCAAGTTATTCATTGTAAAAGGATATTTGACCAGGGGTGCCCCAAAGTTTTGCAAACAACTATAGTTACGGTGTTCTTCTTCAGCCATTTTGCACCTGTTATTTTGCTTAAGAGTTGATGCACATTCATTATTTCATTTCAGTCCTTAATTTGAGCTATTATTGTGTTTTACTTCTTACAGCACAGGTGTCAAACTCCAGTCCTGGAGGGCCGTAGTGTCTGCTGGTTTTTGGGGTGTTCTGGGTTCATTCAAGTCATTGATTGGTTAAAGTATCCACACGCCTTGTTCTCAAGGCCTTAATTGGCCTTAATTGGCAGCTGATTGAAAGGAGACCACAAAAACCCGCAGACACTGCGGCCCCCTGGGGATTCAGTTTGACACCCCTGTCTTACAGTAAATGCTGTGTCAGTTATTTTGTAGAATATAAAGTAACCTTCCAATTTTACCCCAGATCTTAGGCCCAAGGAGCATGAGCATCTTTATGTATCACACACACAGACACACACACACACACACATTATAACATTATGAGTGTTTTGGAAGACATTGAGCTTCTGGTCTTCTTGGTTTAGCTGCACATTCAGCACGGTAGAAGCTGAAAAAAGCTTTCTTAGAGCACTTAGAGCTCTTCAAGCTCACTGGCTGAATATATGAAATCCTTCTTTTCATCAGCTAAAACGGATCGTCGCTCAGGGACAAGTGACAATGCTATGCTGGTGGCGCCGTAGCGACCTGAATTACATGAGGGAGGGGGGCTTTGCAGCCGAAGAGGGCATGACTGGAATATCAAAAGCTCACTGTTAGCTTCTGGTACATTCCCAGGACCTGCGCACTGGAACACTCATTGGTTGGGTGCTGGAGATGGGAGCTTCCGGCAAGAAGCACGGAGCGCCTCAGCGCTATGTGACCATAGTCACTCCCTTCCATGCTGTTTCTGTACTCCATTAATTATTCATTCAAAACACCACCACTTACTTTCAAGCACAATACATAATCTCCATAAGTAATGAATTATTAAATCAAAATGGCACCATTTGGTTTTCAAACACTCACTGACATAAAAGATCTCAATGGATTCACTCCAAATATAAAAACAGTCTTAAAGGCTATATCTTAGACTAGAAAATGTTTTACACAAGAAGAGTGCCTTAGTGATATTGTTCAAAAGGAAATATTACATAACAAAACATCAAAGATAATGGCAACATTTTGTTGAAACAGTATTTTTATGGAAAAAATATTAACAGCAAAATACTTTTTGATAATGATGATTGATACATTGTTGTAAAATTGTTTAGAAACACAATGAAGGTTCAACTAAATCAATGTTAGCTACATTTTTAAAGAGCCTAGAAAAGTCCAATGTATTTTGCTGAATAGTATACAATACCGGGGCGGCGCGGATGGTGCAGTGGGTAGCACTGCCGTCTCACGGGCCATCGGGAGAAGCTGGAGGGAGCCAGGGGACTGGCAGTGGACAATTCCGGTCTGTAGCTGCTCTTCTACCTTTTATTTTAACTCAGTGCCAGAGTAAATACAGACATTAATTCGTAAATACAACATATCACCAAATTCTAAATCCATGAGTGTTTGTTACTGGGCCTCATATCTTCACACAATTTTGGAAAAAGTCAATAACCATCCAAAAACCATCTGCAAATGGTATTTCGCTACTCCCATTTTTCATAACTATTCCCTTTGGGACTTTTTGAGCGAAATCACCTCTATACTTTCCAGGATTTAAAGTCACAATACAACCTACTGTACCTGGTATATAATTTTACATTTATGCACATTTGAGTCAGGCACATTTGAGTCAGGCAATGAAAACTTGCAATACATGCCATGCTTCATTTTTAAAGAAATGAATAAGGGGTTTCATCTCAGCCCTTTACTCATTTCTCCTTAGAACCATTTACAAGCCCCAGCAATCCAATCGATTTGGGATAAAGATCTATCCACTAGCAATGATTACATTCCTTGGGAAGCCATTTGGATCAATCTTTCATGTTTATCTAAAAATCTTCACCATTAGCTCATACACTACAACTTTCTTGAACATACATAACACCAAGAAAACATCACATCTTGAAGCTCACTCACTCTGATCTGTGTCTTGTGTCCTCAGGGGTCTGTTGGGACCTTCTTGCATATGTGTGGGATTGCCCCACTGCAAATCAAGTTTGGAACCAAGTGGCCCTAACCTTATCCTATATTGTTAACAGATATATTCCATGATGTCTCAGAGTACTACTTTTGAATGACAATTCGAAACATGATTCATCTCTTCCTCAAAAATGTGTCTGGCCTCACTGCGGCTAAAAATATGGAAGCCACCATCCCTGTCCTGGTCTCATTGGGTAAATAGCTTTCTCCAAATGATTTACATGGAAACATCAATCGCTCGGATTCCTGGACCTAATCATAAAGAATTAGATGCCTGCCATTCAGTAGTTGCTAAGTTTTTATTATGATTTCAGGTGTTTGATTTGATTTGAATTCATACATTGCAAAATATTCTGAGATTTATTATGAATAAAAATCATTTGATCGAAAAAAGAAGGAGAAACATAGGCGAGTTAATGAGTCAGCAGGCCCTTGTATTCTGAACATAATTATTCACTGAACAGGCAGATCAAGGACGCATGTATTATTAGGCTAATGAGACATGCTCATGTTGGGACAGCTGGGGAAATCAATGTCAGAAAAAGTAATGACATAATGGAAATACTGCTGTCTTGTTTATTGATGCACTCCATGCAAACCATTTTATTTCACTTAACTTTCCTTACTATTTCATAGAATACAATAGGGATTGTCCAAAATGTATTTATCTATAGTTTTGTTGTGTACAACTACAGTATGAGGAATAAATAAGAAATAAATAATTATTAATAATAATAGGCTTGATTGCTCATGCCTGATGCGCATGTTCTTCCCATTGTTGATATTTGGAGCATATTACTGTAAGCCAAAACACAAAAGGATTTATGTGAGGTTGTGTGTCAGAGTGATGATCTATGAGTCTTTGGAAGGGGAAGCACTTGCACATCGACCACGTCTGGTGTAAATGCTGATGGCTGAGGTGCCAGTCTTTTCTGTCAGTCATTTCTGCTCTGAGAATGAATGTGGAATCACTCAGGATGAGAGGACAAAAAGCATGGTCCTGCCCCAGCAGGTGTTTTAGAGTTTAGCCGGGAATTAGCAGAAGGAGGGTCAGTTTACAGTCAAGCGCATGAGACAAGACATGCATTACATTTGCACAATTGGCTGACATCTTGTACATGTTTGCATACTAACATATTCTGTGTAACTCATTCCCTCTATAGTAAAAAATAACACTGACACTGGTGATTGTTGAATGCATTTCTTTGTTCAGCAACAGCAGATCCCAAACATTTAACCTGGATTCCCAGTGCTCTAAGGTCTACACAATATTGTCATTGGCCACATGATCAACACTACCTTACAAATGCAGTGGCATAAAATGCTACATCTCTACAGATATTCTTCTTGTATTGTGTACTGGATTAGCTTTACTTTCACACTGTAGTGCCCGGACATGGATGGCATTAAGGTTTTCAGCAGCTGGCCTGCTTGTGAATGCAGACTTCTCCAGTATGTTCAAATGGGAAGTCGCCTCCTCCATGTTCTTCTGAGCTGAGCTTTTCATCACAATGCTGTTTGCTTTTCCGGATTGTTCCTAGGATTAGTTATTTACATTGCATCTCTGTGGAGGTCCGACGGAGCTGGGATATCTTTGGAAAACAGAGGAAGAGAAAGAAACAGCCAAAGGCAAAAGGACAGGAAATATTGACTTGGGCATCTGAGTGACTGTGCTTTGGCCCTGAGCCAGATTAAATTACCCTCTGTGAAGCTTCTGGTTAGACAAAACTGTATATATAAAAAAATGGTCAAGGTTGGCTTAGCAAATATTATTCGTAATGGCTTGATATAGTAACTATTTGTGTTGCCTAGTTATATGAGCCATTGACATCAGTATCATGCTAACGGCAAGTAACAGAGCTGGGCAGTGGCCATAGAGTGGAGCAGGACGGCTATGAAGTGGCTATGGAGTGAATCATTATTGGACTACATTTATAAAGATAATTTATATAGCTGTTATCCTTTAATCCAAAGCGCTTTACAATTAATGCATCTCATTCCCACGACAACTGCCATGCAAGGCACTGACCAGCTCGTATGGAACGTTTGAGGTGGGGGATCGAATAGGCAACCCACTGACACAACCCCACTGGAGTGTGGATATAGAGTGGAGCAGGGCTGGAGTGTGGCTATAGAGTGGAGCAGGGCTAGTGTGGCTATAGAGTGGAGCAGGGCTAGTGTGGCTATAGAGTGGAGCAGGGCTAGTGTGGCTATAGAGTGGAGCAGGGCTAGTGTGGCTATAGAGTGAAGCAGAGCTGTAGAATGGCTATAGAGTGGAGCAGAGCTGTAGAATGGCTATAGAGTGGAGCAGGGCTAGAGTGTGGCTATATAGTGGAGCAGGGCTAGAGTGTGGCTATAGAGTGGAGCAGGGCTAGAGTGTGGCTGTAGAGTGGAGCAGAGCTGTAGAGTGGCTATAGAGTGGAGCAGGGCTAGTGTGTCTATAGAGTGGAGCAGGGCTAGTGTGGCTATAGAGTGGAGCAGAGCTGGAGTGTGGCTGTAGAGTGGAGCAGGGCTAGAGTGTGGCTATAGAGTGGAGCAGGGCTGGAGTGTGGCTGTAGAGTGGTATGTTGAACGCAAGCTCCAGGTGAAATAAGATTATTTAAACAGGCCTTTAGCAACTTCAAAAGGAGTGTACAAATTACATTCAGAAACAAAAACAAACGCCAAAGAAATGTGGCAGCACTGTGGTTGGATGTTGGGTAAAAAAAAGAAAATACATTTCTCATTTCTCATTCATCTCTTAATTTCCTCTGTAGAAATGCATGTAATTCTGTACAAATATCAGTCAGGATGAATTTTATTTGCGGAAAAAAAGCTTACTGTAATCCGTAAGGAATCCAATGTTTAGTAAGTAGTCTTTTCCTAAGAGGATTAACAATTTGCAGCATCACAATTTCCAAGTACTAGTGCTCAATGCTATTACACTTAGGCAAGCAGTCTCTGACATTACCCATAAATGCATAAGCCCACAAATGTTTTTAAAAAGAATATAGAGCACTGTCACTCATGATTGATACTGCACATACATTTTGTCTTCTGTTTGAGAACTGTTTTGTTCTATTTAATGAAACAATGAACAGCAACGACAAGTGACATAGCTATATGGGGGAGCCATGGTCTTTGTTTTCTTGCAATTGGTCTCAAAAATAAATACACTTTTTGGAATTTAAAATGTATCTGAAAGTTTGCAATTTACTTCAGAACCAAGTATTCACTACAGTTTTTGAAAAGAGAACAATATTAGGAAAGACTACACAATAAAAAATCACCTAATCTTGCACTGACTGGATTTAAAGGACCCAAAACCGAGTAAATACACATACCTGCACACACACTCAATCACACCCACACACACACACATTTTCAGATGCTCAAACTTTCTCAGTATGACCCAAAGATTACCTTTGGTTAAAACAACACAGGGAGAACTCTTGAGGTGGCCTTGCCATTACAGTGGATTCAATTTGAACGTCTGAATGGAAGAAATGAATAGGGTCACATCAAAAGCCACTGTAACCAAGCTGGTTTCCTTGCAAAAAGAGCCGCACCTGAGTGAACAACACAGCCTGCTCAAGTTTAGTCTTCTCTCCTCTAAAATAAGAGTAATCTAACAGACTCCCAGTGGGACCACACAGTGTTCTGGGAATGAAAGAGCTTGTGAGAGGCCTAATTAAATTGATAAAGATCCCAAAAATCTCTGCAGAACAAATTACACTAAAATGAAACTTAATAGCAGTGTCAAGAGTTTAAGTGTTACGCAATGGCATGTGTTAATAGTCAGAGTTTCGGTGATTGAATGCTTCAACCTTTGCGCTGTGCTAATCACTATTTCCGAAAGAGTGGACAAGTAACTGGCAATGAACTGGTGATGTCATAGTCCACACTCACAGCCCTTGGGAATGCTGCTCTATGATTGGCCAGTGAATCTATGCAGTACCTTCAGAGTGCTATTCTAAGACCGCTGTGAAATAATACTCCACATCACACCTGACCGGGTAATCAAGAGTTCATCAGTGAGTATTCTGAAGTCTCAGTATCTTCTGCATGGTAACAGACTCCATGGTGTGCTACCGTCGCTGCTAGCATGATGCAGCATAGCACCATCTCTTCTCCAAGGCTTTTCCATCGTCTTTCCACCGGTACTGCTAAATTAGGTCACTCTCTTCCCCAGAGTGGAACTGCCTCTTTCTCTAACAGCAAGCCACTTCACCCAGACTTGCCATCAAGTTTTACATATTCAATGCTCATGAATTTCGTAGCGCGCAAATGTAGCTTTGTTTTATCCTATTGTACAGGTCTGAATCTCTTATCTAGTCATTGACATACCTCCTATATTGAATTTTTGTTCGTAGGTGAATTTTGTTCACTGCGTAGCATCACTATAAAGGATGTCTCGCTTCATTCTCTTAGCTTTCTCAGGGTTCTTTCCCCCCGTTCTCAAAGAAAATGAACACCATAAAAACTGTGCGTGGGGGTGGCCAAACAGCTATTCAATGTATACACTGGCCTCCTTATGGAGCAAAGGGGGGAATCTGGCCTCTTTCACAACTCAAACCCAATCAGGGCAGCCCTGGGGTCTGTTTCACACGGACACAGGGGCAGGGGAATGACATCATCTAATCAGGAGTGGACCGCCCCATTTTGCACAGATCATTATTCGGCCCTATTTGATGAAAGCTTGCATTATTCAGAAAAGCTTTAGAGGGGATTCTTTGAGTGTGATTTTGAAGACAGGAGTAAAATGGCACTGGAGCGCGTACGTGACAGACTGTGAAGCAGAGACACTGCCTGAGCAGTCTTTCCTGTCGAGGATAGTCTCATTGTTAAAAATACCCTTTGAGGGAGGCCAGACACACACAAAGGAACATTTTTAGGTTTACTATACAATGGATGTCAATGTAAAAACCAGAAGGTCTCTCTCTCTCTCTCTCTCTCTCTCTCTCTCTCTCTCACATACGCAGACACACACACACACACACACACACACACACACAAACACGCGCTCACACACACAGCATTGCTTTGTCTACAGGCTGTCCTGTTCTGGCCCATGGAGACATCCTGACGTGGCCTACATCCTGGCTGTCCTCTGTCTTCCTGCTGCTCTGCAAGCAATGCTCAGACCTCGCCCTCATTAGCCAAAACACACTCCGTGGAACAACCTGGCTTTTCTACATCTTCTAAAGACTGATTTCTCCCTGTGCCCGTGGGTGAAGTCATACTGTTGGAATGGAGCTGCCCTTGTTTTAGCCAGGTGAAGTAATTCATAAGTGTAGAATTTGAGGGCTCTAACGTAACACAAAAGAGGTGGACAACGCTGATTGTGGGGAGCCACTGGGTTTCTTGTTTTCACCTTAAATACAACAGCCAGTTAGGTGAGGTACAGAAACTGTGTAATAGACATCTTTAACTGATCAATTAAGTGCCGAGTGACAACAAGAACCAGCTGACCCAGCACTCTCCAGGTCTGGGTTGGCCACCCCTGGTCTAGAAGGATCTTTTTACAGTAATTGGCAGGTTTCAGTTCAACAATGAAAACTGTTCAAGTTGGAAACGGCAATGACCCACTGGCAATTATGTGCAAAGTGGTTGTGCAGAAATATCAGAGCAACTCCCCACTTCTGATGAAACTCGTTTCTTTTTGCTTCTATTAAAAAAAATATTGTGCATGTGTTCAGAAAAGATAACGCTCTTCCTTGACTGCAGAAGTTATTTTTGATTATTTATTTACAGGGCGGAAGTGGTGAGATAGGCCTACTACAGGATTCTGGTATATTCATTGTGTAAACTGTTATGACTGATGCATTTTCTGAAGACACAAACACATTTAAAATGTAAAAGCTCTGCAAAGACAGAACAATGTCATTTCAATGCTGTAAACATGAAATATAAATAAATAAAAAAGAAAGAATGAATGAATAAATGAATATGATGAATGTATTGCGGCGAGGAACAACATAATGCAGGGAGGAACAAAATGAAATTACACGTTTCTTTCCTGGTAAGAGTCCTCGGTTTCTTCAGGATTCTGGTCACACGCTGCCTTTTAGCATCTTGCTGATGGAAAAAGCCATGCTGTGAACTCCTGCAGAGTTTCACGAGCATCGATTTGCAGTCTCTGCGTGACACTCACACTCCTGCGTTTTGCCACGCACTGGGTATTGCTAATGGAACCATTATTGACCAAGTAATAAGGGCATATGCTCTGAGAACCAGATAACTCGGCCACTTTTAACGCCTAGCAGGGGCAGCAAAACAATCTTATCTGCGGTTCTGTCTCTCGCAATTACGGTGAGACCGCTCTCTGTCGCAGGCTTATCTTTCACAAAACAATCCGGCGATATTGCGGGTGGCTGGAAGATCACGGGAGAGAAAATGAGCGCATCTGTGAGGCTAACGATTAAATAAGTTACCGTGCAAACAGCATACCTCCGCGCCTTTGAGAACGACTGAAAACGTTTTTGAGCCGTCCCACGAGCTCCAGTGATGTACGTGAAAACAATAGTTCAGCCTATTGTATAGTTTATGTACTACTACTACTACTACTACTACTACTACTACTACTACTACTAATAATAATAATAATATTGTGAATCCACATTATACAAATAAAACAAATATTTTACAATTATTTTCATATTTACAAAATCACTTTAACTAGGGAAAATGCGCACATTTAAATTACAAGACGACCAGGCCATTTCAAACCACCAAGCCGACTAAAGGGCAAGTAATTTTGAAATGGGCTAAATTAAGATCCAAGCTGACCTAGGAGACACGCAGGCTGTAAAACGTGGAAATTATACTAAATTACAAGCCTTTCTTGTTGTCTTTCTATAAAACGTAATAGGCTACGTTAAATCACAACAACTGTCTTTTACTGCCACCTAGTGCACAAGACAGTACATTTGAAGCTTTTAGAGCAGACATTACACGTTTTACTATTTATTTCTCACAGATTCTACACCTGGAATTTATTGAAATTTTCACTGAAATAGGCCCACGTTGTAGCTGAGTAGTAGGTGATATCATTAGCAGACAAAGCCTTCAGCAAAGTCACTGGGAAAAGTGTATAGGAATATTTACGAAAACGAAATTGCAATGAACTTTTAAATACCTGAAAATGGTTTAATATTTATGGAACAATGCGGTGGAAGTCACTTTATTTCACCTGCAGTAATTGCTTAGCCAAGAGTCACCACTTACAACTGATACCTTTAAAGTCACACTTTACACTTTATATGTGTGATGATAATTTAGTGATAATAATTTTGTGCCCCAGCTTCAGTTGAGAAATAGTTTGGTGAGTTTCTCCTGACAGCTCTGCAGATCAAAGATTGAGTGCATAAACTACTCATTCTTTACAACACAATGCTGATTTGTCTTGTACGCAATGGAGGCTGATGCTGATACTGGATGACTTAAAGTCCAATACCTATCTGTAGCACACGCTCCAGCATTGCATTTGAAAATATGCCATTAAAAATGCCATTTGATGAATACTTTCATCCAAAGCACCTTACAATACCATGAACACATACATTTTGGAAGGGAAAGAAGGCCAACAAACTATCTGACAAACATACTATAATGATCCTGCAGAGACTCATGGCTAATGCTCAAGCCTACAGTTTGATATGATTAGCTCTCTTATACTGTAACTGATGCCGCTATCCTAACTGAGCACTACATTGTTGTGGATAAAATGAATGTAAATTGGCAGTAGCAGAGGCGAGATCACCACACTGACTCAGGCAATCAGTATGAGTTCCTCCTACCTTCGCTCGTTTTCCTCTTCTCTGTGCACTTTAGGCTCAGCCTTAGCTTTTGCAGAATCTTTCTCTAGTCCAGTGTCTGCTGGAGACAAACATACGACAGTCGTTATAGCAAGAAGATTCTACAAACTAATGACCTTCACACACAGTCACCTTCAAGGAAGCAATTCATTACTGACACCTCAAATTTATCTGTCAACTCTACATCAACATATGTCCCCCATTTTGATTTGCTGTCATTTTTCTGTGCTGATTGACAGACATCTAAGGTATTCTCAATACGTTCCATATGGCAAGGAGATCTGCAGCTCTTGCTCTCTTGGTGTCCAGAGGGACATCCTCACCTGTACTGCAGTTAGGAATGTCACATCCACCTGTCCTAGCTCTTTTCTTTTGAAGAAATTAAGCTACTTTTTCTTTTCTTTCTGTACTTATGCTCTTTCTTTTCTCCACTGGGTAACCCTCTCAAGGACAGATGTCTTGTTGAAGACGAGCCAGGTGATCCGGCACATGAAAGCTGCGATCAGTGTGTAGGCCAGCCACAGCTCCATGGCCTTTCTGCAGGGACAGAGGCCCATAGATGGTGAGGGCATGATTAATGCATGTTATGCTAAAGAGTAACAACTGTAAATTGCAAGCTAACCTAGTTGGGTACAGTTTTATACATTTAATAGTCAATTTAATTATTAAATTGTTTATCCCCTTTGACTCCCTCAGTCCACCTATAGGAGATTGACTAACCTATTACATTTGTATGCAAAATTTGTTTTTAAAGATAGTATGTATTATATTCTGTCCTCATTTAGCTAGGTTTCCTGTGGCCATAATCTCAGCTACCAGCTAAGTAGCTACAAATTTGTAGGCATAGATCAAAGACAAACACATGTGTACAAAATATTTAGCTAAATATATAACTAAATGTACTACAAAAAAACATTTAGCTAAATACAGTGCATCCGGAAAGTGTTCACAGCGCTTCACTTTTCCCACATTTTGTTATATTACAGCCTTATTCCAAAATGGAATAAATTCATTTTTTCCCTCAAAATTCTACACACAACACATGCAAATTTATTAAAAATAAAAAACTAAGAAATCACATGTACATAAGTATTCACAGCCTTTGCCATGAAGCTCAAAATTGAGCTCAGGTGCATCCTGTTTCCACTGATCAACCTTGAGATGTTTCTACAGCTTAATTGGAGTCCACCTGTGGTAAATTCAGTTGATTGGACATGATTTGGAAAGGCACACACCTGTCTATATAAGGTTCCACAGTTGACAGTGCATGTCGGAGCACAAACCAAGCATGAAGTGAAAGGAATTGTCTGTAGACCGCCGAGACAGGATTGTCTCAAGGCACAAATCTGGGGAAGGGTACAGAAAAATGTCTGCTGCTTTGAAGGTCCAAATGAGCACAGTGGCCTCCATCATCCGTAAATGGCAGAAGTTCGGAACCACCAGGACTCTTCCTAGAGCTGGCCGCCCGTCTAAACTGAGCAATCGGGGGAGAAGGGCCTTAGTCAGTGAGGTGACCAAGAACCCGATGGTCACTCTGTCAGAGCTCCAGCGTTCCTCTGTGGAGAGTGTAGAACCTTCCAGAAGGACAATTATCTCTGCAGCAATCCACCAATCAGGCCTGTATGGTAGAGTGGTCAGACGGAAGCCACTCCTTAGTAAAAGGCACATGGCAGGCCGCCTGGAGTTTGCCAAAAGGCACCTGAAGGACTCTCAGATCATGAGAAACAAAATTCTTTGGTCTGATGAGACAAAGATTGAACTCTTTGGTGTGAATGCCAGGTGTCATGTTTGGAGGAAACCAGGCACCACTCATCACCTGGCCAATACCATCCCTACAGTGAAGCATGGTTGTGGCAGCATCATGCTGTGGGGATGTTTTTCAGCGGCAGGAACTGAGAGACTAGTCAGGATTGAGGGAAAGATGAATGCAGCAATGTACAGAGACATCCTGGATGAAAACCTGCTCCAGAGCGCTCTTGACCTCAGACTGGGGTGACGGTTCATCAGGACAATGACCCTAAGCACACAGCCAAGATATCAAAGGAGTGGCTTCAGGACAACTCTGTGAATGTCCTTGAGTGGCCCAGCCAGAGCCCAGACTTGAATCCGATCATCTCCAGAGAGATCTGAAAATGGCTGTGCACCGACATTCCCCATCCAACTTGATGGAGCTTGAGAGGTGCTGCAAAGAGGAATGGGCGAAACTGCCCAAAGATAGGTGTGCCAAGCTTGTGGCATCATATTGAAAAGACTTGAAGCTGTAATTGCTGCCAAAGGTGCATCAACAATGTATTGAGCAAAGGCTGTGAATACTTATGTACATGTGATTTCTTTGTTTTTTATTTTTTATAAATTTGCAAAAACTTATTTCATGTTGTTATTATGGGGTGTTGTGTGTAGAATTTTGAGGAAAAAAAAAGAATTTATTCCATTTTGGAATAAGGCTGTAACATAACAAAATGTGGGAAAAGTGAAGCGCTGTGAATACCTTCTGGATGCACTGTATGTAAAACCTTGAGCTCAATATCTATTATCACACATTTGGCTAAATGTTTCATACTTTTAGCTGAATGTTTCATACATTTTGTACATTTAGTTAAATATTTAGCTAAATATTTATTTTAATTTTATTTACCAAGATGCCATCAAAAACTCCAGTACCACAATCCACCATGGTATTAGTTGCCATCTGTCTCATTTTCATTCAGCAACTAAAATTACTGCCTGAGCCTTTCATTAATTTCACTTTTACATATTATTGTATAGATTTCTGAATAAACAGAAATATTGTCATTGAAGACTAGTTCAATTCATGGGTAAATGAATGTAAAATGAATTCCATGGGTAGGAATATACTCACCAAGTGTTTGGGAAGAAATTGTTCCAGTAAATAACTCTGAATTCAGATGGTCTGTCTTGATTTGATTAATTGCTGAATTATCTCAGAACTATGTTGTGATCGTGTCTTCTCCTGTTAATTGCTTTTTCCCCAACTGTCACACTTAACACTGTATATGTGTGATCGTGTCTTCTCCTGTTAATTGCTTTTTCCCCAACTGCACACATCTGCTCATAGCTCCTTTAAATATATCTGTTGCATTCTGACATCACAGAGGCTACAGATATACAAATTCTAAACTTTTTGAAAATGATGCTCACGTTTCCCTGGGAGACTAGTATTGTTTTGATCAACAATTCTGGGCATTATGACATCACCACAAGATGCTAAAATGTATTACAATTCTAGGCTGCTTGGTACCGAGTAAAGTGCCCCTTGTGTGCCGTCAGCATGTTTGTGGCCATCATCAATGCAGGTGTTGAAAGGTAGTGGCACGTTTCTGACTGGAAACAGCTTACTTAATTACTGTTGCATACGTAGATTATGTACACTGGAGAATAAAGTCATTATGTAGGTGAAACGTTTCTCTAAATGTTGTGTTGCATATATGTATTTCCAGGGGAGTGTGGGCGTACCCCAGACTACTGTGTCCTCAAAATACAGTATGTAGTGTCAACTATGCATACTCCAGCCCGCTTCGATATATTCCCCTGCTACTTTCCAATGGTATGCTGGAAGACATCCACACTTGTAATAAAAAGCCACCCCCCCCTTCCTCTATAATCGATTGGACTGTGTATCGAACCCCGGTCCCCGGTGTGTAACTGCAACGAACTGCAGCCTGCAAGATTAAAAAAACTATGAGCACCATGATCCACTGAGGTAATTAGTTGACTTCTGTGTAATTTTCATTCAGCAACCAAAATTACTTTGTGGACCTATTTATATTTCCAAATAAACAGAAATAATGTCAGATCTTGATTAGTTCAATTCATGGGTAAATGAATGTAAAATTAATTCCATGAGTAGAAATATACTCACCAAGTGTTTGGGAACAAATTGTTCCAGTAAATAACTCAGATGGTCTCTCCTCTCTGATTTGATTAATTGCTGAAATCTCTCAGAACTATGTTGTAATTGTGTCTTCTTGTTAATCACGTTTTTCCCAACTGCACACATCTGCTCATAGCTCCTTTAAATATCTCTGTTGCATTCTGACATCACAGAGGCTACAGATATACAAATTCTAAACTGTTTGAAAATTATGCTCACGTTTCCCTGGGAGACCAGTATTGCTGGGATAGATACCTCAGGTCCTATTA
This sequence comes from Conger conger, assembly GCF_963514075.1. Lineage (NCBI taxonomy): Eukaryota > Metazoa > Chordata > Actinopteri > Anguilliformes > Congridae > Conger > Conger conger. The sequence goes on along the minus strand of NC_083768.1, from coordinate 38,079,047 downwards.
TGACATCATCACAAGAGGCTGAGATTCATGATTCAAGCTGCTTGAATGTTTACCTGGGGATTCCGATTCACTCTAGCCCAATTCACACAAACCCCAAATACAATTGTGAGTCTGCTATATAGAGTTTAATATCCAAGCTTCCAACAGACCCAGACAGTTTCCAGACTCACTTGTGACAAGTATGCTTGGTAGCTATATATTGGTAGATCTCATTTCTTATTTGTGTATGCTTTATATTTAATTATTTTTGAGACCCCATATGACCCCATAATGCAGCCTACCTCTAATTTGTTCTCCTGATTTAAAGTTTTTTGTTGTTCTTAGTTCCACTAGCCTATTAAACAGACTGAACTTTCAAAACGGCTGACATGGACGACTGCGCCTCCTGGTGTTCTTGTCAACCATTGCAGGTAATTGTCGGGATTGTTTTTGGGTTTATTTACAACGACACCCGGGGAAAAAAACATGGGATTTAATCTGTGGCACTCCTTTTAATTGACTGTATCTGTAGCTGGAATTACTGGACATTTTACATGGTAGCTAGCTGGAATACCTGACAGTTAAATTGCATTACTACTGTATGTTACATGCATCTCTTTTTAGTATCGCAGGCCAGACCAAAATGATAATGATGACGCACAAATATAGGTTTTTCAAACTTACACTGTTGACTCCCTGTATGTCAGTGGACCATGGTTACCTTTCATGGACCCACACCCATGCTTATTCCAACTAGATGCAAGCGATTTTCATGCTTCTCGCAGGACTGACTATCACGGTTTCCAGTCCCTTTCAGAAGACCTTTCAGGCTGTTCTGTGTGAACTCGACTGTGTTAATAGCTCGTAGGAAAACCTGAAATAGTCTCTTCGTAAAGTTTTATTTAAAATGTGTTTGATCCAATTTTAGCAAATATGTTTTTGGCTAGCTCATCGGCAGGCTAATGTTAATGTCAGTCGATAAACATTACATTACATTACATTATTGCCATTTGGCAGACGCTCTTATCTAGAGCGAGGTACAGTAAGTGCATACCTATAACTAGGAACAAGTGCTCTGAAAGACCCTAGAAGCATGGTCGCATTGTCTAACGACAGCTACTTTGTGGAATTTCATGCAATTAAAATAAAACAAATAGGAAGTCAACTGCAGGTAATTGCATTTTATGGCTTTAAGCACAGGGAGCATTCTATTGTATACGCATGCTCAGATCTGCTGTGAGCCATGGCTTAGTTTCACACTTTACTGCAGCCCAAAGCGCTTCACAGAAAACACAGCTAAAGAAATCAAAATATAAGGAAAGGAAAAAGGAAAATGGTACAGTACATTACACACTGGAAGTAAAAATACTAAAGGATCAGGAACACAAGATCAACCAAATACAACCAAGATTAAAGAAGACTGGATTAACCACAATCCAGATGAACTGAAATTTTGAATGGTGTGTTTTCATTTTAGCTGTGGTTGGTGCTTCTGTAACTTGCTTAAGCAGGTTATCACATAAAAACAAGGAAAGCTGCTTTTTTGCAACGAATGTTTAGCCCCTGCAAGTCGGAGGTCACCTTTGAGCTGATATCCTTCTCAGAAAAATCAGCAGTGTAAGATGGGGCCACTCCATTTAGGGCTTTAAAAACAGCTAATACTTTCAAAATAATTCAAGCAGAAGTAGAGATCAGAGAACTGAAATGATGAGCAGTCTGCCTCGTTTTGATCAATAGTCTTGCAGCATTTTGAAGTAATATCTTCATGTGGTGCTTTGGAAGACCAGAAAAAGAGCATTACCATAATTGAGTCTGCTTGAGAAAAATGTGCAAATATTTTTTTTCAGCATCAGGTTGTGAAAGAAAGGGTCTAATTTTAGCTGCGTTGCTAAGGTGAAAAAGAGCCAATTTAGCTGCTCAATATATATGGGACTGAAAGATGAAATGTGAACAGGGATCACCTCAAGGTTTCTATAACAGGGAGCCTACATTTCAAACTTTCAATCCAATGATTAAAACTTCTGTCTCAGTTCTAAACATTTCAAAGAGTTGAACTGGCTTCCTGTTGTTATTAGAATTTTGCAGTTAAATCTTTTCATGGTTTATGAGATTTTACATGGTCTCTGTCCAAATTATTTTCATGGACATTTTTATTTTATTAGAATATAAGGGCTTGTGTATACTGGAAACTGCCCAATCTAAGAAGAAGGTTAGGGAGAAGTCAACCTGTTCATACTCTGTGTAGTTTTAAGAAACACTTGGAAAAAATGGTAAAATATCTATGACTGTTTTAAGTCAGTTTTTCTAATGTGTAATCTGTTGCGTATGTGTTGATTTTGTGTGTAATGAGTACCTTACACTTAATTGTGGTCCTGAAGGCAGGCATCAATAGGATGTAGATCCTATTGATGCCTGCCTTCAGGACCACAATTAAGTCATTTGATTTATTGCAGCACCCTGATTAAGTACCATATGCATACCTGCGTACTGTATTTGAATTTATCAAATACACTCAATCGATCAATTCTGGTTAAGTTGGATAGAGTTGTTCTACAGAAAGTGTGCATATTCTAATTCCACTAAACTCAGGTAATTTTCAATGTTCTGCTTTCATCTGAACTGTGGGCTATGACTCATTAATATACTGTATTAATAAAACAACAATTCCCAGTTGCAGGAAGTTGCCAAACAAAAATTGTTCGTATGAGCCTGTGCATTACCACTATCAACCGACAGGTGTCAGCAGATCATCATTGTGCATGGGCCCTGCTCTTGCAAGGAATCATGTTTTGCTTATCTCTTAAAATTCCACTGGTATGTATGCTGTGGATGTTATTAAGAACTCAATAATACAGCAGAAATCCTGAGATGAAATTAGATTATTGGCAGAGGGGATTGAAAAGTAAGAGGCAAACGGAAGAGCTCCCCAGTTGAATATTTTGGCAGGTTTGGTACTGTACTCCAGGAGTGTATTTGCGATGGGCTAATTTCTGTCATTGGTCTATCTTTGTGAAGAGAGACTCTGTCAAGAGAAAACATACATAAAACGCTCTCTCGCTCTCAGCTGTGGGATATGGTTTGCATGGGCATTATGCACTGGGAAGATGGAAGGGGATATTAGCTTATTAGGTTAATGCACATATCTCAGCCAATCATGTGGCAGCAACTCAATGCATAAAAGCAATTCAGACATGGTCAAGGGTTTCAGTTGTTGTTCAGACCAAACGTGCTCCCGGGCCTCCCAAGATAGTTCCAGTTCTCGGGCTCTAGGTATTTCAACCTCTCCCCAATAAATTTCCCTCGGGATTAATAAAGTATCTATCTATCTATCTATCTGTCTGTCTGTCTATCTATCTATCTATCTATCTATCTATCTTTCTATCTATATATCTAGCTATCTGTCTATACTCCAACTAAAGGTACACCCAGACGTTGTCTACTTAGTCACTGCAATGATAGGCGATTACTCCTCATTGTCCATAATCACCAATATCTCGAATATCTCCCGGCGGTTCACATTAGATAGAAAATGCAGTTTGGCGGGGATGGGTGGGTACAATTATCAGCACCCCTCTACAAAAAAACTTTCTGCTGTCTGTGATCAACTCATTATGACAGATCCACAGCACTCTTCATATATGAAGAAGCCTCCATGATCCAAGGATTTTTGGTCAAATAATATTGGTGGGTTTTTAATGTTCAGAATTATCTAGCTCTATATTAAAGACTTTTTAATATACGTACAGCCTCCCCCACTACGGTTGATTCTGGGTCGGGCTGGGCCAGTGAGGGTTTTTTTGCATTCATTACAGGGTGCAATTTTCGATCACTATGGTAACAGGATATACCATTTGAAAGTGTGAAAATCAGTGGTTCTATCTGTGTAACATATTTTAAGATACCATTGCTTTAGCGACAACACCTTCTTATTTTGTAACATGCGGTGGCAAAACAAGCATGGTGGGACCTCACCTTATCTGTATTTTACAAATCCACATACTACAGGAAATACGGTAATGTCAGTGTCCTGGTCAAGTGGACCAAATGCATCATTTTCAATACACATGCTGAGACCATTGTGCTTTGGCAAAAATAGTTCTTGATATTTTATGCTAAAAAGGTTTTTAACAACACAACACAGAGGGCATTTTCAGTGACCTGATCCCATTTTATATCAGTGAGCACACAGTTATTATTGTTATCATTATACTTCCTCTCTATCTGGTTGTTTGCTGGTTTGTTTTGTTTTGTTTGTTTGGTTCTGTTCTGTTTTGAATGTCTGATTATTTTGTGACTCTGTCTTCTTATTTTTAACACTCATATTGCACTTTATTGCACAATAAATAAATAAATAAAATAAAATAAATATCAGTATGCTTCTAAATAAAGAGTCAGCCTGCTTTTGAATAATAGCATGTGAAATTATGGAATGTGTTTCACTTGTTTATGGGGGCTGGGTATTTGAGAAAAACTTCAATCAATAGACCTCAATGAATATACTAGTATATACGATGGTATCATTGTGATTATTATACTTATTTTTTATGATCTTCTTGATCTGTTGCTGACTAAGGATAGCTGCAAGGATAGGGAATATAGGACAGAGAGATGGGGGGAGGGTGACAGGCGGGGAAAAGTGCAAACACTTTTTTCAGGATAAAAAGTGTTGTATAGTTTAGTAAGCAAAATGCAGTATTTTACACCTCATAAGACCCATTACATCATTTAGTTTCAATGTGTCCTGTTGGAGTCTCCAAATGTCCTGTTTGGAAAACTGCCTAGACATAGATTTAAAAAAATCAATACAGAATGCTAATTTCTGTTTCTAAGTACACTAGCCACAACTACAATACTCTGCATCCAGTCAAAAACAGAAAATATTTTCAGTGAGAACAAAAGCTTCCACTTTCACAGTGTTTGAGCTTTTGTAACTTTGTTATAGAAATATTTGGAGTGATTCTGACTCAAACAATGGTTACCTTTCAGAGACCAGGATTGTGCCAGTAGTCGAAAGGGTTTGAGAATAGTAATCGTTTTATTTTAGGTATGTCATTTTCAAGCTTCAAGAAGAGGGCGGGGGGGGGGGGGGGGGGGTGGTAATCAAGGGGTTAATTGACAGAAAATGTTAATACTGCTTTAACATCATGAAGGAAGTGTGTGAAGGGCAAGCACCTGCTTTTTCATTTGAGGGCAAATCTTCATTTAATTAACTCACTTAATGACTCGGATGATTGACAGCCTGCGAGTTACACAGGTGTAAAATGTTGTGGACCTTATATCTGGATCCCACAGTCACTGAAGATTCTCCTAAAGACATTGAGTTTGATGTAACCAGGATAATATGTGCTTACTCTTTTGAGAAATATGTCCATTTAATATTGATGGGAAAGATCCACCATTGAATCTTGGCAATTAAACAGGAATTAGAACTGTTGAGCTCGAACAGTGCGGAGTGCAGTCTCTATGGTGATAGCTGGCCCCCTGCAGTTCATGATGCACCAATTAATTGAAGTTTATTTTGAGCAGGGGTGTTTCTGTTGGTGAGCTGCTGTCAGGTGCGGGCCCTGACAGTCAGAACTACGCTGATCACATCTGCACGAGCTCAACTCATCCTCATGTGCCTCCCTACAGGAAACCCATACCTTCTCCCACTGTCAGGCTTGGCTGCCCGTCTTTAACGAAGTGCAACCTGTGTGATTGTAACAGAAGGTCCGAAGACTAGATAGGCCATCTTAACGTACCGCATCACTCAAATGAAAGCAGAACGTATGAAATGGAGCAGAACTTCAAACAAGAGGAACTGGAAATCGGGGCTTGCCTAGCCAATGGGAAAGCAGAGGGGTATGACCATGAATTGGACCCACAGGGAGTAGTTTTTTTGGTAGCCCACTCAATAGGCGGCCTGTAGCGTAGTGGTTAAGGTACATGACTGGGACCCACAAGGTCAGTGGTTAGATCCCCGGTTTAGGCACAATAAGATCTGCATAGCCGTTGGACCCTTGGGCAAGGCCCTTGTCTCCTGCTTAGTCTAATCAACTGTAAGTCACTCTGGAGTGTCTGCCAAATGCCATTAATGAAGGATGCTTCTTTTGCAACTCCAGTGAGACTAGGTGGTCCTCATGTTGCTGAGGATTTCAGGTGTGTCGGGAAAATATGTACTGGGTATTCCTGTGGGCGATGCGGATAGGGGAGGTGTTAATGAAGGCTTTACGCAGGTTGTCATCTTGCATAAAGCATTTGAGTGTGCATGAGATGTAATAAGCACTGGAGGCTGAGGTTTTCTGCACAGTGGCCTTAATGCATCTGTTATCTGGGAGTCCAGGGCAGCGCTCACAGGTAAGTGCATATGAAAGGCCTCATGCTATCATCCAGGCAGGGTGCGGTTTTAATAAATGTAAAAGTCTGTTTTATTTATTCACGGAGAATGCTAACTTTTTCAGCATGAGAGCATTGTGGTAGCTGCTGTAATTGTTGAAAGAGAACATTTTATTCTGGGCCTTTACGAGGTTGGCTATTTGCAATTCCAACAAAAAAAAAAATGAAGGGTCTCTCAAGACGTGGAAAACTAGAGTAATGTTTTGAATGAAAAAAATCTGTGGTAATAACACAATCGCATATTAACAATACAGCACAGTGCCATCATTCCACATGGTGTTTCCTGCTTTCTGGGTCAGCTGGATGTCACATGTGAAATATTCCACGGTTGCTTCTGTGGAAAATTCACGCATGCAGATACAGATTTTTTTAACAGCAGTTCACATAATTCAGAGAATAGTTTTATTTTGTTCACATAATTCATTTGCATAAATGATTTAAATTATGCCTGCACATTATTTCATAACGGAAGCATTCCCCAGCAGTCTCAGCAAAGTTTCAGTTTTTGCTGGAAAACAAAGCTACAGTTGAATGCATTGTGTTCAGACTTCTTTGTCTGCTGATACGGTCGGTGCATTGCCTGGGCCTTGGATATGAGCCCCATTGTTTCGATCAGAGAGGCACCCAGTTAGCATTGACACTGGAATCGGACTAATTACAGTGACGAGTGAGACAAGTGTCAGAGTTTCCGTTAGAGAATGGAGACTGTGCATTTGCATGGCAGAATCCTATGGGAGGGATGATACTAAACTTTAAAATGATTTTCATTTTGTATGTGTGTGTAGGGGGGGAGGGTGGAGACATATTTTCGAAGACCATAACACAGCGATTGATTTGACACAAGGACCACAAAAGTGCCAGACAAGCTTCAGGCTACAAACACAGATACAATTCAGAGACATTATCCTGAAGGTAGGCATCGCTAATTAACGTCACGGCACTTGAGGATTAAGCCCGCTATCTATCTATGCCGAACACCTTTCCCCCCCAGTGTTGTGAGAAGGCACAAAATATCCTCAGATAGAAGTTTGCTGTTATATTCTTCTGATTGAGTGTCATACTGTCAATAAATCCATCATTTCTTTTTAAACTTTACAGACAGCAGTTTGCAGCATGATGCTTGCCCAACAATGGCCTGTTATGAGTGTTCTGATCAGCATGCCTCTTAGTCATTCAGAGACATGGTAGTACTGTAGGGGAAGGGCACAGAGAATCATGAGACATTAATTACAGTCTCATACAGTGCTGTGAATAAGTACTGCCCCTGGAGCTGTTGTGCTATAAATGTGTAAAAAGGCTTCTGGTCACCTTTTGTACTGTGGGTGCGCACGTACTGAAGAAGCACTGTCAACACTGTCAACTGTTTATGGACTATCACGCGTCTCTTTGTAAAATAACCTTGAAAGAAAATTTAATCATTGATGAAGCTGAAAAATAGAGGAAATGTGTAGCTTGAGTGTCGTACATATTATACATCGCATACTGAAAAAATGCTTCCGCTCTGGCCACTTTGTTAACACAGCTGGTGTACCAGACGTTAGCACATTTCAAATGTACTACAGCAATAGCAGTGAAATAATTGCTTTTCTATAATTCCTCCCATTACATTCCAAGGAACATAATGTACATTATCAGGAAACACCACCAACTTCAAATACCACCAGTTGTTTTTCATTCACCTAGAGTGCAGATCGATTTTGTACCAGAACAATTATAGAATTGTTAAGCTGAAGAGCCTCTGCTTTATTTGAGGAGTAAAACCAGGATAGTTCCTGATCTAAGACTCCCTTCTTTTAGTGATGGGTTAGAAAGTCCCATTTTAATTCATTTCACCAAATAAATGTTGTATGATTGTTGTAGTGCCTGATGGCTCTGCCCCAATATTGTGGTTGAACTTGCTAAACCCATATACGTATATGTTTAACTACCACACAGAACCAGAGCAGAATTGTATCAAATTGTGCTTCTTGAATTGAAAAACCCAAACTCTGTGTACTCTGTATGGAATTGCTGATGGGAGGCATCCAGGCATTCACACAAAATGTGTGTTCTTCACTAACCGAGAGGGTGTCATATTGACTAGTGAAGTTTGCTGAATTAATTAATGTCAACACCTGACAACTGCATCTATCATTAATAAAAAAATAGGATCTGCTTTAAGGGCTTTGAGATGCTTGCCAACATCTGCTTGAATAAGTGGAAGTGTTATTCAAATTTAAGCTAATTTTGGTGTGCTATATAAAGTGAAATGCATTGGCAAAGTTTACCATTACATAAGATTTTTTTTAAATTGTATAGAGACATTGTATTGGCATAAAAGTAAAATCATTAGACCAGTCGTCTATGGAAACAATAGACCCAATTCTATGATATTCTATCAGGCAGGATTTTGAGTGCACAACCCTGTCTGTAACAAAGTTCTCAACAGCAGATTTACACATTTCATGCCAATCAAGTCTGTCAGGTAGAAGCCATAGGTAAGAGGGATGAAAACACATAGAGTTATCATTTAAACCAATGCATTTCAAAAAATGACACGCGATCCAACAGCATGCCTGGATGTAAACTGCAGGGATTTAACTACAGACTGCTATACAACAGTGCGGTTACACAGCACACTGCAAATGTAAATGTAAATCTTTAATTTGGCAATTAGGCTATTATCTGACTTACAATGTTGACATTATAGGGAACTATTGAAATGGCCCAAAATAAAGTTTGAAAATGCAATTGAATTTGATACGACCCCTAGCGGTCATAAGAGGTATCGGTTACACGATTAACCGATGACAAAGGGATGGTAAACATTTATAAAACGGATGATTTGTTAAATCCCTATTGCCTACATGGTGGTGCGATAACTGCCCACTGTAACACTAGCTAGAATGTTCACAGGCATTTCTAATGGCCTGTTTGGCGTAGAGGATTGAAAATGTGCACATACATATATCTCTCATGCGAAGCAACTTGGCAATTAGGCATGGAAGAACGTATTAACATGGTTGTGGGGAATATTCTGCACTTGGACCTCGTATGTCTTGACAATTGCATAGCGTTGGTGGAGATACACAGCTCATCGAGAGCCATCTTATAGTATTCTTCATCTCCCTCTTGTAGCAGGGGTACACCCCTCGTGACTTCAGAATTTTCCCTAGCAGCCAGAACACTGCAATATTTTTCACACTTACCGCGGTTATGGTTAACGTTGGTGGTGTACTTTAGGAGATCATTTGCTAACAGGACAAATAGCCGAACAGAATAGCAGCCCCACTCCTGTGGTACAAAGACCTTCTCACCGTCCATCCCCATTACTAATGCATGTGGTCTAATTGAATTTCTGTTCAAGCAAATGTTGCAGATAATTAAAATAAGACATTTTGATATGACTAAAGACGTTAATCAGGGAGTAGTCTTGACTTCATTTTTAATGTAAGTCATTCTCTATGAAAAAAGGGGGGAGTCATATGAGAGATGATTGAAAAAAGGACGTGGCAGAGTCAGAAAATGAACTATTACAAACGTAATATAAATGTTTCTGAATATCCATAATATCTTCAGGCCATGCTCCACAACACAGTGGATTAATTCCACTGACACATAATTGAGCCTTGGCTGCAAAGGGAGAAACTTGATTGTACTTGGCCTATATTAATGGGCTTTGACTGTACATATAGGAATTATGCTGAAGCTGACTCACCTGCTTGGAGCGGTGCACTATCCAGACCCCCTGAGCATTGACTGTTTGTTTGAAGCAGATTGCATTTTACATTTCAAAGTGATTTGTACCAATTACAGTCCAGTCATACAGTCAAATATTCTATTGGAGCAATTCAGGTTAAGTCCCTTTTCTCAAGGGTATACTGGCAGGACCACAGCTGGGAATTGAACACAGACTGCAGTCCCATCTTTACTGACCATTAAACAACACTACAGCTCCTTTGAGTCAGTCATTTAAAGTAGCTCATGACATAATAATAATGATAAGAGCAATAATACATTTATTATAATACACAGTGTATCGGTGTATTGATTCAGTACTGATTATCGGCAGAATTGAAAGGCAGTGGCAGAATTTGCGGAATTGCACTACAATTCCAATCCAATACAAGGACCTATTTTTTAAACATACTTTTCACTATGACCTCTGACCCAGATCTCCCACCCAGCTCGTCACTGGAGGAGTAACCATTTCTTTACAAACGCAATTTGCGCACCTTTTTGAATAAAAATAAACAGGAAACCTCAACATTCGGTCACGTGTTCTGGTTCACGGCCAGCGCCATAGAGAGAAGGGGGGCCACACTTTGAAGAATGCGTTTAGACCCACCAGTGCGAGCTGGCGCGTGACTCCGCCCTAACCTTTTCAAACGGAAAAACGATTCATTGGCCTGATGGGAGGTGCCAAGTGTCAGGGAGCATACGCTAACCTTTTACGGAGGCGAGGAAGGGGGAGGCGGGGGGAGAAAGCACCTCGAGACGGATGATACCGCTAGCCTCCGGCTGCTCAGGGACTCTTAACGGCGGGGCTGCGGACGCATTTCTCAGGCTGACGTCAGCGGAGACGGGCCTGTAGCCGGTGCCGTGGCTCTGAGGCCCTGAAAGGTCACCTGCCGCAGATGAATATCTCCCCAGACACCCCCTGTACTCACTGTCCGTCTCCCAGGCTGTGCGCGCCACTAAAAGCAGTCTGGCAGGAAGGTCCGGCTTGGGCGGACACGTCATATCAAGGTCTCGTTCATCAAGTGCGCGTGCGAGCAGATCAGATCAGCGCTTAGGAACATACCCGCTCGAGAGTTTGTCGTTTATCAGACCCGGCTGTGCCGCGGAAATGACTTCGCCTTCACGAGCACCTCAGATCTGACGTGCCCACTTCCCCTTTCAGCCAAACGGCTCTGCGCACTTCTGTTTCCTCTGAACAGCCTCCGTGTGAATGCGCCCAACATTCTGGCTGCTTTGGAGATTTTTAATTGGATTTTTACAGCTTGTGACATTTTACACAGTTCAATTACATGTGACAGAAGAAAATGGTGTATTACAGTGTGCCTACAGCAGATACGTAGACTTCAAAATACAAAATGAAGAGCGCACACTGTTTGGGCCAAATTTAAGCTTTTTTTTCTGGAGGGCTGGAATATTAATGTGTTCCTTTTCAATTTTCCACTATTCTAACCAAACTGGTAATGAAGAAAGTCATTTTTGCCTTTTATTTGTCAGTCAAAGGCTGACTGGAGCCAGGCCATCCGGTTCTGTTCAAGCATGTATTATATTACATTTTGGCATTCAGAAGATGCGCTTATCCATAGTAACTTACACAGATTACAAGTCTTTTGCATACAATTAATTTATACAGCTGTACAAACTGAGGTGGAAATGATCAGCACATGGCACATGTGGATTCATACTCGCCTAGAAAAACTCCACAATTTATGGAAGCTGCAAATAAGTAATATAGAGTGAAGGTAACTGAAGGTCATGGCGGTACAGCTTTTACAAAAATGCCATTAATCAAAATATTCATCTGTTCAAGACTTGAACGAAAGTCAAACCACTTTCATGATACTTAGCATAATGCTAGGCATGTTATAACAACATGACTGTGCCTTTTAACATTATTTTTCCCTCCCAGTAATTAAATCAACTGAAATGTACTTTTTTGGATTATACTGAAACATATTGCACGCAACATATTGTTCAGGACAAATATTTCTGAATTCAGGGGTTGATATCATACCTACAAATATGTGATTGGAATTGCTATTTATTCATTAATCATCTTTAAAACTACATATTTACTTACATTAAATGATGGTTCAGTCACTGTGAAATTTAGCAGTTCCTAAGTAGTAAAAGGGCAAGCTTGTGTGCGTTCTGAGTCCCCAAAAACACTGAGACAGTGATCCTTTCAACCCCCCATCCCCCAAACAACCCTTTCTCCCAATCCCCTGGCCTGAACGCAACCACAATTTCTCATTCCCGCCCACACATGCATCCGTGCCGGGATTAGGCCAAGAGGCCCTGTGAACATTTCCCAATTTGCTCTAAGCTCCTCGGCTTTCTCCAACAGCATAAAACTGTATGAAATGTTTACAAAACAATTCTGTGACTGCCACCTTTTCAGAAAACAATGATGTCTCCACAGTATAATTAAGAGTTCGATGTAGGCAGTGAGACACAAAAAGAATTCAAGACTTCTCTGCCTTTTGAGAAATAGGCACCTCGCTTTCAAAATGTTGAGCTGTTGCCAGGGAATGAAAGAGGGTACTTAATAAGTGGAGGTTTTGTGAAATATTAGACATTTAAGACATTTAGGGCCAGATTTACTAAGCCTTTTGCAATCATTTTCAGGCACACATATGACGCATTCTGCCCAGGAAGCATGTGTTGTATGTATCAAACTGGAGCACGGGGCTGGAACCACAGTATGCATGTCATCTAAGTGAGCCATATGAAAATGTACAGGCCCATCCACACCAATAACTATAAGCATAACAATAACTATAATGACAACGATGTGAGCATCCACACTGGTGACTGATAATGTTCTGTAAATAGTCTCTCTGCTATGTCATCTGCCATTTTTCCCTGTAAATTCGGTTGGATTTTGATTGGCTGTTAGTGTCGTTCTTGCAGCTGGAGAACAAAACACTCTTAAAGTAGTCCCAACAATATCGTTTCTCACTCTCGTTGTCGTTACAGTTGTGGCGATGACTCCGCCATCCACTGGAATTCAAGTGATTTTTTAAATTACATTTATAGTTATTGTTATCGTTCTTTGTGTGGATGGGCCTTATGTATGAAATGGTGCCATTTGCTTTATCTTTCAAAGAGGGCAATTCCTTTTAGGATAGTGTGTACCGTGTATTTAAATCTTTGGCGTACCAGTGACATGAGGAAATAAGACACAATGCAGGCTTTTCTACCCTTTGTGCATTGCTAATATATTAATTGATATTTTCTTGTTTACTGTTATTGGCAATTGAGCAATAACACCTTGGAACATTCTCAATTGCCCTGATCCACATGACCAGTTGCAAGCCTTCATTTCATTAGGCAGCTGAATTAAATCACAATCAACATTAATTATAACCAAGTGAGAGCTTCCATATACATCCCTCCCTCAGGAGTAGACATTTTTCATTGTGTGTTAAAAGGCAAATGCTAGATTTAAGAGAAAAAGAGTTCTTGTAAGTACCTGCAATTAATTTGCCAGCCATCCAAAATAAGGGGCCAATTATAATTGCTATGGTAATTAATATAAATCAATCAATGAGTTAGCTAATTAATAGTTTGGAAACAAGATGCCTGAGGGTTAAATTATACTTAAGCACTGGCATGCAAATGAAAATCTGTGATTGGCTGCAACTGTTATGCACTGGCATGTCTCATAAGCATAAGAACATAAGCGTTCTTTTGACCTTCTTGACTTCAGTTGATTCCTGTTTGGCAGATACTGACATCATACAATTAATCTATGTAAACAGAAGCTGACATGAGCTCCAAAAAAATGTTTATGTGACAAAAAAATTTTTTTTATAAACTGATTACTAAGGTGAGAAATGTGTATTCACTATTTAAGCCTTCAGTTAATCAGGTGAAGAAACTCAATACTTTCTAATCTGTCAGACTGTAAATGTTATCTGTCATTTCTACAAACTCCTTGTTGTTGTCTGGAGACTTGGCAATAAAGATAATTGAGAATAACAAGAGAATAAAAAGTTTCAATTTCAGATAACAGATAACAATTTCAACAGAAATTGTCAAAAAAAATTGAAGTTAAATAGAGCAGTTTCTGTCAAGGCAAGATCTGTAAGACCAAGAAAAATCTCGAATACACTTGTCCAACTGGTCAGATCTGCATAACCAGACAGATCACTGCAAATCAAGTGCAGGAAAATGTTGCTCAGAAGTCCACAATACAATACAACTTACACAACAGTGACCCAGGGCCTGTTTCATGAACGTTGCGACGTGTGAGCTGAGATCTGCCAGATGCGACAGATTCCCCCCCCCCCACACTTTTTGAATGTTTCACATAGAAATAGTAATTGCAAGCTTCACACGCGTGTAGTAAGCTCGTCCCCGCCTCTTTCCTTTTGGTTTTCTATCAAACTTTAGTGTTTGTGTACAGCATTAGCGCTCCTCAGCAAAGTGGGCTGGCCATGGGTGTCAGACGCCGATAAAGGGTATCCAAAGGGTTGAATATTAATTTTGCAGTCATATTTAAAATATATATATCTACGTTGTAAAATAAAAATGTAATTTCAATGGTTTGTTTTATTTGAACTATGACGTCAACCTGGTACTCCTAATATCATAGCCTACACTTTATAGTAACGATAGGTGTTATTTGTAATATCCAAATGAAACCGAACACTGTCACCAAGATCCCATCCATTAGTAACATCACCTGCGACAAAGCGGTGACCAAAATAATAATCGCTTCCGATGTATCTGTCGTGCGTACTGCTTGTGTATTTAACTGCTTTTGCAAGTGATGGATGTTCGTGAACCGCGTTTTGATAACATATTGCGATCTGTGAGTTGAAATCATCACAAATCGCTTTCGTGAAACGAGTTGAGTTGCGAGAATTAAGCCTTTTCTATGACACCATTACAGTACATGAGTCAGAGTCCAAAGTATGCAAAATAAATCCTTCTAAGCCAGAAGCTTTTGGGAACAATGTACGCTGGACTGATTAAATAGGAATGTAACTGAAACCATTTGCAAACAAAAGGGAGAAGTATTTGTAGAAAAGAACACCCTGCCAATTGGTAAGCACAGGGGTGAATACATTATGATTGCGGTTGTCTGGCAGCCAGTGGAACCGGAAATATTGCACTGTGAAAGAAATAATGGACTGAACTAGATGTGAACTAGATATAGTTCTAGAAGCTAATATCCCAGAGTCAGTCGAGACAATGCTGCTGATAAGTGGCTGGCCATTTCAGTGAGACAGAAATTAGCTCAAAATCAACCACAGAGGAAGACAAAGGTTCCAAAATGGCTGGCACAATCCCCCAACATGAATATCTCTCGGGAAATCTGTGGGAAGATTGCATGCAGTGCACGCAAGGAGACCTAATAATAATGAAAGAGTTCTGTAAATAACTATGGGGAATCAATGCAAAAGCAAGAACAGAATGAAGCTGGATTTGATGTTTGGAAGCTGTTATATCTGTCAAAGGTTTTGCAAAGTACAAACAGATTGTGCCAAAATGTATCATTTCTATTCTGAATAAATATAAAATAATGTGTGTGCTATTATCTTAGTATTTATTTGCATTAATTACAGACCAAAATAATTACAATTAAAATGATAAACATACATTTTCCCATCAACTAACCGATGTTCAAAAGAGAACCAAACTATTCAACGTCTTTTCAAGGACGTTTTAAAATGATTTACTTTTAAAAGACACTTCATGCAAATTGAAAGTGATAAAAGATAAACACTTTCATTTATTCCCTTTAATAAAGCAATTTTGTGCTTTAATTGTGCACAGAAAAGATAAGCCATCCAGCAGTGTGTGAACTGCTCAGACAACCTGAAATGGGTCTGCATAAATGAAGTAAGCTGAACTAATTGAAAAGCTATCAGTATTATGACAGGAGCACGTGAATTACTGTAAATCGACCCCCACCCCTCACACACACACACTTCTAAATCAAAAAAGACAGAAAAAAAGTGACTTAGCCTGGAAAGGAAGTCCTAGAACTGTTTTAAATAAAGTGGAAATAAGAACACAACTACAGCAAGGAAATGTATCATTTTCATCATTTTCATCATTTTCATCATTTTCATCATTTTCAGTTTCATTTTCAGTTTCATTTTCAAAATCCAGTAAAAGAACCGGCTGCACTGCAGTGCTCCTGGTGTGCAGATGTAGCTGGCTACACTACAGTACTCCTGGTGTGCAGATGTAGCTGGCTACACTACAGTGCTCCTGGTGTGCAGATGTAGCTGGCTACACTACAGTACTCCTGGTGTGCAGATGTGGCTGGCTACAGTGCTCCTGGTGTGCAGATGTGGCTGGCTACACTACAGTACTCCTGGTGTGCAGATGTAGCTGGCTACACTACAGTGCTCCTGGTGTGCAGATGTAGCTGGCTACACTACAGTACTCCTGGTGTGCAGATGTGGCTGGCTACAGTGCTCCTGGTGTGCAGATGTGGCTGGCTACAGTGCTCCTGGTGTGCAGATGTGGCTGGCTACACTACAGTACTCCTGGTGTGCAGATGTGGCTGGCTACACTACAGTACTCCTGGTGTGCAGATGTAGCTGGCTACACTACAGTGCTCCTGGTGTGCAGATGTAGCTGGCTACACTACAGTACTCCTGGTGTGCAGATGTGGCTGGCTACAGTGCTCCTGGTGTGCAGATGTGGCTGGCTACAGTGCTCCTGGTGTGCAGATGTGGCTGGCTACACTACAGTACTCCTGGTGTGCAGATGTGGCTGGCTACACTACAGTACTCCTGGTGTGCAGATGTGGCTGGCTAGCTGAAAACATAGAGGTTCCATTTTCTCATTATCGCTTCAGGAGAGTGTGCTCTCACCCTCGCTGCAGAGGCCATTTTATAACATTTCACAGGAACTCATGCCACCGTATAATTAAAAAGAAATCTCTGCTTCTCTCATTCCTGCCCACTTGCCATGGAATATGCACTCGTGCTGTGCACATTTGGGCCCTCATTACAGCTGAAAGGCCTGCTGAGCCCAGTCCGTGCCCATCACTGAGCTGTTCCAAGATGGCGGAGTCATTCCTCCCCCGCTTGTCCTGACGGGAACAGATATGTAGCACAGCGGTCAGGAAACTGGCCTTGCGATTTAGAGCCAGTAGGTTTGACCCCAGGTGGCGCACTGTCAGTGTACCCGTGAACTGAACTAGAGTCGCTTCAGTGCATTTCTGGCTGTATGTATGCAAGCATGCTATGTAAAAAAAGGAAGAAGTGATTATTAGCTGTGTAAGTCACCCTGGAGTGTCTGTTAAACGCCTGAATGTAATGTGATGTGGGCGTACGATGCCCATAAATCACGCTTCCTCGGGCCGTGCAGTGGAAAATGGGGTGGGGCTTTGATTCATACCTTCTTTAACCTTATTAAAATCTAACATCTTTGGGACTGTTCTGTGAAGTGCAGGGGCATTTCAGAGTGGCAGGGGGACGGGGCTGATAAATGATTGACTTCCCAGCACAGCCAAATCCTGATTGCTTATGCCTCGTTTCCCCGGGTCCGACTTTTGGATGGCAAGTACAGTGGCCTCGGCTGACAAATACACCTTTTGTAAGCTCGCTAGGGAGATGAAAGGGGCGGTAAGCAGCCCCACGGCTCAGTTCTGTGATCCTATCTCCACTGAATCTCGTTGAAGTGAGCCAAAAGACACCCCTGCCACCGCCTGTTTAAATCAAATTTCACATCAGTTTTTGGGTACAGCAGCACTTTTCTCACCATTACGCCGCATCCCGGGTGACTCACGGGAAAGTGGCGGGGCTGGACTGCAGAGGAGGACGAGAGCACTGAAACACTGCCGATAGAAGTGCTGCTGTGGGGCTTTTCACCCCGATGGAGACATTTCTATCCATTCTCATAAGAAGAGGCGTTAGGCTCTTAACTATATAGAAGTGCACACTTGCACTGTGTCCAGGTCAGTGCTAAATGGCCTCTGATGGATTCTGAGTTCAAATAGCAGGGGGGATGTGGGGTGGCTACAGTTTTTCGCCAATGTAGTCTATTTTAGCTGCACAAATTCTTTCCCCGTAGTCTGCCCTACTTAGGATGGCTAACTATAGCCATGCTATTCCCATGGCCTCAGCGTTTTAATCCATCACCACAGGTGTGTGGTCCACCGGAGGAGTCACTAATGTGCTGAGGGATTGGGGGTCTTATTATCTGTTGGACCCCTGGCCACTGTACTCCACTTTCCTCATTCCCCGATTTCCCTCATTGTAATGACCGTATTATAGAAAATTCAGGATAAATTCACTTAAATCTGTGTTTTGCATTTGTAAGGATGTGTGATCCCTCCGTTCATCAATACAATGATTGTCAGTGAGAAAGAAAAGCTACTCTTCCCTCAACATTGTTGGGCTGTGCTTTTGTTACATCACGATGAGGGAAACTGTAAAACTGTAGCACCAGATCTATAACCTGCTCAGGCTCAGCCATACCACTCCCCTTTTCATCAGCAGTGAGTCATCTCCATGCCTACTGTTATTGGCTCGCATTAAACCCAAAGCTTTGGTGCTAAAACTGATGAAGTGAAATAAAACTGATTTGCAACGTTTAAACTTGTGATTAAATGTGATTATGGTCAGTTGTTTAACAGTTTCCTGCTTAGTGTAAACCTGTCCACAGGAAGAGATGCATCTCTGCATCAATGGAGTCGGATGGAACAGACCATGTTTCTTCTCTTCCTGCACAGCGTTTGGAACTCTTTCTGTCTCCACAATCCAGAACTTCCTTAGTGTTGTTCATGTGCCAATTGTTTGTAATCAACTAGTTTGGACGAACAGTAGTTCTGTCAAATCCTGGTATCTACAGTTGTTTTACAATCCTGAATCCTACCGTGTTCCTTAAGAGTTTACACATAGTGCAAAATCTGCTTTGATAATTCTTTAATCTTTTTGTTGACTTCCATGAAACTGCCAACCTTTAGAAAACAGTTACACATGCCACTTTGTGGACATTAGATGTAAAATTAACAATTTTTTCATTGAACATTTTGCCTTTTGAGTGGCTTATTGTTGTCGATATGTAGCTTGCATTATCCTATCTTTAACTAAGTTGTAACATACTGCATCAAGGTACAAATAAGTCAGTAAGAATAACTTTTAAATCAGATGTAATTGACTTTCCTAGCAGAACCAATAAAATGTGCAAAGCACAACTGTCTTTGCCATCTGTCTTTTCTTTACACGAGGCAGTAGCCTGCGGCTCATATTCGGGGGAATTTCTTTCATGCCTCTTGCTTAAAAAAAGCACAGAATCTAGGATTTTTAACTATCTCAAATTTGCACTCAAAAATGCACCCGTCAAGTCTTCTATCATCCTTTTTATTCTACTTTTAATTTAATTTCCTTTGACAGTGGATTCCCACTGGATGCTCAGGCAGTAAGAGCAGTCGTCTGGCAGTCGGTTGCTGGTTCGATTCCTGCCTTGGGTGTGTCGAAGTGTCCCTGTGCAAGACACCTAACCCCTAAATGCTCCTGATGAGCTGGTTGGTTCCATGCATGGCAGCCAATCACTGAGTGTGTGTATAAATGGGTGAATGAAAAGTGTGAAGTACAACGCTTTGGCTTTTTTAAAGGCGCTATATAAATGCAGACCATTTACATATATTTTGCATGTAGGTGGTCTATTGTTTTTTGTGGCTGCATGGATTTGTTGTATATTGTGCAGAATGAATAGACTTTATCGGTGTGCAGTGTACCAGGATGGTATACATGCACCCAGTTACACCAAGGCCACTGCATCTTCCCCTGTCACACTCTTGCTCTCACCCGCCAAATTTTGGGGGGATAGCCAAGACAAACCGGTGTCCCTAATTATAGTATATAATTTCCTGCAGGAATGGCAGACAGCAGAAAACAGCCTTGGGCCTCCCAGAACTCAGTGGAAGAAGGTGTAAATGAGCCAAGTGCACATTTCAAGGTGTTATCCAAATGAATGCGCTTGCCTCTATTGTGCTCGCAGCTCTCATAAATGTGTCTCTTTGTAAGACATGTGCATTGCTTTCCACCGAACAGCCATTGCCGCTATTGGTTTTTGAATTGTTCACTTGGCTGTGCATGCTTGACATTCTGTTGTATTTCTTCCAGTTTCATTTGTATCTTACATGCTAAAAGGCCTGGAAACAAAGAAAGCACAGAACACAAGAGACACGCCCCTTCTGTTTGACAGACGGTGATTATGTGCCAGTTTTATTGTTTGGGAGTAACCTTGAAAGAGAAAGTTTAGATGTGTTAATTCTGAACGCTGTCGCTTCCAACAATTTGTTGTAGTGATTATACATTTTTTTCTTAATCCTGATGTTTTAAATTAATTTCATGTTAAGCAAGAGAGCGAGAGGGAGAGAGAAGGGGCAAGAGTCCTGGAAATGACATGACAGTTATATGTCCAGAGAGAGTTGGGGGGACAGAGACTAGTCTGTGAGCCATAAGAAAAGCAGGATTCAGCCCAGTACTTGAGTGTTCTCCCAGAGGAGTAGAGGGGAAGAGAGCCTCTTCGTGGTCTCTCAGCACCCTGTCCCTGCTGGCTCTGTTACTCAATGTGTAATCTGTGCGGCAGAGAAGGGCGTGAACCTCAACGAATCTCCACGGTAACAGTGTAATTGGTGACACAACTCCCTCTCAGTCACCACAGCCCCGGGTGAGATGGACCAGGTAATATGATTATTTATTCCAAAAGTAAACAAACATAGTTCAACTCACTGCTAGCACCCACCCACCCAAAACATAATAATATGTAAAACAATAAATTAATAAAAGTCTGGGGGACAAACTGAATATCAGTTGGGAACTCCACCTTGTCTGTACATGCTCATGTAGTTGATAGGCAGAAGATCTGGTCTGGGACAAAAAAAAACATTGAGGGAATGTCCCCTGGATGGAGAGGTCAACTGCCAGGACAGGAGATTTGGTCTTCGTATGGTGGTCCCGCCTCATAGCACCAGCTGCCAGATCCTCTGACTGTCCCACCAAAGCCTCCCGGCGCACATGCCTGACTGGGTTCGGGAGCCAGGAACTGTCCGATGAGGCGCTTTACCTGGGCGTGGACCCTGGTGCCCATGGACGTTGTAGTCCAGGTGTAGACAGAAGGAAGGCATTGTTATTAGGTGGAACTACCCTTCCAGTACAGCATAGGGCAGCACTATGGCCATCTGACAACACACAGGCTAGGGGACATTTGCAGTTACATTCTTAGGGGACGCTGGATGCATCCCAATACCGATAAATGTATCTCCTCTCCCCATACTAGACAACAAGAAGAGGAAAGCAGGATAAAAGGGATGCCTTTTATCTGAACAAGCCTTTGAGTAATCTGTAGCCAGGCTACAAGGACACCAAAGGGTTAATCACAGAAAAATGTTACCTGTGAGAAAACAGAAAAGGATGGAATTACCTGCTGGGAGAAACTGTGTAATGGAGCAATGACCTTCAAGTACAGATGCCAGTGATTTCACATTCATTGAAGCCACCGAGAGCCTTGAACCAAAGTCTTTGACTGAAGAAAGATGACATTTATACTTTCATCTTCATATTGTAGGTCACACATTTGAAATATCAGCAAGTGTTTATGCAACTGGGAAAAACAGGCATCAGCTAACCAGTGGAACCTGTCTTTACACGCATTTTTAAAATACCATATTTAATATTTAAAACAACTTAGACAGATTGAAGCTGTACATTTGTGAACAGTATATACACTCACTGAGCACTTTATTAGGAACATTCACCAACTTATTCATGCGATTATCTAATCAGCCAATCAATGCAATGCACCAATGCAATCAAATTATGCAGATATGGGTCAGGAGCTTTCCGTTAATGTTCACATCAACCATCAGAATGGGGAAAAATGGGATCTCAGTGATTTCGACCGTGGTATGGTTGTTGGTACCAGATGGGCTGGTTTTCAAATACAACAGTCTCTGGAGTTTACCCAGAATGGTGTGAAAAAAAAAAATCCAGTGAGCAGCAGTTCTGTGGGCAGGGATAGGCTATAGCAACAGAAGATTTAATAAGTCTAAAAAAGAAGTCAAATAAATACTTAATAAAGTGCTCACTGAGTGTATACTAAGGCAATCATTCCAGCTTTATAAACTATACACCTAAAAAAATAAAACAGTGGCCATGTTCTAAAATGTATCACACTTAGCTTGCCTCCTGAGCGACATTGGCTCCAGAGGTAAGTTTGGCAGTTTGGAGGGTTGACGGTTCAATCCTGCCCTGGATGTGTCAAAGTGTCCCTGAGCAAGACACCCAACCCCCAATTGCTCCTGGCCATTCACCATTGGCGTGTGTGGATGGGTGAATGAGAAGCATTGCTTGTACGGCGCTTTGGATAAAGGCATTATATAAATGCAGGCATTTACCATTTTAGTCTTATGGAATTACAGCGGAAGCGCCGAATATTCAATCCTTAATTTCTCCAGAGACTTTTCCAAACTGCTTTACTAATGAGAAAACTTTCCTGCCACAAACTGCAAGCTCACTTCACATGGTGGGTGTGCATCTGTCATTTAACTATTCATGAAAGACAGGGAGAAAACAAACACTACAGCTGATCATTAGCCCGTTGAGAAAAAATCAACACAGCGACGCAAAAGGGGAAAAGAATGCAAAAAGGATAAACTGCTGGAAAATGTGATGTTTTGAAAATAACTGATCAACATGAGACTTAAATTAGCATAGATTTTGGTTTTATTGTACTCAATCTTCAGTAGAGTCAGTAGACAGGTCGTTATTTCTCCAAGTCTGTCAGAGAGGAGTCAGGGTGACAGACATCCAATTAGACGAAATCAGGAAACAGGCTTGCAAGGACATAATTATACTTTTTATTTCATTCTAAATCGTGCAAATGTCAAACCTTTTGTTACTGATTTCATCACAGTGGTATTGCATGTGTTACTCTGCAACCTGGAGAACATTGTAACGTGTTGGGTATCACACCACTTCAGCTCATTTCTATCCAAACTGAAGTCTGTCTAATCTAATGTAAGATAAAAATAGGTTTGCTTTAACATTATTATACTGAAATGTTATACTTTTTTTTCAGTTTTCTGGATGAATTCACCCTTCAAGACTACCAGAATAACTGATGCATGTTCTATTTTTTTATAGTAAAAGACAGAGCAGTTTCAAATTGTTGTTAAATTAAGCATGTCTGCCATCAAGAGAGCCAAACTGATACACTGAACATGAAAGAGCTCAGCAGGATTATAGGTCTTTGTGATTTATTGTCTCCCAAAAGAAGCAATAACAAGCATCTGAAGCGAAAAGTTCAAGATCTTGTGTTCAAAGATTCAGTTCTGTGTATTATTTGTGTATAAGAAATAAAACATTAAGCTAACAGTCCCAGAAGTGCTATGCTGTGAGTTTGACAGTTGATTTATACACCTAACCTTTCAGTGAGTCATGTAGAACAAATCACAGGATAATTCCGAGTAGCAAATTTCTTTCCCCATGTACATTTTTCCCTTGGCTTGGGTGAATAGAACATTTTCCTCAGCTAATCAATGATCACCAACTGATCAGACGATGAAAATTAAACGGAGAAATCACTTTCTTTTTCTGAATAATGTAATTCCTGTACGATAATACACCAGGGTTTATGCATAAATGTTTAATATGGCACTAAATCATGCTGAAACCTAGGCAGCTCTTTTTAGTGGACTGTGGAAATGCACTTGGATGATTTCCATATGCTTGGCATTTGCCATCATACAGGGTGTCAGCTGAAAATAAACGCGCTATAATGGTTAGGGAACTGGGTTCGGGACTCCAGGGTTCCTGGTTCCCTTGAGCAAGGCAGTTTAACCAGTATTGCTTCAGTACATATCC
Organism: Conger conger; assembly: GCF_963514075.1. Lineage (NCBI taxonomy): Eukaryota > Metazoa > Chordata > Actinopteri > Anguilliformes > Congridae > Conger > Conger conger. The sequence goes on along the minus strand of NC_083768.1, from coordinate 38,055,132 downwards.
AGCCATATAAACAGATGTACAAGAATGGAATTTGTAATAGATTGCAATTGCAGCTGTAAATAATTACAATTCTGCAGTGTTTCTTGTAAATGTTATATAGATATTACATCATGTGAGCCCAATTCCCACTAGAACACACAGAAACCATGTTACTACATACAGTACCTGGACACAATACAGAAGCAAGGATGCCGAATAGTACAGTCTGGACCAGCGCTACTCAACTCCATGTAAATGGTTGGTATTTATATAGCACCTTTATCCAAAGCACTGTACAATGCTTCTCATTCACCCATTCATACACACACTCACACCCAATGGCTATTACCTGCCATGCAAGGCACCAACCAGCTCATCAGGAGCATTTGGGGATTGGGTATCTTGCTCAAGGACACTTCGAAACGCCCAGGGCGGGATCGAACAGGCAACAGCCAGACGACTGCTCTTACCGCCTGAGCCTCATGTCGCCCCATGTCCTGCAGGCCGCAGTGTCTGCAGGTATTTCCTTCGACCGTGCGCTACACCTCCTTATTTCACTAATTATTTCACCTGCCTGGTTCAGATAATACTACGCTAATTAATGAAATCAGGTGGTGCAGTGTTTTATTTCTTACTTTTCTGTGAGTGATTTTGATCTTTATGTGTGTGAGATATGTGTGTGTATGTATAAGCTACCGGATGCCTAAAATTTCCCTCAGGATGAATAAAGTATCTATCTATCTATCTATCTATCTTGAAGCAAATGCCTGCCGACACTGTGGCCCACAGGACATGGAGTTGAATAGCGCTGGTCAAGACTCTTGTAGCCTGGTTAATCTGCTCAGATTGTATGCATATTGCCGTGCTATACATATGACTCGATGTGTTGACATTGTTATTTACAACGTTTGAAAGTAGATCAAGAAGCAGATTTACTTGCAGGTTCACTTGATATAGGGCTGGGTTAAAGGGCTCTTGCGAGATGCAAAAACATTATTTAAATGGACACTGAAGCTTTTTCTGCAGGCCTTTTCAACCCTTGAATCCCTTTCTGTGTTATAGAAAACAAACAGGTCCATTTCACATTTATCTCTCTTTGAAAAGGTCTACATGTAGAGCCTATAGATTTCCAATGGTTTCAAACTGTGTTACTGCTATTTTTTCTCTTTTCTAACCTGGTGTTCTACCTGACCAGTTCATTTGTAATACTGTTGTGCCGCATTGCAGACAGCCATATAAACAATGATCCCTGGAGCATAGAAAATGTACTGTTTCATATTCATTTTTCACAAATTATCTTGATTCTTGTTTCAGGGAAAGACACCACAATGAATTATTTCCATATCAAAGCCAAGAGTATATGCACAATCATGCCTGCACTGAAACCCTTCTCGCTCCCACCCCCACCTATATGACAAACTCCAGCGAGACTGTCGAAGGTCTGAAGGAGAGGTTTAATCAGAGTTTCAGATTCAGAAAATGTTTCTGAAGGAGGACAATACAGCTTGTACAGAACAAAGCATGAGGGAATCGCCCTTCAGTATCTGTTTGTCAGACCACTGAATTGCTTGTCTTTTAGCCTGTGAAAAAACAACAACAAAAAAACAACACTAAACACAAGAAAGTATTTCAACTACAGTCAAGAAGTAAAAGTGAATGCCCAGACTCTATGTAATTAATCAAATGAGATCTTATTCTTGATTGTGCATTCATTCTTCATTCCAAACCTTATAATAATAATAATTTATGATTGTTAGGGTTATATAGTTGGGTGGCATGAGGATACTAATTAGCTAGCTCATTACATTATTAAGGTAGCTCAGCAATAATTAACAAAAATAAATATATTAAATAAATATATAGCAATGAGAGAAATGAAATGAAAAACATTTTATCCCCAAGTACTATCACGGATAACTTGGCAGGATCTGCTGAAATAGCTGATAAAGGAAGGTAAAGTATATAAGGTATGTATAAGGTTGAGGAAAGTATATTAGCTTATGATAACTCTGGATCTCTCCAGTGACAAATCACACAGAGCCAATGTAGACCTCGAGAGGTAGTAGCATTGATCCTTTATGTCTTGTTTTTATGAAATGATAGATCACTTTCCTGGATTCCACAGGATTGCTGGCAGTTTTGGAAATTAATATTTCCTCTTTAATAAACTATTACTGGGTCAAAATGGTGGTGAGGTGATTTCGTTTCTCTCCATTCTTTTTCCATTTCTCAATTTCTCCCGCAAAACACTTCAAGTCTTTTGCTGGAGAAAAGACGTGATGGAACATCCAAGGTCTCATCGGCGATGCCTGACATCTTTAAAACCCATGAAAGCTAGCGTGCCTCCCTCAGTTCTGCTCACAAGGGTACGTCCCATGGATCTATGCATCATTCTGCAGCTTGGAGACATCAGAAGGATAAAAGTGCCCCAAAAACATCAACAACGTATCACCGCCCACGGATAACAAAGTGAATGGCTTAGATTCCAGTGGATGTGTGAATATACTTCATGTTCATATAAAGCACATTTTAAAAAGCAAATTCATTCAATACAACTGTTCATTTATTAATGTTACCACATACATGCTGGTGCTGTGAACAACGTCTCACCATTCTCCACTGAGTTTGAATGTTCCTCCTGACTGTATCCTAATATACATAATTGTTGTTATCCGTCATGTGTAGCAGATGGTGTTATTGGGTGGAAATCACATGCTAAGGAATGACCTGTTCACGTTTAACTGTAGATCTATGGATCACATTGACCCACTAGGATAGTACAGAACTGCTACATACAATACAACTCATTCTTATTTTGGATCACAATAGACTGTTTACATCAAGGAAACATGTGAAGCCTTCATAAGCGGCGTATGACAATATATATGTAGGTACTGTAGCCTAGTATCAAATAAATGCTTAGGCTAATTGAGTAATTAAGTGCAGAAGTTGGCTTGAAATCTCTAAATGAATCTGCTAGGCTAAGCATTAGGCTTCTACCACTCTCTCTCTGTGAAGGGTGAAAAAATATTGAATTTCGAATGCCTTGATCTCAGTGTTTTTTTAAGAGTAGTTAGTCTCTGACAAGAAGGGGGGGTGCACCGTTGTTCCTGTATGTGTGACAAAAAAAAAAATTCAAATAAACTTCCTCCTAAAGTCCAATGCTTCCTTGGAATTCACAGCCGAGTTGCCTTTCGTCCGTAATTATAACATTTTTAATGACTGGGCAGGCACAGCCAGGAATGACAGGAATCCCACGTTCTAGTAACAAACCTTTCGTTGTTCATCTGCGACAAACTCAAGCCCTAAATCACTGATTCACCCTGCTGACACTGTGTTAATCTGGGATTTACTCTTCGGCATTGTTTTAATCTGGGCCTGAAGCCCATGTACTTACCCTACTGCATGGGAGTTTCTCTGGGGACTGAATTCTGCAGGTTTATCTTGTAGATCATCAGTAGAGGGTAGACTTTCAGGCTCCTCTGCTTCTTGTGGGGGTGTGCAGGTAAATATGGGGAGGCGCAGTTCTGGCTCTGAATTAGCTTTGGAAAAAAAAAAAGCAAAAACATTTTAATGGTGTGGAAAACAGGAGTGAAAAGCACAGCTCTAGTGCACGTTTAAATCGCAGCACTAAATGTGATTGAGTTCCTTCCCCATGTTTTATGTGTTTGTGCCATCTGTGCGCTGGAACACCTGATGAGCTTTGCTCACTGAAAAAACCTGCTGTAATCTGTCACTGCACCGATGCATAGCGTTCCTGCTGTTGACACTTTTAGACCAGATGAACCTGTTCTGATTCCCTATGGAATACGCAAGGTGACGGCCTCGCTTGTGCGGAACATCCTCGGCAAACTGACAGTTAGAAATTTCCGGAAATTTAGTTTGAAAGTACGAATATGCTAATGTTTTTTTGATACTCTTCTCCGCCATCCAAAGAACTTGAGGCAGGGAGTTTATAACAGGTATGATTGAGTCACCATTACCCTCATTGTAGCTCCGGAGTAGAAATTCATTTTAGTAAAGCCACTGCCTTCTCATGAATTTGAAATGTGAGAAGGAATGACCGACATTTTAAAGACTTTAGCTAATCAAACCATATACGGATGTAAACAAAACACGGGTAATGGTTTTTCAGACAGACACAGTGACTCATTATTTATGGCATAATATTAATTTCAGCTGACCAAAATGTCAAAGTGTGAACTTTTCAATGTGTACATTTTGGCACATAAATGCACAGTTATCTACAGAATCAGAGCAAGCCCTGCCAACTGTTGTTTATGCTGTATTGAATTCTACATATAATTTTGTCTTTACAGTATGATCTCTTAGAACACATCACCATCTTGGCCCTATGGTGTGCCCTTTACAGCATTTCATTGTAATGTTTGAAAGGAGATTGCATCACTGCATTCATAAATTGAGGCATCGCACCACCATGTCAAACACCATGCATAAAAGACATGAAGTAATGTCAGTTCACATTCTTAATGACTTTGTGATCATTTACACTCCCCTATGCAGCTGATATAAACATATCATGAGACTGGGATTGAGATCAACAGCAGTCTATTTTGCGGTGTCTTTATAATTGCCACGTTTGTTATTGCTATAGCCGGTTCTCCATGCTCATGCTTCACAAAGATTAGTGTTGTGTAGCATTCATCAAGGCTTTATGTATGGGATATGACAGGCTTTTCAAACTTGCTGTGGGACACTGTTCAGCCAGCAAGCTTTGGCACTCAGTACCATAAATATATAGTGATTTAAGTGACTGAATTGTTGATTCCTAACTTGGAAGAGAAGGCGCATTGAAAAACAAAAACAGAGACAGAGAAGCTTTCAGTCAAGATGCTTTGCTTTCTGCTTCAAACACTTGTGTGGAGCATCTTTGGCCCATCACCTCTTGAAAGGCTACCATTATAGCTGTCAAATCTTCACTGGAAAGAATGTCCTTTCGCTGAAAATGAACCTCAATGGAAAGAATTTGTTCAGTGCTTTGTGCATCCACCCCAGGTCTCCAATACAGATCAACAGTGCAATTGTTGGAACTGAAATAAATGCTTGGTTCTCACCTTTTTTGATGTCACATGATGAGGATCAATGCATAGGCATACAAAAATGGTGAATGACGAGTTCTCCACCTACAGTACACACATGGCCTACAAGGGACATGAAATAAAACACTTTTTATCAATATGATAAAAGTCAGGAGAAACACAAATCACTTAAACTTTGAACTAAAGATATTCTCCACAAAGTCCCGGACAGTGCACTCCCAATTCTGCAGACAGGAGAGCCGGTTCTCTGGGCATGCTGTGGTGAGATGGCTGTCCCACCGGCATAGAATTTCACCACGTTCTTGAACTACAAAACAAGGTGAGGCCTTTCCTTCTCAATGCCCGGAGCAGTAGTGCTTGAGGCCACCCGGTCCTCCCTGGCTGCTGGTGCTGGCTGGCATGTCTGGCCGATATCTTTGATAGGCTGAACCTTGTAAGTCTGAGGAATCTGAAAGCTCACAGTCTGGCCCAGGAAAAGGAGACAACATACCCACACTATATCAACTGTCTGGGCTGGTCAGGGACATACACTGGGACTGTAGAGAACCCCAGAGAGAGGCCCTCTTAGTATTCATATTGCTTTTAGATACCCTCTCTCCCCTCTGTCTTTGTCTCAGTGTATCACGTCATTGTTCTTGTCTACTGGCTTGTTGTTAGCCAGTTGTGGCCTTGTCGTGCACATGACTCAAGACAAATGCTCTTATGCTCCTTTTCCATTTAAAGTCACCGTGGATAAGAGCCTATGCTAAATGAATGTAATCCAATGCAATGCAGCCACTATCATATCATCACAGCATCACCATTGGCCAGAACAGGCACCACTGCAAACTCAGCCTACAGAGCGAAACCAGTCCTCCTTAACCAGCCGCCCCACTGCTAATTATAGTACATTACAGTTATTTACTGTATACTATACCACACTTCTGCCAGTGTGTGGCTACTGTAGCAGGTCAGTTGGGAGGATCAGTACACTAGAAAAGTCTCTTTGCAGGAGGCTCTTAGCAGCTTCAGCATTGGCTACTCTGTGGCCTTTTGACTGCCTTGGTAAATGCTCTGAATAGTACAGGATTTCCATGTTATAAACCGTGGAACTCATGCCATCAAAGGAATTAATTCCTTGCCTCCTGACAAAACATAACAGTGTCTTATTTGCAGAGCCTCGCAATTGGGAGGTTAATAAGAATCTCTGCTGTCAGAGCCTGCCTTGTTTATCCGACACCAATTACCGCAAAGGAGACCTCTGCTTCTTGTTATTGTAAGGTGCTTTGTTTTTCATTAGTTCACTTCAGTTCTCCTATTCCTCTAAAATATGTAATGAAACAGGAGGCATACGTTTCATTAAATTGTTACTGTATGTTCCTGAACTTTACAACCATTTCTTTTAATCTTCTACTAATAATCAAACACCTTCATTTCTATATTTTAGGACTGCTGCTTGAAATGTCAGGTACAAGACCGCATTTCACCGCAATCAGCACAAAACCACAAGCGCCATAACACAATTATTGTAGATCAAAGACTTTATATTTTCAGTGAAATTCAATTTAGTTTCAGTTTGTGCTGGGCATCGCAGACCACTGCAGTGTGCACTGTGGCATGCTGCCCCATATTTAACCTGAGAAGAGAGGAATACTTTGAATATAGATTGCATCTCAAACCAGCTTCCTTTCGTAATTACTGCCATCGTCCCTCTAGATTATTAATATAGATCATGGAATCCATTGTCCGTGTTAGATCATACCTCATTTAATTGTGTGGCTCAAACTCACAGTCAAACAAGCTTACTATAGCAAAACTGACACAAAGACAAATCATAGCTTTGGAAAAAACAATTTATAGCCCCACAACACGAAGCAAGCCATGGGGGAAAAAAACTGCCATTTATCCAGAATACCGTCTTTAAAAAAAAAAACCTGTCACTCGTCACATACTGTGTGGTTTTGTGTGTGTGCGTGTGTTCTTCGCAGGGACCTTACGGATGAACACTTCCCACAATGCAGCAGGATAGCATCAACTTCCAACTATCATCCGAGAATGCCACCCACAGGCCTGGATAATTTGTCAGTTTTTTGTCAAAGCCCAGGCATCATCAATCATTCCACTGGCAGTAATCAAACCAAAGAATTATAAAAAATGTGCTTATCACAACAAAACCGGCGCAAACCGGAGAAGGCCGCCCAGCACACCACAAATCCTGCGCGCTGAATTCAGACAGAAGGAGCTAAAGGGGTGCCGCTGTCGCTTCTGAATCTGCTTGGTCAGGGCTATCGGTGTTCATCAACCTGATTGAAAACAGATGAAAACACTACATGCTACACAGAATAAATTCAATCTGTCCGTGTGGCGTCTCATGCACTGCACACACACTACATAGCAATAATACGCCTGTTCACTGTCTCCGTTAATTAACTTGATTGACAATGCAATAGACACACAAAGCAAGGTAGATGCAAGGTGTCAATGAAAAAAAGGAATGCACAGCAGTATAATTTTTTCCAATTATTGTCAGTGTTTTTTTCCTCCACATTCAGAATCCAGTTTTAGAAATAAACTTTTGAAGTTTTGTATGTGTGTGCATGTGTCCATCTCTGTGTGTAAAGCTGTGTACGCACATTAGAAGTGCATAGGGACATACTGTAAGTGTGAATTGTTAATACAAGCATAGTTTGTCAAGTCCTATAGTAGAAACCTAGGTCCTTGACATGTTCAGGACAAGTGCTTGTTACTGGCTAGCTAGCAGGAAGACATGCAAATGAAAAAAGGCCAGGCCTACACTAGGTGGTCTGATTGTCCTATTACCATCAACAGCACCCATTACTTTGTTTTACTTAATTTGTCATTACACAGCACAGACTATATGAACCAGTCAGGACCAGTTATTACATGTGTTGTGAGTGCACCCTTACAGCAGTTACAGAGTTACATATGCAAGCTTCCCCAGGCCTACCAGCGGCTGAGATGGAAGGCCTATACCGAGCTGTCCAACTCATGCCTGCAGTACATTGACACAGATGTTGCAAGACTTGCTTTGGTCTTTCATGCGTTGGTGCAATGGTAATGTGTTGGCAATACTTCACTGAAAGCTGCTAGCTGTGTTTTCGGTTGATTACATATTTGCATTAACAAACTGGTGTACAGGTCTACTTAATAAAGTGCTCAGTGAGCGTATGTCTCTAAGGACAACAAAGCAGTTTTTTCTCGGCTACTGCAACTCTTTTGATGCGGCTATCATATGTGAAGTCATTATCGTTCTCCCCCTCCATAGCCTCTTCGCTACACACTAAGATCATGGGGTTGCCCAATTGGCTGGAGAGTTCAGTGGTGTTCCTGTTTTCAGGCTTGCCTACCTATCGAGCACAAACAGTCACGTACATCTGACACAATAACAACGATGGCCTTTTTCATACATACGTGTAAGGGTTGACTAATCTAATCACGAAACAATCATAGTTCTGGGAAAAATACCAATTAGCATAATTAAATATGGCTGCTTTCCACTGACTAATAAATCAAAGACAGCACTTCAAAATTTCATAAAACCTTTTTCATAATATCAATAATGTAATTACAAGGAAATTAAGCCTTGTTAGGTAAGATTTGAAGAAATACAAGTATCAGTTTGGCAAAGTATTTTAAAATAAGAACTTTGCTTTATCAATGCTTGTAGAACATAAGACTGCTGGTATTTTCAAATCACTTTTACTTATGGACTTTCTATGAGGAAGATGCCCAGACTTTTTTCATGAAACACGGTGGGAAAAAATAGTTGCAGTTATAGGCAACCCTGCAGTGCCATTTCAGAAGTATTTGATTGACAGAATAGTTGACTGTCATAAACAATATTCAAAGAAACTTTAGTTACATAAACACACACACAAACCCACACACATAATGGGAAAAATTACAGAACAGTGCATAAACATTAACTCAGACCGGTTCATACTGACCACTCACTAGTGAACATGCTATTGCAAAATAAAGCTATAAAGCTCTATAATGTGCACATCACTCAAATTGACAACACATTTGTAGAGAACAGTTATGAAATGTAAATGGGAAATTAAATAAAATTTAAAAAAAAACAGTACTCACCAGTACTCAGGAGTTATTTTTATAAAAATAAAATGAAGAAAAGTGATGAAATTTCAGGATCTAACAATGAGATTTGTGATGCAGTACCCATCCCTAAAGCTTATAACAAGGAAATAATTGGCTCAAAACACTTGCTTGAATATGGATTAAAGTTTTGCAAAGTTGCATGATGAGTATGCATTGAGAAGAATGAGTCCTGTAATATTGTCTTACATTGTCTAAGATCAGAGAAAATCTACCCCAAAGATAGAAATGGTAAATAATGACACTAATTTCACCATAGACAGGGCATAATCATTCAAAAGGTGGTATTATCCTGAAAGTTGAGGGAAGATTTGCAGCAGTAAACAGAAAAAGAACATTTAAGTTATTTCTATTTTTATTTTTTTCACTGGAACAGTGGAACCTTAAGCACCCTCATGGGGTTAACTGGCTAGTCTGTTCATCCATTTGAGAGTCCTGATTAATTACATTTGCAGTGTCATTTATACATTGCTGAAGTTGATGTAATAGACTATAGATTTGAGGGCATACATGTTTTTATTTTTTAAAGATAAGGTCCTTCCAGGTTAGTGCTGTCAGTATGTCGGGTACATTACATTACATTATTGGCATTTTGGCAGACGTTCTTATCCAAAGCGACATACAGTTGATTAGACTAAGCAGGAGACAATCCTCCCCTAGAGCATTGCAGGGTTAAGGGCCTTGCTCAAGGGCCCAACGCCTGTGTGGATCTTATTGTGGCTACCCCGGAATTAGAACCACCGACCTTGCATGGCCCAATCATTTACCTTAACCACTACGCTACAGGCCGGCCGGGTAATTCAATACCATCGCGAATACGTAAATCTTGCATGGATATCAGGAAAAAATATATTTTTTTAAATAAGAGTTGTAATCTGAGGAGCAGTATGCTAGATAATGTTGTAGTGGTAGAGAGCCTTGGGTATTAAAGTCTACTTGAATACTCAACTTGATACAAAACTAGAGTATCCAGCAGTGTAGCTAAATGGTGATCTTAGATGGGTGTATCATTATGAATTCTTACACTCAATACAATTATTTAATTCATAATATTTTCTGAAAACACATACAAAGATATATACTGTAGAAGCAGCACACATATTGTCCAGTGGCAAAAAAAAGGTGAACCCTTGGGAATTTACTTGTTTTCTGCATTAATTGGTCATACAAACTAATTTGCTAGTATGGACAAACACAATGTACTAAAGCTAATAACACACAAGCAATTGTAATCTGTCATGTCTTTATTTAACACACCCAAAAAACATTTGCAGTGCTGGTGGAAAAAGTAAGTGAACCCCTTGGATTTAATGACTGCACGAACCTCCTTTGGCAGCAATAAGGTTAATCCGACAAGGGCTGATCCAACCCATACAACATTCAGGAGGAATTTATGAATTACAGCTCAGTCATATTCTTAGGATGTTTAGTGTGAACAGCTCTAGAGGTCATTCTACAGTATCTCTATTGGGTTAAGGTCTGGGCTCTGACTAGGCCATTCCAAAAGCCACATTGTCCTTCTGGATCACCCAACTGAGTTTCAGCTGGAGGACAGCCACCCTGACATTATCATGTAGAAGACCTTGATAAACTTGATTATTAATTTTCCCCTCGATAATGGCTGGCTGTCAAAGCAGCAACGCAGCCACAAAGCATGATGCTTCCTCCACCGTACACCATTGGGATTACATTACAGTAATTATCCAGAGCGACGTACAATGAAATGCAAATCAATGTTGCTATGTGGTGCCATTTTTACGTAATATGGAGTGCTGTAATTCAACCTTAGTTTCATCAGTGAACAAAACATTTTCCCCAGTAGCTTTGTGAAGTGTCAAGGTGCTCTTCAGGCGTGCAGAAATGCATTGCATTGCAATGCATTTCTGGAGAGCAGTGGCTTCCTCTGTGGTGTCCTGCCATGGACACCATGCCTGTTCAATATTTTGTGTATGGTAGACTCACAGAGATGTTAACTAGTTCCAATGACTCATTCAAGCCTTTAGGGTTCCATTTTACCACATTTAGCATTCTGCGTTGTGCCTTTGGAGTCATCTTGGCTGGGCGCCCACTTCTAGGGAGAGTAGATTGTCTAACATGGTCAATTTGTCTAACAGTGGACTGATGAATATCAAACTTTGTGATTACTTTGTTACCCTTTCCAGCTTTATGCAAATCAACAATTCTTGATTGTAGGTCTTCTGAGATCTCTTTTTTGCAAGGCATGGTTCACATCAACAGATGCTTCTTGTGAATAGCAAACTCAAAATGTTTGACTTTTTTATGAACGTAGCTCTTACCCACACATTTAATCTTGTTTCCTTGATTTGTCTCCAGGTTAGCTAA